>NC_138110.1:51012500-51612500 GCF_964146895.1 Miniopterus schreibersii | reverse complement strand
GTTGAATAAAGGAAGGAAGGAAGGAAAATAATATCAAAACAAAAAATTTCTAACTGATGGCCACCAGCCACACTCAGCCTGCAGACATTTTTTGTTTGGCCTCTAGAGTGCTTGAAAAAATGTGAATTTGTCGCCAACATTTAAAAATCAGGAGATTGCACAGACCAAAACAATCTAGTTTTCTGACTCTTATTGAAAAATTAGAAAGTCTGGCAATCCTGCATTCCCAAAAGGTAGCAAGCAACAGGAGCTGAGTAGCAACTGCCCTCTTAGTGGGTTGTATGCTTTCCAGCCCATCCACAGCCCCTACCTGGCCTATTTAACTTGTTTATGGGGTCCCTCCTGGCCCCCATTGGCATCTGAGTTTCAACACTCATCCTAGAATTACAGAGCCACAGAATGTCAGAGCTGGAAGGACCTAGGAGACCAACATGCCCAATTAGTCTCCATAGTACATAAAGAGAAACTGAGGCTCAGGAGAGTAAGATCATCCAGGACAGAATGAAAGTCAGACTTCAAGTTCACTTGCCTCCTTTTGTGCTCTCAGGGAAAATTGAGGTCAGAATCTCTTGGAGCCCTCAGGTGTCCTGTGCCATCTTCATTACTCTTCTAGAATTTCCCACTCCTTCCTCCATCTCTCTCTTAGGTGAAGAATGAGTATTTTTTGCTTACTAAATCCAGCAACCCTTAGAGAGATTAAAAATAACTGTGGATTAAACAAGACAGAAAATTCCCCTAGCCTAGCACTCCAAGCTGTAGCAATTCAAGCTGGTAAGGAAGCTACCAGGTGCCAGGGAACTTGCGCCTTACTCTCTGCCATCCCTGGAGCATTGGCCTCATTGCCAAGATAAAACATAGATTACCCTATGTCTGTATTCCAGCCGATTTGAAGGGGGAACAGGAAAAGGAGAGTTCACCCCTCTATCTTTCATTTTATTTTTATTTTTTTGTGTCCCTTTTTTTTAAGGGCCAGACCCAAAAGTTGCACATATCATTTTCGCTCACATCCCATTGGCTGGAACTTGATCACATGGCCATATCTAGCTGCAAGGGAGTCTGAGAAATGTAGTCTAGTCAAATGCCCCATTAAAATTCAGAGGCTATTATTCTCAGAAGGAGAAAGGAAGAATGGATATTGGAGGACAGCTACTAGTTTTTAACACAAAGTACCATGTAATAAAAGGAAGAACAATGAAAGAACAATATTGTGGGGAAAATAAAATCAGTTCTGTTCAGTTAGATTTGTAGGCCTAAGAATCCAAAGAGAAGTCTGGACTATAGCTATAAACTTGAAAGTCAAAGAAGTTAAAGATCTAAAGGAGCAGGAGAGTGTGAGCCCCATTTTGCAGACAGAGTAAGACACAGGGAGGTTATATAGTCAGGATATTTATAAGAGAGCTAAAATACATGGCCTTGACTATGAGCCCATAGCTCTTTCTCTTTGTGCTTTTCCAGTAGCTGCAGTCCTGTGGAGCTTATTATTAATAGCTAGTATTATCAACAATAAAAATAAAATTTTAAAAAATTAAAGGAAAAAATAGCTAGTATAAAACAGGACTCTCACTTTGAAGCATGGAATGTTTAAATTACGATGGAAACTTATTGGATCACAAGAAATGAAAAACCCAGGGGCATGTGGGATTCAGGTTGGGCTGGATCCAGGATCTCACGCAATATTCTCAGTTTGGTGTTTCTGCACCCCTCAGCCAACTTTCTTCATATAGTGACTCCCTCTCAGCAATCCCAACTAAAAAAGCAGATTCTGCTTCCCAGATTCCAACACAACTCCCAGGCTCGAATCTAACTGGGTCAAATACCCATCCATATACCAACCTCTGTGCCTCTGATTGGCAAGCCTAGATCAAGAGCCCACTTCTGGCATGGAGAGAGTAGAGAATCAGGTCAGCTCCATCCCTACCAAATGAATGGACTGAGGAAGGAATGGTCCCCCAAAGGAAACTGAAGTGCTCTTTCCAGAAGAGTGAGGACTGTGGAGGTCCAGAATTGGCTCTGAAGGCCAAGACCCCTGTACGTCCACACCAAGGATCAGAAGCCATTTGCTTGTGGCCATTGTGTTGAGCACGGTACAGGAAGCAGAAATCATATCGATTGTGGTCCCAACCAAAGGGGCGACTCACTGTTTACTTAGGGAAATAAGACCAACAGAGCTAAAATGATTAAGGAATGATTCGAAACAGAGCGTTTGAGTTTTAAAACAGAAACTGGGCTCTCTTCCTGTTCCCAGGCAGAGCATGTGCTGCTCAGGCTGTCATCTCTCCACTTCCTTTCCATTTCGTCCTACCCAGTTCTCAGAGCCAGAGCATCCCTTTGGTGTCTGTACCTTCCCACATGTTGTGGATCCATTAGAAATTCCCTGGAGAGCTGGAGCAGCCAGCAACTGCCACCTCTTTCCTAACCTCTCCTCCTCCCGCCCTGTCCCTGAACTCTGTTTTTTCCAGCTGAGATTAGGCAAATGCAAGGTGGTCAGGAGTCTCTGCCCGTGGCCAGGATTCTAAGAGGGATTAATCAGCAGTCCTGGGTTCACAGTGGGGCAGCCCAGACTCCTTCTTTGTAACTTGCCTTCCAGGCAGCTCAGTACCAATTGGAAACTCAACTCTAGGTCCAGTTGCATGTTTTTTTAATAAGATATTTAGTGAGATATAATCACATACCATAAATTTACAGTTAATGTGTACAACTCAGTGGTTTTTAGTATATTCACAGAGTTGTGCAACCATCACCACCGTCTAATTTTAGAATGTTTTAGCACCCAAAAAGAAACCCCATGCCAATTAACAAACACTCCTACTTCCCCCTCCCCACAGCCCAACGACCACTGATCTTTCTCTCCTTATAGATTTGCTTCTTCTGGACATTTCTTATGAATTGAATCATGCATTATGTGGTCTTTTGTGTCAGGCTTCTTTCCTTAGCATAATGTTTTCAGTAGTCATCCATGTAGCTGCATCAGTACTTTTTTCCTTTTTATTGCCACATAACTTTCCATTGTACCACATTTTGTCTCATTCATCAGTGGACGGCTGGGTTGCTGCCACTTTTGACTGTTATTAACGATGCTGCCGGGAACATTCATGTACAAATTTTTGCATGGACGTACGTTTTCAGTGCTCTTGGGTATGTACCTAGGAGTGGCATTGCTAGGTCATATGGTAACTCTAGGTTAACATTTTGGGGAACTGTCAGACTGTTTTCCAGAGGAATTGCACCATTTTTCATGCCCATAAGTAAAGTATAAGGGCTCCAGTTTCTCCACATTCTCACCATCACTTGTTATTGTCTGTCTTTTTGGTTATCGACCTCTTAGTGGACGTGAAGTGGTATCTCATTGTGATTTTTATTTGTATTTCCCTAATGACTAATTATGTTGACTGACTAATGATGTTTTCTGTTGCTTATTAACCATTTGTAATACCTTTGGAGAAATAGTTATAGTATTCAAATTCTTTGCCCATTTATTAGGTTATTTGTCTGTTGAGTTGTAAGAGTTCTTTATATATTCTGGGTACCAGTCCATTATCAGACAAATGATTTGAAAATATTTTCTCTCATTCTGTAGCTTATTTTTTCACTTTACTTATAGTGTCCTTTGAAGTGTATGAAGTATAGCAGGGGGAAGGGGTTGAAAGTAAATTTAAGGAAAGGTGACCATGGAAGGAGGCCTCATGGAGAAGGTGAATTTTTAATAAAGATTTGAAGGAAGTGGAGGAACTGATATCTGGTAGAAGAATAAAGGGAACAGCAAGTGCAAAGGCCCTGAGGCAGCAGCTTGCCTGGTGGATTTGAAGGACAAGAAGGCAGCTAGTGTGGCTAGAGCAGAGCAAGCAAAGGGAAGAGTAGTAACTCAACTGGCTTTTGCTCTGCAGCGGGAGCCATGGCAGTTTGGAGTAGAGGAAGGACAGATCTGAGCTAAAATTGTAAAGAATCCCTCTGGCTGCTCCCCTGGGGAAGTAGACAATAGAAGAGCAAGGTTGGAAGCAGGAAGGCCAGTGAGGAGGCTACTGCATCAGTCCAGCTGAAAGATGATAGTCATTTGGAAGGAGTGGTTGCAATGGGGTGGTGAGAAGTACAGCAGTCTGGATGTATTTTGAAGGCAGAACCAACCACAGATGCAACGTGATTCCTTATTCTCGCTCCCTGGGCCACAGAGATGTTCTGTTTTCTGTCCATGGTCTCCCTCTGAAGGGACGTGGTCTCTTCTCCCTCTTTTACCAATTAGAAAATTCCTGTTGGACAAATTCTCCTCCCCTTTTTTGCGTGTCCACTGTATGCCAAGGGCTCTGCTATGAGTGTTCTTCCAAGCTGGACCTCAAATGCAGACAGCGAGTTATTCAGCATCTCTGCCCGCACAGGCCCCTTTCTTGTTTCACGTAGGGACAGGTGTGTGTTTCCTTTTAGACCCATTCGTGCTCTTCTCCCTCCCCTCCCTGTGGTTTAATGTGTAGCTTTTAGTTCGCTTTCCTGTAAGCGTGCGTTTTCCTTTTGTGCGCATTGATTTGTATATGTGTCAATGGCCTTGGTTTAGTACCTCATGCCTCTCACGGTTCACCCTCTGCTCTTGGTTTAGAGCCTTCCACAGTGCCATATGTCCAACCCCATGGCTCTAACTCAGCGGCTCTCAGATGCAGGAGTAGCATTTTTGGTTGTCACATCTTAGGGGAGTGCTACTGGCATCTAGTGGGTGGAAGCCAGGGATGCCGCTAAATATCCTGCCACACGCAGATGGCCCCCACAGCAGAGAATTATCCAGCCCCAGATGTCCATCCTGCTGCTATTAAGAAACCCTGCCTCTAACTGCTGCTCTGAACCCAAAGTTCCATGTTTTCCTTATTCCCAGTCCCCACGGGGAGTACACCAGGCTCCCCCAACTCCCCACCAGCACAGACAACTGTGTGGCAAGTATCCTTTAGGTTCCACTCTGAGCTTCACCCCTTCTCTCTTATTGAATCCCTACCACAAACCTATAAGGCATGGCTTCTCCTACTATCCCCATTTGTGGAGAAGCTGAGGCTCAGAGAGGTAGAGTGACTCAGCCAAGGTCACCCAGCTTGGAAGGAATGATAGCCAGGATGTGGCCCACTGCTCTTAACTATGTGTCTAAGCTGCATCCCCAGGAGTCACATGGATGTCCTCGGGCTGAAAATGAAAAGGCATTGGAATGAACTCCTCTGCTTGGCTGTGAGCTCTGAGAGCACAGGGGCTGGGGCTGATGTGTTCATAGCTTCATCCCCTGGCACCCAGCAGTGCCCGGCACATCCACTTGACAAATATTTGCTCAATAAACAAATAAATAAATAGTTTGTGATAGGGACTTTTCAGTGTGTATGATTGCAAGCACTGCAGAAAAGAGATTAGAGGATGCCTGCTCTCAAGGGAACAAGTATCCACACTGTGACAAGACAGGGGCCTGGCAGCATCTCTCGAGGGCCAGGATGCTGGGTGCCACCTGGTCTGGCCTCACTCAGAGCTTGGCCACCACAGGGGCTCAGCAGAGGCCATGGAGTGTTGAGCAAGTGGCTCCTCTAGGTTTCGGGCCAGTGACACTTTAGCAGGTGGGGAACCTGGGATGGAGCCAGGTGACCTTTGTTGTCTACCTGAGCAGAATCCTTTCCAGGGCTTCCTTCCACATCCTGCTTTTAAAGGGCCAGGTGCCCTGCTCTATCTGAAGAGATTAGAGGTTTCAAACTGGCAATCCAGGGCCAGATTTGGTCTGAACACAGGTTTAGCTGGATCCCCTGACATTTTCTTAAGTTCTAAAATCATTGCTAATATTTTTAAAGCTGAATATTTTATATAAAAAGCTGGACACTTCAAAAGTGAGAAGGTATGGCAACACCAGGCCTGAGTTTCAAAGAGTGGGGACCCTTCGAAAGGACATGTGCCCAGGGGCTCACCTCAGCCCCCCTCACTCCCTGGGGTGGAGTTTCCACACACTACCCCGCTGGGGGTCGTGAGCTGTCCCACTCGTGTGTAGTGCCTCCTTCACCTGCCACGGCATTTACATCTGTGACCCTCCAAGACTAGGTTGTGCCAAGAGTATGTGGGATACATGGGGCGGAGATTACTGGTCCCCTCGCCCTCTGGTCCTCTGTGTGGTGGATTCTGGGACATAAGTGTTCCTGGTTCCCTCCAGTGGGATTCCAAGCTTCGTCAGGTGGTTCCAAACCATGCCTCTGGGATCCTCCCCAAATGCAGGCTATCAACTTCCTAAAGATCATCTGTTTTGGGGATCTGTAGTCATGGCTGGGCATCCTGGTCACTCAGTGTGGTTTAAATCCCTGCCACCAGCTCTCTCTCTTCCAACAAATAGAAGGGAAGCAGTGACACTCATCCAGTGTCACACCCTCAGCAAAGTGCCTCCAACCCTTCTGACGAGGTCCACACGCCCGACTGGTGGCTCACGGCACCATGGGGCTGGCCTAACACAATTGCAAGTGTTCGTTTCCTGGTGTGTGACGTGATTGTCGAATGGCACCAGCGTCATCATCATTAAAAGGCTGGGATTGAATTTTCAGTTAGCAGCGTCTTTAAGGCCCCACCTTTATCCCTGTGGCCTCCCCATTTTCATAGACATGATGGCTGGGTACCTGTCACACTCTGGCATGTTCTTCACTGTCTCCCACATGTCACCCACAGCAGTGACCTACTCATTGACCCACCCTTGTTGACTTTCTGCCTCTCCCTCCCTCTTACATCCATGCTCTGCCACCAATCCTTCCAAGGGTCACCTCACAGGTAAACTGCTTGCACTTGAATCCTAGGCTGGGGGGTCTGCTTCAGGGGGACCCAGACTAAGACATCGAGGGGGTCTGAATGCTCAGACTTCATGATTGGCTCTTATCAGAGCTGAACCTCCTCACTGCCAGACCCCTGTGGTAACATAAGCTCCCTTGGATACCCAAAGCGTGGTCCAGGACCGGCATCTGTTAGAAACGCAGAGTCTCGGGTCCCATCACAGAGGTACTGGGCTGGAATGGACGTGTAGACTTGACCTCCAGGGGGTTCCTTCACACATGAGCCTGTGAAGCAAGATGTAAGCCATGAAGTCACTTGGTGACAGCTTTGCTCATGGGCCCAGCCAGCCTCTTGTGTACCTAGAAGAGGCTGGGTAGGGAGCCCCTGGCCAGATCTTGGCTCCTGTGCCCCTGCCACCAGCCCCCAGCCGCAGTCCTCTCCAGAACCACCCATCCCTGAGCGGTGTTATTACGGGATCCCGGCTTGGGTTCTGGAATCTGGGCCCCAGAGCAGTGCCATCGGGATTCAATCAGATCCAGTTGGCGATACTCCGCCTGGCCTGTCCGTTACTGCTTTACAAACTGAGAAGAAATAAAAAACCCTGGTTTTATGACCCCACAGTTAAAAACTATTTGTAGAAGTTGCTAAGGTTCAAATCAAAAGTGCCCTCTCTGGAGGACTATTAGTTAATTCGGGGGACCGCAGATTCTTTCCTTTTCTTCCCTCCCCCCCCCCATCTACCTTGAGATGCAGCTCTAATTCCCTTCTGCTGTTCAGCCATCTAGAGCTTTCCATCCTTTGACAAAACACAAGCCAAAGTGCTTAAGGACATCTGTTTATTTTATTTCTTTAATGAGAAAACCTTGCAGTTTCTCCGGGCTCAGCTGTGTTTATTTACATTGTGTTAGCCATGTGAGGCGAGCACCTTGGAAGGTTCAGGCCTGGCCGGGCCTCCCTCGCAGCGGCCTCCAGCTCTGCCCAAGGAAAACAGAGTCCTTGGAACTCTATAAAATAGATTTTCAAAATAAATACTGCCTAATTCACTCGGTAGATGTGGATTAAGTCAAGATGAATACAATTTGGAAAAGATTTTCTGAGGAAGTCGGAGATTTCTTTCCCCCACTGGGGGTTAAACCTTGTATTTAAATCTTTTTTTCCCCCCTCCAGCTCTCTTTCGGTTAAGTAAAAGGCATTTAGTCTTTGTGGCTAATAAAGAAATGATGACTTTGATTGGCCCTCTCCAGCAATGATTATTTGCTTTGTAGGACTAGGGTTGGTGACTTAACTCGTCACTTCTTTCCATCCAGGAAGGGCAAGGAGCAGACATCTGCAGTTGTCATTCTGGCGGGGGTGACTGAGGAGGAGGCTGGAAGCTTTGAAAGATGTCCTAGAGGTGAATGACAGTTGCAGGGGCCACAGGCTGGGGGATGGGGGGTAGGACCCTTTGTAGATTTAATCCCCTGTAATAGCACTTCCCTGAGCCAGGGGCTTCCATGCCAAGTGCCTCTGCTTATATATTTTAGAGCATTAAAGGATTATTTCCAACATAAAATATATTTTAGAGATGGTTTGGGGTTGTCAGAAAAGTGCTCATTAGCAAAGATTTCCTTTGAAGCGCCGCGCGCTCTGCTGCTTGGAGAGGGAGCTCGCAGAATCGCTCAGCTTCGGTTGAGAGTTTCGGGCTAGTTAAGACTCCTGAGGGCTCCTCATTTCCCGCCCACAAATCTAACACATGCCAACCGCTTCCCCAGGCTTCTTCTGCCAATTTTTTTTTCCCTTCTCTAGCCCCACCCTTCAGTGAATGCTGAAGGGCATCTGAAAAAATAAGAGTAATAAGAGGGATTTAAGTCTCCTATGCAAACCCTACAACAAATTGCCGGTTGGGTTGGAGTGAGAAGCCCTTTTGTCTTCTGTAAATATAGGGGTTGCTGCTCACAATGGTAAGTGGTGAAAAAATATCCCAGGCACCCTGCAAACTGAAATAATGGGAACAATTTTCCTTTACACTTAACTAGCATGTTGAGAAGCTGTCTCCCCCAACGCCCCACCTGCACTTTTTACGGTACTTATTTCCCAACAATAGGGCTCTTGAGCTGTCCAAAGATTGCTGGAAATCCCGTGAGCCTTTGGGGATGAGGGTGTCACTTGGTGAATGGTAGGAAGGTGTCAAGGTGGTTGTATTAGGGTTGACTTTGACAGCAAAATAAGAGGTCTCCCCCCACCTTGCCTGCTTCCCACACTTCCTCTGTGAATAGTGAACTTGTAGGCCCTTCTCATGGCAGGGTGAGGGGGAAACTCCCATGCAGTTCCCCTGAGGGGGCCTAATTCAAGGTAGAAATATACAGTTTAAGAATCCCTTTGGAAAAGTCCATCCATGGATGAATGATAAACACATCATAGGCTGTTCACACAATGGAATATTTTTCAGCTATAAAAAGGCGTGAAGTTCTGATCCAAGCTACAATGTGGACAGACCCAAAAACGTTATGCTAAGTGAAAGAAGCCAGACACGAAAGGTCATACGTTGTGTGATTCTATTTATATCAAATGTCCAGAATAGGTAAATGCATAGAGATCATTTGGGGACCAACTGCCTCGTGGGTATGGAGTTTCTTTTGGAGCTGGTGAAAATATTTTGGAACCAGGTAGAGGTTTATACATCTATAAAATGGAATAACCAGTCATGCCCCACTGACCTCAAAAGACCAGCCTGAGAATTGTATGTTTCCCAAAGGGCACTGTGGATACTGCTGAGGGAACGCAAACTTTCTAGAGCTTTTACCAAAAAGATGAACATTTTTTTTTACTTGAAAAATTAGGATTTTTTAAAAATATGTTTTTATTGATTTCAGAGAGAGGAAAGGAGAGGGAGAGATAGAAAAATCAATGATGAGAGTCATTGATTGGCTGCCTCCTGCACGCACCCCCGCCGAGGATCGAGCCCACAACCCAGGCATGTGTCCTGAAAAGGAATTGAACTGCGATCTCCTGGAGATGCTCAACCGCTAAGCCACACCTTCCAGGCTAGGGTGTTTTCGTTTGTTCGTTTTTTAATACTCTCTTCACCTGGTTTTGGTGTTAGGGAAATACTGGCCATATAAAACAGGTTGTGAAGTGTGGCCTCCTCTTTTATTTTCTGGCCAAGATTGTGGAGAGCTGGTGCTGATTCTTCTGAAACCACCTGAGCCTGGATTCTTCTTTTTTGGAGGTTTTTAACTGAGAATTCAGTTTCTTTAATACTTGTAGCTGTTTCATCCTGGGTGAGTTTTAGCAGTTTGTGGTTTTCAAGGAATTGGCCCATTTCATTCATTGTCAAATTTATGTGTCTGGAGCCAAAAAACAAGTATTTACTTTTACAGTGACTTTCAGTTAGTAGCATATAAGCCAGATCTAGACACCTTCAGTTATAGGGATAAAAACTATAAATCTCTCCCCACATGTAAGGTACTGGGTCCTGAGTCATATCCTTGGTCCTCAAGACATAACAACCAGGTAGACATGGTGATCATCATTCTACCCAGGAGGACACTGAGGCCCTGGCAAGGCGACCAAACTAGTAAGTGTCAGAGAAGAGAACAGACCCAGAACTCCAGAGGCAATTCTGAGCCCTCTGCATCTGGGCTGACCACAGCCAATCACAAGGCCCCCAAGTTCAAACTTTCAGTCCAACCTGTTTCTCCCCGTGTCAGACATTACACTGTGGGGGTGCTTCTCAGACACACAAAGCTTGTTCCCGACTCAGGGCCTTTGCACTGGCTGATCCTTCCCCTGGCTGGCACCTTTGTTTCATTTGGGTCTTTGTTCTGATGTCACCTCCTCAGAGAGAACTTTCCTGACCACCCTTCTCTGGTAGTCCCCTACCAAACACACAAACAGACACACTCCCCATGCCAGGCGACTCTCTCGTGCTCCAGCAATCCTCATGTTTCATTTTCTTCAGAACGCCTGTCACTGTCTGAAATGAAATGTCTTAGTTTTTCATGGCCCTCCCCCTCCAGTAGAATGCAAGCTCCCTGCGGCAAAGGGCTTTCAATGTCTGAGAGCAAGGAGCCAGTTAGCATAATGGTCTACACCAGCAGTCAGCAAACTACATCCATCTTGTGGGCCAAATCACCTGTTTTTTTAAATAAAGTTTTATTGGAACACAACCATGCCTATTCATTTACATATGGTCTATGGCTGCTTGTACACTACAATGGCAGAGTTGAGTAGTTGTAACAGAGATGGTATGGACCACAGAGCCTCAAGTATTTGCTATCTGGCCCTTTGTAAAGAAGTTCACCCTCCTCTGGTCTAGAGCATGGGCTCTGGAGCTAGAATGCTCAGGTTCAAAGCCAGCTCCACTCCCTAGCCAGGTGACCTCAGGCAAGTCACTTCGCCTCCCTATGCCTCAGTTTCCATGTCTGTAACATGGGTAATAGCAATGGTACTTACCTCGTAGGGTCTATGGGGGAGGGTTAAATGAGCTAATGTGACATGCTAGAAATATGCCTGGTACACAGTAAACAGCTTTTGTAAACTAAATTAATAAATATCATGATAAATGATAATGAATAAATAAATGTCTTTTAAAGTACTGCATCTTTAGAAGCATGTTGCTGGTTGTGTAAGAATGTCCCCTCTGTGAAAGGTATGCCAAAGTATCACTACTAATAATTAATAATAACAATAAGCAGTAGACTCAGCGCTGATGAGGAGTGTGGATGCTGGACAGACTCAGCAAATGCTTGCTGAGTGTCAGGCTCTGTTCTAGGCACTTGGAATGAACTTCTCTAAACTCCATGCCCTGAAATGCCCCTCAGTCCTGCACATGTTAGGGTGAGCATCTCATCTGGGTCTGTCTGGAACTTTTACATTTTAAAAATCAAGGTCCCCAAGAACCCCCTCCGCTGGGCACATCAGGACAGTTGGTTCCCTATTCCACCTTCACAGCTCCGTTTATCTATTTATTTATTGGTTTTGTCTTTAAATTTATATCCTAGGAAAACGCTTTAAAGTTTGCTCAATACCTCCAGCTGAAAGAACATTTTTCAAAGGAAAAAAAAATCTAAGAGACTGAGCAGTTGTGTAAAGCTCCCAAAGAGAAACCCATTGAGACATCTTTCTTTGTTCTCTTGAATTTGACCGTGATTTTATCATTTGTAGTCAGCTTGACTCTTTTGTGATTCATGATGACGGGATTTATCTTACAGCTCTTTTGGCAAAATTCTTGTTAGTACAAATAGACCCATTTGCTGAGCTAAGAAGGTCTTTTCTGTTTTCTGTGTTCTCCTGTGAAACGGCTCAAGAAACCAGGTTGTTGGTGTGGTTCTTTTTTAACTTGACTGTTCAAACATGTGAATCAGCCTATTTCTTCTTTACAACCATCATTTTCTTGTCTTCCTCTTTTAAACAAGCTGATCTGTTTTCCAGGAGTTTCCAAGTAATTAAACCCAATTAAAACCATTAAATTCTCTCTTTTAATGACAACTTTATTATTCAAAGCTAACCACAAGGAGGAGATTTAACTGGCAAAGCCCTCCATTGTGTGTTAATCCATCCCTAACCTCTGGCTGACACTTCCAAGAGATAAGCCCCACAGAATAGGGAGGCTGGTTTAATGAATAGCTTTAATTAATACTTTTCTTCCTTGTGGCAGAGTAATTATTTGTTCAGCTTGTAAACAGCTACTTGGCAATGATTTTTTTTAAAGACCCAGTTGGCTTGCATGGTGTTATGGCTTTGATTGGTTTTGTATGTGTGCGTGTTTTTTCTTTAAGTGGGGGGGGGAGGTCTCCGTTCCAGGGGAGGTGCAGAAGCTCATTGTCCTGAAGTTTGGGGTGTCAGGGTAATCGCAGAAGAAAAGCGGGGCAAGCAAGTCTGCTCTTTGCTGCAAAAGTCTGCAAGCCCAGACAGGGCCCCACCGAGACACAAGCCTGGCTCGCGGCAGCCTGCGCGCTGAGATGACAAGCAAGGGCTGGATGGAAACATGCCAGGCCGAGCCCCAACCCTGCGCTAATCCCCCGACCTTGCCTTCAGGTGATACCTGAGAGAAGGGTAGCCAGGTGCAAGTGCTGGACGTGGCCTGTGAGCCCCTAAGAAGCCGTTCTGTGAGTAAGGACTCACCAGCCAGGACTGCTTGCCCTGGGCCCTCCACGCATCTGAAGGAAGAGCTTTCCGTAATATATCAGCTCACCTGCTCTCCCCAGCACTTCAGGAGATAAAGACTACAGCCACCCACGTGTACCGACGAGGAAACGGGCACAGTGACTTGCCCCGAGTCGCCCACCTTCTAGCAGGAAGGGCAGAGCCTGGGTTTGCAGACAGGTTCTGGCTGCAGCGATGGTCCTGAACTCACTGGGTCTCACTGCCCTGCGAGACAGGCAAACAGCATCTCCCACTCAGCTGGTTGTGAGATTAAATTTTTTTTTAATTTAGGTCATCACTTAGTTAGAAAGCCAATTTCATTAATAAGGTTGCCCATTCTGCAAGTACAAAGTTGATTGACTCACAGTAAGGACCAAGCCTTTTCATTATTTTAAAATCAGAGCAGTGGTTCTCCACAGGGGGTGGAGGTCATTTTGCTTCCAACACATGTGGCAATGCCTAGGGACATTTTTGGTTGTCACGACTGGGCGAAGGGTGCTGCTGGTATCTGGTGGGTAGTGGCCAGGGAGGCTACTCAACACTCTACAGTTCACAGGACAGTCTCTCTGGCCCAAATGTGAACTGTGCTGAGGCTGAAGACCCTTGATTTATTGAAGGCTCACACTTTTCATTCGAGAGACATTTTACAAACACACAAAGCAATATTAATGCACCCACCTATCAGACCCTGTAAAGAACTGAGCCAAACCGCTTCTTTAAAATAATTAAGTAATTATCTTAGTGATTTTGACTGTTAACCAGGCCACCAGAAGTTTTTCAGAGACACATCTAAGGAGCTAACAGTTCCCACCCAAACATCAGCTTTGGATGAACTTGCTAGCGCAGGACTATTTGGCGACCACTTCCCAGTTCCCAGACACCCACCCCTACTTGTTATACAAGTTTCCTTCAGAAAAACCTCATGAGGAGCGCAGAGCAGGGTTAACTAAGTTCATCATCCAAGAAGCTTCGTGTTGAGAAGTGGTCAGGACTCTCTGGATGCCTCTTTGGAGCCACCAAGACCTTTCTCTGGGAACTCAGAGATGCATTCGGGGCGGGAAAGATAAGCACACGGTCCGGGAGGGCCCGCAGCTGGGACTGGGCCTGCTCAGAGCACTAGAACTGGCAGGGAGCTTAGTGTGTAGGATGTCAGAATTCAGGCATCTCGGAGTACAGACTCTGGGCTTTCCTGGCCTCATCTCGAAGGACTGACCATGGCATTCCACCCGAGACAGCCCTGACAAGGGTGCCATAGGCCTGGGAGCAGCTGACCTGAGGTCACTGTGAGAACGAGAAAGCATTTACATAGAGTTGGTTTTGCTTTTTGTTTGCTCGGTTAGTTGGCTGGTTGGTTGGTTGGTTGGTTGGTTGGTTTCTTTCTGAAAGTTTGCTTTGGAAACATTGCATTTGACACCATTAATGGACCCAGAGAGGCCCTAAAATTGATTACTAAAATGGGTCTTTCCACATCACACCTCTTTTCGACTCCCAAGATGATATCCTAAAAAGTTACAGGCTACCAGTAAGTGGGGGGAAAGGCCGGGGAGCAGAGAAGGGATTTGGAGCCCTCCAGGGCCAGCTAAAGTGATCTGATTTCCAATCTCACCAAGGTGTCTGGTTCCCGGAGAGCCAGTCCTGGTGTTAGGGGCAGGGAGGAGGGCAGCGAGGAGTGAGGGTTTAACAAGGGAGCTTGGCTTTTCCATATCAAGTCCAGGAAATGAAAGGCACAGATGCTCAGAGGCAATAAGGGAGGTCTTTCCCATCCCCGGGCCCTCCTTATATCCTCTGTGAAGCCCAGCAGTTATTAGGAAAGAAAGCCAGCCAGAGACTGGAGTCGAGAATCAGGGCTGAGTTTTACATGCCAGCTGCTTGTCATTTCTTCCAGCGATGGAAGTGTAATTTCGTTCAACGGATCATTCGTTTCATTAAAAGTAGACAGTTTTAATCGGGCATTTATTTTTTTAAAATCTGATGATAATCTGCCTTAACCTTCTTTTCCCTAATAAAGTATTTTATTTGATATTATTAGTTCCTACAAAGCCATATTATTCAGTGAGTAAAATTATTAAGATTTAGGGGGGGAGGTTCTTCGGCAGATAGTCCTGGGTTTGAATCCCAGCTCTGCCACTTACTAGCAGTGTGACCTTGGACAAGTCACTTCATTGCTTTGAGTCTTAATTTATCTGTGAAATAGGGAAAAGATATTTTGAGGAGGAACTGTAGTAATGTACATGAAGCTCACACACATTCATATATTCGTTTAAAAAATACTTAGCTGAGTACCTGCTGTGTACTAGACTATGTTCTGGGTACAAGAGACATAGCAAAAGCTCTCATAGAGCCTTCTGGTTGAGGTAGAAGCACCAAAAATCATAAGTAAATAGGTTATTTCATACAGTGATAAGTGCTGTTTCAGACTCTAACAGGATAATGGGATGTAGAGTGAGTGGAGGGTCAACATTGGGGTTCATCCAGATGGAATGGTCAGAGAAGTCCTTTGTGGGAACTGAGTGTCACAAAGGAGCCAGCCTTGAAAGTGTCTGGGGAAAGGAAATTCTGGGCAGAGGGAACAGCAAGTGCAAAGGCCCTGAGGCAAGAGCAAGTTTGGCATGTTCCAGGAGCAGAGAGATGGGCTGGAGTGGAGAAGTAAATGGTGGCCACTGAAGGAGGCTGGCTTTACTCAGAGGCCATGGGAAGCCACTGGGTTTTTAATAACAGCATACAGACATGCCCTAAGGCAAAATAATAACTCAGACGGGGTGGGGGGATTAGAGGTGCCATTAGAAGAGAAGACATTCAGTCTTTCTGAAGCACTGCCTGGCAAAGCTTGGTTGTTGCTAAAATGTGTAGAAGCACTTGAGCTTGCCCACTGGACATTTCCAATGTTGGAAACACTCATTTTTCTAAGGACCTGGGGGAGTGGAAGGCAGAGTCAAGAATCTTTCGATTATAAGCAACAGAAACTCAGCATCTATTAGTTTAAGCCCAAAAGGAATATGTATTTGCTCATGTAACTGAAATGTCCAGAAGTAGACTTCAGGAGCAGTGGGATCTGATCCCCAAATACTTTCATGTGAATATGTGTGCACTGTGAGGAAGGCTCTGCCTGTGTTCGTAACAGGGATGGCTGCCAGCACCCTCAAGCTTAGGTTCTATCAGCTCAGCCACCCTTGGGCTAAGAAGGTTCCTCTTTCCCAACAGTTATAGCTGAAGTCCTAGAGCCAGTTTTCATTGGCTCCCATTGGCCACGTGACCATCCCTGAACCAGTCACTATGATTCTGGCCAGGCCTACCTTGTAAGATCATCCTGGGTATTATCTTTACTAAAAATGATTAACTGCTCATTTACAGACATGAAAATTCATTTCCAGGGAAATTATGTATCTCCACAATATCATGCCACCTCTTGCTCAAGGTGTCCGATAAAGACACTGGTGGGGTTCCCAAGACCACCCTCAGGCCTGATGAGCTAGAAGGACCTGCAAGACTCAGAAAAGCTTTTATACTCACAGTTACAGTTTATTACAATGAAAACAGATTAAGATGAACAAAGGGAAAAGGCATATGGAATGAAGTCCAGGAGAAGCCAGGCACAACCTTCCAGGTGTCCTCTCCCAGCAGAGCACCCACACTCCAGTTCATTCTCCCAGCACTGATGTGTGACAACACGTGGGAAGTGTTGCCAACCAGGGAAGTTCACCTGAGCTTTGATGTCCAGGGTCTTGTTGGGGTCAGTGACATAGGCATGTATGCCTTTGGGACTGACCTCAGCTACTCAGCCAACCCCCCAGAACAAAAACAGGTGTTCCCCATAAATCACATTGTTAGCATGAACTATTGGAGCAACTGGGATTGCGTCGCCTCGGGGCTCAGAGCTCATCTACCAGAAGCCAGCCAAGGGCCAGTCTTGAAGACAGGCCTTTCTTAGGATTGTGCAGGGTTTAGCAACCCCAGCCTGCTGAGTTAACACTTTCCTGCACAGACAGGGACCGCAAATGAAATCAACTAAATGGCTCAGCTCAAGTGGAGACCACTAGATACTATAGAGGCCTGGGACATCTGGATATTCCAGAGGGGAGCTCTTCTGCCTTGTCATGCAGCTGGGCCGTGGAAGGCAGACACTCCCTCAAAGCAAGGAAACCAGAACAGGCATCATGGCGTAACCAGAGGACGTGGAATCTGGAGTCAGATCAGATCTGAGCTCCAGTCTGAACACTGCCTCTTACAGGTGACCATGAACAAGTTTCATACTAACAACAGTAATAGTTCTTAAATAGCAATATAAGCACACACTCGCTCCAACTGAAATAGAAGTTCACCATTACTGCATACAACGTACTCTGACATTTTGTCATCTATTCTAGGGGTTGGCAAACTATTTTTCGTAAAGGGATGCTCTGTAGTGACTATTAACTCTACCATTGTAACTCAAAAGCAGCTATAAACATACATGAACAAATGGGCATGGCTATGTTCCAATAAAACTTTATTTACAAGCACAGGCTGTGGGCCATAGTTTACTGACCCCTGGATCCTCTCGTATTTCTTCCATTCTTTTTTCCTTTTTAATGCTCATTGTTAAAGTAAACTTTTACTAAAAGGATTATTACCTACACTTTGAAAAATTCGTTTAATCTTCATAATAACCCTGTGAGGTAAGTAACCTCATTTCACAGGTGAGAAACTGAGGCACACAGAGGTTAATTAACTTGTATAAGGTCATCTAGCTGGTAAGAGGTGGAACTGGCCTGGATTATAAGCAGTCTGGCTCAGAGCCCACCTTTTTCACCTATACTCCAAAGCACTCAATCAAGATTAGGTATTATCATTGTTTTTTTATTATTGTTATTATTATTATTATTATTTAATCAGCTGTGAAAGAACCCGAAAGACCACAGCCATAGAAGCCAATTTCAAGATGAATGTGGGGTGTGCCTTTCTTTTGTTCAAAGGGTTGTGATGCCGAACAGTATGTGGATCTCACTTCTTTGAATTACACCCTTTAGAACCATCTATTATAAAATTTGGAAAACTCAGAAAAACTTTTTTTGTAAAATCTTGGACCTTTTTTTTTTTTTTAATGAAAGCAATTGCCTCCTAATCTGTGCGGATTGGGAAGTAGACCTCTAGGGATACATCTTAAATTGGGGAGCTTGTAAAGTTGGAGATGGTGGAGACCCTTGATAGAAAACAACTGCTCTCTTCTTAATGAACCTTGGTGAACCTTTGTGTTCGGGTTTTGAAACCTCCAGGAATCCACATGCCATTTTCCTCTTTTGTGTGTGACATCAGATTAATTTTGTTCTTAGAAAGACTTTCTTTTTTACACTCCTACCCTCTCCCCTCCATCCAGGAAATGCAACCATACGTCACAAGATAACTTACTGATCCCCAAGGCACATCTGAGAGCGGTCCATATGGTGAAAGTCCCCACCACCTCTAATTAAGAGAACTTCACCAAGGATGCATGATACTCAGGTTACCGAGCTGCACCCAGGTCCTCAGCATCCGCCTGCGGCCTGGCTGGGGCAGGGTGTCCAGTGCTCCAAGCCTCCTAAGTGAGTGGGTGCATAGCCCACCCCGCCATCATCAAAATCGACCCTGAGGACCTGTAGGACATTAGGGCAGGTTGAAAAGACCTGCAGTGCCCTAGTCTGACTGGCCCCTTCACTGGGAGAGAACCACTCGCAAACTCTCGAAAATGATGTTCCCTGGAGCCCCCAGCACAGTCCTTGGACGGACAAGTTACAGATTGAAGTCTGTTCTGGGAAAATTCCCTCTTCTCAGATCATTTCTTAAAAGCAAATCTCTTTCTGCTGTTACTTGTTGAGGAAATTAACCACTGCTGGGGTTTTTTCTTTACTCCAAAGACTATGTAATGATGAAGAAAATGGATTTCATGTGAGATGGTACCATCTGATTGCGTGGCTGTTCCTGCTGGGTTTGCAGGAACAGGTTCTCTGCTTAAGGGTGCAAGCAGGGGACTGGGGGACTCTGACAGTGACCGGCACGTGCGGAGCTGGCTGCGTATCAGGCCGGTGTTTACACATGTGCTGTCTCATGTCATCCTCAGGCAACGGTAGATGGCAGAGGGATCAGAGTGGATTTGAGTGGGTCAGTGGCCTTTTGTTGGCTGGGAAACATGGTGTGAAGGCTCCCATATTTAGGCTTCATTTCACTGAGCGACGTGCTAGGTCAGACAGAAGGTCCTCGCCTTCCAAGCTGCGCAGGGTGGCTGAAGCCCACAGACCAGGACAGTGTGTTTCTGGAGTATATTAGGGATGTATTCAGTAGGCAGCTCACGATGAAACCGATGGCTTTTGTCTTGCCCGTATGTATTTCACATTTATTAATGCTGAGTCTCCAACAAATTTTTCCTTAGTTTCTCAGTCTCTGCAACCCTGGAAAAACATTTTTCTACTTGGATAAAGTGGCCTGGCCCAGGGTAACACTGTGTTACTTAACTCCTGGGACAGTTGTGCTTTTCTTGGGTTATTCCAGACTTTTCTGCCTTTGTACAACTAGTTTTTATCAAGTTCCTTGAAAGGAGGTCTCTCCTCTGCAGGTAGAAACAATCTAATAAGCAACATGCAAGCGGATTTTAGGAAAACCAGAAATTACAAGAATGCTTAAGGAATAGATAGGTTTTCTAAGGTTTTCCTCAGAAACATTTGGGCACCTTTGAATTTTTGTTTTAATTTTTTTTTAATAGAGGGAGGAAGGAGGGAGAGGGAGAGAGAAACATCAATGCCAGAGCGAAGCATGGATCAGCTGCCTCCTGCACGCCCCCTACCAGGGATCGAGCCTGCAGCCCGGGCGTGGGTCCTGACCAGGAGCAGAACCAGCAACCTTCTGGTGCCCAGGATGACACCCAACCAACTGAGCCACACCGGCCAGGACTGGCTTAATTATACAATAACTATTTGGATCCCTTCTCTTTTATCAAATTTTAGAATATTCTAGATAATGCTGAAGTTTACTTCGATCATCATCACCTCTAATTCCTGTCCCTGCCTCTGCCTGCCAGGAGTAATTACTGTTCTGACTCTGGGTATATCCTTTAGGATATTTATAAATGTATAAGTGCCCATGAAAAATATGTAGGAACATTTTATGTGTTTCTAGGATGTAGTAATAACATGCAGTATATAACTTTTAGAAGAGCGCTGCTTTCATGCAATAATATTTTTTGTATGTATCCATGTTAATACATGAAAATCAGGTTCGTTTCGTTCAATTGAATTTAGTTTTCCACTGTTGAATATACTACTATATTTTATTTCTCTAACCTCCTTTGGCTGGGCAGCTAAATCATTTCCAGTGTTTTGCTATTTACAAACAATTCTGTATTCTGTAAGGAACATCTTTTTACATGTCCCTTGTTCATATGTATAGGGCTTTTTTTAGGATAGATAATGAGAAGTGGAATTACTGAGAATGTTCTTTTATTTTTTATTTCGTTTTTTAGTCCAAGAAATATAGTTATGCCTCTAACTATATGCATATAGTTTAAAACTCATCGTGTCCTCCAAACGGGAGTAGAATGGAAAACAGCAGTCCCCAGTGACCCCCACTCCTTTTTTTCTGCCCAGAGGTGACAACTGTCAACTCTTGCTGATTCTCTGGGTATTTACCTCCAAATTTCTAAGTAACTTATTTAAGTTACTGCATCTGGGTGTGTTTTTTCTACTGAGGCATGATCCCCGGCTTCCCAAGCTGGAAGGCGAGGATTCAGCTCCCTTTTCTCATCCTTGCCCCATCACACACATAAGCTTTCTCCTCCCAGTGTCAATCAGCATTTCAGCTTTATCAGCGTAGAGTATTTGCCTTCTTATAAGGACACAAATACGTGTCACAGATAAGCCATTCTGTCCCCAATAGCTGCTTTTCCTGTTCATGTCCTGGCCTGGGGGTTGCTGTTTTCCCCAGTCAGCCCTTCCAGCGGTGAGCCTGGTGGCAGCCGTGCCCGCTGCTCGCCCCGCGGGCTGAGGGCTGGTGGCAGCCGTGCCCGCTGCTCGCCCCGCGGGCTGAGGGCTGGTGGCAGCCGTGCCCGCTGCTCGCCCCGCGGGCTGAGGGCTGGTGGCAGCCGTGCCCGCTGCTCGCCCCGCGGGCTGAGGGCTGGTGGCAGCCGTGCCCGCTGCTCGCCCCGCGGGCTGAGGGCTGGTGGCAGCCGTGCCCGCTGCTCGCCCCACGGGCTGAGGGCTGGTGGCAGCCGTGCCCGCTGCTCGCCCCGTGGGCGGAGGGCTGGTGGCAGCCGTGCCCACTGCTGGCCCCGCGGGCGGAGGGCGGGCATCAGCGGCGGGTGTGCAGCCCAGGGGGGTGGCGCTCAGTCATACAGAGGGGGGACGGCTTGGGCCCGAGTAACCCGTGAAAACACCCCAGAACCTTTTCCCAGGCCACGCCGTGGTTCCCTCCTTGGCCCCGAGCAGTTTGTTTTCCTCATTTTCGCTTCATTTTTCACCGTGTCCTCGACGCCGCGACATCCAGCCAGGACGCGGAGCGCTGAGCCCTGGCGCTGGGCCCTGATGAGGTGTTTCTCCTAATGGCTGCGATCCTGGGCTTCATTCTTCACAGTTGTGTGTGTGAAGCTGAGATCACCGGCTATACTTTTTTCCCTTTTTTTTTTAAAGGGTCAAGAAGGGTTGATGTCATTAATTATTTATTTTTATAATAGAAGTTAAAAAAAAAAATTCAAACAGGAAGGGAGGGATACAGAGGGACAGTACACGGTCCCCTTTGCGCCCCCAGCCCTGACCCCCTCCAAGACCTCCTCAAAAGCAGTGCTGCTCTAGAACCAGATTTCCTGGGTTCAGATCCCAACACTTCCCAGCTGTGTGGCTTTGAGCAGGTTACCTAACCTTTATGAGCCTCAGTTTTCTCATCTATAAAATGGAGAAATAATAGTGCTCACCTCAGAGAGCTCTGTCTGAATTAAATGTTAATACTTATAAAGTGGCACAAAGAAAACACATAATAGATATTAATCAGGAATATTACTAAGTGTTGTATATCCTTTTAGACCAGTGGTTCTTAACCTTGGCTGCACATTAAAATCATGTGGGGGAGCTTTAAACATTCCTGATGCCCGGACCCCACCCTCAGCAATTCTGATTTTACAGGTGTGGGGTTCAACCTGAGCCTCAGGATTTTTAAAT
This sequence comes from Miniopterus schreibersii, assembly GCF_964146895.1. Taxonomy (NCBI): domain Eukaryota; kingdom Metazoa; phylum Chordata; class Mammalia; order Chiroptera; family Miniopteridae; genus Miniopterus; species Miniopterus schreibersii. The sequence continues at coordinate 51,590,466 of NC_138110.1, read as the reverse complement.
GCTCCTCACATCATTACAGTGTACGGCCAGGGTTGAGAAACCTTATGCTGCATATTTTCCATGTGTACCAGCTGGGATAGGTGAGGTTATGCTACAGTAACAAACATCCCCCAAATCTCAACCTCTCATTTATGGTACAGGTCCATTGTGGCTGTTGCAGCCCCAACACACATCATCTTTACTTTGGAACTCAGGGTGTCAGGGTAGCTTTTATCTGGAGCACTTCGTCTTGTGAAGTGGAAACAGAGAGAGCATAGTGAACTATGCACACTGACTCTTAAAGCTTCTGACCAGGAGCGGAACATTAGTTCTGCTCATGTATCATTGGCGAAAGCAAGTCATATGGTCACACCAGAGTTCAAGGAGGGTCTGTGTCAGGGCCAGCAGACTGGGAATGGCCAGATAGTAAACATCTTGGGTCTCTGTTGCAACTACTCTCCTCTGCCTTCAAAGCACAAAAGCAGACAAACACTGTCAAAAAATGCAGAAATCATTCTTAGCTCGTGAGCCACACAAAAACAGGCAACAGGTGAGATTTAGTTTGCCAACCCCTGGTAGACCTCACCCTCCTACAGGGAGAATCTCTTCAGAAAGGGACCCCCAAATATGGGTAAAGAGTGATGCAATCTACACGCCATGTGTATAGAAAAGAGAGAGAATGGACTGTTTGATTGCCCAGTGTGCTTCCCACGTGATACTGGGATACAACTAGCTTTTGTTACTTAGTAGTGTATTTCTTCATGACAGCTTCATGTCAGTAGCACTAGCTCAACTTCATTTTTTTTAATGGCTGCCTTGTTTTCCCTGGTATGGATGCACCATAGTGGGTTTTGTTTGTGTGTTTGTTTTTATAATGAATCTCTATCATTAGATACCAGTGACATTTAAAACACCAGGAGGAGTAAGGCAGCCTCCACAGAGAGACTGTTATAAAGAGAGAGCCAGCATCCAGCTCTCTAGTCGCTTATACATAGTTGATATTGCTCTCCCCTAAATCTCTCGGGCCTCCGTGAAGACACACATTTCCAAGAGGCCCTCCTTACTAGAGCCACTTCTGGTCCTTGCAACACTGCACACAGTTGCAATTCCAGGGGCACTTGGGGAAGTTTGAAATACTAAAGATGGTAAATATAAGTGATGAAAAACTAGAAGGGAAATCTCAGGAGTTGTACACTAGCATCCTGACCCCACACGGAGGCACCACTTGGGCCACGTGGGAGGCTGCGATGACAAGGCTCACTCACACGTGACCCTCCCCTCTTCCTTCTGCAGGACACCACGACGTCCGTGCGCATCGGGCTGATGATGGAAGAAATGATCTTCAACCTCGCAGACACGCACCTCTTCTTCAATGACCTGGAGGTTTGGAGTTGCTTGTTTCATTTCCTATTCGCTGTATTTAGCCACCTGCATCTGGTTTGGGGCAAGAGATGCTTCCTTTTCTTTTTATCCCCTCTTTTTCCTTTGGGGGCTAGAAATGTGTGCTAGCAACCCCCAAGAAGGCACGAAACTATGGCCAGCGACAGTTTATTGAAAACACACTTGACCGGGTTATCTCCCCAGCTTCCCTGGGCCTTTCTCTGTGCTGTAGCGGTGATGTCCACTGGCGGTGCTACTAATCCAATAAAGGCTGTGTAGTTGCTTCCTCCTGAAATTTGCTATTTAATAAGTTGATTAAGGCAAATTAGTACCCATCCTCCTGGGTCAGTAATAATTAGTAGTGGGCCAGGATGGAAGCTTTTAAAAACAATTTACATTCCCCTGAAAACATGTTTTACAGAGAGCAAGTGAGCAGAGGGACTATGCTTATTTAAAGTATCTGCTTCTGTGCCCCTAAGCAAACGTCAAGGGAGATAGTAAACAGGGGGAAAGGAGCTTCAGAAATAAATTCAATTCATTTGTTTATACACAGCCTGTCAAAAAGATTTGGACATAATTTCAAGTGGAAAACATATTTTAATGGAGCTACTAAAGCAAAGGAATAGAAAGCTAGGGTAAGGGGTTGTACCAAAAAAATTCGGCTCAAGCTAACTACTGAAGTTAAATTCAGTTAATCCCTGAGCTTCCTGATAGCCAAAGCAAAGAGGGAAATATGCATTACTTACCTCTGATGAAAGAGCAAGCAGCTTTCTCCAAGGTGAAGAAGGGTTTTTTGGCTGATACAAGGAGTAATATAGGGAGCTTCTCACTTTATAATTTATATTCTCATTCTTGGTTTACCAGATTGAAAAATAAAGGCAACCTAAAATAAAATAAAATCATTTGTGAAAGAACAGGCCTACTTACCCTAGTAGGAATTTGTCCCCAGAATCTGGGAAATCACTGGAGACTAAACTATGAAGTAGAAATATGAAGGCCGTGAATTCCATATCCATCCTGACCAGCCCAGAGCGTTTACTATTGCTCATCATCAGAAAAGGTACAGGTTTTCCTTTCCAGCCTGCAGCCCGCGCTCCCAGAGGGGCAAAGCCTCGCTGAAAGCATCGGTCCTGTGCTCTGGGCAAGCCGCTTGGGCCTCCTACCTGTGAAAAGGAATCGCTCTCTGCCCGCCCTCTGTTTCCCAGAGAGGAGAGAGGTAGAAACTTGCTGACGAAGAAAGAGAATACCAGTAGCATGGAGGCCCAGGACCACCTCTTTAGCCAGAGGCAGCGTGCGGGCTTCTTTTACAATGACCTCTCAGGTCCAGGGGGAAGAGAGGTGGAGGGAGAGAGAGAGGGAGAGGGAGGGAGGGAGAGAAATTAAGAGTAAAATAGAGCAAAACAAAATAAACGTGGCAGTTGAACTCAGCAAGTACTTATGGAGCCCAACATAGTAAAAGGCACAGCTGGTTGCAAATAGCGAGACCCAACTCGCTTTATCAAAAAAATGGAAGTTATTGGCCCTTTTAGTGGAAAAGTAGCTTTAGCTTTTCCCTGTCTCCTCCTTAGAATGCCAGTTCATGAGAGCAGGGACCATGTCTGTCTGATTGACCCAAAATTTCCCAGGCCCAGGCAGTAAACAACCAAACAAACCCATAAACAAGAGAGTTTGTGGTAATGAAATGGATGTGAAAAAAATACAACAATGAGATGTGATAGTGAGCGATGGGTGAGAGGGGGTCGGATGGGGGCCAGTGTTCTCAAGGGGGCCTCTGGAAGAGGTGACACTTGAACCAAGGCCTGAATGATAACAGGAGCCAGCAGGGTGGAGATCTAGGGAGGTGGGATCAGCAAGTGCAAAGGCCCTGAGGTGAGCGCAAGTGTGAAATGATGTAGAATCAGAGAGAAGGCCACATGAAAGCAGTGAATGAGGGAGCGCAGCGTTGGCTGGCATAGATGATGCCTGGAGAGGGAGGCGTGGGCCTGATATGGTCACAGACATCAGAGTTTATTTACATACTGTGGACAACCACAGGGCTGGGGCGCACACACAGCCTTATTTGTGTTTTTAAAAGACCACTCTGGTGGCTGCGTGGAGAATGAGCAAAGGAGGGGAAAGGTGGAGGCAGAGAGACCAGCAGGAGATCACTGCAGTTGTCCAAGCAAAAGAAGAGAGATGGGTTGATTCGAGGTGGGAAGATGTGGGCTCTGGGATGGAGGTAAAGGAAAGCCCAGAGGACTTGCTGATGGGCTGGATGTGGGGACGAGAGAGAGAGGAGTCAAGGGGGACTCCTGGGCTTGGTCCGACCAGGGAGATGGTGCCATTCTTTGAGGTGGACAAAACAGGAAAGACGTGGGCATGCAGTGGGGGAAATCCATCGTTCTGTTGAGGGCACCTGGGGTTTGAGATGTCTGGGACACCCCAGTGAAGATGCCAGATCAACAGGCAGATACACGAGTCTGAAGCTCCTGTGCAATAAAAATGCCAGACACACAGTAGGTGCTTTGTCAATCTTGGTTGAATCTGAGGCTCAGAGCAGGTGTTTTGCGGGGTTGGTGTGTGTTTTAAGCGATGCTTCCAGTGTCTTGTCCCCTCTGCTGTTCCTCGTTGGCCCGAAGTCAAAGTTGCACCTCTTGGAGAAAGATCTTAATTACCAGCTGGAGCTACTCGGGGAAGCCAGTTTGTTTCATTCTCTAATTTTTTTCAAAAAGGTCCCCAGTGCCAGAAGCCCCCAGGGCACCTCAGCAGGATTGAAGCCATGTTACACGGTGGAGAAGTTAAGACTCACACAAGTGGAAACATACTGCTTATGGTGCAGGGAGCCCTGTGGAAATCTAAAGGCAGCCTCCTGTGGCTTCCAGAGAGGCTGCTGGGATTGGGAAGAGGCCTGATGCCTGCGGGATGGTTGGGTTTAGGGAACAAAGTCAGACCCTTTCTGCTCTGAGCCTGTCATCCACCTGTAAATAAAAGGTCAGCTCTCGAGTGCAGCAGCCGTTTACTGAGAACTCACCCTCTCTCGGCCAGGCCCTACTCTAACTGCTGTGGATTCAGTGGCAAACAAAACACAGCAAGATCCCTGCCCTCAAGGCATTGACCTTCCAGTTGGGGAAGCGGACCATAAACAACTGAATATATAATATCAGATGAGTGCTCCAAAGGGAGACCAGCAGAGGGATGGAGGAGATGGTTACACAGGCTGTTATTTTACTTGCCTTAACCAGGTAAGGTTTCTTTGACATCTGAGCAGAGAGGTGAAAGGGGTGAGAATCTGGGTGAAGAGTGTGTCAGGCAGAGAGAACAGCAGTGCAAAGGCCCTGGGGTAGGTTACACGAACATGGCAGCTGGAGCAGAAGGAGCAGGAAGGACTGTGGTGGTCAGTGGGGGTTAGAGGGCAGATCCCATGGGGCCTTTGTGCCATCGTTAGGCTTTGGGTAATATTCTAAGGGTGACAAGAAGATACTGGAGGGTTTTGAGCAGGGCAGTGATATGATCTGATTTATGGTTTAGCGGCTCCCTCTGGCTTCCGGGTGGAGAACAGGCCAAAGGCGGCAAGGGTGGAAGCAGGTATCTGCGTTAGATCAGTGGTTCCCAGACTCCCAGGAGCACTCAGGAGAAGTCTGTGAGGCTTAAGGGCTGGTCAAAGACAAGGTAGTTGCCACGTTCAGCTTCAGTACAATCTGCCTTTGAGTCCTGGTTCCCCTATCTCCAGGCTGTGACCTGGGCAACTGGCCCTCTCTCCTTGAGCTTCAGTTTCCTCATCTGTTACATGGTTAGAAGAAAAGCCCCTACCTTCCAGGGTTCTGATAATGATAGGAGATGGATGAGAGCAGTCGGCCCAGAGCCTGGCACACTTTACATGCCCAATAAATGGGCCTTTCCACCAGGGCTACAGGTGCCACAGGGACTATGCAAGGTGGGGGCGGGGGGGGGGAGGAGTTTATGGTAGAGGGGCAAATTGTTTAATTTACATTGTTAGATATTTATTCTACTACAAGTTAGAGGAATATAACTAGCTTGCTGAACCTCCTATTTTACAATAATTTAATATCAGCACTGCAGTAGAACAAACCATGACCCACATAAAGGGTCAAGACCAGCATGATATCTTAAATAATTAAAGAGTAATGGATAAAATAGAATATAGGGTATACCACAAATAGTACTGGTGAATATTGCTTTAAAAATTATTTCAGCAGTAGAAATTATGTTTTAGTCATGTAAGTCTTCATGTGATAGAAAATGTATTTCTTACTGAAGGTCACAGTCAAAACCATTTGAAAGCCAATGCTTTAGAGCAGTGCCGGCCAATAGAGTTCTCTACAATGATGTAAATGTTCTAGTCTGCACTGTCCAGTGCAGTAGCCACTAGTCACATGTGGTCACTGAGCTCTTGAAATATGGCTAGTGTAACTGAGGTACTGAATTTTTAATTGTATTTCATTTTAACTAATTTTAATATAAATAGCCAGTGTGGCTGGTGGTTATTATATTGGACAGAACAGAGCACTTATATCATTGTAGAAAGTTCTGTCAGTGCAATTTTGGAGTTTTAATCTGTAAGATATGAACTGTATTTTCAGTAATGATGGTGATAACAGTAATCATAGTTGATATTTACTGAGCACTTACTAGGTGTTCTGAGCAGTTAAATATATTAACTCACTTAATCCCCACCATTAGTATCCCCATTGTATTAATCTGCTCGGGCTATCATAACAAAATGACCACAGACTGGATTCATAAACAACAAACTAATTTTCTTACAGTTCTGGGGGCTAAAAGTCCCAGATTGAGGTGCCTGCAAATTTGGTTTTCGGGTTTGTAGAAGGTCACTTTCTCACTATGTCCCCACATGGCCTTTCCTCAGTACCTGTGCAGATAGAGGGGGAGAGAGCGAGCTCTGGCGTCTCTTCTTACAAGAACACTAATCCTATTAGGTCAGGGTCCCACCATTATGACCTCATTTAACCATAATTACTTCCTTAGAGGGCCCATCTCCAAATACAGTCACACTGAGGGGTTAGAGCTTCAACATATGAATGGAGGAGGGCCCACAAACATTCAGTCCATAACACCCATTTTACAAGTGAAGAAACTGAGGCACAGAGAGGTTAAGTAAGCAGCCCAAAGTCACACAGCTGGCAGTGACAATATTCAGACCCACGAGGCCCGGCTCCGCAGTCTTGATTTATCCACCTGCTACACTGCCTCTCCCGGGGAAAATCACTGCCATCTGGCTTATGGAAGAAGATTCCCAACAGGACACCTAGACTCATACAGTACTGTAGACAGTGGGTTCAAAGGAAAAGAGCGGGAAGGGACGGAGTCACCTGGAAGCCTGGAAGAGGAAGAGCAATTCTAACGCAAGGCGGGGAGAGATTCCCGGGCAAACGGAGGGGACGGGTGGAAGGTGGGGAACTCCGCCTGAGTTAGCACAGCACCTTCACATGGTACATGCAAAACGAAAGTCACACGAATAGCAACCAACCCCACACTGAACCTAGACAGCACCCTCGCTCCCCACCCTGAAGGCGAGCAAAGCAGTGCACAAAGGATCTGAAGGCATTTCTGGAAAGAAGGACCGGTTGGAGCTGAGTGGAGGGTCCAGGGGGGAATAAGAGACACGTACGGGGTGCTCGCCCCTCGCCCAGGGGCCTGCCTGCACACGGTCATCGAGTGAGCTCACAACAGCCGCAGAAGGGAAATACTGTGTATTCCCCCATTTTATAGCTGGGAAAACTGAGGCACCAAGAGGTTAACTTGCCCAGCACTGACTTGTATTGAGCTCTTACCCTGTGCCAGGCATCACACATGCATCTTCCCACTGAAATCTTACAACAACCCTGCAAGGGAGATTTTTTAAATCTCTGTTTTGCAGCTGAGGAAACTGAGGCCCAAAGAGGTCGCTTTCCCAGGGCACTTAGCTAGTGTGGAGATTTGATCCCAGGCCAAGCCCACTTCTAAGCTGAGGCGTTTATTGTTCGCGGGAGATAGTTTTTGGATGCACTGCGGAGCAGAGAAGGAGCGCACGGGTCAGCAGAGTGGGTGGAAGAAGATCCTCCGTAAGAAACAAGGTTAACCTAAAGGTTCCAGCAGAAGGTACCCCTGGTCCCGTCCAGGAGCGGCAGGCGGGCGGGCAGGCTGCAGGGGGAGCGGCTCCCCGTTTGGCCGGGGCTCGGAGCTCTGCGGGGGCCGCGGAGGGGCTGGAGGCTGGGCAGGCGGTTCGTCCTGCAGGAGCTGCCGGGGGAGTAATATTTCACTGTGTCAGCGCCGCGCTGCTCTCCAAGGCGTCCTGCCCGACTGGCCATTAACGCAGCGCGGCCCACGGCCTCTTTAATGCTCTTCAGATAAGTTAAACATTTAGACAACACAAGAAAGATGGCCCGGGTTTCCCTCCGGGGAGCAGCCCCTCTCTGGCTAGTTTAGAAGCAGCATTAAGCGGTCTCACTTAAAAATATACTTGCCTCAAAGGAGGAGTGGCCAGGGAGTCCATCGGGGCTCTGGCAAGAGTCATTTTTCTCAAGCAAATTTGTCAACAATTTCCTTTCTGCAGTCGTGTCTCCAGCAGCCAAGGACAAAAAGTAATGGGATCGGACCACAGGAGGGCAGGTTGGGGAAACCCTGGCTGTCACCAGCTTAATCAGAATGGGTTTTGTTTGATAAATATTAGTCACTGAACTTACTGTTCAGAAATGAGCAACACTGAGCATACTAAGTATCAAAACTTGTGGGATGCAGGTGAAGGATGGTCCAGACAGACACGTCCAGCCTTAAATTACATTTCTAGGAAAACTATTAAGAACTGGTCATGGAAAAGACTGTGAAGGTCATTAAGCCTTTGGCAAGCACAAACAAGAAAAAATAGAGAAAGGGAAGAAGGAAAAGAAGAGATCGATAAACAATATTCAGAGTAGTGAAAGGGTGGACATGACTACAGATTCAGGGGAGACTCCTTTTTCTTTAACTATGAAAATACCCTGTACAATATTATAACAATTAATTTGAAGACCTAGATGAGTAGACACTTTTCAGGAAGATATAAATTACCATAATTAACCCAAGGGGGAATTTAAAAATAAATAAATTAAACCAGTGACTATGAGGAATTGAAATGATAGTTAAGGATGTGATCCCCAAAAAAGGCACCAGGCCCAGCTAGTTTTAAACATGAGTTCCACCAAACACTGAAGGAAAGAATAAATCTCATCCTGCACAAACTACGAAGCAAAGAAAAAAATCAGCTACTCTTCCACGCATTTTATATGACCAGTGTCACCCTGAAACTAAATCTGGACTTTGAGCGAATGACCAATAGATAAACCAGTGTCATTGCTGCTAAAAAGTGGGACATCCTTGCAATCCCTCAGATAAATTCACTGGTGCCCAGTGACTCTGTATGTAATTCCACTTGGGCCCTGTCTGAGCTCAGTTTCAGACCCCTGGTGAAAGACGGGTCTGGACCATAACTGGGACCATTTAGTAGGCCTGCCACATGCCTCATAACACAACTGCAAGTGGATGCATTCACCCTGTTTCATAATTCTAAATTTTCATTTATTGATTTGAGAGAGGGAGAGAGAGAGAAACATTGATTTATTGTTCCCCTTACGTATGCATTCATTGGTTGCTTTTTGTATGTGCCCTGACCAGAGATAGAACACACAACCTTGGTGTATTGGGACAACGCTCTAACCAACTGAGCTTTGCTGCCTGCGCCCCATGTTTCATAATTTTTTTAAAAAAAGAAAAACTGGAGACCTCGTTCTGTGGCCAGAGAAGGCCCTGAAGCAATGACACTCCTGCAACAACAAGAACACCTACCGCCCAGATCTTGGTTGCTAATACCATTTTCCAGTAAAAGGAACCAGGGCTCCTTGAAGAAATGGCTGATTCTAGGGCTGGAGCAGGAAAGACACACAATAAACATGGTGGGAGAAAATAGACATATCTTCCCTACAGAAAAACTCTAAATAATTTATTTAGATACTCCACGCTTAATTGTGAGCTTTGCATAGTGACTTCCTTCCAAAGAGTATAATGTGGAAAGGTGGGGAGAATAGTTTTACAGCGGAGAAACCTGACGAACACTACTGAGCCAGGTGGTCAAGGCCAACATCAACAAAGAAGTCATGTCTATAGCATGTACCCTGATATGATGTGATGAGAATGGCATTTCACCTCTGTGATCTCCCTCCCCAAAACTCATAACCCCAGTCCAACCATGAGAAAAACAGACAAATCCCAGTTGAGAGACATTCTACAAAATGCCTGACTAATACTCATTTAAATTGTCATCAAACCCAAGGGAAAAGTCTGAGAAACTATCACAACTCAGTGGAATGTTAAGAGACAAGATAACTAAATGTAATGGGGTTCCCTGGGTGGGATCCTAGAAGAGAAAAAAAGACATTAGTGGGAAAATGAAGGGTAAAGAACTGACATTAATTAATAATAACATAGTAATATTTATTTATTAGTTGTGACAAATTTCCTATACTAATATAAGATGTTAACAATGAGGATAACTGGGCTTGGATATGTGGGAATTCTCTCTACTATATTTACAGCTTTTCTGTAAATCTAAAACTATTCTAAAAATAAGAGTTTATTTAAAAAACAACAATAACTGAAGATTCAAGTGTATTAAGCAAGTCGCCCAAGATCACACACCTAGAAAATGGCAGGGACTGGAACCCGGGGAGGGGCATTTGAACGCCAATAGTACTGCCCAGGACATGTGGACCTGAATGTGTCTGCCCCAGTCCTCATCTGCCTGGTTCCCTGAGATGCACGAATGCAGAGCATCCAGACCTCGGCCTAGAGTTTGAGCTGAGGACTCAGTTTCCTGCTTTGCTTCTAAATGGCCTCATCAGCAGGCTGACCATCCATGAGCCTCTCTCAATGGTGAACTCGATTTAATTTGACCATGACTGTCCCAGGCACAGAGTTTGGGCCTATAGAATGCAAAAAAGTAATAATAGCAATAATTAGCAATTATTGCTAATAACAGCAATAATGCCAAATGTGTGTGTGGCATTTTCTGTGAGAGAGGCCCTTTGCAAAGTGCTTTACCTGTATGGTTCATTGAATCCTTGCGACACCCTCTGCGGTAGGTCCTGTTCCGTAGCTCAGTTACATTCTGCGCTTGCTTTTTTCACGCTGTAGGGTGTCTTGGAAATAGTTCCATGTGCTAACATGAAAATCTACTTATTCTTCTGAACTGCTGGGTAGGATTCCACTGAATGGATGGACCATATTTCATTTAGCTGTGATCCAGTTGTGGGAACTTAAGGTGTTTTCCAGTTTCTCATTGGGGTGATGGACATCCTTGCACAGGCTCTTGGAGAGTATCTCTCTGAGTCAGAAAGTGTGAATTCTTTGAGGCCAGGATTGCACTGTGCCTCACCCATGTCTCATGGGACCCTTCGTCTGTCTTTGCCAGCTGGTTCTGCTCAGAGCCCCCAAGATCATCACACTTTGACCCAGGGAGGCCATTAGCACCCTGGGCTGTGAAAAGCCAATATTCCGTGCCTTAGAGACCAGTCCTCTATGCCAAAGAGTTGGGAGGCTTAGGATCCGCTTCCCCGGGGGCTCAGCACCGTCCTTACGTCCTCAGCATTGTCCCCCTGCCCTCATTGCCAGCTCGGCAGGTAACTCAATCCAGGTCAGCTGGTGGAGTATGAGGTAGTGTCTCGCTGAGCGTCATGGTATTTTACCAAGTCCGAAATGTGATCGCCACTGTTGTCACACTTTAGCGCCCCCAACAATCCCCTTGCAAATGAGAAAACCAGAGCCTCCCACATACCTTTCCCCTGACATCAGGGAAAGAGCAGGGAGCCCTGCCCAGGGGGGCCCGGGCCTGTGTGACCCCCAGAGCAGCTTTTGAGCTTCAGCCAAGGACTGGAGGGCATAGGGAAGTGTTTTTCCAATTTCAGGCAAAGCAATGGACTAGGTGGAATCTGCTATTCATTTCGTTTTCTCTGTGCTGGGTCTGTGAAGTCCGTGTTGGCTTTTAAATACAGTTTTCATTAACATGTCGGGAGCGCTGTCCCTGAGATCCTTGCATCTCTGGCAGATGGCTGTGGGTCCCAAACTCGAATGCCCACAGGGGCCAAGTGACCAGGTGATGTAAAGTGAAGAAAACCCAGGAGACACAGGGGAACTGGAAGTGGATGTCCCTGCATTCAATTGTCGGGATATAGGAATCCAAGCCCTACATTGCCAGGCCGTGTGAATTCTCAAAGTAGCTGAAAATCGGGCGGGGGGAGGGGGACTCCCTGCGTTTACACACTGGGTATGGTTTAAAAAAAAAAAAAATGTTAAGCCCACTGTGGCTAAATAAGCTATGTCTCCAGGCCAGCTTTCCTAATAGAACTTACCAGCATAGAAGAGACTGTGTCAGCCTAGTTCCTCTATCCCTCAATATCCCAATAGACTTTTCTGTGACAATGGAAATACATGCACCATCCTGTACGGTAGCCACTGGCTACATGTGGTTATTGAGCCCTTGAAATCAGATTAAGGGCAGGGGGGAATCAGATTAAAGAACTGAATTTTGAAGTTTATTTCATTTTAATTAATTTAAGTATAACTATAGATAACCACATGTGGCTAATGGCTACAATATTAATGTGACTGTAAGATTTTTTTTAAATTTGGGGTGTACCAAAGAGCTCAGCTACTTTGGGGAGGGGAGAATAAATTACATCTGAGGCCACCAAGTATCAGTTAGACTCCTGTACATGGAAAGAAAGGAAATATGAAATAAGGAGCATAAGAGGTTTAGTGTAAGTCAGTTATCTGCTGGCTCAGGAGGGGTCCCTTACTGCCCCTCCCCCCAGTTTTTTCCAGCACTCTCCAAAGAGTTTCTCAACTGGGGTTGCCATTTAGCATCCACCATGTTCTTTGCAATAACTCACATTTATGTAGCACCTACTGTGTGCCAGCATCTCACTTTTTCTCACGTCAACCCTGTGAGAAGGGTTCCATCGTTATCTCTAGGTACCAGCCCAACGTCTGAGGTTCAGGTGGTTATGTCATTTGAGCAACGTCACACAGCTGGCAAGTGGTTGGATCCAGGATCCAAACCCAGGCCGTCAGACTCCAGAGCCTGCGCTCTAACGGCCGGCACAGCGCACTCACAGATTTTGCCACGTCAGCACATCCAGATGTGCTCTTTGATGGAGGTGGAGTTGACAGGATTGGTGTGTGTTGCTTGTAGCTTCTGTGGGGTGTGTAGCATCACTCTTAACTCCTGGTTGCAAAGTGACAGAAATCCAAGCCCTCTAGCTAAAGCTGAAAAGGTATCAGTTTCCTGTGGCTGCTGTAACAAATTACCACACACTTAGTGGCTTAAAACAACACGAAGGTATTCTCTTACAGTTCTGGAGGCCAGAAGTCCAAACTCCGTTCCACTGGGCTACAGGTGTCGGCGGGGTGGTTTCTCCTGGAGGCCCTGAGGGGAAATCTGTCCTTTGCCTCTTCAGCTTCTTCTTGTATTTCTTGGCTTCTGGCATCCTCTCCATCTTCAAAGCGTATCACTCCAATTCCTTATCCTCTCTGTCGTCAAATATCCCTTTCCCTCTTGTTTATAGGACCCTTGTGATTACATTTGGGGCCACCTGGAGAATCCAGGATAATCTCCCCACCTCAAGATCTTTAACTTAATCATATCTGCCAAGTCCCTTTTGCCATATAAGTTTCCAGGGATTAGGACTTGGACACCTTTGGGGGACCTTTATTCAGCCAACCACTGTCAGGGTGGCCTGGTTTTAGTTATGGCTGGATCCAGGGGATCAAACAATGTCATCCCTCTTTCCCAGAAGTCCCAGCCAGAGTCCCAGGGCTGGTTCCCATTGGTCCAGCTTGGACCGCGTGCTCTCCCTGAAGCATTCATTTTGACCAGAGAGGTGCCAGGGCCCTCTGATTGATTGAGCCTGGATTATGTGCCCACCTTCGTTGTCCCTCTCCCTGTGATCTTAACCCACATGTGATGAGGTGTTTCCCCAAAGGGAACTGAGAGACTTATGGGTGGTGGCAAGCAGCAAGCTGTCACTGGTGTTCATTGAATGGCAAACCCATGGGATGGTGCCTGGCACATAGTGCTCAATAAATGATGATCACAGATCATGGGACACAGAGGGGGACTTGGAAAGGGGATACATCCAAAAGCTAATGCTAGGAAAATACAAGGTTCACTAAGCAGGTGAAGGTGGAAGAGCATTTTAGGCAGAGAAAACACCTGGAACAAGGCATAGGTTTCCACCGTATGTTTCGGTGTACCTGGGCGTGGAGGGAGTGGTCCCATTGTGTGCCTGTCCTAATGTAACATTAATAGCAGCCCCTTTTACTTGCAAAACTATCTTGGTTTGCATGGTAAATTATATGGTCACCCCGCTCTTATACTCAACCCATTTGTTTATAAGGAAACCAAAGATAAAAGGGGGGATGATACTTCACCCAAGGTCATCGACCTTGAGTGGCAAAGCTCAGACTAGAACTCAGGGCTCTGACTCCCAGTCCAGTGCTCATTCTACCCATCACTTATGAAACCAACTCTTAAAGGCGGCATCAGACTAACCAGTCACATTTCTCCCTTTTTCTCTTCTTGCCAAATTCTCCATAGGATTGTGACCAGATCCACGTCGATGATGTCTCATCCGATGACAATGGCCAAGATTTAAGGTAGGAATGGGTGGGGAAGCCAAGTATGCCCCTCTGGATTGGTTATCTGACTGGCCTTTCACTAGGAAGCAGAGAGGAGGGGCGGGCTGGTTTTCAAGACAAGACACACCTGCCTCCAGCACAGCTGGGACTTGTGTTTCTCTGAGGCCAGAAATCATGGCCCCACCTTGCAGCCTCTTCCACATCCCCTGAAGTCACTGAGGCTGAGATTTCCACAAATTCTCTGTGACCCTACTTATGTTTATCTCTTTCCTGTTTACTAAACTAATACATGCTTACTATAAAAAATTCAGCTCTGGCCAGTGTGGCTCAATTGGTCGGTCAAGCGTCATCCCATGCACCTAGAAGTTGCCAGTTCCATTCCCAGTCAGGGCGCACACCCAGGTTCTAAGCTTGATCCCCGTAGAGGGCGTGCAGGAGGCAGCCAGTCGATGGTTCTCTCTCGTGATGTTTCTCTCTCTCCCTCTCCCTTCCTCTCTCTCTCTAAAAAAATCAATAAAAACATTTATTTTTTTTTAATTCAACCACTCCTGATAAGAGTTTGGTACATTCTTCAAAAGTTTGATTGCATTCTTTAGCAAACATATATTATTTAATAGAAAAGTTAATACAGTTGATAAGCAAAAAATATATATTTATTGAGTGAATAAGTGGTATGTCTATCTGGTTTCTAGGGAAAAACACTCCTAGGACATGGATTCCAGAAATCAGGTACCCAGCCGCTTAGAACGAGACAGCTTTCAGGAGAATGTAGCTAGAATGTTCCAAATCTGCCCCTGGGGAAACTATAAAAATGAACCATAGTTAATCTGTGCTTATCCAGAATTATCACAATTCAACGCCTCTTGGCCCATCAAAAATATTATTAGACCAAATTATGTTTTGCTTATGGGGCCAGCCGTAACTTCGCTTAGTATTCGCTTCCTAGGTGTGTATCTTCCAATGAGTCCAGAAAAAGAAATCAGTTTCTGTTACTGAGCCCTGCAAGTCTTTTCAAAGCCCAGCACAATCAGAAGTGATAGGTGGGGAGGCAGCTGCTTCGTTTTAATTAGCCATCCAGAGAATCCCTTTGCCATCAGGACTGGCAAGGAGCAAGGCTCCTGTGCCAGCCCAGACATCTCAATTTATGGAGTAAATAAACCCTAGATCAAGGTTAACTGTGCCCTTTCCATGAAGTCATCGCTGGGAACCCCTCTCCCTTTCAAGGCAACGAGCAACCGCAGTTCGGTTTTTTTAAGTTTCCCCTGTAGCTGGCTTGGAATTTAAAGCAATATTCCTTTGAGCCCTGTCTCATGCTGAGCTGTTTGGTTCTTCATGCCAAGAATTCACAATCTAAGGGTGTTTTTCCCCTTAAAAAACAAGTTTCCCACTTCATCATTCAAGAAATATTTATTGGGTACCTACTATGTGCTAGGCACCAAGCATCAGATGCCCCTTGTGTTGTTTTTTTCTTCAGTTAACAGTGAAAACGAACCTTGGTAACACCCTTATTTTACACCATGCCCTGTTCCAGATGGTTTATATGGATTAATTCATTGCATCTTCAGACACTTTTATCATCAGTCCCGTTTTACAGTTGGGGAGTGGGAGGCACAGAGAGATTAGGTAACCTGCCCAACCTCACACAGCTGGTAAGTAGGGGCAACAGGATTTATGGACGCCCTCTCTGCCCTCCATCTCTTGGCAAAACATCCAGGCAGCTCTCCAGGGTATCCTCTGTGTTCACAGTGTTCTTTCTCAAAAGTAAATTATCTAGCCCTTTGCACCACCCTGAGAGGGCCAGACAGCCTTTCTCTGGGTTCCCATCGGAACTTAAAGGCACACTCTCACAATGTCTGGATCCTTTGATGTCCTGCAAATGACGGAGGAGGTCCTCAGATTCCCTGCAACAGGAACCCAGTTGGGTGGCACCAACCTTGGCTTCCAAATGGAGCAGTTCACCTACAACAGGAAGAAGGATGGCATCTCCATCATAAATCTGAAGAGAGCCTGGGAGAAGCTTCAGTGAACAGCTCATGCCCTGGCTGCCTCTGAAAACCCAGGTCAGTGCCACAGCCTCCAGGACCACTGGCCAGAGGGCTGTGCCGAAGTTTACTGCTGCCACCAGGGTCCCTTCTATTGCTGGCAGCTTCACTCCTGGAACCTTCACCAACTAGATCCAGATAGCATTCCAGGAGCCGAGATGTCCCGTGAGTACTGACCTCAGGGCCTGCCTGCCATCGCTCTGTGTAGCATCTCTCCTCTGCACTGTGTGGACATTGCCATCCCTGAGCAGCAACCAGGGGGCTCACACGGTGGGTCTGGTGTGGGTGCTGGCCCGGGAAGTTCTGTGCACATGTGGCACCATCTCTGTGAGCACCCATGGGAGGTCCTGCCTGCTCTCTACTCCACACAGATCCTGAAGAGACTGAAAAGGAGGAGGGGGAAGTTCAGGGTGAATGGACTGTGCCAGCTCCTGAGTTCACTGCTGCTCAGCCGGAGGTGGTGGCCTGGTCTGCAGGCGCAGGTTCCCTCCATGCCTATCTGGTTCCCCACCGAGGGCTGGCCTGCAGCCCCCACTGCTCAGGCCACTGAATGGCAGGAACAACCACAGTGGTCTTAACCTGTCCTTCTACAAACTCTTAAACAGAAAATGGAAATTAGGTTGACGGAAAATAAAAAAGAATTGAGCAAGACGGGAGCCTTTACACTAGAGAGGAAGGACCACTTGGTGATAGGTTCTGGAACCAAGGGGCGGTGATGGGATCAAGTCATGGGGCCCCTTCCTCGTCAGGGCAAGAACTTGCTGGAAAAGTACCCAGCACAGAGTGAGTCCTTGATAAATGGCTGCCCACCCCTGTGATTAGATGCTGTCTGCTGCCTTTTACTAGTTGGGTATATTTCATTTATCTTTAGCCCCTGGTCCCTACCACCCAAGGTAGGAGCTGAGAAAGATGAAGAAGCAGCACGTCTGTAACCTTTCATGGGAAAGGGAAGTCTCTGTGCAGACGAGTTGTTAGAACAGTCACGTCTTTCTACGTGTGAGTCATTCAGTAAAGAGCAGAGGAGAAACTGAAACCGGCCACGTCCCCACCACCTCGGACCAGCCACTTCCTGACATTAGGACTTCCTTGCTTCCAGTTTTGTGCATTCACACACATGTCTGTGACAACACAGGCGAATGCGAGCGTTAGGGAACGGTGTGTGCACGTTTATGTGGATATATGTTCATATGACTTTTCTTGTCCGTAAATGGGCAAGAATTTAACAACCGGGCACGGAGGCCTGGCCTCTGCCCAGGGTAAGGCGGAGCCCCAGGCTTGGTGGGTGACGGCAGCTGTCACATCACCCTGCCTTCTGGCTCCCACTCCATACTTTTCAGATTCCTTTTTATCTCTGTGCAGCAGTGGTGTTAAACGGGAGGTTCCTAAGATACTATTTCCAAGTGTTGCTTCATTTCTATTAACACTGCATCTTTTTTTAAAAAATAAAAATAAAATGCCTTTCTTTTTTCACTCTTAAACTCATAGAAAATCCAGAAAAAGCAAAATAATGCAGAGAGAGAGAAAATCAGCGGAACCCACACCCTGAGACGGCCCTGTACCATATTGACTGGTTTCCTCCCGGTCTTCTCTCCTATCTTTCTTAGAAGCTCCCGGGCGCACTGTGCATACATCCCTTGTTACACTCTGGTTTTTCTTGCAACATTAAAGCATGAGTGTTACTCCTGTGATTTACTCCCAAAACTTCTGGTGGGGGAAAGAAAGTGGTGTTCTCCGGAGAGCTGGGTTTTCCATGCTCACGCTCTAGCTGCTGTCGGCGGGAGTCCCCCGTCTTTGCCCGCTGGTCCCTGGCTGCCACTCTGGCTGTGAATCTGGGGTGCTGCTCTGAGTCTGTGCCCCAGTCTCCACACATGTAGAACTTCTTGGTCCAGCGATGCTGCGTGCAGGGCAGAGGGTTCTACCTGCAAAGCACCAGCAATCGACTCTACCTAATGTAACAAATAAAAAATTAAAATAGGGAATTTCTGTAGCAAGATATGGGGGTGCTCATAGAATGCGGAGAAAGGGTCAGCAGGCAGGCCCTAGAAGGGAGGTGAAGCAGGGCAGATTTGGGGTCAAAGTAGGGGGAGCCGAGTTTTCATCTGGACTCTTCCATCAGGATGAACCAAATCCAACCTTTTTTTTTTTTCTTTTAATAATTCTTTTTCATCCACAAGTTCCAAAGGAAGAGAGAGAGGCTCTCCCTTGTGTGGCCACTGCACACAGCGGGTAGGGATAACCCCCCCAAAAAGAAAATAGACTATTTCATACCAAAAGAAAGGAAAATGGATGCTGCTTAGGCAAGAGCAAAGGACGCCGCCTTCTCTGGGAAGCTAACGAAGGCTGTGGCCCTGCGCCTCCCGGGCCTGCACGCGCACAGCAGCCTGACACGTCGGGGGGTTGTGGGCACCTGAGCCCCACCGCAGCTCCTCGGGCCTGTGGCCCCCCGCTGAGGAACCCCCACCTCCCTCACCAACGCTGTCTCTCCCCCCCCAGCACGTACAACTTCTCTGCCGACGGCTTCCACAGCTCGGCGCCAGGAGCCGCCCTGTGCCTGGGCGCCGGCGTCCACGGCGGCGTGGACTGGATGAGGAAGCTGGCCTTCCGCTACCGGCGGGTCAAGGAGACGTACAACACCTACCGGAACAACGTCGGCGGTGAGTGGGCCGGGGCGGGGGCCGGGGCCCTCACCAGGTCCCCTGCGTCACCGGCACTTTGAGGGGGAGGAAGCTGAGGAATAGAGGAAGCCTCTGGCCCAGGATTACAGAAGCCACCAATGGGGGGGGGGGGGTGCACGGGGTTGACCCCCCCATGTCTTAATCACAACTGCTGCTTCTCAAAGTGGGGCTCTCCGCTCACCAGCAGGGCCTGCAGGTTCCCTGGGCCCGCACAGACCTGTCGGGTCTGAAGCCCTGAGGTGGGCCCGACCATCTGGTTTTCACATCGCCTCCAGGCGATCCTGAGGCCCCCTCCAGTTTGAGGTTTCAGCCCTCGCTGCCCTGCTTGTGGTCCGTGGAGCAGCCACATGAGCATCACCTGAGTGTGTGTCAGATACCAGGACGCCCAGGTTATCTGTGGAAGCATTCAAGTCAAAGAAGCACTGGAAGCCACTGGGTCTCAAACTTGGCTCATATTGGCACCACCTGAGGGATTTCTGACCTGATTTCCTTGGTCTGCCCGCAGCCCTGGCATTGGGATACATAAAATTCCTTGGGTGATTCTAATGTGCAGCAAAGGTGAAAACCACCAGCTTCGGCAGCAGGAGAGCGATGCTTCATTGCACTGAACAAGAAGTCTGGAAGGGACTGGAGGCAGGGTAGGCTCAGCAGTCACCAGGCCCTAGATCACTGTTTCTGGAATTCTCTAGGTCAGTGGATCTTAACAAGAGATGATACTCCTGCCCCAGGAGCATTTGGGGTATTTTCATTGTCCCAATATCTGGAACCAGCTATAGGCCCATAAAGGGAAAATGTTTGAGTAGGCAGCTAATAGCGTCTGTCGTGTATACCTTGGCCCCAAAAGCTCCAAGAGCTCCCTCCTCCACCCCTAGAAAGAGTCGAATCCTGGGAAGAATTGAGGATCTCAAACCAGATAGAATCCACTTCCAGTCCCCATGCTGACACTTCCTAGCTATGTCAACTTAGGCAAGATAGATAATCACTCTGAGCCTCAGTTTCTAAGTCTATGAAATGGGGCTAAAAATAGTTCTGCTTCCCTGGGTTATGGAGAGATTTGTTGTTAATATATACAAAAGGCCTGTCTCCGTACCTGGTATATAGCAGGCACTCAGTAAATGGTAGCATTTATCACTAGTTCCTTCCAGTTTTGCTTTGGAGTTTTTCAGGTTCTCCTGTGTCTTCCACTTTCCCTGAGAGACTACCAGCCCTTCAGGACAGATTTTCTGTCCCGTCTGTGGCCGCAGCCTAATGCAGTCCTGAGAATAACTAATGTTTATTGAGCACTTACTCTAAACTAGCCTTTGTTTGGAGGGCTTTTCATCTAATAGTTTATTTGCTCTTCACAACATCCCTGTAAGCTAAGTGGTTTTATTATCAATGTTGTGTGAGGGTAGAAACTGAGATCAGAGAGGTTAAGTAACTTGCTCAGCATCACACAGCTCAGACAGCAGAGCCACCGTGGAGTTTCAGGACAGCTGCTCCCCCACCTCTACCCATAGTCGTGACCTCTCACGCCCAAGTCTATGGACTACAGGAGTGAAGCAGAGCCTCAGGGTCAGCCCTGCTTGCTCACCACCCCTTCACGGAGAAAGGGGGGAGCAGGCATGCTTGGGGTGGAGGAGACAGGGATGGAGTCAGCCAGCGGAGGCCATCTGCTCCCCATCCAGGTTAAGCCCCAGGAAATACCCAGGGTTTCTGTCAGGCTGCTTTGCTTTCCCATAAACTGAGGGGAAATTACCTGATGTGTCAGCAGGCAGGGAGCTCACAGCTGGCAGGGTGCCAGCGGGCAGCCCCCCCATGCAGCCTCTGCAACCTCCTCCCCCAGCCTCCCCGAGCTCTTTCTGCATCTCAGAATAGCCTGGCGAGGGCTGCAGTGGAGACTGAGGAATGTAGCCTTTTAGCCTGGTGGCCAGGTACTTAGCTAAGAAATTACAGTTATTACTAATGAGATTTTTATAGCTTTATTTTATTAATTATCAAAGAGAGAAATGGATAGTGGAAGGCAACTAGCAGTGTCTACCACAAATAGCAAATGAAAAGTCCCGAGAACAGAGGAGCTGGTGATTTTCAGGAAGATGAAGGCCAGTGTGGCTGCAGTGAGGGGCATGTGGTAAGGGATGGGATGAGAGAGTGCCAGTGTCCAGATGGCACAGGGCCTAGTAGGCCACGGGGAGGGGTCTTCTACGCGGAGGCGATGATGTCTGAATAGCACAGGCACAAGGCAGCACTTTGTCCCAATGAATTCATTCTTTCTGCAGCAAATACTGACTTGTCACCAGCCATATGATATGCTAGCCCCTGCTGTAGGGGCTGGTACTGTGGCAACGAACAAGACCAACTTGATTCCTGCCCTCATAGAGCCAAGAGTCTAATGGCCGAGGCAGATGCCACCCACATAATCGCACAAATACGCTTTAAATTACAGTTGTGAGAAGTGCTATGAAGAAGAGATACAGTGTGTTGGGAGAGTATAAAATAGAAGGAACTGACTAGAGTACGCCTTGCAGAATTAATGACATTTATGATGAGTGTGAAGAGTCTAGCAAGGCAAAAAGGGAAGGTAAGATAAGACGAGTGGGCCCGGCCAGAGTCGCTCAGTTGGTTGAACATTGCCCCGTGCGCTGAAAGGTTGCCCGTTTGATCCCCAGTCAGGGCACATATGGAAGGCAACCAGTTGATATTTCTCTCTGACATCAATGTTTCTCTCTCCCTCCTCCACCCCACCCCCTTCCTCTCTCTAAGCATGTCCTCGGGTGAGGATTTTTTTAAAAAGATAAGAGTGGTTCAGGTTAGAAAATGAGGCGTGCAAAGGTCCTGAGGCAGAAACATATCTGGTGCTTCAAGAAACAAAAAGGAGGCCACCAGGGCTGGAATGGAAGGACATCAGGGCAGTGTCAAGAGATGAGTAGGGGCAGCAGGGTCATGGACTATCGAGTCTGACCTCTATCTTAAGGGCATGGATGGCTGAGATATGACAGGTTTAGAAACACCATAAAGTGGGCTTTGGAGGTCAGCTGCCTGGGTGCCAAACCTGTCTCCATTGTTTCCTCTCTACTGTGAGCAAGTCTCAAAGCCTCACAAAGCCTCAGTTTCTTTACCTGACTAACCTAATATTATATGTCAATTATATCTCAATGTTAAAAAAATAGTCACCACCTCTAGGATCCCTGTGAGAAAAAAAGGAAATGTCATGCCCTAGACAGTTTTACTCAATGGTTAGAGCATCGACCCTCAGACTGAAGGGTCCCGGCTTCAGTTCCAGCCAAGGGCACATACCTTGATTGCAGGCTGAACCCCTGGCCCTGGTCGGGGTGCATGCAGGAGGCACCAGTCGATGTGTCTCTTTCGCGTCTATGTTTCTCTCTCTCCCTCTCTCCCCTCCACTCTCTCTGAAAAGCATGGAAAAAATATCCTCAGGTGAGAATTA
The DNA here is from genome assembly GCF_964146895.1 of Miniopterus schreibersii. Classification (NCBI taxonomy): domain Eukaryota; kingdom Metazoa; phylum Chordata; class Mammalia; order Chiroptera; family Miniopteridae; genus Miniopterus; species Miniopterus schreibersii. The sequence goes on along the minus strand of NC_138110.1, from coordinate 51,568,297 downwards.
AAAAAAAAAAAGAAATGTCACATTAAATGCTTAGGGCCCTGTGCACAGTAAGCACTCAATAAATGTTAGTCATTAGTATTTTTTATTTTATTAATTTTTGTCTCCATTGTAACAGTGTAAGCTCTATAATTGGGAGGCTTTGTTTATCCCTGTATGTTCAGTGCCTGTCACAATACTAACCATGCTGGAGGCACTTCTGAACTTTTGTTGGATAGATGGTGGATGGATGGATGATGGATGGATAGATTGCAGATGGATGGATGATGGGTGGACGGATGGGTGGGTGAATGGATCAATCAGTGAATCCCAAAATAAGATTAAGATTACTGTATTCAAATTGACTTTGGGTGTCATCTGATTTGAAACCTCAAGGTAGCTAGACTCCCCTTCCCTAACCCTAACCCCTCCCAGTCCTTTCTAAAATGATAGCTACCACATCTTTATTTTCTTTGTCCATAGGCTTGATAGGAGCTCCCAAAAGAGAGACCTGGCTACAGCTCAGAGCTGAGCTGGAAGCTCTGACCGACCTCTGGCTGACCCACTCCCTGAAGGCACTAAACCTCATCAATTCCCGGTAAGTGGGAGCCCTCATTTTTGCTTTGTGCCACTGAACTTTCTCCCATTCACGGGTGGTGGCTCCTCCATTCCCACACTCGGGAATAGACTCTCCAGATTCTCACTTGCACACTTTCCAGACATTTGATAAAGCTGAGTTGTGCAAGGTTCTGTAGACACTTTGTGCCATAGCTGAGCAAGTAGCTGCAGTGACTCTCAGGAGCTAGCCTTGTGGTCCCTTGGAGTTCTGATCTACAGTCTCCTCTGTCCTCAGGCCCAACTGTGTCAACGTGCTGGTCACCACCACTCAACTAATTCCTGCCCTGGCCAAAGTCCTGCTGTATGGACTGGGCTCTGTGTTTCCTATTGAGAATATCTACAGTGCAACCAAGACAGGTAAGGGGAACCCAGACCTCGGGTGATGCAGGGTGGGGTTAGCGTTCCATCCCAGGCATGGAAAGTTTAAGAAGACGGCACTTGTGATGTTCAAGAACTTGTCCAAGGGCATGGTTCAGATCCCCAAAACAGCCCTTACAACCCACTTGCTTTAAGCTCTGCTTCTAGGGAAATTGGTTAGGAACTCAATTTTCCCATAGTTAGGATAACTGCAAACCTGCTCTAACAAACACCCCAAATGCAAGGGCTTACATCAGCCAAAGCTTATTTCTCTCTCACATGTCAACAGACCAGAGGGGTGCGATCCAGGCTGGTGGGGTGACCTCTCCTTATACTCACCCAGGAACCCAGGCTCTTCCCACTTTATTTTCCACTATCTCCTATGGTTTTATCCTCACAGATGTGGTCAAACCAGGTCCTGCCGCGTCGGCATTCCAGCTCATGAAAAGGTGGAAAAGGTGTAATGCCCATCCAATATCTTAAAGCCAAGACTCAGAAGGGGTGCAAGTTACTTTTCTGCTCACCTGAGTCCCATGGCCACAACTAGTTGCAAGGGAGGCTGGGAAATGTAGTCCGTAGCTAAGTGACCGGACGTAAAACTCGTGGAATTCCAGTACTCAGGAAGAGGAGAACAGTTCCCACTGCAGCATGGCCCATAAGGAGATTTTAACTTAGGTGGTACAGTCATCAAATAACCTTGAATTTAACCTTGAACCACACAGAGAGAAAAGTATTGTTTTTTAAATTCTCTTTCAAGGCGAGAGTCTCCATTTAGTGGTAGCCTGCTTTAACACCTCTCTAACACTTGGTAATCTCCCTTATTAACAAAGAGAGGAAGCCTTACTTAGGCTCAGAGCTTTTATAAGAGAATTTAGTAACTAGAAATTAACAGTATCGAGGCAAGTAGTACTGGTTCGTTGGTTGGTTTTTTTATGTGTGGGGGAACTGGGGTTTTCTATTCTTATATCACCAAATGATAAATACAATATAAATAATTCAAAAATAAAACTATGGGCCCTGGCCAGTTTTGCTCAGTGGTTAGAGCATCAGCCCTCAGACTGAAGGGTCCCAGGTTCCATTCTGGACAAGGGCCCTTTGCAAGCTCTGCTCCAAGTCGGGGCGCGTGCAGGAGGCAGCCAATCGATGTCTCTCTCTTCTCTCACATCGATGTTTCTCTCTCTCTCTCTCTCCCTTCCACTCTCTCTGAAAAGCAATGGAAAAAATATCCTCGGGTGAAGATTAAAATCATTCAATCAATCAATCTGTGGGGGTGGGGGTAGGGGTGGAGGAGAGGATAACTGGTAATGGAAAAAATAAAATAAAATAAGTAAAAAATAAATCTAGTTAAGATGTTTTTAATTAGAAATTTTACCCTTGTTTTTTTTCTGGAGTTAAAAAACCAATTTATAGTACTACAGAAGCATTTTCTTAGAGCAATTTTTGCCTTTACTAAAATTCTAGGCCTGACCATCACATAAAAGTGCCTTTAGATTTTGAAATTGTAGAAAGTCAGGCCCCAAATGGCCATTAGAGATTCTGCAGCAGGACCCCTATGACAGAGGAATCGAATGCCATCAGAGAAGTGGTAGAGTGACTTTTATTTCCCACATGCGGAGCCTGCAGATCAAAGAACTGGAGGCAGTCAAAGTTGAGATGGGACAGGAATTTAGTCTCCAGCTCCCTGTTTTAACTTAAAAATCATAATATTTTTCAAGTCAGGTTCTGCTCTGATAATGCTGCATAACAAACATCCCAACACTCGGTGGCTTACAGCAGCCAGTTTTTATTTCTCACTCCGGGATTGGTGAGTCAGCTGTGGTTCTTCTGGGCTTAACTCTGGTTCTGATCTGCTCCACATATCTCCTCATCATGGGACCTGTGGTCATCCGGGGCCACATTCTTCTCATGCCAGATGGCAGAAGTGAAGGAGACCATGCCCACTTTTCATGGCAGGTCCCTAACATGCCATTGGCCAAAACAAGTCACACAGTCAACCCAGCATCATTGGGGTGGGAAACAGGCTCCATCTCCTCTAGCGGGAGGCACTGCAGTGGTGTGTAACTCTGTTAACTCAGAAGACAGTTATGATCCCCTGCTTTGACCCAGCCTCTGCTCCCACAGAGGAGGAAACAGGCCCAGAGGGAGGAATGGTCTGCAACAGAGTTGAATCCCACGAGAGCAGTTTAACAGAGGAGTTCAGCGCTCAAGCGCTTGAGGCAGGCAGCCTGGGCTCAGATCCTGACCCTGCACTTGGCCTGAGGCAGGTGACTTCACCTCTCTCTGCCTCAGCTCCCCCGTCTATAAAGTGGATGCTCACATACCTCTGAGCATATGACAAATAGTGTGTATAAAACATTGAGCAGTTCCCAGAGAGCATAGGTGCTCAAAGATAGGTGCTGTTTTATGATGATTATCATTCCTCCTCCCCCTCTCGCTCATCTCAAGGCACTTCACCAACCCTGAGCCTCAGTTTCTTTATCTCTAAAATGAGGATTATGTTGATTCCAATTCCACAAGGATTGCTGTTAATTCAACAAATTAATGTAAGTCAGTGGTTCCCAACAGGTAGCGGGGTGGGGCAAGTTGCCTCCAAGAGGACATCTGAGGACATTTTTCATTTTCATAACTGGGAAAGTTGCTACTGGCAGCCACTGGGGATAGACCAAGGGTGCTGCTGACCCTACAGTGCACAAGATGCCCCACAACAAAGACGTGTCCGGCCCAAATGGCCATACGCCGGGACCGAGAAGTCCTGGTGTATGTGAAGCACTTAGCAGCGGGCCTGGCATATAGTGAAGTCAGAGAGCGGCAGTGACTCTTATTATTATTAGTGCTGTTTTCATGGTTGTTATGGTTACCAAGCTTGCTGACCCAGTCAGGATGAACCAAGATCTGAGTCCAATGTGTCTGGACTTACGCTGGGAAGACGGTGAGGAGGAGAGGCGGTCACACAGGTAGACACGTGAATGCTGGCGCCTCTGCTTCCTAACTCGGGGACCCTGGGCACATCACCCCACCACTCAGAGCCTCATGACTGCATCTGGAAAATGGGTCCGTCACTCTGACCCCGGACAGCTGCAGACCCCGGAGTCTGCTGCAGACCCCTGTGCTGCCTCTTCTGCTGTGTGCCCCTGGGCAGGCCACTTAACCTCTCTGTGCCTCGGCGTTGTCATCTCTCACGTGGGGATGACGACAGCACGCACCTCAAAAGTTTGCTGGAGGGTGAAATGATTACCTCCGACCCTTAGAAGGACCCTGCACCCAGCAAACGCTCCGCTCGGGTCGCGGTCGTTCAGCACCCCGATCGGGCCCTCACCGAGCTTCTCCCCCTCCTGTCCTCCCGCGTGCAGGGAAGGAGAGCTGCTTTGAGAGGATAATGCAGAGGTTCGGCAGGAAGGCCGTCTACATCGTGATCGGCGACGGGGTCGAAGAGGAGCAGGGAGCGAAAAAGGTACTTCTTCCATCTCACAGCTGCTTTTCCTCCCCTCCTGAGCCCTCTTGTGGCTTTCCAGGGCTCTGTGCAGATTCCTCCGCCTCCTGTTGCTGGCCGGGTCCCCCCTTCCCAGGCTCTGCGGGCCGGTCCATTCCCATTTGCACATCGCAGAAGCATCCTGAGTAATTTCCTTCTGCAAATCCCCCTCTGTGCCTTTGGCTGCCGCCCCTGGTAGCCCTGGATTGTTTCTGGGACAACTGCTTGGGAGCCCGGAGACGCTCTGTCAGAGCAAGCTGGTGGGGGTGCTAGTGCACGTGTGTGTTTTATTTAATACTTACTGATCATATGTTCCAGGAACCCTTCCCAGTTAATAAAGACAGCATTAAGCTAATGAAAAAGAAAGTCCCGCATTTGTGATCTCAGGCCCACGAGGAGAGGGGCAGGGGGTTCTGGTAGCCGCAGCTCTGTTCTTGGAAAAGAAACAGCTGCCAGAGGCCCAGGTCTGGACCTGTCAACAGCGTCCCAGGGAGCCTGCACCCCCCACCCAGAGGCCTGGGAAGCGGACTGTTAATGTCACAGAGCTTAATTTTGGGACCTGGTTTCCTCCTTCCCTCCCGGGCAACAAATTCCAAGAAAATGCAGAAATGTTTAGGGCCTCAGAGGATGAACCGCATAAGAAGAGGGAAGGCCCCCTAGGGTGCTGAGAGAGGGGCTCAGGAGAGGGGAGCTTAGAACCTTTGCATATACTGTTCCATCCACCTGGAAGGCGCCTCCCCTTCCCCAGCTCATCCTTCAGGTCTCGGCTTCAGCAGCACTTCCTGCATGACGAGCTCTCAGACCGGCTCCCACTCTACCCTTCCAGCTAGATCAGGTCTGCCTGGGACTCCCTCCCCGACTGTCCTAATTCTTTCTTCAGAACATTGTCCCCACTTGTCATGAAAGGATTATCTGTGTAATTGGCTTAATCACAAATCCTCCAACTAGGGTGTAAGCTCCTTTACCTGAGCACCTACTGTGTGCCAGCCACTGTAGTTGGGGATCCTGCAGTGAGCAGATCAGACAGGGCTCTCACCCCTCACTCAGCTCACAGACTGGGGCAGGCAATAGACACCTAAGTAACATGCATGTCAGGTAGTGAGCAGAGCTTTGGGGGAAAATAAAGCAGAGAATGGGAACAGAGGGGACTCTGGGGGTGGGGCAGGTTGCAAGTGTAGGTAGTGGCCAAGGCAAGCCTCCCTGCGAGGCAACATCTGAGTAAAGACGGGAGAAGGAAGGGAAGTGAGCCAAGTGGTTATCAGAGGGAGGGCATTGCAAGAGAGGGACCAAGAAGTTCGACGGTCTGAGGGCTGGAGGTCCCTGCAGGGAGCCAGTGTGGCCACAGAGGTGGGCCAGGCAAGTGGGGAGTGGCAGGAGGTGAAGTGAGGGGGGTACCTGGGGCCCTTGGGAGGCCCTCAGCTTTTACTCTGAGCACTTCCTCTTAAAGCGGATTGCTTTCACATTTAAAAATGAATTGATTTAGAGGGAAAAGTATTAAATAAATGATAGTAATAGAAGTGATACACAAAGATATGGCCAAAGTAGTGGCATGAGTCATCCCATGATTTACTGGAGTTCCAGAAGCCCATGCAAGGTCCAGAGTGTGGTCTGTATGGTGAGACTTCCTGAAGCCCACTGCCAGGGCCCGGAGGGAGTATTGAGGGTCCCTCTCCCGTCTTCCCAGTTCAGATAGAGTGGAAAGCTCTGCCCTAAACATGTGACAGTGACTACTGAGCTTTGCTTCTGTCAAAGTTGGATTGGAGAACAGCTTAGGCCTGTGGCCCCGAGCACCCATACCTGCCTTCTGGTTCTCACTTGGAGAATGGCAGGGACATCCATGGACCAGTCACTGCCATATGCCAGTTGAATAGGGAGCAGATATTTTAAAATGACCCCTTTATTATCCTGAAATGAAATACTAGTGGATAGTATAACATATAACTGTGCAAAAGATCAATATCTAATGATTCTATTAGAGAAATAAAGGGAAAATCATTTGTACTCATGCCTTTAACCACTACTCTTTATTACTGCCATCGTCATTTTATTTAATCCTCAAAACCACCCTGCAAAGTGGGTATCATTCTACTTCATTTTACAGGAGACAGATTTGAGGCTCAGAGAGGTTAATTAATTTACTTAAGGTCACACAGCTGGTACAAACAAACTGATGCATGTTTTGCTCCAAACACCTGGCAGGAAGGAGACAGACTTAGGGGTTTCAGACACTGTCAGTCTACCCCCCTGAGCTTGTCAGATGAGATGGAGTCCACCAAAGGAGACTAGGGCACACCCCCCCACACACCGACTCCCCTAAAATCCTCTCCAGTACCCGAAGCAGCAGCCCAGCCCATTAGTGAAAAAGGCTGTGCGCCAGCAGCTCTCCTGGCCTGATGGATGGCAGTCATTAGCCCCAGCCGCCAGACACCTGAGCAGCATGAAATATGGCGACAGGACAAGGGGCTTTGTTTCGGCTGACAGTGTTGTTAATATCTCCATTTTAGTGGGTCATTTGTCTCCACCTCTCCACACGTGATAAATCCACCTGCCCTCTGGAGCCATCAGGCCTGGCATGGAGGCGACCAAAGCATTCCCTCCCTCCTTTGCTCATTTCCTCCTGGAAAAATGAATTACACTCTTTAAAGGGGCACAGGAGGGGCACTGGACCAGAGTCCAGCCTTGCAGAGAAAGGAAGGCTTGGCCGGGGTGAGGAGAGGGTCGGGAGAGCTGGGACCCCTAGAAGCCATTACAGAGAGGCATCTGTTGCCCATGATGGATAGTATTCTGCTTCCCTTGAGCAAAAGAGAAGGTGCTAAATGTCGAAGGTTGGTTTGCCAGAAGCTAGCAGCCCTCCCTCTGTAAAAAAGAAAAAGAGAGAGAAAGAGAGAGAAAGATGTGTTCTTCAAGGACTTTGCTTGACAAACTCACCTTCCCTCTCATCCTCCCCCCTTCCTCTTCTTCCTTCCACGAATATTTCTTGAGCACCTATTATGTGCCGGGAGCCATGCCGTACGCAGTAAACATGGCCTTCCAAGCTTGAACCCTCCTCAGGGCTTTGCGCTTGCAATCCTCTGCCTCCCCTGCCACCCCACACATTTGTACGGTGCCTCCTTCTCACTCTCTGGGGCTGCTTAAATGTCACCCCCTCCGGAGAGGCCTTCCCTGACCCAACCAGCAAAAGTAGACACCTCCCCACAGCTGCTTTCCGACTGCCCCCCCATTCTATTTCCTTCATAGCACTTACCATAAGATAAAATCATCTTGTTCATTTCTTGTCTATGGACTTACTATCTGTGACTCAACGAGAGCCCCATGAGTGGTTGCCACCTGTCCAGAAGGCCCCGTTGGGGACACAGCAGTGGACAATCAGACAAAGTCCCTGCCCTCTGGATCATCTCCCCACCTCAAGACCCTTTATTTAATCACGTCTGCAAAATCCCTTTTGCCGCGTAAGGTCACGTATTCACAGGTGCTGGAGACCAGGATGCCCATCTCTCTGGGCGACTATTAGTCTGCCCACCGTAGACCAGGAAGGTGAAGCTGAGCTATGAAGAGCAGGCAGAGGAATTAGTGCAGAGACCCCAGAGGCAGGAAAGGGTTTGATGTTCTCCGGGAACCGAAAGGACATCTGCATAGTTTCTACCCTGTGGACACAGAACCTCACACGCAGCAGGAGGACCACAAGAACTCTGGGCATCCAGATGTTCATCAGGCATCATCTGTCTACTCAGGAAATAATTTAAGGACAGTGACTGTCTTGAAGAGGCTCAGTATCTTTTAGCTGCAGGTGGCAGGAAACCTAGGTAATGAGGACTTAAAACATTTGCTTACCTGACAAGATTAGAAGTAGGTGGACCCTAGGATGCTCCAGGGGGTCAGAGATTCACCAAGCCTCCCTCTCTGTCATTTTGACCTACTTTTGGCCTTTTCCATTCTGGTTTGTTGTGTCATGATCTCAAAACAGCTGCCACAGCTCCAGGCATCACGTACTAACACGACAGCATCCAAATAGGAAGGGAAAGTGAGGAGGAAGGACTTCTCCTCAGATGCTTCTCTCTAATCACGAAGGAAAACCTTTCCCAGAAGCCCCCAGCCAGCTTCCCCATTGGCTTCAGCAGGGAGGGATACGGGAAAATCCTGGCAAACGGACACAGCTGTTTATCACAGCTGATTATCAGCTGATGATCATAGCTCCCGTAGATCATCACAGCTCATCGCCTGCTCCTGGGCACGGCGCTGCCAAATCCAGGGTTCTGGGCACGGGATAAGGGAGGGTGGCTGGGCCAGGCAACCACTTTAGCCAGTGGCTACATTTCCAGTGATAAAAATGCAGTCAGCTTTCTTCTCTGGAGCCAGACGTGACCTCCCTGTGCCTTGGCCTCCTCGTCTGTAAAATAAGATAAACGCATGGCTCTTGCGGAGGGTTGCTGATCCGGTTAAATGGAGTAATGCATTGCACTACGACTATGGTTACGACCATAGTTATTACTAGCTTGCCGCTAATTTAACTTTAGTTAAATCAATTCTCTTGTCTCGGTCTTACCTCTCACTTGAAAAAGATGTTTTTGTTCTGAGGTTTTTTTGTTTGTTTCAGTGACTCAGCGAGATAATAAAGCTCCGAGCACAGTGTCTGGCTCAGAGACAGTCGATTAAAAGACTGTTATTTCAAACATTGTGTATCAAAACATTGCATAGCTTCCTTATTATTTTCTAAACTGCTGAAAACCCATGAAAATTCATGCCTCCACATACACATACTGTTTGTCCTGCATCCTTCCTTTATCCTGTCTTATACAACATGTCCTTGTATAAAAGACACAATGTAGGTAGACATAATCACAATAGCAGCTAATATTTATTGAGCACTTAGTATATGCTCATTGCAAACAGCCACAGTGGCGGTGTAGGGCGAACACTGTCCCCGTCTGACAAACAGCAGCGTCGATGGCTTGAGGTCCCCCGTCAACCATAGCTGCTGACGGTGGAGCAGAGCTTTGGGCAGGACATTGCTTCCAACCTCACGCAGTGGAAATAGTTTCCAACTTCCCTCTCACGTGAGTGATTTCAACGTATTAACTCAACACTTCCCGGAGCAGCCACCACTGCTGTTCGACCTGCGTACTCCCTGTCCTATTACCTACTTAGTGTGTTCCTGCCAATCGACCCACTTCGCTTTAAAATGGAAAACTCGATCCCATGACAGTAACGCAAAGCGAGCAAAACCTGCTGTAACGAAAAGATAAAAACCAAAGCGACAAAGCAAGCAAATGAACGTGGTCCTGTTCACCGCGGCCTGCCCCGCACTCTCTGTTCAGAGATGCTCAAGGGTAGGGGGGAGGCCCGCGCCTCGCTGAGATTTGCTCCTTGAAGGAGCGGGATTGAGAACAAGTTTTAAAAGCAACAGCTTCCTCGCTGCACTGTGTGGCAATCCCACGCGGTCCCCGTGGAGGGGAGAGGGTCAGTCCCCGTGCCGGGCAGCGCTGGGTGAGCAGATCAGAGCAGGCTCAGAGGGGCCAAAAGGCGGCGTGGCCAGGCTGGTGGGTGCCGGCCGGGGGGGGGGGTGCTGAGGTGATGCATCTCCCAGTTTGGAAAATGCCGCCCGCTCTGCCGCCTGGAGCTGACCCCGCAGGGCCCTCCGTGGGTGTGGCGGGGCGGCGGCCTAACCGTGTGGCGGGGTTCTGTGTTCCAGCACAACATGCCCTTCTGGCGGGTCTCCTGCCACGCCGACCTGGAGGCGCTGAGGCACGCCCTGGAGCTGGAGTATTTATAGCAGAGCCCCCGTCTCACCTGCCCTCAGGGGCACCCCACCCAGGCCCCTCGCCTGCCCGCCTCTCGCCAGACGCTGGACGCTGGGCAGGGTCCCTACAGCCAGGCGGACGAGTCCGGTGACCATCTCAGAAGCTGTCCTGAGAAGCGGAGAACCCGACAGTGGCTTCGGAACATTTAACTTTGGGGAGAAGGGCTGACTAGGAGTCCAGACTTTTCTATGAGTCTCACAGAACAAAAGCAAGGACTTGCTGATCTGGGGGAGGGCCGGTGAGGAGGAGGGGACAGGCTCGGTTTTTCTTCTTTTTAATTTATGGACTAATCTCATTACTCCGGTATTATGCTCTCAGACCTGTGTTGTCGGTTTCCTTAGTCGCTGGTCTGGTTTTGTTTTCTAAACTGGCATGTGGGGCGGTACACGGTTCTAATTTAAGCATCTGCTCCAAGTTGTGAGTTGGGGGGACAATCATCTTTAAAACTTGGTGAGGGAGGCGATTCGGGGCTGTGGGGAGACTATTGCTTATTTCGTGTTTAAGGACCTAACCTGATGTCATGTGGACAGTGCACGTGCCTTACGCTGCCACCTTGTTTTCTAGGAAGAGGGGACCCTGGGGAGGAGGCGGTACTTTGTGATGGAGGAAAGGCATTAAATAAAACCACGTTTACATTTCAAAGTGGGTAGGGTGTCACTACTTCATTACCACTCTTGAGGCTTCTGAATCTGTTGGTCTTTCCAGGACCTTTTCAGTTACAAAGGAATAAAATCCAACTCCAACTTGCTTCAGCCAATGACAAAAAAAAGTCTTCAAAAACTTTAGGTGATAGCTGTCTTCAGGCATAGCTGGATCCAGGTGACCAAGTTACTTTCTCCTGTGTGGTCTTACTTCCCCAGCAGGTCCTTCCCTGAATGGCAAAGATGGCTCCAAGAATCTTCTAGCTGGGTGATAGGAGGATGGGTGGGTAAATGGATGGATAACTATGTTGGGATGACTAGAAGGATGAATTTCTATATATAGGTTATGGGTGGATGGGTGGATGGATGGGTGACTGAATTGATGACCAAATGCTTGTGTGGTGAGATGAATGGATGGATGGCTGTTTGAGTGAGTGGATGATTGTGTGGTTTAAGGAAAAATGGATGAGTGAGTGAGTGAGTGAGTGGATAACTGGATAGATGTTTGGACGGTAAATGGAGCTTGTTTCTAGCCATAGTCTCCCCCAAATGACACCAGCCCTTTCCCTGTGGGCCTCACAGTACTGGTGTGAAGGCTGAGGAAACCAGTTCTGTGAACCAGGTGACTTCCTTCTTGCCCTGTCCCAGGAAGCCTCCCCCCAGCCGAGCCACCAGAGCCACTGCCACCAAAGCAGGGCCATGGTGGTGTCAGCGGTCTGGGCCGGAACACCAGGGAAAGTCCTGGCAGGTCTGTGTGGCTGTGCTGCAGCCAGTCGTTCATCCCCAGGTCAAGCGGGGTCAACCATTTACCAGGCGCTGTCCTCGGCTTCCGGATGCAAAGGGACAGAGCCCGTCCCTACCCGCGTGGAGCTGACGTTCCTGCAGGGAACCCGCCAGAAAGCAGGCAGATGAACTGTGAGACCTAGACTTTCTCGCTCACCAGCCTTGTCCCGCGAGAAGAAAGGCAGAGGCCGGCAGCCAGAGCAGGAAACCAGCAGGCACCCCATTCCTGCACACCCGCACAGGCTTGCTTTCCCGCTTGAGTCACACCTCTGTCCCCTTCTAAGAACTGCCCTGAGGTCAGGAGGAGCGAGCAGGCCAGGCCGTGTGACCCTCAGCGGGAGGAGAAGGTGGGTCTGGAGGCTGTAGTCGGCCAGCATCAAAAAGACCAGTCGAAAGGGGTCCTGAGAGTGTCCCTCTGGAAGAGACCACAGTGTCTATCCAGTGAAACATTCAGGGTCCCGAAAGTGGCCCCCGTGCTTGTCCCAGGGGTAGTCATGGCGGGTCTTCGTGCTGGTTGAGATTTTGACTTTCATAAAGCACGGCCTGGCGCTGCTCGGTCAGCGAGGGAGGCTGCCTTCCTCCTCAGACACTGGCTGCAGGCAGCCTGAACAGCGTCGGGGAGGTGACAGCTGGGCTCAACCGGGTGATGAGAAGAGCCGGAGCAAGCGTGCCGGGGGAGACACGGGAGGTACCGAGTTCCCAGGCAGGCAGGAGGGAGCTTTCCCGCTGCAGGAAAAGAAAGGAGACCAGAGTGGCCGGGAGCCTGGACAGAGGCCAGGGGTCAGAGGGAAAGGCCCGGCCAGATCTGGTTGGATCCTTCTGGTCATGGATTTTGGATTTTATTGGAGTAGGGATTTCATTCTAAAGCCAAGAAAAAGACACCAGAGAGTTTCAAGCAGGAGAGTGGCCGACGTGGGGAGAATGGCTTGGAGTGGGAAGAATGGAGGCAGGGCCTCTGGTCATGGGACTCCCCGTGAACTTAAAAGAGATTGTCTAGCTTTATTTTATAATCTAGACAGTTTACTGCACAAAGCGCAAGTATGCATCTTGATGTATTTTTACCTGTGGTCACACTTGGGTGATTGCCACCCAGATCAAGATGGAAGACACTTCCAGGCCCCCAGAAAGCTCCCTCATGGCCCTTCTCAGCCTCTGCCCATTCCACCACGCTCCTGAGTTCTGTCACCTAGTGTGGCCTGATCTAGTCCATATAAATGGACCCAGACAGAATGTTCCCCTCTGTGCCTAACTTCGTTCACTCATGATGCTTTTGAGATGCTTCCAGGTTGTGGCATTGCTCTGAAGTTCATTCTGGTAAAGGAGAGCCTGAGCTGAGGAGCTGGACCGTTCTCTCCAGGACCATTCCTCCCGCGGCTGCTAGCTCAGTGCAGGCGGAGCTGTGCCCTCCAGTCACCACCAGAGGGCAGTGCGACCCCGCAGCCCGCCTGAGCTGGCCGCAGGTGCCACCTGAAGTCGGCATGGAAACAGTGCCCTTGAAAGGATTCCCAAAGCATCTCCTTCAGGCCCTGCCCGGGCTTCAGTGATAAATTGACTTGCTGCGGCCACATGGGAATCCCAGCAGAGAGCAGTGTGTTCTGGGAGGCAAACAGGCACTGGTGGCCTCAGGAGCTATCCGGGACTGCAGGGCTGGGAAGCACTTGTCCAACTTTAAAAGTTGCCTGCTCTGATTTTTAATAATGGGATTATAATAATAGTTTAAATTGTTTGAAAAAATTGGGAATATATTTTTATATCCAGAGAAGTTCATTTGAGGATGCTGATAAACTGGCTTCAGCCAAATATTGCCTTTTAAATTCCATCATTAAGTATTTGGCAAAAAACAAGTATTTGGTGAACTCTGGCTGTAGGCGAGGAGGGCATCCCTTTGCTCGTACAGCCCTGCCCCCACTCCACTGTGTCTGGGCCTGCAGAGACCCAGCCTTCCTCTCCCTCTCCCCCCACCTCAGCCCTGGGATCCTACTGGCCACCTGGTGTGATTAAATGAAAAGCTGCAATTACAAGCCCAACTTCTAACATTTAAGCGCCTGCTGTGTCTCTGGGCTAAGCCCTTGACCTGCATTAGCTCATTTCGTCTTCACAACCGCCATGGCCCTGTCTGGAGAGGAAGGATAGCACAGTGGTTAAGCTGTGGGCATTGGGTCAAATCCCAGCTCTTCCTTTTACTACCTGCGGGGACGTCACCTCTGTGAGCCCAGCTTTTCAGCTGTAAAATGGCGGTGACGATAGAACCAGCTTCACATTATTTGTTGGCAGCACTGAGTGTGTTCAGACATGAACAACACTTAGAACAGTGGCGCTCAAACTTGTTGACCACAGTCCTCAGTAAGAAATGCAGATTAATTACATCAAGACCCAGCATAACACAGACATGCCTGTGTGTATAAATACTAGTGCATGCCTGTCGTGTGTGGAGCTAAAATACGTTTCACAGAGCAATGCCTCCCCACACTACCACGATGCATCCTTTTTCCATCCTGTTCTTTGAGTTTAAATGGTGCAAGTCTAAATCCACCAATCAATTTCGCAGCCCATTGGTTTGGAAAATACTAGTTGAAAAAAAGGCTTGGCAAGCAATGCTGTTGATAAGCCCCATTTTACAGAGGGCCAAGCTGAGGCCCAGAGAAGTATTGTGGCTCACCCACGACCTCCCAGCTGAAAGGTGGCAGAGCTTAGACCCCAACCCAGCATCTTTGACAACTAAAGTAATGCTCTTCAGCCCAAGGTTGCAGTCTAGTGGCTCACAGACCAGATCTGCCCACAGATGAGTTTTATTGCACTCGCATTATGTTTTCAAACTTTGATCCAACTATTTAAAATTTGGGAGATGTAACTCAAAATCTAAATTTTCAACATTTCTCCCAAAAAAAAGTGGGCAGTCTGGCAACACTGGACCTGTATTTACACATGATCAGCTAGAGCCTCACCGTGGCTGCAGCTACTGCTTTCCAGGTTTGTCCATTTGCCACAGTCCCCACCACACCCTGTTGTCTCCCTGACACACTGAGGCCAAGTATCAGTTACCATTTAGCATCACAATGCTGGCTGTGTTTTTCATAGTGGAGAAATATTTTTCTATCAAAAGTGGAAAAACTAAAAGTAAACCAAGGGACCTACATGTTACAAGAAGAAAAATTGATGCACAAATCTATTCTAACATGTTTAATTTAGAAAGAAAACATGTCTACGTTCTTCCTCCCCAACCTGTTCCACTGGTTTCTATTCTATGCCTGGCCCTGGGAGCAGTTTGAAATCCCCATCTTAACCACTACCCTATATCTACTTCTGTCTGTTTTGTCCACTACTGTGTCCCCAGCACCTGAAACTGTCCAACCAAGAATGAGTGCCTAATTAAGAATGAATGAATGAATGAATGAATGAATGAATGAATGAATGAATGAATTAGTGGCTTTCATACAAAGATATAGTAATGGTTAAGAGCAGGCATTTTTTGTGTGTCATTAGACTGAGGTTAAGTCCAGCTTCTGCCACTGACCAGCTACATGACCCCAGGCAGCTTTCTCAATCTCTCTGGGCCTGATGTCCTCAGCTGCAAAATGCAGGTTATTACAATGCAATGTATATCAATTGCCTGAAATGTAAAAGATGCTGTGTAAATGGACTTCCCTTCTTCAGTTATCAAGGTGAACCACGGTCAGTACTCCATTGTCCTAACAATCTGTCTAGTGCCCAACTGGCCTGGCCTTGGACTATCTGCTGGGCCAGGGGAACAATGGTTTCCCATTAACACCATGTCCTGAAAAGAGCCCTGGGCATGTAGAGCCCTGGGCCAGATGGCAAAGCCAAGGGTTTAATCCCCGGCCACATCTCTGGGTGAAAACTGGCTTGTTCAACATCCAACTACCCCTCCTCCTTCTCTTGTACCTTCCTGAATTGAGGAGGCTGAAAGCTGAAAACTGTTCCCTAGACTCCCTTACAGCCAGGATCTGGAGCATGTACCACCAATCAGCTGTGTTCACAGGGACTGTATTAGGTACCGAGTTCAGGGGGGAGAAGGTGTCTGCACACGGCATGCAGCCTGCAGGTGCCGACCAGAGCAAAGCTGGGCAGGATCCCTACCCTGAGGGAGCAGCACCCCCCCACCCCCACCCCACCCCCCACGTGACTCGGTCCTAAAGTGTGGCTTCCTCGCTTCTCCTTTTGATTCTGTAAATATTCATGTTTCAATCAAATCCAATCAGGGAAGCAGCCAGATCTGGCCCAGGAGTTTGGGGTAATTTATGATGGGAATTGGACCTTATACAGTGGGGGGAGGAGCTGGGGAAGTGAAGGGCTGAAAGGGGGCATCAGGGGTCAACAACCAGGCAATCTGAGAAGCCATGAGGCATGTCCAGCCACCCAGGTGAGTCTGCAGAGGGGCAGTGGTGGAGAAATCGATGGGGAACCATCGCCTCTGCA
Source organism: Miniopterus schreibersii (assembly GCF_964146895.1). NCBI lineage: Eukaryota > Metazoa > Chordata > Mammalia > Chiroptera > Miniopteridae > Miniopterus > Miniopterus schreibersii. The sequence goes on along the minus strand of NC_138110.1, from coordinate 51,552,218 downwards.
GCCAAGCATCCGGGGGTGGGCCAGGCACTGATAACCGGAGGTCAAGAAGACCTGGACGCAGCACAGAGGACAGCAAGGACCAGGTGGAGCCTCTGGCACGTCTGCAGCTGTCTGTCGCCACGTCTCACCACAGTGACCTTGAAAGAGAAGAGGCTGCTGCTTCCTTTCCACCTTCAAAAATCTCACACAAGGCCTTGGCTGGTGTGGCTCGGTTGGAACATCCTCCCATGCACTGAAAGGTTGCCGGTTTGATTCCTGGTCAGGGCACATACCTAAGTTGAGGGTTTGATCCCTGATGGGGACATGTACAGGAAGCAGTGATCAATCATTTCCCTCATACATCAATGTTTCTCTCTCTCCCTCCCCCCTCTAAAATCAGTAAAAAAAAACAAACAAAATAAACATATCCTTGGGTGAGGATTTTTTTTAAAAAAAACTCACACAAGCTGCTTTTTTGGTCAATTCTGAGAACCATTCAAGAAAGGGATTCTGGGAAATGTAGTTCCAACCTAGCCTAATTGGCACCGTACCGATCACACCTGTGGGTTACCAACCCCTTCTGCTGTGACTGGCGGGGTGAATTCTGCTCTCCACAGCTGACCTGACAGAAACTTTGGACGATTCTGCAGTGGGTGCTGTCACCGTTTTTGTCAGCCCGCGGGTTTTCGTTTGGACAAGTCCCAGCTCAGGAGTCGGCACCAGGAGCTGGCAGTCTCACGGTCCCAGCCTCCCTTGCAGTTAGAGCGTAAGCCTGAGAACTACGCTCGCCAACCAGATAGGCCCAGACGCGGGCGCAGCCGATCAAACACTGCCCGGTACTTAGACTCCGTCAGGCACCGCGTGGAACCCAGGCTCAGCCAGGCCAAATACACCCATCGCGCCTCCCACCTCGGCCAGAACTCGCCCTCTCCAGCGCCTCAGCCCCACCCCACCCCACCCCACGCCCCCCTCTGGCCTCAGGGGTCTGCCTTCTCTTCTGGAAGATGCCAGGCCCCAGCCGCAGGCCTGTCACATCTGCTCTTCCTTCTCCCTGGGATGTTCTTCCAACCAGGTTAGTAGCTCAGTCCTGGCTGCCCACTAGGATCACCTGAGGAGCTTTACAAGGTACAGGTGCCCAAGCCCAAAGACCGACGTCATTCTTCAGGGAAGGGGGTGGATTATTGGTTTGTTTTCTATCTCCCCAGGCGCTTCTAATGTTCAGCCAGAGTTTAGAATCACTGCCCTGGACATCACAGCTGTCCCCACTCTCTTCAAGGTTTTGCTCACAGGGTAGCTCCTCGGAGAGGCCGTCAGCAATCACACCATAACCTCCCCTCCTTACCCTGCTCATTTACCTTCAGCGTGTCTGTCCCACCTGGATTGTATAATATGCACGTGTGACTGCTTCCCAGCGAGAATGTCAGAAGAACAGAGGCCACACCTGTGTTGTTCAGCGCTTTCTCCAGTGCTCGGTAAGTCCCTTGAACAAGCGGCCTTAGCCCACCTTCTTGCTGGTCCAGCTCTTCTCTAGTGCAGTTCTGCATAGCGGCCAACAGGTGGCGAAAGTGCTTAATTGCATTCAAGGTCACCTCTAGACCATCCTGGCCGGGTCCTGTCCCCTGCCTGGCCATTGCTAAGAGAAAAAGAGCAAGGACCATGGCAATCCCACTGTGCCCCCCCCCCTTCCTCCTTCATAGAATCAGACATTGAGCATCTGGAAACACTGGGCCCAGACTAAAGTCAAAGGAAGACGGCCCCACAGCCCTGTCTGGATCGTCAAAGTCCTGCCCCTTATGTGGCCACCCTTTGAGCCTCCTGTGCCGCTTGGGATGAGTCCCACAGGGCCCCTCACACAGCTCGACTTGCACGCGAACACAGGTCCGTGTGCCCTGCAAGTGTGACAATCTGCGTATCTATCAACTGGGGGCCGTGACAGGCATTGTCCTCTCCCACATTCCAGGGTTAGCTGGACCAGTACCAGCATAGAACAGTAGTCCAGGCTTAAAGTTACATAAAAAGGGGCACAGGACAGAAAAGTGTGTATCAAATGCTGCCATTTGTGCACTGAAAAGATGAGAAAATGTCCTCTGCATTGATTTGTAAATGCAGAGATCCAGGGATGCACGGGAAGGGGAGGGGGTGGCTGGGAGGAACTAAACATGTTTATATTTTTAAATGGTTGGGAAAAAAACCCAAAATATCACACATGAAAATTAAGCGACTGGGGTGGACCTAAGCAGTGCCGACGTCATGTGCTGCCCACTTGGCTATGAGCTCAGGCCTCCATCTCGGACAGGGAAGGACAATTCATTCCCTTCCCACTTTTCTGAGACTGACCCAAGGTTTCTGTTTCACATCCCTGTCAAAAAAACTCAAGGAACTGGACTGGGGGCCCTTATTCATAATGTGCCCCCACCTGTGGAGACGTTCTTGCCCTCTCACGGCCGGGCCTCCTGTGTTCAGTCATGTGAACCTGGCACGGCCATCTGGACCAAATGGAAAACTGCAAATTCGAGGACGACCAAGCTGTATTTTCCAAAACAGTTTAATTAAAAAAAGGTGAAGAATCTGAAAAAATTGGACGGGAAGGGGAGGAACCCAAAAGAGCATACCGTGTGAGTCCACTGGCTTAGTCACAAAGAAACACCATTGTCAAAAAAGATATTTAAGTTTAATACAAATTTTATACAAAGAAAATGTGAAAAAATACTTCCATATGCTAAAAGCAATTATGCTTCACAAATAAGGCCAGCTAGGCTATTTTTTTGACAACTGCAATTCACAAATGTTCTTTCTCTCCTGTTTTCTTCTAATACTCTCTTTTTATTTCCTCTCTAATACGAGTAACTAGCTGGAAACTGTACAGTTCGCATCCTCTTATCAACAATGAAGAAACAGTAAACGAGACTAAAATGTACAACAGGATGTACTGGAATGATATCGTACAATTAATTTTCTCATATACATACATCACCCTCTGCTTGTTCAATGCTTTTTGTTTTACACAACATACAACATGGAACTACAGCATACGTAGTGTAACAGACAGCATGGCGGGGCGCTTTCTCTCACTGCCTTGGTTTCATGCTTACATAAAAACGTAGAATTCCATCATATAAATACTACAGACATGCTTCATCCCAGACTCAAATGTCCTCTGCGTGCGTCTTGCCCAGGAGTCCTTCCGAAAAGCACAGTATCTCTTTCCAAGCTTGTGTGAGTGTGTTGAAAGGAACCACAACGCAAAGAAAAGATCTCTTTGTTTCAATGACTTGAAACCTTCGATGCTCTTCTCTTCTGCAATTGAGCTGAGTGGGGCTTATTTCTGTTTCTCTTCTGTAAACAAGGACATTAGGTTTTCCCTTTTAGGAGTAGAGTCATTATTTAAGTCACATAAAAGAAACGAGCTTCTGCACGTGTCCTTCTGGTCCAGAGAGCTTCCATTTGATAACATCGTAACGTAGTATTGGAAAGGGGCCGATGGCTTGATGGGATGTGCCCACGACAGCACAGAATCTGTGCCGAAACTCACGATCCTGGTGTGCTGCGTCCAGACATACAAATGAAAACAGCTCACGTTGCTCTGGGCACCCCAGGAGGAGGACCTGGGTGCAACAGACAGCCCCGGGCCCAGTCCCCAAGTGACAGATGGGCTGATGGACCATCCCTTCCTCCAACACCAAAACATCCTTCTGTTGTTGGATTGTGTTTTTTTTAATTGCTTTTCTTTTTATTTTTTTTTATAAGTTAAAGTCAATACAAATATAAAAAGGGGAAGGTACTCTAGGTTCGGTAACATCCACAAATTGTACATTATTTACATCTAAAGCGTAAGTTCATGTGGGTGGATCGGTCCTCAAAGCTGAGTGGACGCTATGTAGTGTAGGGACCCTCTGTGAAAAGGCCAAGTCTCAAGGTTTGGAATTCTCAAGTCTGAAGGTGGGGGTTCTGCCTCACGTTTCTTTGCTGTTTCCTGGTTTCCTAGGTTCTGTTTTCTTTTTCCTCCGTGGGACAGATGGCTTGTGTCGCAACTTGTCCCTAGTCCCAGAAGGTGTCCAGCCGAGACTCTTTCGGGAGGAGACTCTTCGAACTGGTACTGGTGTTGTGCTCAGAACGCGACGACCCTCGCTTCTCATCGCTGCTGCTCCAGCTACCGGACTTACTGCTCCGGGAATGGTCTGGGGAGGAAAAGCAACAGAGAGGGACGGTCAGCGCTCCTGCCCACCTCCACCAAAGCACAACTGTCCCGCAGCCTGACCTGCACCTCCTCTCTGGGAAGCCGCCTTCCCCTCCCACCCACACAACTCCAATCCATGGTTCAATGCTGCCACTGCTGACTTCCTGAAATCTGTGGGTCTGTAGAGTACAAAGGCAGAACAACTTATTTTTTTAGGATTTAACAACAGCTGGTTGGAAAAACAGTAGGGTGTCATGCTCACAGAGAATAAAGATCTGAGAGAAAATTGCCAAGGAAGGCATTTCTGGTGTGGCACCCATAACTGCATCCTTATGATGTGACACCAAGCACCCCATGCACTTGTAGCCAACCTTGGGCACAGGAAAAGGCACCAAAATGTGACATGTGATCTACTTACTTTTATTAACATTGTTTCTTTAATCAATTTATAGGCAACTCAAAAACAGACTTGTACCAAACCACCCAAAAGAACAGATTATAAAGAAGGAATGTGGACCAGAACGGCCAAGGTCAGCCGGGAACACAGACCCACTGGCCCCCAGTAAGGACAAGTTTGAGGGTCACCGAAGAGTGCAGAACCAGAGTAAGACCTAAGACAGTTTCAAAGACCACAAGGAGCCAAGTAGTGGCTGAGTCAGAAATGAGGAAGTTGTAGAGCCAGACGAGGTACCTGTAACGCTGTCAAACAGTCTAGGCGTGCGGGCTCCCTGGACAGTCGACTACGAGAGACCTGGCAGCAAACCACTAAGGTCCTGTCATATCTGAGATCATTTACCAAGCTCAGACAGATTGGGACAAAACTTTATAAAATTTCTTGAGGTGGGTTGATGATAGTTGACTGAAAGAAGTCCACTGTCAAGTTTAGAGACAGAAATCGAAATGAGTGAGGAAGGGGCCATATCATCGTCTGGGGGGGTAATGTTCCTTATCACCTGGCTAGTCATGAGCTCTGTTTCTGGAAGATGACAGTGAGGAGAATGAGAAGGATCTCCAAAGTGAGGCAGTCACGCAGGAGGACCTCTTCTTAGTCACCTGCATCAGTGACCAGCAGGGGGCAGTATGGTCAAGGGCCCTCTATTTCTTTTTAAAAAAATTTTTTAAATTTTTTTCATTAGTTTCAGGTGTACAGCATAGTCATTAGACAATCACATACTTTACAAAGCGATCCCCGACACTTCCAGTACCCATCTGGCACCATACATAGTTATTACAATATTGCTAACATTTTCTATGCTGTACTTTACGTCTCCAGGACTATTTTGTAAGGACCAATCTGTACTTCTCAAGGGCCGGTTCTAGCTTAACGATCCTGAATCTACCTCTTCGTAGCATTCTGCCCAACTTGCGGTGCCTACACCATTAGTTCTTCTGGAAGGACTTTGGTCATCACCATACATGAGAAAATCCTGCAACAATGCAGTCAAGCCACATCAAGTCCCTCCGGCTCTGGTGAAAGCAGAGAGGAAATGGGAGCAGGGCCGAGCCTAGTACAGCCTCTGCAGGGCCTACCCCTTCATGTGGACAGGACACAGGGGCTGGCTGGGATGGCCAATCACTACGGGGGAGGGTCAGTGTTAATCTAGGACCTTTATGAAAAGAGCAAGGATGTCCCCTTGAGAAGCCAAACCACACGCTCTGGCAGTTTCAATGGTGACCAGAGGCCCAGCTACAAAGAAACACAAGCCAAGGTAAGACCCACCACTGGAAAGAACAGGAGAGAGAGAAGCGAAGCGGCACACACAGCGGGCCTTCGGCGGGCCGGAGTAGCTCCCGGCAGCTCCCGTGAGGCAGGGTCATACTTACACTTCTGGGCTGGGTAGGTGGGGTGCGGCTGGTGGTCTGTGGCGGTTGGGACATAGGCAGGCTGTTGCTAACTGAAGAGATAGCACAGGCATCCTCAGAGTCTATCAGCTCAAATCCACATGCCCCCAGGTGCTCACTGTTTCTGTTCATGAACAGGCTCCTGCTCTTAGAACTGCTTCATTTGTCACCGTTTTCCAATCAGTGCGTTCACAGGAGACTAAGGCTTTTTTAAAATGCATATTAAACCCTAAGCAGGATCGCTGGACACGGCACAGCATTACAGATGGAAATAAGGTATACATGAACATAGAAGCAACTCTCTAAACCACAGATTCTCAAAAATTTGAAAGCAAAATCCTCAGAACCATGAACTCTGCCAACAGCCTAACTCAGCCAGGGAAACAGGCGCCGGAACCACAGCAGGGTGGGAGGCGGCACCCAGGGCATTCAGATTACTCAGGGCGGGTAGTAACTCCCCACGGCCAGGGGTGGACGCAGAACAGGGAGGGAGGGCGGAGAAGGTGCACACGGGGACGCAGGTTGAGTAGGGGCTACAGACAAGCTATCAAGCGAGCCACGTTCTCAGCTAGGATGGCAGGACACCAACATCTGAAAGTGAAGAGTCAGAAAGCAGTGATATGAAAGGGGTCTCCATAAAATAACTGGAAATGATGAAGAGTTTGTTAGGAAATGACCGAAGATACAATCAAGGGGGGGAATAGAGCTCCAGGAAAAAGCAAGGCTGTAAGGGAACGGCAACGGAATCCCAGCGCACTGACCCCCAAACGGGCCCCAGCGACGGAAACACGGCTTCGCACACTTCAACATCTCAAGATTCGAGTTACAGAAAAAAATCACGTTCCCAACCTGGATGAAGGCAAGTCAGAGCGGAGGAGATGGGAAGTCTGGATGGGACAGGGGTAGGAGAAGTGGTGGAGGAGATGGACCACCTGGGGGACCAAGAAGTACTGCCTCTAGCTGACAGAGTAAGAACTGAAGGCAGGAGATGTATCTGACCTGGGGAACTCACAGAGCACATCAAATAATGACAAGTAGCTTGGGACGAAGTAGGAGAGGTCATCTATGACCCTAACTCTCATCTTTTAAAGCTGGCAATCACTGAGCAATTTCTATAGGTAAAAAGTCCAGAAAAACAGAAGTACAGGGAAGAACATTATTTACAAATAAGAAGGCAAGTTCCAGATGTATCACACACAGCAGTGAGACTGGGACTAGGCTTTCTATTTCCTCAAACTATATACACGTAATGCTTTATTCAAATCTTCAAATTAAGAGACAAACAACAGGCCAGCCTGTGTCCACCCCGAGGAAGCTCATACCCCCTACTAAGCCTTTCTCCCTTCCAACCAGACTCCTCCTCTTACCATCCTAGTACCAGATGTTTTATAGAGCCCGCCTTCCTCCACGAGATTTCCTCTGCATGGTCAACAATAGCAAGGTTAGCAGAAGTTAAGTTGACGTACGAGGAATTTGAAGGGAAACTGTCTACCTTGCTCACCACTAACTCCCAGCCCTAGCACAGTGCCTGGCACAAGAGACACTCCATCAACTGTGTACTTCAACCCTCTGCAAAAAGTCTGGTACCATGCACCCTCAAGGAATCTAAAGTAGAACTGGGGGTCTTTCCCTCCCCTTCTTTACCTTCTCCCCTCTCCTGCTACCCCATCCAGTCCACAGACTCCTGCGGATTATGTTCTCCCCCCAACCCACATGGCGCCAAATCACCAGCATCTACCAGAGCTTCTTAGTTAGTTCATATAAAACAGAACCTTCTTGCCCGGCCGGCATGGCTCAGGAGTTGAGCGTCGACCTATGAACCAGGAGGTCACAGTTCAATTCCCATTCAGGGCACATGCCCGGGCTGCAGGCTCAATCCCCAATAGCGGCTGTGTAGGAGGCAGCAAATCAATGATTCTCTCATTACTGATGTTTCTCTCTCTCTCTCTCTCCCTCAAATCAATAAAGACATATTTTTTAAAAAGCAGAAGCTTCTTTCCCAGCCCCTTTAGGTTAGAGTCAGCCAACTGTGGCCCAAATCCAGCCCAATGCCTGTTTTTCCAAGTAGTTTCACTGGAGCATGGCCATACTCACTTACTGACATATTATCTACGTGTGCTTTCATCCTACCATGGCAGAGTTGAGCAGTTCTGACACAGCCCATGTGGCCCTCAAAGCTTAAAGTATTTACTAGGTGGCCCTTCATTGAGTTTGCCGACCCCTGGGCTGGGCGATACCTCATTCACCTCCAAACTGGAAGACGATGCAGCTCCCAACGTTCCTGTCTACAACCCCACTTATTCCAGCAGATTCCATACACCACGGCATCAGTCATTCCCAAAGCCATGTGGATCCCACCACTTTGCTGCTCCACAACCTCAACAGCACCCCTGCCAAAAACAGCATTTCTCCAGCTTGGGCCTTCCTCATATCCCAGGACAATTTTGACACATCCACAATCCTCCTACATATTACTTAGTTGTTGTTTTTAGCTCAAACTCATTTTTAAACTTAAATAAAACAAGCTTTTGTATCACCACCCAAAGCAGAAAATCATTCATATTTGCCAATGCATAGAAGGCAACTCTACAAATAAACAGAATGAAAAGCAAATAGTAGTATTAATTTTTTAAGTGGGTACTATGCTGCTCAGGTCTAAAGTCTGCTCTCTTTGTTAGAAAGATAAACTGGAAAACATAACAGAAATACAAAAGAGATCTTAGCACCAAACTGAACCTGTTCTCAGAGACTTAATCAGGAATTGAAGAGGAAGTGGGAAGGGAGTTACTTTTTCAATAGGTGTCAACTGTATTCAATGCCAAGTTCATACTCTCCCTAAAATCAGTTCATGCCACACTAACAATGAACATAACTGCCCCCTCTATTCACTTAATATGCAAAAGTGAAATAAAACTTTTTGTATTATCCAGGAGAGAGAAAGATCTTAGTGCTGAAAAACCTTGGATTAAGCAGAATTGTCCTCAATGAAGACCCCTTCTTCGAACCCTTCTGGAATGGCCCAAAACAGGTTTAGAAGGGTATAGGAAAAAGACCCTTTGGGCTAGAAAGGACTGCTCAAATCTCACAGAAGAGAAAACCCAAAATTTAGTCTCAGAAAATCTCCCAATACAGCCTACCAGGTTATTTACTCCCTAAGAGGAAAGGTTTTTACAGAAAGATCATCCACCTAAATTTTTTCTTTATTTCCCTAAAGGCTCAAGTGCCCTCACCCACCAAATGCAGGTGCTGGGAATAAAATTTCACTCAGTTTCAGTTACTGTGGTCACTTCCCTGAAGGCAGAAGAACTGCCCGACCCAAAAGCACGTCTCCTACCCCACCCCAGGTCAGCAACAGAACCCTCTTGTCCAGATGAAGACTTATGTGGGTCCCCAGTAAATAAATACAACAGGTCCTCAAATAACGTTGTTTCGTTCAACGTCATTTCATTGTAACGCTGAAGAGATGCTGTAGGAACTTAACTCTGGTTCATATCAATTAGCCTATCGTAAAACTGGTTTCGTTATATTCATTTCGCTTCAAGTTGCAAAACCTATCAACAACATTAAGTGAGGACGTACTGTACAGGTAAATACTGATCAGATTAGAGAGGTGTCTGAAAGCTGCCCTGCCCAGCCACTCCCTTACCCCCACTGACCCGCCCAGGGCACCCCCAAGGATCCCTAAGGATCCACGGTAGTTTGAAAACCACTGCCATTAACCCTTAAAATTCTCTCTAAGAAAATGGCTTCCCCTCTGCCCATGTGGAATGAGAGCACCATTCACCCCCCAGGGGGCAACGTACCAGAGCCTTGGTTGGAGCCTAAGAGAATGGAGGAGGGCGTCTCCCTGGAGCCAGAAAGGTCGAGGGTCTAGAAATACAAAGAGAGAGAGATGGACTCAAGGCACTGGGGCCAATGTAGCCCCCAGGGAAGCCCAGGGATCCTTGGGGGTGCTCATTTCTGCCCCCAAAGCACCTTTGTGCCCTCTGCCTGGCGAGCGCAGGCAGGGGAGGCCAGGTCAGCGGGGGTGGCCCTCTACCTATGTGCTGAACCCAGACTGAACAGGCTGGAACGCAGCACTGGGGTGGCCCCAGACTCAACCCCGTAGCCTCAGCTTCCAGAACATTCACCGTTTCCTCAGCTTCACTCACTGACCTACCAATCCTCCAAAGTTTTGCCATCTCAAAAAAGGAAGTACGTTACTCCAAAATTGTTTTAATTCACTTTTATTTCACATTAACCTCTAACGAGGCAATGGTATCAGTAAAATCAAAGGGTCCTGACTGATGGGATAATGACTTGTTTTTTCCCTAATATACACTGAAATAAAATTCATGACTAAAAATGTAAAAAATTATCCACATGCGACCTAAAATCATGTTGACAGACAATCTGTATGATGTATTCCACACTGGGAAAGGAAGAGATGCAGTCTTCACTGTCCAGTACTGCGGCCACGGGGCACATGTGACTATGGATATTAAAATTAATTGATCACACCAGCCACAGTTCGAACGCACAAACGTCCCATGTGGCTCGCGGCTACAGACTGGGCAGAGCAGACACAGAACACGCCCATCATCACAGAAGGCTCTAGTAGACAACGCTGTTCTAAATCTCGAGTCGCCGGGGAGCAGCTGTCAGGTCACACGAATGTCAACTTGGACTCCATATTCCTCTGCCCCGGCCCGCGTGCCCATCAGTGAAAAGGCCACCTGCTCAGACTCATCCCCACCTGCAGCCTGGCTGCCCCACCGTGAAGACAGACAAATCTACTCCAGCGGGTGAGTTTCAGGGGTGGCAGGCACGGGGACAGGTCCTGAGGCTCTGCCTGGCCGGAAGGACTGGTGTCACTGGCCAACGGCATGCGTACACTCACCGAGCCACTGTCCTTGCTTTTCTCAGCAGACGTCTCCTTCTCCTTCGAGGCGCTGGCTGTTTCCGAAGGGGTTGCCTGTGTGCTGGAGGAGGTCCCCTGGGATGACTTGTTTAGTGTTTCTGTGTTCACCTCGGTATCTGCTTCCTGCTGAGGGGCGGTGGCTGGGGGTGGAGGGGAGAGGAGCCACGTGTAAGCCGAGTGCAGTGGCTTCCGGACCTGCAGGGATCACAGCTATGCACACGGCAGTGCTACGGCTCAACAATGACCCAAACACCCAAAGGGGCCAGATCTCCAGTTTTCCAGAAGCTGGAATCCAGACCTTGTTCGTGAGAATCTATTAATTTTTATAGTAATTTGTGTTTTACTAAATGATTCTAGAGACAAAAGCATGTTCATGGGACAAATGAAGGCCAAAATTAGGACCCAGCTACTGCTCATCTAGAATGAATTAAAAACTTCATAAAGCCTAGTTTGAGACCTATTTTAGCCCCGTGGACTTGCTTCCTTCTGAGGTGGCAGGAAATCCATGTGGAAAGCAACCTGATGGTCGGAGGCACAGAGCCTCAGGCAATGGAAAGCACTTGGACAACTGGAAAACTAGGGCATTTGAGAGGAATTTTGGAAGGGTGGACATTATGATGCCACAGAGAACGGCAAGCCAAAGGGCATTCTGGCCACCTCGAAACAATGCAAAAGGGTCGTCAGACACATTCAGAACTTAGGCAATCCAAAGTCGCTATAAGAAGGACACAGCAATGTATGGTTTAAACTTGCCTTTTAAAAAATAACAAAATCTTTTTAACAGAAGATTATTGGAGGTGCTTCTTAAACCTGGTCTTTATATATCACCTTTGAAAATTTTGCTAATCTACAGACACACTACCTTGTCATGTTATTTATGATTTTTATTTACATACATTCTTTAAAATGGAGACTTCTAAACTAAGCACATAAAGCTATTATTTGCCATAAGTAAAAGTTAGCTGTAAAAATATTTTAAAATAGTATTAATTCTAAGGGACAGTGTCTCCTACTGGCGTCTCCTGTTCTGAGACCTGCTTGCTCTGTGTTAGAGATTACAGGACTAGATTAGTTCCACATCAAGACTTTTTCCTTCCCACTGGAACAGGGAATCATTATTTAAAGCCCTGAGTCCAGGATTCCCTAAAAAACAGGCTTTCTCCACTTCAGTCTCATTCACATATTGGGCCAGATCATCCTCTGTTGTGGGCAACACCCACTGCCAGCATCCCCGACCTCTACCTTCCAGATGCAGGTAGCAGCCCCTCCATTAAAAGCCACCACAAATGTCTGCCAGTCACTGCCAATATCTTGGGGGCTGGGACATAAAAATTGCCCCACCGTTGAGAACCACTATATCTCACATGAAACTACAATCATCTGGGCTGACATTACACGCCTACACTTTGGCAAGTGCAAAGAATCCAGAGGTTCCAAACACCTGTACCTTGAGCCTCTGCTATGTGTGCACTCGGGGAGGGGGGGGCCTAAGAGACACAGTGTGTATGAGTGACGAGGGGCTCAGCAAGCCCCCCTGCTGAGTCAGCCTCCTCTGTGGCCCTGTGGTCCCCAGGGCAGCCAAACACCCACCGGCTGCAGCCTGGGCCTGAGACGCCCTGTGTGACGGTACCTGACTGGGTACAGGACTTCATGTGCTCGGGCCAGTGGGCCTGCTGGCAGGGGTAGTCGCAATAGCTGGTGTTCCAGCAGCAGTAGAAAATGGCCTCTTTCTTGCAGTTGGCACACCATTGCTTCTTCTTGGTCTCATCTACCGCCTGCTGCTTTTCCAGCTCCAGCTGCTTCTTCACCTCGGCAATGAGCCGGTCCCGCTCCTGCTCCAGGCTCTGCCGCATCTCTGCCATGGTCAGCTCTGGCAGAGGAGAGAGGACACTGGCATCATCACGCATTCCCAGGACAAGGCATGGGGTTCTTCAGACCAGATGAGATGTGAATCCCAGCTCGGAGATGGCCCAGCTGTGTGACACTCCCCACCCTGAGCCCCAATGTCTCCATCTGTAAAGTGGGCGCTCGTCACACTGACATGACAGAGTTGCCTCATCATATATGACAATAACAGGACATCTCAATAATACAGCGATCAAAACAGCCCCACAGTGATTCTGTGGAAAACCTTCAAATAAACCCTCAAAACAAGTGCCACTAACCTCACTTTGTACTCTGTCATTAGTACCAGCCTTTTCTTCTGTCAAATACTTATACAGCACCTACTAAATGCAGACATTATTCTAAGCACTTTGGAAATATTAACTCATTGAATCCATATACCAATCCTATGAGGTAAGTACTGCTATAATACCCTTTTCACAGATGAGAAAACTGAGGCACACAGCTAATAAGGGCAGAGCTGGGACTAGAACTCAGACATGCTTTCTTTCTAGTGTGGTTAATGTCAATGGAGAAATCTACCAGAAAGGGCACTGTGGTTGACCATTATGCCAACAGGTCAATGATCGAACCGCTCAGTCTACTGAGATTTCTCTAACTTTACTTCAGACGGTAAGTCCACTTGCAGTTCACCTGGGAGAGACCTGTACACTAAAATAAATGGTTCCTCAATTCCTCAGAATCATCTTTCTGAAAGAAAAAAAGGAACCTTCCAAAACAGACAAGTAAGGAAAATTAACCCCTTGTAAAGACAACACTTCTGGCCAGACACCTTTCCATCACTCACAATAGCCCTGTAACTGGGGGCCTGCAAATCATGGCTAGCCCTGGCCGGCCCACATGTATTTTTTTCCAAATGTACAGTCACTATTTAATGATGGAGAGACACTGCATAAAAAGAGATTGTTTCACTTGAATAGAAAAACAAGAAGCAACAGCATGCAAATAAACTTCCTGATGGTAACAAGCTAAAGAATGGAAGGCTCCTCCTCTGGCTGGCTTCATAAGGATTTAAGTTTGCAAGGTGTGATTTCATATATATCCCGTGAGCAGGTGGACACAGCTGGGCACGTCTCCCCAAAAAAGAGAGCCTATAGTTTGTTTCTAGTATTCTGACTCAAGACTTATATTACCATGAGGGTCTGAAAGAAACTTGTTCAACCTATGCCAGGTTGACCTGCTCAGATAATGGTGAACCACAATGCCCTGTCTGATAGATTGCTCCACTACCACTAACTACACTAGAAAAAAACCATTAACAATTATTTACACAGAATGGTAGGTGGAACAGCAGTCAGTCTAATCCAGGGACCAACAGAAGAGCTTTGTCTCCAGCATGGGCTGCACAGGCAATATTCAACTTAGTTAAAATACTTAATATTCAATGGTTAAGGGGGAAAGTCATGGCGTTATGATTTTGAACAACTGCTTTAACATGTCTGTGCCTAAGTTTCACCTGAAAACTGGGACAGGAGACCCCTTTATCATAAGGGTTTCTGTAAGAATTAAACTGTTTAACTCATGAAAAAGTATTTCAAATGGTTCCTGGCACAAAGTTAAGAGTTTAATAAGTTTAATAAGTAGGAGCTATCAGCAACATCATTTTGTTGCTGATGTTGGTATTTTGCAGAAAGGAGGTGCTTTAATACCTGCTTTTATATCTGGTTTCTCCAGGTTGGCCTCTCCAGGAGTATGTAGTCTCCCAAGGAGCAGTATACCCACCCCTAGTGCACATTTGACTCAATTCACATCTGGGCCTGACTCCAGGGATGCAGAGAAGTTCCCACCAGACCTTGCCCACTTCACCAGGCCTTACCCAAGTTGTGTTTCATCTCGGAGAGCTCCTGCTGGTGCAGCCACTGAAGCTTCTCTATCTCAATCCTCAGCCTGCGAATCTGTAACGAAAGAGTGAGACTTAAGCAGCAGGTCTGGGTGCTGCTCACCAACAGAGCCCAGGAGTTCAACCTCTCACTGGCTGTCAGGGTTAACATCACATGGTGAAAGAAGGAGCAGGCGGCCTGGATCTGGGCTGATATCCACACAGCTACAGTCCAGAGAGATAGGCCAGTGCGTTAATCCAAATTCGTAAGAAATTGTTTCAGAGAACTAAATACGAGTAACCCACCTTTGCCAAGAAATAATGACACCAGGAGAAGCCACTTAAAACGAAAATATGGACCATATTTTCCAATAAATAAAACGTAAAAGGTTTGATTAGGACTTCGGTCTACAAAAATGAAACTAAATAAAGATAGCTTTATTTTACTTCTTACCTAACATTTTAGGTGGAGTCATTCACTCAAAACTCCAAAGCTTAATCCCTCAAAACCAAGGGGGATTTGGGGAAAGAGGGATAAGTTTGGGGCCAAAATCATTGAGAGCAGGAAAAAAAATAAATTCAATATGAAGTGATAATGAGGTTTTTTTACAGTGTTTAATAATCACAGTGTTCTCAATTGGGGAGATTTCTGCCCCCCCAACCCATGATGCCATGTTTGGAGACATTTTGGGTTGTCACAATCTTGGGGGGGAGGGAGGGCACTCCTGGCATCTACCGGGGACTGCATAATAACCTCTCAAAATCTGAAAAATTCTGGGGTACATCTTCAAGGGCCCAAGATTTCAAGTGAAACTTTATGGACCCATACTTTCAACTACATGTCTATTCTTAAAATGAACAAACAAGAGGCTTCCAGTCAAGATGGCAGCATAGGTAAACTCCAGAAAAAGAAGTAAACAAAATGGATAGAAGCAACCTACTAGGTGCAGAGTTTAAAATACTGGTTATAAGGATGCTCAAAGAACTTAGTGAGAGCCTGAATAGCATAAAAAAGCACCAGTCAGAAATGAAGGGTACACAAACTGAAATGAAAAATAATTTACAGGGAAGCAACAGCACAATAGAGGACACTGAGAATCACCATCAGTGATTTGGAACATGAGGAAGCAAAAAACATGCAACCAGAAGAGCAAAAGCAAAAAAGAATCCAGAAATATGAAGATAGTGTAAGGAGCCTTTGAGACAACTTCAAGCATACCAACATTTGCATCATGGGGATGCTGGTAGGAGAAGAAAGAGCAAGAAATCAAAAACCTATGTAAAAAAATAATGATGGTGAAGGAAACAGACATACAAGTCCAAGAAGTGCAGAGGGTCCTAAACAAGATAAACCGAAAGAGGCCCACACCAACATACATCATAATAAAAGGCAAAAGGTTAAAGACAAAGAGAATCTTAAAAGCAGCAAGAAAAAAGCAGTTAGTTAACTACAAGGGAGCACCCATTCAGCTGTCAGGGGGTTTCTCAACAGAAACTTTGAGGCCAGAAGGGAGTGGCAAAAAATATTCAAAGTGATGAAAAACATGGAACTACATCCAAGATCACTCTACCCAGCAAAGCTATCATTTAGAATCGAAGGACAGATAAAGAGTTTCCCAGACCAAAAAAAGGTAAAGGAGTTCATCCGCCAAACCAGTATTACATGAAATGTTAAAGGGTCTTCTTTCAGAAGAAAAAGAAGGGGAAAAAAAGATTAAAAGTATGAACAATAAAATGGCAATAAATATATATCTATCAAATGAATCTAAAACACAAGATAAATGAACAAGCAAAACAGAAACAGACTCATTGATTACAGAGAACATTTTGATGGTTGCCTGGTATCCTTTTTGCATCTGGCTCGCTGTGAATAAGCCTAAGAGAGAAGTTCAGGGAGGCCTATAATAAGTGATCACTTCATAAGTGGACCTTTTAGCATTTCACCACTCAATTCCCTAGGCCGTCATACATAAATTATGGAGGCTCAGTACACAAATTCTTAGAAAACAAGTATCTCTTGTATAAAAATGTCCCATCTTACAAAGACCAAGGAGCCAATTTTACATGGAGCACAAAGATCTGGTTTCTAGTTTCACCAGCGGATTAACTCAGGCTCTGGTTTGGGTTGTTTTATGAGAAATGAACTGATCACACACAGCGGCGTGTGTCCCCACAGCATCAGCCTTCTGGCTCAATGAAGAAATACCCTCCTCAACAACCCCAATCAGCTGAGCAAGTCTGATGACTGGGGCCAGGACCCTGGAGGGATTTCCAGAGAAGCATTTTCATGGCACCATCCTAGAGCAGCCCACAAAACACTCATAGCAAAAAGCAAGTTCACATGTCATCTCTAACCTCAGCTATTGTGCTTCCAGTAGTGTTTTTAGAAAGGTCGTTATATATTTCTGTCATCGTTCCTTTTATTGCATCCATCATCTGAAAGATAAAAAGAGAAACAATTCAGGTGATCACTTCCCCGAGGCTTTTCTGGATGACACACCTCTAAACTCTACCTGTATAAAGCAGAGGGTCTCGCCTGGGGGCTTATGACCAGGGAGGAAGGGGGGAAGAGGGTGCCGCTGGCATTTAGTAGGTAGAATCCAGAGATGTCCTAAACATCTATATGCACAGAACAGCCCCTACAATAGAATTACCCAGTCCAAAATGTCACTAGTGCTGAGGGTGAGAAACCCTGATATAAACCAGGGAAGGATCACCCACAGTTCACTGTCTCATATTCTGGGACAAGTTCACAACCATAAAGCTAGTTTCTATAGCCACAGGCTAAGCTGGAGAGGCCGAACATGGCCTCCAGCCGTTTGGAGTGGTTTAGCACACTGGGTTCAAGAGAGGGATTATTTTGTTTTGTTGCAGTAGTTTTATAATTCTTTCCTCTAAAAAAAAAAAAAAACCACACACACAACCGTTTTATTGAGGTATTAATGCTATCTCCTACAATTCACCCATTTATGGTGTACAATTCAATGGCTCTTAGCATATTCAGAGTCCTACACCCATCACCACAATCAATTTCTGAACCTTTTCGTACCCTAATAAGAAAATACACTCCCCTCTTAGCCTTCACAACCCCCCAAGATCCCCATCACCGACAACCACTAATCTGCTTCCTATCTGTACGAATCAGCTTAATCCAGAGAGTTCATATCCATGGAATCATTCAATATGTGGTCCTCTGGGACTGGCTTCTTGGGCTGAGCACACTATTCTCAAGGTTTATCTGTTCTCGAGGGTGTATCAGTACTTCACTACTTTTTATGGACCAATAATATAGTCCACTATGTGGATATAGCTGGTTTGTTATTTTAATGCCTTTGATTAGCGCATTGCCTTTCCAGTTTGTTTAACTATCTGACCCATGAAGGCATCATGGGTCAGAGTTTGTGACATCAGCTCAGGTCCACACAGCAGGTACTCAAATAGCTGATGACGAAGAGTGTTTGCAGGATGAATTTCTCTCCTACCTCCTACTTGCTGGCTGACGCCTCCAGCATCCCAGGAGAAAGAGAGGACAGAAGAACAAACTAGGCCTAGGCCTGGGGCCTGGCCTGGCTGCTGCCGAGTCTTCTCTCTGTTTTGCAGGGGAGACTCGGCAGGACAAAGAGCCCCCTCATATCTGATGCCCGAGATCTGTCCTCACTACTACCTCTTACCACCCACACTCTCTGGGCCTCAGTTTCCCCATGTAGAATACAAGGATAACAACAGTGCCCCCTTGTAGAGTGTGCACGAGGATTAAATGAGAAAACCACATGCAGACTATGCGTCAGACCCTGCCACACAGAGTAGGTGTTCGTAAAGAAATAGATGCTCATCTGGTTTTTACAGAAAATAAACTCACATGAGCATGTAACTGTGAAACTTCTGCCAAACCCCAAAACAGTAACCCCAACCTCACCCCAAAATGGGGGGCTCCCCACTTGTTACAGGCCATACTGGGACACTGCCAGCAAAAACACTAGTATCTGCAGCCTTGCGGTCAGTCATTCTGCATGGCCTCCTTACCCCAATGCACCGTCCACGTCGACTTAAAATATGAAATTGAAACAGCTTTACGTGAAAACTTTAGAAAATAGATGAAATTCAATCCGTTCCTAACGCCACAGTTACATTCCATTCTAAAGAAATCATGAATTTGTGGACTGACTTTCACTCTTACTTCCAAATATAGCCAAGAACTCAATGTTAATCAAGAGCACTCTTCTGCCAAAACACACAAATCTGGGTCTTCAACTCGGGGTCACCCTGGAGACAGGAAAGTTCATCGGCTCCAAAAATATGTCACTGTGTTCATTTGCTTAACAGCAAAAAAATGGCTATCAAAAAGTTCATTCCTCAATTTTGCTATTAGAATAGAGGAGGAGGCAGAAGGTAACAATAAAAATGGCTGTGGGGGCCCTGGCTGGTGTGGCACAGTTGGTAGAGTGTCATCCCGTGCTCCAAAAGATTGCCGGTTCGATTACTGGTCAGGGCACATGCCCAGGTTGTGGGCTCCATCTCCAGTAGAGGGCAGGCAGGAGGCAGCTGATGGTCTCATCAGTGTTTCCCTCTCTCCCTCTCCCTCTTTCTCACTCTCTAAAATCATTAAAAACTTTTTTTTTTAAATGTCTTTATTGATTTCAGAGAGAGGGAGAAAGAGAGAGAGAAACATCAATGATGAGAGTGTCATTGATCGGCTGCCTCCTGCACGCCCCCTATCGGGGATGGAGCCCGCAACCCGGGCATGTGCCCTGACTGGGAATCAAATTGCCAGCTCCTGGATCATAGGTCAACACTCAACTGCTGAGCCATGCTGGCCAGGTAAAACATTTACTTTTTTTTAATAGCTGCAAGAGCTGTGAATATCAACTTGATGAGAACCACTTGCCAAATCCAGGATTTAAGTTTTCTCATTTGCAAATAGCTTAAACCAAATCAATGGAAGGTGATACAAGGGTCAATTACAAACAGAAAAGAGATCATTTAAGCAATTCCAGGCATCTTCTTAAATCAATAATGAAAAAATTACTCCCCTTTCAATTCTCCTGAAATTCTACAGGTCCGGTTAGGAAGAAAGTCTCAGATTGGTGCCATTATGTGTCTTTAACACTTTGGTGACAATCTCTCCTTTAATCAAAAGGAATGGATGAGGAGCAGTATCTGGTGAGGTTAAACTTTAATATTTAATTTAAATAAAAATATTAAGTCAATAATAGTTCAGGGGGTAAACGGGTAAGACAAAAATCTTGAGACAGGCCAAAAATAATTTGTATTTTAATCTTCCTATTGTGAAGCTTGGGGACTCTATAACAATCCGTGCGTTTTAGTCAAAAGGGGGACAGGCATACTAAAGAAGAGACAAAGTCATCCCAAGCCTAGGTTCTGATTATCTCTTGAGCCACACTGCATCTTAAGCAGGATTGCTTTTAAAAAGCCGTCTGTAAGAACAGTTTGTGGACACCAGACATCTGTGATCAGCAGGCTGCAAGAGAATTCACGAACCAGCTCAAAGCCACTGTCTAGATCCTGGCTGCTACCATTCAAATCCCAGCCCTATCATTCACTAACCGTGTGACCCTAGACAAGTTGCATAACCTTGCTGGGCCTCAGTTTTCTTTTCTATAAAATGGGGGTGGTAACAGTACCTACACCTCATCAATCTGTCATTAAGACTGAGTGAGCAACATACATAAAGCACTTAGCGCAGTGTGTGGCCCAGAGTAAAAGCCACGCGAACATAAGCTACTGCTGGTATCATCTTAGCTATTATAACAGACTCTAAAATGGTCCGCCCGGTGACCTGCTTCTAACCAACGGAACATGGCGATGGTTGTGCGTGTCACGTCTGTGATGGTGCTAGGTAAGACGGTCGCTCCCATCTTGTTAGCAGGCTCTCTCACTGGCTTTGGTGAAACAAGCTGCCATTTTGGGAAGGACCATATGGCAGGGAATGAGGGTGGCCTCCAGGCAACAGCCAGCTGGGAACTGAAGCGGAGGAAGGGGATCCCTTCCCTGTCAAATCTTCAGGGTGAAAGCCCAACCCTAGGAGACACCGTGACTGCACTCAGCCAGAGGGCCTGAAGCAGAGGATCCAGCTGAGTCTGACTCACAGAAACCTGAGCTAAGAAGCCGGTGTTAAGTTCCTACATTTTTAATAATTTGTTCCACAGCAACAGGTAATTAATACACCTCAGCAGAAGCAATTTTTTCAAATGACCAACAAAAACTCACTGGTAAAAAATTAAATTATGTATATATGTCTCACACCACCAGAACTAAAAAAGATTCTACATTTAACACAATATAATAGCAACTCTTTACCATAAATTGGACTAAAAATTCGAAAAACAACTGTTCTTAACTATTTTCACCCACTCTCTCTAAAAACTTAAGCACTTACTCATTAGTAACTAATTCATTTACTTACTGTTAAAGAGTAAATTATTATTATTACCTACTTAGTAATTTACTAAATACGTAGATCAATACTCATTAGCTACTATTAATAGTTACTGATAGTAATACGCCCATGATAAGAAGTTAGGGAAAACATGCATTCATTTAACAGCTCTGCATCAACCACCTACTGTGTGCCAGGCTGTTCCAAACTATATCCTGTCCTGCGGAGCTAACATTCTGATGCACCACCGAGAGGTCTATTAAAATGTACCTGTGCATCACTCCAAAGCACACTGGTATGTCACCAAGACCTCCATGTTTTACTTGCCCGATTCAACAAGAGCATAAAAGCATGTGGCAAATCAAGGGAGAAAAGAAAGAACCATGCTGAGAGAACACCCACAAATGAATACACAGTGGGACTCTTGCCCACCAAGCCACTCAACAAAGACTATGACCCAGAGGATAGGCCAGTTGGGGGACAGAGGCCATGCCTCCCCAGTCCATCATGGTTCCTGGAAAAACCTAGGTGGGGGCATAATACCTTGTAAGTCTCACGTTTAAGTCTCTGTCACTTTGGTTCCACGTGGCTTCTAAATGCAACACAAACCCCTCGGTCTATTGTTAACTGAAAGATCAGAAATTTGTTCCAGCATTTAAGGAAAACCTGTCTTTAATGAGTGACTCAGTTTTGAAGGGTAATTTTGATTCTATGCCATCCACCTTCCTGGTTAGGTACAGAGTTTAGAATCTAAGCCCCCTCAGAATAAGATTCAGTTTATTGTACATTTCTCTGCTTAGATCCAACTTCAGACCCAAATGGAAGAATTCAGTCTTGGAGCTCCTCAGTAAAAACAGGGTCTTCCCTCCTAAACAGCCCCTAAAACCTGTGAGGACATGACCCTAACAGTTCCCATCAGAAAGCTGGTCTTCTGACATCCCACCAGGTGCCCGCTGGCACTCACTTTGCTAGTGTACTTGGCGATGTCCGCGGCGACATCAGCTGAGGCTGTGGCGATAGGAAGGTCTGCGTTGACTGAAGACGCAAGGGTGCTTGTGGCCCCCGAGCTGGTGACCAGGGGTGACGACTGAGTGCTAGTCACCAGGGTGATGGTGGAGGTGGACGGGCTCTGCGTGATCTCTTTCTGCTGGACAGCTAGGGAAACAAAGGGTCCTGGTCACCACACTGCTGCAGGAAGGGCCCGTCCCAACACGCAGCTGTGGTGAGGGAGTGAAACCCCATAAACACCCTGCGAGCTTTTCTACTTTCAAGTGATAGGTATTCTCTCCTTAACCAAACTCTAGCCACGCTCCTCTGAGCCTTTTCTTGACTAATCCTCAAACGTGGCCTATAAAGGCCTGAACAAACACTAACATAGCTTCTAACAGCTCAAGGCATCATCCCTAGGATGACCCCAGCCCCCTTTAAAGTGCCTGCCTGAGAGAACTCGAGGCCACCCAAATAACTGACTGTTCAAGCCAAAACCTAAAGATAAGGCACCTGTCTCCCAACCTCTGTGGGAAGGTAGGGGCCTAACTTCGATAGGTATCAGTCAGCAAACCCAGATGGGTTTTACAGGGAACAACCCCAACCTCCCATTTTTTGTAAAATTTCACTTCCTTGACTCTATTGAGTCCCCACTCACCCCCCTTGCTTCATCTTCTGTTGAAAATGCCCAGTCACCTCTTTACAAATAAAAGTTGATTTCAGTTCACAATTGACTTCTTTCCCTATTGCAACAGTATATTACTGATTAAATTATATCCTTACCACTTTAACTAGTGTCCAGCTTTGCTAATATTTAACACAAGACAACGTGAAAATTGAGAACCATACCACTGGAACCTCTTCCTGCCTAAATTCCCCTATGGAGGCTCATAATGCTAATGGGGTATGAAGATAGAAGCCTGAGACTGGTCGTTCCTATCTCAGAGCCCGAGGTTCGGTTCTGCCCCCCCAATTCTTTAAATAGTGAGATCAATCTAGCTGTACCACAACTTTGCCTCCCCAATCTTTGAAGGGTTTCAATGGGGGGCCCAATGCAAGATTGGGCTGCCTTTCAACCTCCTGTCCTAATGCTACTCTTACGAGATCTAACAGCACTGGCCTGTATGGCTCAGTTGGCTGGAGCATCATTCCATACACCAGAGGTGGCAGGTTCAATTCCCAGTTAGGGCACATACCCAGGCTGGAAATTCAATCCCTGATCAGGGTGCGTGCAGGAGGCAACTGATTGACGTTTCTCTCACATCAATGTCTCTCCCTTCCTCTCTCTAAGATCAATTTTTTTTAAAAAAAGAGAGAAGCTTAAAAACAAAAAAGAGTACTACTCACTAGGATGCACTCACTACATGAGAGTTTCAATCATGGAGCCCAATCTTCAAGGGTCTAGATGCAGGTTCCCCATGGAATAAGGTCTATGCCAGTGCTCACAAAAGCTGGGCAAACAGGTACCCATACAATGAGTGGTTCGCCCCTTCGTCAGCTCCAGGTGGAGACCCCTGCACAGCTGGAGATTTTGAATCTGCACCTTCAGCAACTGGTTCCTGAGTCTGGCTCTTCTTGTGGATGTGGCTAGTTCTAGTCATTAAGGTAGCCTTTGCTACCAACTTCTCACTGTGCTCTTTCCAAAATAACACCAAGAGGTTCTCGGGTGTGCACAGGAAACTTACGCAAAGGTATGCGTTGCAGCACTGCTTACAACAGGGTAAAACTGAAAGCAACCTAAATGCCCATCCGTAGGGGATGCTTTAAATAAACTATGGAATACTACGCAGCAGTCTATAAGAATAAGGCAGAGCTGTATGTGCTGAATGGACGGACCTCCAAAACATGCTGATGGGTGAAAAAAAATGGTACCATTTTTATGTTTGAAAAAAGGAAAAAAGGAAAAAAAAGTATTTTTATGAAGAGTCATATATATGTATAAATATATATGCATACATGCATAAAAAGGGTTCTACGGTTCACAGTGGCCGCTGAGAAAGGGAGAAGCATAAAATGAAAGGTCAATTGGGACAATAGACTTTTGTGTAAATTATCTTGCCCCCTTTCTAAGGAGAATATACACATGTATTGTTTGCAAAATGAAAAAAAAATTAAAGTAAAAAATCGAGTTGCGAAACAACTTTTAAAAATAATGCCAAGTGGAATGCATATGGCCTTCGGGATACAGAGGCCAGGAAACAAAAGAGAACTGAAAAAAATAAAACAATGGTTTTTGGGTTGTTTCTCCTGTCAATGTGGCAAAAAGGGACCGGGTGCCACGGAGAGCAGAAGGGGAGCTCGGTACCTTTCACAGCCTGTCTGGTCTGATATCTCGTCCCCTGGGAAGACTGAGGCTGCTGCTGCTGGTTTTGCTGCTGCTGCTGCTGCTGCTGGCGCTGCATCTTCTGCATGTGCCACTTTTGGGAGGACGTTTGAAACTTACTTGATGAGTTCCACACGACCCGCTGCACGGCCGGGGCAGTCTCCTTCGGTAAAAGCGGCCTCTGCTTTTTCACCGGGCTTCCCGTGGCGGCGGCGGCCGGGGCCGTGACTGTGGACGTGGTGCTGGTGGTGGCCGTGACACCAGCCGTGGGAGTTTGGGAGGACGAGCGGGTGAGGACCGGCGTTTCGGGGGGAGACTGGCTGCCTGCCAGAGTGGACAGTGGTGGAGCTTTAGCTACAACTAGAGCCAATGCAGGGGAAAAACAAACAAAAAGTGGACTTGAGTCAGGATTGCTGCAGGGTCTGTACGCCAGCGAGTTCTGGGGGAAACAACCTAAGGCCAGGAACGCCCAACAAATTCACACACTCTCACCTTAACTACTGAGCACCTCACTGTGAGACACCAGTCAAGGCCCCGGGGGAAATGGGGGACTGGGACCCAGCCCCTGCCCTCGAGCTGCCCACAGATTTGAGGATGAGGAGGTGGTTACACAGAAATAAACAGATCACCACAAGTGCCTCGTTTTCCAAAGTTAGAACTGGGCAAGCGCTTTGAGAAAGACCCAGCCAAAGTTAATCCAGAGATGAAGAGAAACCCCTTGGCTGGATGCAGCAGGTGCCTGGAAGACCCAGATGGCTGCCCAATGGCCAAAGCACTGAATAACATTAAATCTTTCAGAAACAAAGGTATCCTTCCAACCTCTTCTGAGTCCCTCCAGGACAAAGTCTCAGCATGGTGGAGGCCTGACACCTAACACTAAAGGGACTTCCGCCCAAAGACCAGAACCTTCCCAACACAGTGGTATTTGTCTAGAATTTGGGAGTCTTACTCTTGTTTTGAATGTATTTACTCCTGTCTTGTATTTTGGCTATGGCACACAATACTGGTTTAGCTTATTGTGTGGTGGTCAAATTTAAGTCTAAAAAGGGGTTAATTTTTTTTTTTTAAAGAATAGGTTGCTTCAAATAAAAATATTAAGTCAGTAATTATATAAGCAGGACTTGGGAGTGACAAAAATAGCAAACATGAATGCCTCAGGTTTGAAAAAAGCTGTGTTATGGAGAATGTCTTCTGGGAGGAGCAGGGCTATGGAGGTAAGGGTAGGATTTCAACAGGCTGAGGTGAGAATTTGGAGCAAAACAGCATTAGCCAAGATGTGTTTAGGAATAGGGAGCATTGCACTTCGGAAAGTGAGGGTAGGCAGTGAGGATGGCCAGAAGGCAGGTTAGCATCAGAGGCACTGAGTACTGTAGAAGGGGATGACCATGTGAGGGCTCGTTTGTAAAAGGGGTGTCAGTCGGTTATCACTGCAGAGGTCTCAGCCACCGGTGAGGGAGCCTCCACCCAGGAAGGAGTCCCTGAGGTTCACACCAAAACATGGGTGCAAGTCAGCACCCCGATCTTAGACAATGTGCCTGAACATCAAACTCCTTTTAATGTGGACTCCATCTGTCTTTTTAGATTGACATCACCTGGGAAAGATATGTGCTAGATTATTCTAGGGAAGATTTTCAGTGAGCTGTGGGTTTTGGATCGCCAAGGAAAGTGAGAAGAAAAGATAAGCTGACTTTTCTGACTTCGGGGGCTTTCTTGGTGGTTTTCACATCTAGCTGGCCCTCCTGATCCTCTGGAGAGGAGAGTTCAACCAAGTTCAAGGCCAATAGCATGAGGTGGGGCTGGAAGGGAATTCTTCCTACAGTGAGGAGCCCCAATCCATTCCCAGGATGGCCTACCAGACATTGGATAGAGCCCCCGCCCCTTCCAGGGGCACAGGTGGCTTTAAACCAGCCCCTTCTAAGAGACCACAGAAGTACCTTCAAATGCCTCCCCCTTTTCTACCATGTGACCAAAAAATATACTGTTATTGTTGATTAGCTAGCCTAATTCCCCCCTGGCGCAAAGGGCAACCACGAAAAGGTCGTTTTCTCTCTCCTGATTTATAAAAGCAAACAGAGGGCTCTGTATACGGAATCATCCCTGGCCCACTTTTTCAAATAAAAACCTGGAGTGCAATCCAAAAAGATTTGATTCAAAGTGCTTTTTAGGGGTTATAATTTAGAACTAAAATATTTTAATTTCTAGGGGATTCTGATGGTTTGTGGAGAAAAAGAAAAAAGGCTTATGGAAAATTCCATTTGTCCTAGAAATTCAGAGTGTCTGATCAATCACCTATAGCCCAACAAAGGATGAAGCTCTTAAAGGCCAGTACACCAGAAGCTGCCCCATCAAATTAATTTACTTATTCCAGAGTTCAGTCACTGTTGTGCGTAAAGGAGGACCTTTTAAGAGAAGGGTAGAAATTACTGATGTTACAGGTAAGCATAGCAAAGGTCTCCAAGAGAGCTCCCTTTGCCTCTGTTCTGAGACCACTAGCTATAAAAGCTGTTTTACTATCTGTGGATTCATATTCTACACATAAGCTACATTCCTAGCTAAAGGTAAGTTGGAGGTCACCACAGCACATTCCAAAATGCCCTTCACTGTAATAAGTTTATAAGTAAAAGCCCATCATTGAAAAGATGTTCTCTCTACTGCAGAGTCTAACATGAAGCCAATTCTTCAAGACCCAAACCATCATCAGGGAGCTCTGAATTTAAGACTAGTCAGTTTTGCCCCAACCTCTAGGAATCTGCTCTAGGAATCTGCTCTAACTGAATAATGTTTTAGAATCACCTTCAGCTTAATCCACCACACACTTGGGGTCTCCTGGAAAAACTTCCCTCAGATATGAGTGCAAGGAAGAGCTCTACTTCATTTAATCAACTGAATGGGTTTTTTGGGTTTTTTGGGAAAATATGACATCTTTTATCAGACTATGTTTCTCTTTTTCCTTTGACTGGTGGGAAGCTCACAGCCAAAAATGGAAGCCCAGCTTCGCTAAGTCTAGAGGCTGAAACAGTATGTATTTCTGTATATAAACTTTCCCCAAACCTCTCACTACTCTCCCGCCATCGTTTATTGTGATTTCATTTGCATTTTGTTTCATGATTGTGTATTCTTATCAATCTGTCACAAGTCCTTTCTGGAAAAGGAAGGAATATAAAACCAATCAAAAAATTTGTTCCAGACAAAAAGGGACAGTATAAATATATCATTCATAGAAGCACTGACATCTGTACCCAAATAGTCCCACAAATAGAACAAATGCTACTCCTATTGTTCCTTGAAACATTAGAGGAGGTCCCTCAAACTCCATTCCACGACATGATCAAATTTTTCAGAGGCCATCCATAAATCTAAGAGATGACTCTGGGATGGTGTGGGGTGGTCTATCCTTCCTGTCCCACTCAGTTTGCTCTCCCTCCCTCCATCGCAACATCCAGAGACATTTCCATCTCTTTTGATGACCTGCAGGATGGAGGTTCCAGAGCAGCTCAGGTTGATATAACCACAGAGGAAAGATTCTCAAGGCCCATCCCTAACTTGCCTTTCAAGCAGCCAGACTAAAAGGGTCATAGAATCACACCTTCTCGAGGGTTTGGTTCAGAAATTAGCTCCTATCATAGTCAAAACTGAAATCTGCCTATCCCTTAAGTTACTCACAAAGTAGATAAGATTTTATGGCTACAACCTATAGTTTGTCCTTAGGCAATGTTTCTCCTGGGCCCTCAATTCTTCGCAATCTTTCTTGGGCGTGTTGGATTCCCCTCACTACCCTACCAAATCAACTGAAAAATGTGCTGACTGCTTTGTCAATGGGAAGGATACCCTTCAAATCATTCACACGTTCCGTCTGGGGGTTTTGCCAACATGGCTGGGCTACGGCAGGCTTGAGGGCAGCTACTCTGGTCCAGTCTGTAAGACCAGAAATACGAGCACTGCTGAGACTCAGACAGCAATTCTCAACCACGAGGGGGAGATTTTGCCTTCAAGGAGACATCTGGCAATGTTAAGACACTTTTTAACTGCCACAACTGGGCGGGTGCTACTGGCATCCAGTGGGGAGAGGCCAGGGTTGCCACTCAACATCCCTCAACGCACAGGACAGAGAATTACCAAGCACAAAATGTCAGCAGTGCCAGTGTTGACAAACCCTGGCATCAGGTGGATTAAATGCAAATATGGTGGACTACCAACTCAGGAGGGCACCACACAATGCCCCTCGGATTTCTAGTGCCAAGAAGCGCTCACCATTCTAGTACCACCTACCACAATGGTGTCATATTCTAGCAAGAAAACGCACCTTGAGATGCATGAGCAGCATGAGGGGAAGGGAAGCTAAACTTATCAAGATCTTCAAACTGAACACTTTTAACAATTTCAGCCTTGTCAAATGTCTAAGTTTTGACGACCACTTTATGAAGATGACTAAACGTATCAGGCAAGAAGCTGCTTAGGCTAAAAATGACTTGACTACCACTTTCTAAGAGAATTACTTTTCTGTGCTCAAAATCAACCACGCTGAGGACTGCAGGTGAGAAGTGGGCAGGCCCGGTTTAAGTCCTGGTCCTATCGGATAACCAGCTAGGTGACCTTGAGCCAGAGTTCTGCTCTGCCTCCTCCGGTGATATTAGAGGGTCACATAGCGTTTGATCATACATATGAATGGTGGCATTCGAAACCAAATCAAGAAACTGGAAACTGGTACAGTCACTTACCATCCTGTTTGGGAGATGGCTCTTTGGGTTCCTTCTTATTTTTCCGACCCTCCCGCCCAGAATGGTCTTCTCCTAAATCTATGACAAGTTCGCTCTCTGAATCAGAGTCCAGGCCCAAATGGACTGTTGGGGAATCCGTCTCATCTTTCCCCTTTAGTTTATCCTTTGTGGGATGAGGCGAGGGTTTGGCTTTCTCTGAAAAGTCCTTCTCAGGCTGGGGACTTGCCTTTTCCTTGACTGAGCCTGGCTCTGCTTTCTCGCTGGGTGGTGACGTGCTTTTCAGCTCCTCTTTAATCTCCACCGGGTTGGCCAGCTTGGGCTTTTTTTTGACAGCAGACAGCTCTTTGTCCAGCTGACTGCCCTCTTTGTCTTCTACATCTTCGGGCTCGTTCTTGGACTTCTGCTCATCCTCACTGATATACTCACTATCGCTACTGTCTGACTTCTCGGAATCCTCTGAATCGCTGTGCTCTACGGCCGTATAAACATCTTCCGAGATTTCATTTATGCCTAAATTCAAAAAGAAAACCCAGCATGTGGCATAGTCACAAAATAATGAGCAGGACCAAAGAAGCAAACATTTCCCACACCAAGTGCTGGAAATAAAAAAATATATATTTCAAATTGCATCACACTGGCCTGGTGCAGTTAGCAGTGAACTAAAGTTGCCACAGAGGTCTGCTGACAAATGGAACGTATGTTTGGAGAGAGTTCCAAAGGCAACATGGGACCAAACAACATTAATTTTGAATTTATCTGGAGCTAAATCTCTGCAATATTGATAAAAATTGGGATATAGAAAATGGGAGGGGTAGAAGAAAACAACAGAGATAAACTTAAAATGGATCCATTTTACAGAGTAGAAAATAGAGGCCCAGAGCAATCACTTGTCCTAGGATACAAAGAAAACCAAGACAGAGGCAAGGCCAAAACCCTGGATCCTGACTCTTCGAGTGCTGTTCTCACACATCCCCAAAGCATTAAAGCCTTCATCCTTTGTGTCCAGGGCCAAAGAAACAAGCCAACGCCTTAAAGCAGAGGTTACAAACTCAGCCCCTGAGCCACATCTGACCAGCCAACACATTTTATTTGGGAAGCAATGGTTGGGCCCATAGGGTATAGCTTCTTGTTTGCTCTTCTTTTTTAACTTGGAACCTGTTGCCCAATTCACAAATCAGGAAATTTCACATAGAAATCAAGATGGCAGGCTTCTGCTGAGAGAGCAGACCTGGCCACTCTGGTCAAGAGGCCTGCAATGTAAGGGCTGGCTGGGGCAGAGAAGCCACCAGCCCCTTTAGGTGGGGAAGCACCGTTTCCAGGTGGCCCAGCTGGCCGCATCCCTCTCGCTCTCCACACTGTTGCAGAGGGGATGGCCGTGTGTTTGTATTGTTCGGCCACTTATAATGGAGCCAAGAGGAAAAACACATTATTTCCATGTCTCTATCAAAAGGGAAACAGGCAAAGTGACAGGTGTTTCACACACACACACACACACACACACAAATGATAATGGCAGAAGCATATTTCTAACAGTAGTTCAGTTTCACCCATTTATGCCTCCTGCTACCAGTAATGAGTTACCAGGCAGCAGGTGAATAATACTATATCCTAAAATCCTGAAAAGAGGAAATCCCAATCAATCTTTGAGTTATCTTCATTCTACAGCAATGACACCACGAGTGGGCTCACTGACCTGACCCAGACACACTGAAGGTAAACTCGCAGAAGGACAGAGCCATGAACAGCCCAGGGCACTAGAATCATTGGTGAATTACATCTGCCTCTACCAAGGCTCAATAAAAAACAGGAAAAGTAAAAATACGAAAACCCAGATCTGGTATAATTTCTGGATCCTGGATCTTATGCTACTGTAGCTAATGGTTAGACATAAGGGGGACCAGCATGACTGCATGATCACACATGTGACAGAAAACGCATGGGTACTGGAGCCCGAAGGATAGGAATCCAAATCCTGCTCCACTGCTCTGATTAGCTATGTAACCCTGAACGAGTGAGGGACGTACCTCTCTGAGCCTGTTTCTTCATCTGCAAAAAGGAATTGATAATAGTATCAACCTCCCAGGACAATCTCTGCACGGTGCTTACTTAGCACCGTGCAGGGTGCACAGGAAGCACTCAGTAAATGGAAATATTAAAATTCTTATTAACAACAATAAAAAAATCAAGAAGTTAGACCAACTGTGTGGAAGGACCCAAAAGAGACATTTAAATGGACTGCAAGACTTCATCCTTGCCAGTCAGTGTCCTAACCAAACAGGCAACCGAACAAGGAATGTTCTCTGACAGCCCAGATGACTCTGAACTACAGCTGCTTTCTCACCCAAAGGTCCAAAGCACCCACTAACACACAAACTTCTCCAGAAATCGGCTCTCTCTCCTGAGGCCCAGCTATCCCCTATTTCTTTCTAAATGCCCTCTGTCTTTATTTACTTATTCAACCAACATTCCAGAGCATTATTATATGCACAAGACCAAGTGCCTTGGAGAAGGCAAATACTTTTAAGGCAGCCTCCCTCCCCTCAATGAGCTTCTAGGCTAGATTGGGATGGATACCCCCAAACAAAGGGACCACTGTTGCTTCTGAGCAATGAAGTATCAAAGAAGGTGGGCAGATGGGGAGAGCAGTGAGAGGAGACTTCCTGGAGGAGGTGACACCAAGTTCAGCATTAGGGACAGGATTCAGGTAGGCAACATGAAGGCAGGCAGCATGGGGGAAGAGGGAGGGAGGCAACAGGTAAGGAAGCAGGATGGGTCTGCCGGGTGGAGAAGGCCAGTCTGGAGAGGGTTTGTGTTTGACACTTGTGGGACAGACCTGATCCTGATTTCAGGACACTACCCTGTACTGAGAGGGTGTGCAGAGGCAGATGCAGGAGGACCTTTCTGCTTCTAAAGCATCTCACGCCCTGTACCTCGAGCCTGTGGCTGCCACAACCAAACAATAAACTTGGAGGAATTCAAGGAGCCCGTCTGAACAATTAACTAGCAAATCCGAAATATTTTGCCATGAGCAAAAATATATTTTAACTGAACAAACAACTCAAGGTTCAATACAGCCAGGATCCAACTTTGATTTCACCTGGGTGGTATCCCTACAAATGATGACGACGACGACGATGATGATGACAATGATGAAGCAAACCAAAAGACATACCTAGTTGTGCTTTGCAACTCTCTATCGTCTTGTCAAGATTTAGTTGGAACCTGCTGCGGATCTGCCGCTTGGGAGAGATGAGGGGAACGGGGGCAGACTGCTGCTGGACAGACTCGCTCAGCTCCTTCAAATCCATCTCGGCCTTGCTTCGATCTGGAAGACACCATCACATCCTCATAAGAGCAGGCATTGGAGGAACGAGCAAACAACTCTCATGATTTCACATCCTCACAAACACACATTTTGGAACATGGGAAGAAAAGGAACTAAAACATTTTTTGTCATTTGTCCCAGCAATATCGTCTGCTCAGCGACACGGGCTCACCTGGAGATAACAGCCCGAGAAAACATTCGACAGGTTTACTCCGTATTTTATTTATTTATTTATTTTAAATGAGGTTTATTCTTTTTTTTTTTTAAATCCTCTTCTAAGGATATTTTTCCACTGCTTTTCGGAGAGAGTGGAAAGCAGAGAGAGAGAGAGAAACATCGATGTCAGAGTCACATCAATTAGTTGCCTCCTGTACGTTCCCCAATTGGGGGCCGTGGAGCAAGCCTGCAACTGAGGTATGTGCCCTCGGCCGGAATCAAACACGGGACCCTTCAGTCCTTGGGCGGATGTTCTAACCATTGAGCCAAACTGGCTAGAGCTACTCGGTATTTTAAATGCACCGTCCCAACCAGATGGTTGTCTGCGGCACTCAGCATCATTAGGGAATCTCGAAAGCCAAAGATTACAGTGATATGCTCAATCTCAATATTAGCAGATAAAGTAACACCGAGTCTGGCCAGGCTGTGCTTTGAACTCCAGGCCCAGATCAGAGAGGGCTTGTATCGAAGAGAGATGCCGAGCCCCTCTGAGAACATCCTGATAACTAGGGCCCCCGGCTCCTCATTTACCATGGAGGCTTCATTCTTCATTCTTACTCAACCTAGTCTGGGGCTCAAAGTAGAAAGGAAGGGAAAATAGAAAAGAAGCAGATCTTCCTTCCATCTAGCCTGCTGTACCTCCCTTTGGCTGACAGCATCTGAGGAAAGGCAAACAGGTTAGCCCTGGATATTCAATCTGTGTTTTGTGTCTCAGGTAAGAGTCCAAGCTCCTCACCCTAGTCCCAGGCAAAGGCCTCTGACTGCTGATGACCCAGGCTGACGTCCTGCCCCCACCCTACTTCTCCTATGAGCTCTTTATTTTACCAACTGGACCAGATTCCGTGAGTTTGCATTTCTTTTTTTTTCTTTTTTTAATGCAAATGTTTTGCCTTTACCGATCTTTTAATAAGTCTTTTTCTTTTTTAAAGATTTTTAATTGCTTTTGAGAGAGAAACATCGACATGACACTGCAACATTGACTGGCTGCCTCCTGCACACCCCTTACTGGGGATCGAGCCCAAAACCCAGGCATGTGCCCTGACTGGGAATCAAACCCTCAACCTTTCGGTACATGGGATGTGGCCCAACCAACTGAACCACACATGGCCAGGGCGAGTTTGCATTTCTTAAATTCCTTCCCTACCTCCTCAGCTGCCTCCTCTAGTGTCCTGGAAACATAAGGAGGAGACAAAATGAAGGGGGCTGCAAAGGTCCAGAAAGCCGTGAGATCTGCAGGCAGGAGCACCGTCTCTCACCCTGCCTGCCACCCTCAGGCATCCTCTCTGACCAGCCCCAAGCAGACAATGCTGGCATCTGCCCTATCTGGACTGATCCAAGAAAGTCAGAAAGCATGTGGCATCGAGTCAGGGACATAGAGGAATAGCTACCTCTGATCTGTTCACACCAGCTCAGAGCTCACACCCTAAATTCCCTCCATCTACCTGCTACACCCACCCAAACACCACCTCCCTCTCCCAGGCTGTTAGAGGCCCAGGATACAGACTGAGAGCTGGACCACAAGGGGCTGTACTCTCTCCTATCTTGTTTTGTTTCCCAACTCACGCACCTTCTCCTCAGCCCAGGAACAGGGCACTTCCCCACAATGCACGCCCAGACTCATTCCTTTAAAGTGACCACAGGCGGCCTCCCAAATGCCCCACCCAACACACTCACAGGCGACCAGAGCAACAAATTGCCCAGACTTGACTTTATCACCGTAATGAGGCCTCCGCCAAGGTAAGATTAGGAAGGGCCTTTTCCCAAAAACACACTCAGGGTGGGCTGCCAGGAAGATTCCAGGAGTGGGTGCCCCAAGGAAACAGAGGCAGCATCCTCGTCATGCGAGAAAAGGGCCTAGAGAATATCAGTGTCCGTGTGTCCGTGCGCACGCGCATGCCGACCAGGGGCTCCTGGGAGCCTGTCGGCACCAGGACTGAAGCCGCTCGCAGGTGTGAGTGCACGGCCACTGTGGAGGGGGCAGAACGTTCGCTCAAAGGTACTGCAGAAGCCCCTTTCAGAGAAGACGGAGGGAAGCAGCGAGAAAACAGCGAGGAGGGCGAGGCGGAGGGAGACCACAACCACCAGGGAAACAAAGCCAAACAGACCCAGTTAAAGACAGCACGGCGAAGCTCGGAATGCGGCAGTAAAAGGAAGAACACGAGGTCTGCCTGATAACGTCTGCTCTGAGCACCGAGGCAGCAGCCCTGGCCAGGCAGCCCAGCTGCTCAGAGCGTTGTCCCCACACACCAAGGTTGCGGGTTCGATCCCTGCTCAGGGAACATACAAGCAGCAACCAATGAATGCATAAATAAGTGGAAAAACAAATTAATGTTTCTCTCTCTCTCCTCCTTCCTCTCTCTAACATTCCGATACAGGTAACAGATTCCACATTGGCAGTTATTAAAAAAACACAATTACTATACCAGGGGTCAGCAAACTTTTTCTGTAAAGGACCAGAGATTAAACTAGGCTGTGTGAACTATACAGGCTCTGGTGCAAAAGCAGGAAAAAAATAATATGTAAACAAATGGGTACGGCTGTGTTCCAATAAAACATTATTTACAAAAACAGGTGGAGGGTCCAGATTTGGTCTGCAGGCTGTAAAATCTGACATCCCCCATATGAGTCCCAGTGACTGCTAACCTGGCTGCACACGGAAATTATCTATAGAGATTTTTTTTAAAAATCCGAATGCCTTGGCCACCATCCCCGGAGACTCTGGATTACCTGGCCTAGGTACGGCCCGGGCACTGGCCTTTTAAAAGTTCCCTTTGTGATTCTAATGGCAGCTAAGGTTGAGAGCCCTGTATTAGACCAATGTGAGTGTAGGAAACTCCTCATGATCTGCCTGAACCCTGGCGCAACTGTGGTAACAGAACCACTCTTCTAAACCTTAGGGGTCATAGGAAGAGACCTACACCTGATAATCAAGTGAAATGAAAAGAAGGTAAAGCACCTCATTTTACAAAATAAGGTTGCTCAAGTCAATAAGCTACCATAATGTTTATTCTAACAAGAAACTACCAAAAGCAAGGGGCTGGGATCAGGTCCCTGAGAGCGGAACTCCAGTTTAGCCAAATGTAATTATCTTTCTGGAACTTTCAGCTGTGTTTGACTCTCCTCTCCTCCACAGGGGGAAGAGAAGGGCTGCTCTCTCATTTAGCTCACAGTAGCTTATCAGGGCTCTTTCCACCCCTGCCCTTCTATATCGGGAATATCTTCACAATCCACTCTTGCTGCCAACATTTTGCACTTTTCAGCTGATATGAAGATAGCTCAGGCTACAAATGGAAACCAGGGATAAAAAAATATCCACGCTAGAGAAGGAGGCACGATCTTACATTTCTGGAGGGAGCTTAGATCAGAAGAGCCCCTTTAGAGGGTAATTTGGCTCCATCTCTCCAAACGTCAGCTGCACGTGGCCTCCGACCCAGGGTTCCACTTCTGGGAATTTATCCTATGGATACACACTCCCATGTGAGCAAAAGGGTCTTTATCGCAGCTGTTTTCAATAGCAAAAAAAAGGGAAAACCACCTAGAGTCCATAAATAAGGTGCCTGGATAAATAAGGTACAGTTCACCTTGAAATGGATTAAAACGCAGCTGCTAAAATTAAACAGTAGCAGATCTCTGTGCTACAAAGACAGCCAACCTTTTAATGAAAAAGGCAACAAAATTGGGGTGGGGGAGAAAGAAGGAAATGGAATACAGATATGAATACATCTGTGTTCTTGGGGTTTCTCAATGCCGGCACTTCTTTTTCAGTTAACAAACAAAAAAACCCTTTGTTCAAAGGCTGTCGGCTAGACTTCCAGGGGCTGCAAAATGGCAGCTCCTTCAAGGGAGCAATATTCAGACAAGAGACCGGGCAGGTGCTCTCCTAGCCGTCAAGGCCACTAGCAGAGATCTTCCTCGCTTCACTCACTGTAAAAAACAAAAATCAAGACACAACCCCTGGGAAACCCGGGCCCCTGCTCTGCATCCAGGCTCTCAAAGAATGCCTGGCTTCCGCCGGCCTGCTTTGTGCGGACAAAGAAAGGCCGCCTCCCAGCAGCCACTGCGGAGAAAGAAACAAGCAGAAATGCTCCATTCTGACAACTTCCCCCTGCTGTCGGCACCTCAGGGAGAGCAAGGCACATTTTTGTCACTACCAGGCGCGCTGAACAGCCGCATGTGTTCAGCCCCAAGCAGACACCCTCTGCGAGATAAGAGATGAGAATTTGCAGAGAACGAAAACTGGAATCTAGAAGAATCGGGGCCTCTTCCTCTCTCCTAGTCTCACCAACTCATTCTTATTTATGACTTATTTATAATCACCATAGAGTCACAGAAGGGGCCGTGACAATCCTCCAGGGTTCAGCTCCTTGTCTGGAGCTGAGAGAAGAGGCCATGTGTCCACAGCAGGGTGAGGGCTGGCTGTGCAGAAACCTCCTCTTGTTCATGCACCAAAATTAAAGCATAAGAATACTTAAAGTAACCAATGGATGACACATAGGCTGGTTTTTGTATTTTTAGTTGTATTTATTTGGTCTAAATAGAGTTTTTGTTTTTTGATGAAGTAGATGCCAGATTTTAAAAACTGGAATTCACATAAAAACTGGATTTCTGTTTCTTGAAAATTCAGAATCTGATTGACAACTCAGGTTCAAAGTAGTGGGAGCTGCTGACACTAGTTCAAGTGGTGGGAGCAGTTGCCATTAAAAAAAGCACTCTGTCCTCTGTGTGATTGCCCATTCCGAGTCATCACCTTACCCCTGACCCTCACAGCTGGCCAACTTGTCCAAGGGCACATGAAAGTCAAAACAGGGCCCTGTCTTAAAGCATTTCAGTTCCTGTATCCTGGTTAAGAGCCCAAACTATACAGCAAAACAGGCCTCAGTCTAAAGGCCAAACTTAACCTTGAACCATGTGTGAACCTTCAAGGTAGGTAATAGCCCCCTTTCACAGAAGGCCCAGAGAAAGTAAAGTTACCTGCCCAGGATTACATTCAGGACTGGATAGGTCTTTGTTGGCGAAGGTGACAGTGGAAGGGCGGGCTGTCCTGTGCACTGTAAAATATTTAGCAACAACCCCGGCCTCCACCCACTGGATGCCATGTGCATTCATTACTTATAAAAACCCAATAAACTTTTTAAGCTACTGTGAGCTAAATGAGAGAGCAGCCCTTCTCTTCCCCCTGTGGCAGAGAGGAGAGTTGAATGCAGCTGAAAGTTCCAGAAAAATAATTGTATTTGGCTAAACTGAACTTCTATTACCAGGGACCTGATCACAGCCCCTTGGCTTTTGGTAGTTCCTTGTTAGAATATTATGGTAGCTTATTGACTTGAGCAACCTTATTTTGTAAAATGAGGTGCTTTACCTTCTTTTGAAGGTTCTTATAATTTCTGAGCAGTTTTCATTTACAGAGAGTAAAATTCACATCTTGGGGAATATAGTTCTGAGTTCTAATACCTGCAGAGACTGGTGTAACCATCACCACAGAGTGCAGGACAATTCCCTCTGCTACAGAATCCCTCTGTGATCTGTAGTCGAACCATATCCTACCCCCAAATCCCAGCAATAAAATGATCTGTTTGCCATCTCTATAATTTTGCCTTTTCCAGTGTAATTTTTTAATTAAAATTTTGTTAGGCATAATAATGTCATCATTTTCCCTAACACTGCCTCATCTCTGTCTGCTCAAAGTAGTCACACAGACAATAGAAATAATCAAGCCCCAAAAAGCATCTGCCCCATCACTGGGATGCTTGAGATTTAGCATTTCCCTCCACTTTCCCATTTTTCTACCTATCCATGACCCTTTTCACGGGTCCCTATCTGACCCTCTTTCCAGTAGGTAATTGAAACCCTAACCCTAAAACTCCCACATTCCCAACGCTTTAGTTCCCACTGACAAAATGAGGCCTGTGTCCCAGAACGGGAAGAACTAGCGGGAGCACTTGCACAGGAGAGGCCCGGTTCTGCTGTGTCCACCACCCGAACACAGGACAGGAAGAAACCGCGCACTCTCACCCGGGGCCAGGCGGAACTGAAAGACCCACAGGGTCACGAGGATGCCCGAGGAATGCCTGGTTAGGGAAGGAGCTATTCTTGCCATGCATGACTGGCAAAGAGGAAATGCGACCGTGAGAACGCCTCCACACAGCATTTCTTTTCGGGGTGTGGAGGTGGAGGACAGTATGGGAAAGCAAACCACACTGCTGAGAAGGATGACTATTCCCCAGGACAGCAAATGGGTCGCTCTCTGGTTCAAGTGAGCAATTCCTACCCGTGAATCTGAACTGGAGCCCCTAAACCCACGATCCGACGGTTCAATCACACCTGGCTACACTGACAGGGGACCCGGGGTAAACAAGGCACTGGCCCCCATGGAGGCACAGGCCTGCCCACCCCCTTCAGGCCCTGCAATTCTGAGCACCAGAAACCTCTCCAGACCCCAGATTCTCCACCTGAACAGGGCACTGCAGGACAAGGCGAACCCGGAAGGCACTGGCCACCAAAGGCTTTGTATTCACGGTGGAGCATCCTTCCCAAAACCCTGTCCTAGAGGCCTCCACAGACACAGACACACACACACACTGTGGCTTTCTCCCATCTACCGCTCCTTCCCAACCTCCTCTGCTGATGTACCCTTTTCTTGATGTCTCCACGCTCAAGTGTCCCAGAGCCTTCACTCTTCCTTTATGCCCTAGACCAGGGTCTTAATCTCAGCACTACTGCCACTGGGACTAGATAACTCCCTGTGTGTGTTTGTCTGGGTTGTTTTTTTTTTTGGGGGGGGGGGAGGGAGAGGGCTTTCCTGGGCAGTGTAGGATGTAACAGCACCCCTGACCTGCAACCACTAAATCACTAAATGCCAGTAGCAGGCATCCCCCTGCCCAGCTCCGTGAGAACTACTGCTCTAACCCAATCCTGTGTATAAATCAAGACTCCCAGAATTATACCTCCTGCCTTGACCTGGCCTCAGGGCACCAAACATACAGAATCTAAAGCTGAACTCTTGGCTCCTAATTCTCCTGCCACAACCATATCTGTCAACAGTTACTGGCACAACCCAGTAATTCCCGGTTGTGGGGGCCTATTCTATCCACTGTAGGGTGGTCAACAGCATCCTGGCTTCTACCCACTAGATGCCAGCAGCATCCCCCACCCCAAAGTGTGACAACTAGAAATGTCTCCAGACACTGCAAGTGTCTCTTGGGGGGAGGGAGGAACTACCCCAGTTTGGAAATAGTAGACATGAGCTAGTCTCTACCTAGCAGCCAAGAGGTCCTTCTAAAATGCTAAGTCAGTTCACGTCCTTCCACTGCTCAAACCAGGGTTCCTTAAGATCCCTGTGCTCTCTGGCCTCACCTCTCCCTCCCCACACTACCCAGGCCTCCCTGACACTCCTATAACACAGAAAGTTCATCCTTACCCTAGGGCCTGTAAATTTCTTGTTCCTTCTAGAATTTTCTTCCTCCTGGTCCTGGCATGGCTGGTTTTTCCTGTCATGCAACCCTCCACTTCAGATAGGCCTTTCCCTAACCCTTCCACCCAGTGAACCAATGCCTCTTCTCCCCACCCCCATCCCGCCCATCTCTCTCCTCACCATATTAACACATTTTACCTTATGGCATGAACTGTCCCGTTTATCTACCTTGATAATTCTCTGTCCCCTTCTAGAACCCAAGTGCCACAAGAGCAGCGCCCTTGCTCACCACACTCTGCCCCATGCCTAAGGAAGTACAGGGCACATAATAGATGCTCAATAAAAACTGGGAAGGAATGAATCAGTAAAATAATAATTTCATATAAAGTTAGGTAATTAGCATTTCCAATGCTGAAGACTTTGGCCTAAGGTAGTGGTTTGTTTTGTTTTTTAATCCTCACCCTAGGATATTTTTTCCACTGCTTTTCAGAGAGAGTGGCAGGGAGAGAGAGGAGAGAGAAACATCAATGTGAAAGAGACACATCGATTGGTTGCCTCCTGCAGGCGCCCCAACCAGGGCGGGGGACTGAGCCTGCAACCAAGGTATGTGCCCGTGGCAGGAATCAAACCTGAGACCCTTCATTCTGTGGGCCAACACACTAACCACTGAGCCAAACTGGCTAGGGCTAAGATAGTGCTTTTTAAAAAAAAATTAGTAAAGAATTAAGGAAACAATATATCAGAATATACTGCACATAGTAAAGGTAAATACTGATTCATAATACTTGATATACATCAAGTATATACATATGTGCATATATATACATATATATGTATACACACACACAATATATTTAAAACTTCAAATATATATATTTAGACGTATGAGAACTGGGTTACTATGGTCAAGGGCAAGTAAGGCTGTAAACATTGGCCTAAGGTACTTCAAGATAGAACAGCTTTGCATGTCAACAAACCCCAGGAAATCCCTCACTTGTTCCTTTTACTGATCTCTGTTCATGTTCCTCCACTGTACCTTTTAAACAGTTTGCTCAAAGAGTTCAGAATTCAAGAACCACACACAAAAAAGGAAATCACAACCTGGAAAAATATTCAGGTGCCCCAGAAAGAGACTTCCAAAAATTCCAACTGACCCAGGTTAAGATTCAGGATGCTTCCAGTGGTGGTGGCCGTTTTGTCCATTTTTGTCGTGATTGGCGTGGATGCTTGAGGAGAGAAAGGTTTCGGGCTGCCGGATAAACTCCCTGCTTGTCCCGTCTTTGTGGAGGCCGGTGACGCTGAAAAGGTATGGCACTTGTTAAAAGACAGGTTTACAAAGAAATAAACAAATCAAACTTGTAGGTGTGGGGTGGGGGAGAGCAGAGAATTATATTTGATTTCAAAAGGGAACCAGAGCACCACAGCTGGGGAAGAGCGGGCAGGGCTGGCCATTTATTTCCAAGCAAAGGGCTTTCTCCCAGTGTTAAACCGTTCAAGCCAAAAAGGAAGGAGGCCTCCTCAGTTCTTCTATTAAACACAAAGCTCTAAGACAAATCGGCTAAGCTGCCACTGAAATTGGTTTGGCCCATTCAAGGGTGTAAAAATCTCAAAATAAATAGTGATTAAAGCAGCCCCCGCCACGGTCCAGAGGCAGAGACCAGAGCCAGGCCTACAAATGGCATGTCAACCGCTTGTGGGAGACGTAGGGGCCAGCACTGCACCTGCCGAGGGCCAACGTGACCCGTCGGGAGAGCTAGGGATGCCCATTTCAAAGGTTCTGCAATACTGAAGGAAGCTAAATTCAGCCCCAGATGGAGTGATGAGACTAAATTACCTCCCTTTTACTGTGTTTCAAAATTAAACAGGAGGGTGGAGAGTCATACCTATGCCCAGGGCTTTAAAAAATACCTCAGAACTACCTGCATCCTGCTCCCCTAACCTCATTCACTGGGTTGGGGGAGGAAGGCCAGAAACCAAACCATTTAACAAAAGGAGGTGGTTCAGATGGTCCAGCTACAGCCTCCCAGGGATCCTTTAGATCCTGCGCCCCGACATTACTGGGGCTGTCCTTGTTGCTAAATGTGTGACAGGCAGCAAAATAGCCAGCTCCACTCAGATGCACATGAAACACTGACTCTATCGGGTCCTTAAGAGAAATCTGTTGATGGCAAAGGCATTAGGTATCAAGACATCATGGGGACTTCAAAAGTGCTCAGATACTTGGGTGGGCACTTGCCTGTTTCCTCACCTGCTCAAAGTGAGGATTCAATAACTTATACACCAGCTTGGCTACTCAATATACACGAGATAAGCTCACCTCCAGTGCCAGGACCTGCCAATGCTGTATTCGACGTAATACAGTGGGGAGGACCCTAGACCTAGAGAGAAGTGAACTCAAGCATAGATGGGAAGCCAGACTGGGCACAAATCCCAGCTTTGTTACTGACTTGCTGTGTGACCTCGAGTAAATTACCTGATGTCTCTGAATCTCCTTTCCTGGAAGCCACAAAGAGGAATAGAATACTAACAATATAATACAACGGGAGGGTAAAAGTACCTACCCTCATCAAGTTGTAAGGACCAAATAAATTAATTGTCTGGACAGTTGCCTGGCATCTATTAAATACTATATTGTATACCACTGTTTGCTCTTAGTGTTACTTCCCATCAACCTCTAGGACTTTGGTTTTAATCATCTAAGCCAGCAGTTCTCATCCAGGACTGTGTCCTCCGGGACACAGGCAATGTCTGCAGACATTTTTGGCTGTCAGACGACCAAGGGCAGGGTGCTACTGGCATCGTAGTAGGTAGACACCAGGGATGCTGCTAGCATCCTATAGTGCACAGGGCACAAGACAACCTCCCAGAACAAAGAATTATCTCTGGCCCCAATTGTCAACAGTGCTGAGACTAATCAGCCCACACGGGGACGAAGCAGCTGTGCCTCTGGGAATCCTTCACCTCCTCTGGAAATGAAGGGAGGAGGTGGGGACTAGATTAGGTAATCCCGTCAACTGGTGTTTAGCAAGTGCTCAAGAGACATTTGAAATTATTTTGAGAATTCAGCTTTTTTAAATATTAAATTAAATCAGTTTTACTGTCAGAATGAATGAATGCCTGGCCCAGCATTCTCTCAACTGCAGGCTGTTACTGGTACCAACCTGGTACTCTAACCACTTGTACTAACAAGCAGAACTAAAGCGCCTGTTACACAGAGAAACAAGAATAAGTGAAGTTAAAGGCATTTAAAAAGACTTAAACATTTCCAATAAATCATTAGTGTTAGGATGTTTGGTTTCTTTGTGGGGTTTATTTTGTTTGTTTGCTTTGTTTTTAATCCATTCATTTATGTTCTACCTTCTTCCAAGAGATTTGCAGTGGCTGAAAAGGTCGGTATAACGTGCTCCCATGAGGACTACAGACCAGGCTTTTCTAATTATATTCTCTAAAACAAACTAACAAGCAGGTCTAGCAGAGGGGGTCTCACTTAGCACACTATCAAAGCACTGCTGGGGACTGCGGGGAACTTTGACACAGAATCCTAACTCTAAAGGGAGCAAGAACAAAATAACATACACAGGCACTGTCACAAGAGACGTCAACCATGTGAGTCAGCGGTTCCCAGCTTAACAGATCGAGTAAGCAGAGGCCGGGAGGCGCCTAACAGAGCCCTGCCCCATTGTGGTCCTGTAGAGGATTTTAGCAACGACACAGGTAAAGGCGTTATCTTTATAATTGTGTGTGTGTGTAATAAAAATAAATAACTGGAGCAAACCTTTAATTTCACAGAACATAAAGTTTCCATTGTTAATAAAACTTCAATATTGAAGTTTAAGAAACAGGTTTTAAGTTTTCTTCAAAACATAGCATTTGACACTCAAAAATAAGGGTGACAGAAGAACACTGGTTTCCCATGGAGAAAGGTCTGCCTTACTCTCCCCCCGGCCACCCTCAGAGGCATCTAGAACCACAATCCTCCATGTCATTGACAGAGGAGCAGCCCCTCGGAGTCACCTAGCAAGCCACAGATCCCACACCAAAAATTAGCCCTGAGAAAGCCAGGGCTCTTGCCCACCCCTTAGTGCCACGAGCCCTATCTGCCCGATTGGCAACAGACCTTGTACCTGCTTCAACTCCTATCGGTTAATGCTACGACCACTTACCAGGCAATTCAAGACCACTTCAATTCCTCCTGCCTCAACTTAGCCAACTTTTCAGCAAGGCCACTGCACACCACATCCAAAATATACACCAAACCTCTCCATTGACCGCCATCTCCACTGCTATCACCCTAGTCCACGCATTCTCAATGGGGGCAATATGGCCCTCAAGGGATAA
Organism: Miniopterus schreibersii; assembly: GCF_964146895.1. Taxonomy (NCBI): domain Eukaryota; kingdom Metazoa; phylum Chordata; class Mammalia; order Chiroptera; family Miniopteridae; genus Miniopterus; species Miniopterus schreibersii. The sequence goes on along the minus strand of NC_138110.1, from coordinate 51,507,881 downwards.
AAAGCAGTTTTTAGAAGGTGAAAAAAATCTTGCACCTTATGTATAAAGCAGAGAAATACATGCAGCACAAAAGCAGATATACATTACTTTACATTTCATGGAGGTCCATTCCCAGGTATATACTCAAAACAGGTATTCAAGCAAATCCTGTACACAAATATTCACAGCAGCACAATTCACAATAGTCCAAAGGTGGAAAAATATGTAGCACAGAAAAATGTAAATAAAGAAATGATTCTGTAATTGTATGACTCCAGTGAGCTTCAATAGATATGCTCTTGAAAACTTATTCAGGCTTTGTATGTGGCCACCTAGAGAAACCATGTAATACTAGGCTTGCCAAAATGCCTACAGCATTGGGCGTTAGAAAGTTAGTAAGGACGTATATATGTAAAACTTACATTAAGAAAACAAATTGGTATATCCATTTAAAACATGTGTATTCAAATTACTTCATAAACCAAGGTTTCTTCCTCCAAGTAATGTCTCCCCCAAATTCAGTCACAACCCCAACATCTGTTACATTACAATCTATATACTACTGAAAATTAGAATTATATGCGCTAACATAGAAAGAAGTCAAAGAAACTTTGCTAAGAAACAAAAAGCTTACTTAGTATGATCGCATTCCACCACAAAAAAATTTATCATCATCAATGTGATTATACACATTAAAAAATCTGAAAGAATGGCCAATTCTTAACAGTTGCCACCTTTTAGGATAGAATGATGTGCTATTAATTCTATAATACTAAATTTTAAAAGGGATATTCTATGTTCAAGAAAAAAATGAGACAAAATTAAATGTAATATTGAAGAGCTTCAAAGATAAATGTGAAGCAATCAGAATTTTGTCAGAGCTAAAATTCAAAAGCGTGGGACATTGAATCAGCAGTTCTCAATGGGGACTGGAGGGGTGACTATGCCCTTCAAGGCACACGTGACAATGTCTGGAGACATTTTTGACTGTCTTATGAACAGGGTGTGCTACCAGCATCTCATAGGTAGGGACCAGGGATGTTGTTAAGTTACAAGACAGTCACACCACAGAGTTATCCAGCCCAAAGTGTCAGCGATGCCAAGACTGAGAAACCCTGTTTTAAATCACTGTAAGAATTTTCAAAAGCAAAAGGATATTGGGAAATGCTCGTTTCAATTAAGCTTTGAAACAGATGCCAATCCTTTTATAAAGCCATAAATCTTGCCCAAAGGAAGAACTAACAGCCTTTGAAGTCACCAATAATTTAATAAGATTTTATACTTTGATGTGCAATTCACGGGTGTGGGCTAAAACACATCATTTATTATCTACGTTTACAAAATCCTAGCCTGTGCTAAGTGCTATTCTGACTACATAAAACATGAGTCTTAGAATTAGAAAAAAATCTCCCTCCTCCCTCTCACACCCCGGCCCCCTGGGTGGGGGTGAAGGAGGTACTGATTCATGCTAAATTTCCTCTACTTATAAAACCTTGGAAACAACCTATGTGTTCAAATTGCCAAGTCTTACACAAGTCTTGGTGATGCGCACAGATGAGCTACAAAGTGGAACATAACTGGACAGTCTCTGACGGGACAGAAATGCTGTGTTGAAGGGTTACTGACCACCATGAAAAAGTATTCAGAACACAAGGTTAAGGTAAAACAAAAAACTCCAAATAGTCTATACCAGACATTGCAAACAGTTGATCCAGAAACCAAGTAGTGCACAGATGCACTTGACGTAGCATATTGTGTGGGGGTTTTTTTTCTTTATTTGAGCCAATATATAAAAGTCAAGGTAGTTTGCATTTAAAAAGACATGAGACTTCTCTAGAACAACCAGAAATCAGGCAATGTTGAACCCCCATTCCCAAATGGCTACAACCAGGAGGAGGAAAAGGGCCCAGTGCCCTTTAGAAAAAAGGCATAGCACAGCTGGTGAGGCTCAGTGGTTGAGCATTGATCCATGAACCAAGAGGTCATAGTTCGATTCCTGGTCAGGGCACATGCCCAGGTTTCAGGCTCAATCCCCAGGTAGGGGGTGTGCAGTAGGCAGCTGATCCATGATGTTTCTCTCTCATCAATGTTGCTATCTCTCTATCCCTCTCCCTTCCTCTCTCTCTAAAAAGCAATAAAGACATATTTAAAAAAAAAAAAAAAAAAAGCCACAGCTAAGAGCATCATGTATCAGATTGTACGTACTGCACTGCTTTGGGAAGTGTTGCACACAAAAGCACATGTGTGTACATGTAATGAGTCATGAATTTCTGCTTTGGTTCACCCAAGTCCCTACCAGCCTCACTCACTTCCATACCTGCCTGACCTCTGAATGTATCTGAGTTTTCAACGTAATAGTAAGACTTTTAAACTAACATGGAAAAAGTCTTGGAAATTATCTAAGGGCTGACTGTGGAAGATGGTATCGTCTGTGACTTTGGTCTTTGTAAATAACAATTATTTTACAACAAATACATATTGATTTCACAATAAAAACAAGTTTATGAAAATGTTTTCCCTTCTCCCTAAGCAGTAACCCATACAGAGCTATAAAGACTGAAGTACCATTAGCTCACAGGATGGTGACAGACAGGACCCAGGACTCTCACCCTAATACATATTAATGACTTAAACTGGGATCCCACAAGCAAATATTGACAAAGGCATCAATTCTGGCCCGGTGATCTAGATAAAGGGGGAAGCAGAAAAAAATCACTGAGAATATAAACCATTTTGACCATTAAGACGATGAGATTCCAGGACAAGGCTTCAGGCTGAGTAAAATGCATCTCAGGAAGCTAAATCCAGTTCTGAGGTCACAGACACACGACTCTGAGCTCCTCAATACACACGCGCACGAGCAAAGAAGGGTTTCTAAACTCTCATAAAAGTTTTATTTAATAACGTATTTCAATTTTATGTTGCTGGTTAGAAATTTTTCACTGCTGTAACTATATGGTTTTTCTGTTCCTATGGCAATCTTTCTTTTTTATACAGTTTTGGATAAATCACCGTCTTGTCTGACTGTGGGAGCATTTCAATAAATATTCCTCTTCTTCCAATAAATGCTCTTATCACTGCAAACAGCAGAGGGCAGTAAAGCGCAGTGAAAAGAAAAGCAGACCAGATGGTCTAGATTCAGGATGGGGCAGTGGGAACCTGGGCACCTCCCCACACTCTCTGAAGGGACCTCAACTTGCCTTCTGTAAAATGGGGAGACTGACTCAGTTTCTCTTAGTCTACAATAGAGGTTGGCAAACTGACCCATGGGCCAAATCTAGCATACCAACCTGTTCTTATATGGCCTGCAAACTAAGAAGGGTATTTATTTTACCATTTTTAAATGGTTGGGGGTGGCGGGGATCAAAAGGATTAGTACAGTTCACAAAACATACAAATTATATGAAATTCACATTTTAGTGTCACAGCCACCTACTGCCTATGGCTGTTTTAGTAACAATGACAGTGTTGAATAGTTGCATGGTTGTGACAGAGACCCACTAAGCCTAAAATATTTCTATCTGGCTCCTTACAAAAAAGGGGATAATTTGTAAGATTAAAACAATTTTGAATATCACCTTCTCTTCCTGTACTACTCATTGGCTGTACAACTCAGGATTAGCAAAATGACCCAAGCACATACCAGCAAGGGGACTGTATTTTGGGAGGACTTTAAAGTCTACTAACTTAGCACCTCAAAAGCTACTCAAATGATGAGAAATTTTGTCAGGACTCCTGATGTCATTTCAACCTCTGTACCTCCGAAGGGAAGAAGCTAATAAATTCAACACATTATAGGTATTCTCATATTCCTATAAAACTGTTTTCTGAAATGCAGTGCAGGAGAACTGATAGTGGGTTCATGGACCAACAGGTGTTATTTTACAAGTTATGTATTCACTTCATGTATTTTAGGAAAAAAATACAAGCAATTTAAGCACATGTTTATACATTTTATTCAGCTTAGGGTGAAGCTAAGTAGGAGGTTTAATGTTTAATAATGTAATAAAATAGGTGGTACTAGAATGCGGCAAAAATCATGGCAATGAAAGTTCAGGCAACAGTGATTCTTCCCGGGATTGCTGCCCAGGTTAAAAACCTTTCTCAAAAGCGAGTTCTCCATGGGAAGCAGCAGGCTGAGGAGCCTGTGTGGTCACGCACCATGTTCTGTTAACTGGGCTTATATGGAATCAGGTCACAGAATAAAAGGAAGCTTTTAAGGACTCTGGTCAGAAACTAAATGGCAAAAGGGAAGTTTTTTCTGAAACTACGTCAACACAAGTTACGTCGTCTGAGAACAAAGCTCTACAACTCCATGGCTATGATCAGAACTGGGGAAAGAGACTGCAAGGCTTTATTATCAAGAACCAGAAGCCACTGGAAGTTACTTCTCTCTACTCCACCCACAGCCATTTTGGGAACAGCTACAAGCAGTATCTGAAAATAACCAACCAACCAGAACCAAGAAACAACACAACCAAAATGGGCGAAATTGAGTTCACAATTAAGTCCCTATCATTTTATCTTCTGGGGACTTCTGTGGTCTCTTAAAGAACTGATGCCTGCTCCTTAGTTTTTATGTAAAAACTAAGGGGGGGTCCTGAAAAGCTATCTGAGGTTAAAGCTCTGGCAGAAATTCTAATGCAGAAGGTCCAACCTGTGGTGGTGCTTCATTCATTCTGGAAAATATTCTAAGATATATTTTGAGTTGACATTTAATAATTGGAGTTTACATTAAAAATTTTAAGTAATAAATGCAGATTTCCCAGGTCTCTGGAAGAATATTAAGATCTGAAAACCATGAGTCCACATTCCTGCATGGCCACCATGGGCTGAAGCCCTTGAGAGGGCACATGCCCTGGGGTTCACCGGTCCAGCCCCCTCAACAGTCTCCCCTTAGTGTGGAAGCTCTCTGTGCCCAAGTTCCTCAAAGGTAGAACAACAACGAACAAACAGCGAAGGCCATGTTTCAAGAAAAATGACAGTAAGCTCATTTTCAAATGGAAGTAATCAAGTTCTTAAGTATTTAACATGCAAACCAGATTACATCTGGGTAGAAAGAATTCAAGTCGCCATGACTTTCTGTGCCAGAGTACCTCTTCTGCATCACCTCTCTGAATCCACACACAGGCATTTGATCAGCAACCATAAGAAATAACAGAGTCATCAACACTTTAGCATTTGCTATTCCTGGCGCTGTTCTAAGCCCTCTGTGTATATTGATTCATTTAATCCTTACAGCAATCTATGAGGCAGGTCCTATTTCTATCATCATGTTACAGATGAGGAAGCTAAGGCATAAGAGGTTAGGGACCTTGACTAAGCCACATAAGTAGGAGTGGCAAAACCAGAATTTGAGTCCAGTGTCGTCATTCTTAACCACTCAACTATAGCAAGTTTCAAAAATGCAAGACAATTGTCAAACTAGATGACTTTTAAGGAGCAAGACAGCTCTTGGGGAAAGAGGATTATTGTTTACCTTGCATGTTTCTCTGATGTTTAAGCATGTAAGTGCATGGGTTTGATAGAAAAATAATGTTTCAATTAAAATAAAATTCTTGAGACAGGAAAACTGTTAGGGGAAGTTGGTGTGATTACTCTAAGAGGCATCTGAGCTGAACTCTGAAGGATTTCTAGCCATCTCTGCCCACTTCTAGGAATGACCTGCAAGGTGGACTGTTGGAAATGCTTTTGTCATTTTTTGGTCCCCAACAGCAAAAATCCAACTGCGTCACTCATTTAAACTTTAAAACTTGCTCCATGAGACTGAAACCTCATGAAGGGTCCTTTGATTCTGCGACAATGGTCAGCTTGGGCCCGCCAGGTGTGGCGCCTGGGGAAACTCAGGGTCCGGGGGCCCCCTCCACCCTCTCCCGCCCAGGGCTGACCTGTGCTCTTGTCCAGGAAGTCCATGGACTCCTCGCTTGCGCTGAAGTGGCTCGACATGGCCTTCTTCTCAGGGTCCTGCTCCACATCAGAGCCCGTGTGCACAGAAGAGTTTGTACTCATGGGGGAGCGAGGCATATCCGACAAGGAGATCCTGCGGCCGGTGCCCCCGCTCAGCATGGGCTTGCTCATCAGGATCTTGGGGGACGCTGTCATGTCAAAGTTGAGCTTGACCTTCTCCTGCTTGTCTATCTTGGCGGCACCAGCGCTGGGGTTGCTGGGGTCGAGCAGCATTTGGTACTGGCTGTTGGGCGTGTAGGGTGTCCTGAACGGAGAGTAATTAAAAACCCCAAACTTCCTGCGAATGTTCTCCACGTAAACCTCCATTTCTTGCATTGCACTGTTGAAGATGCTTTTAGTCTTTTTCACAGAAAAAGGAATTTCTTTAGACATGAGGTAGCAATTATTTATTGGAACCCAGGCCCTAGGAGGGCAAAAGAGAAAGAGAGTTTAAATAAAGTTTGGTCATTTCCAAGACTTGTTTTTTAACTTTTTAAAAAATTACTTCATTGTAGAAAGATCATTTAAGATGAGTTCTACCCTCATAACAGATATGTAAGTGTACAACACAGAATTGCTGGCTACAGGCACAAGTTGTACAGCAAGCAGATCTCTAGAGCATATTTATAGTGTAACCAAAACTTTATGCCCGTTAACTAGCAATTCTCCACCTGCCCTCCCCTTGCCCCCTGGCAACCACCATTCCACTCTGATTCTGTGTATTTGACATAGATTCCTCACATAAATGGAATCATGCAGAATTTGTCCTTATGTGATTGGCTTATTTCACTTAGCATATTGTCCTGAAGCTTCAGCCATGTTGTGGCATGATTTTTAAGGCTGAATAGTATCCACTATGTACGCATACAACATTTCCCTTATCCACTCATCTGTCAATGGAACATTCAGGTTGTTTTCAGAATTGTTTTTTCCTTAACGCAAACCAAATTAGCCTAGTATGCTTGCCAGGATTCTTAAATGCACATTTCATTTTTTTAAAAAATGGCTTGGCTTGAATGGTTAATAAATGATCCATTTACCAAACGTGTTCTGTCATCAGGACTGCATGTGAACATGAACTTAACGAAAACATTAAAAGGCTCAACAGACTTAGTCATTTTAATCTATTAAAATAATAATAACGCCTCTTTGGCTTTGGGTTGGCAGAGAATAAGAAAGTCACTGCATTCTAGACCACACCTCCCAAGAGAAAATTATTCCCCGAGCCCACTCTTTTGCACTCAAACAATAAAAAGCTTTCTCTTTTAAAATTGGGGTTCTCCATGGAACTAGGAGGAAATGTTGGAAAACCATAACCCTAAAAGGAGGCGCATGGTTTTGAATGTGAGAAAATTCACATAGAAAATAAAAAACAGCCCCTTTGCTTTCAGGTATGAGTCCTCCACTTCCCAGGCTGGTTCCGTCTTCCTACCCTCATCACCCCACACCCCCAAATGCTCTGCAGACTTCGTGAGAAAATGAGCTGCTTTCCTGGAATCAGTGACCCAAATGATAACAGGCAGGAGATGGGCATTCAGCCCCCATACTCTGGGGAAGGCAGAGCCGACACAGGAACATCCAAGATGTAACTTGGGTCACATTTCATCCCCCAACCTCAACCCAGTTTGCGGCTGGGAATCTGGTGGGAGTGAGCTTTCCAAGGAGGCCTTTTGTATTTCACAGACCATAAACTCAAGCCTGGTATCACGTAGGACGCAAAGTGAACTGTGGGGAGGAATTAAACTCACAGCCAGTCTAATGCAAATACCACCCACCCAAGTGCTATCATAAGTGCCCATGTAGGAATCTGAACCCAACACTACCAAGCATCCCAAGGTTTCAAAGAGAAACAAAATATGAGTTTCTTCTATTATGTTTTACCCAAATTTTAATGGTTGGCATCTTGTTCCTGTATTTAAAAGAAAAAGCAACCCTGGGGAAATAAAGCATGTGCATGGGGCAGAATTCAGGGCACAGGCTGTGTTTGCAACTCTTGGTGATGCTAGATTGCGACACAAACTAAAACTGACCACCCGAAAGTATCTGCTCTCTCAGAGAGCTGGAAGTGACCAGCTTCTCATCCTTTCCAACTCGCTGCTGCCCTTCTGCTGAGACCTAAGGAACCACATCTGCAGCCAGGTGGAACGACCTGGACTCCAGGTATTACAACTGGGTGGGCAAGAGTCCGAACCAGACAGGACAGAGCTATGGGGCAGTCAAGCTCCCCAGGGCTGTATGCAGACAAGTGACTCCCCTTCCCTGAGCCAGCCTTAGCGCTGTCATCAGTAAAATAGAGGAGCCCCAACCTGGAGGGGTTCCAAGGGGAGCAAACGAAATGCCCCAGTCCCGGTACCACCAGGAGCTGATCAGCCAGTCGGTCACTGGGACCGCGTCTCCCCCACACTGTTATCTGGTATCAGGGCCTTACCTGTTTCTTCCCAGGTTCTTAAGTGCCTTCAATGAAGTTGCTTGGCAAGTGATTTCAGGAAAGTGACTCTTTCTTTTCCTTTAAGCAGGCCCAGGAAATATTTAAAGGAAAATTAGATTTGCTTAACAATATAAAGCCTGTGGGGGGCAATGTCATGAGAGGCCACAGAGTCACACAGCTGAAGTACTTCCTAGCTCTGGGCCAAAGATTTCTTACCAGTGAGATGGGAATAAAAGCAGGTTCTACAAAAAGCACTTAAAACAGTGCCTGCTGCATAGTTGGCCCTCAGTTAATGCCAGCTCTGCAGGAATTTAATAAAATATTTTCTGTATTTTTACATAATATTGTGTGTGTCTGTGAAATAAAACACAAAAAAATCAAAATTTTTAATAATTTTTTTAAAATAGCATTTAAAGTTGTGTGTGTATTTTTAAATATGTTTTTATTGATTTTAGAGAGAGAGGAAGGGAGAGGGAAAGAGAAATATTAACATCGATTGGCTGCCTCCTGCATGCCCCCTGACCGGGAATTGAACCGGTGACCTCTTGGTGCATGGGTCAATGCTCAACCACTGAGCCACACCAACCAGGCAAAATCAAAGTATTTTAAAGGACAAAAGGCACGTGATGAGACACCTGAGAACATGCCTTGATTTGCATAAGAGCCTTCCCAGGCTCCAGTATTCATTAACTTGACGGTGACCATGTAATTAATGGTCTGTGATATTCCTACTCTGCTGTCTGGACCTATTTCACTGACACCTGTCCAGGGTCACGTTTTGGCTCTACAACCCCCAAAGCAAACTCCCTGTAAAAGGGACAGCATGTTACCCATCTTGCAGCCTCCCTGTAGTCTCCCCGTGGTGCTCCTGGGTCTGATCAGAGCCAGCTGTGGACAAACCCGCCCCTTTCTGCTTTAAGGGCATCTCAGGAAAGGGAGGAACGCTCATCCTTTTAGGAGTGGCTTCCCCCAAAGCTGTCAAGGACTCCCTGCCCAAGGCCAACTGACACAGTCCTACAAGGCCAACACACTGTCACTCCACCACTGCATGTGTCTGGACCACCTTGCCCAATGCACATCCCTCACCCAAAATAAGCCAAACAGCTCAGCACGTTCCCTCTGAGGGGACAGAGGTTATCACAGGGGCTCAAGAAAACCTCATGGACGTCAGACTTGTGCTGCTGTCTTTTTAGCTGCAGAGAAAACAGCCTCTGGAAACAGAGCCAGCAAAGTTCATGCCCCTAGTCACCTTCAATGGGCTTCGGTAGGAGAAAGAGGTCCATGCAGAGTGGCTCAGATAAAAGCAGAACCCAAGACTGTAAGGGTCTGGGAACATTTGGTGCATATGGACCTGTATCCTAAGTCTACCCATATTACACTGTACTGCAGAATAAGAATAATCCTAAATCATCAAGATGGTTAATACGTGCATGTTCTAATGAAGAGGCAGGAAGATGTACAACCTGCCACCAGTTCCTTTTGCTCTTCAAATAAAAGCCAGACTCCTGACAACAGCCCACGTGATCCGGGCCCTACCCAACCCCCGAACCCCTTCCCCTTTATCATCCTCTCCTCTTTCATCCGGTCCAAACCACACTGTGTTCCTGGCTTTTCCTGAGCACAAAGGGCCTTGGCCCTTCCGTCCTGAGTCTCTGTTTTCTCTGGCCCCTCCACCCAGATCTTCACTGAGCATTGGTCTGTTTAATTGTGTATTACCTGTCTTCCCTACTGGGATGCCACCCTTTAGACAGACAGACACAGTGTCTGCCTACCCAACCCTAAACCGCCAGCATCCAGCACACAGCCTGGCCCACAGCAGGCACCAAATACATATTTCTCTGAATGAACAAATAAATGAATTTTTAAAAGAGTTCCAACAAAAACGGTCAAAATCAAATAAAGGATAATACCTCCTATCAAACCCACGATCATCTCGGCTAACTTCCATTCCGCCTCCTGACACTGGACGGCCTGGATTCCTAGTAAATGATTTTGTAGATTACTTTGGAATTCACTCTTTTCTTTGATTTGCAAGATGACAGGCAAAATTTAACAGAGAGCGGTATTGCAGATTCCGGTGTTGTATAAAATTATAAACTGCATGGTCTGTACACTCTGTGGCTGTGCATAATATTTAGCATTCTGTCTTTTACATATTCTCCCCTACACATTCACACGCTTATGTAAAACTGCTTGGTGGGGCTTCCAAAGGGCTTCTACCTTATTTAATCATAACTTAGCTTGCTAAAATAGAGCTAAGATATTAACTGCTGCTCATCTTGGTCTACCCGTTGTTCTCAAGCACGCGGGAGGCTGTGCTTTAAAGGGAACTGCTAATCGCTGGAATAACTCACTTCACTGTGAGCGAAGGAAAGGGAAGGCAGAACGGCTGGGAGGGAGGGCTCACACCTGTCAAAACAACAACCCCTTATAATTTCCCATTTTAGCTTCAGAGAAAAGGGAACAGGGGGAACTACTCAGCACAATGATAGGAGATCCATTTACTGGTAATCTGGGAAAACGCTTCTGATCCCAGAGAGCATTATTTTGAAAACCAATTTGCACAACGGTTTGATTTATTCCAGAAAAATAAAATAAAAAGAACAGCAGCATTTGAAACAGCCATGGAACCTTATTCTGGTGCTGGTTTCATCAACAAAAGCAAGAAAGCAAGATTCTCTTCTAATATACCTGAAAAAACTGAAGCCCACGCATCCCTTTCAGGGTTAACACAGCACAGGACAGTATTTTTAAACTACAAGATCACCGGTGGGTATCATGACAATCAACAAAATGACAGCCATACCGTCCGCTCCTGCTCGTACCCACTGACCGTTATCAAAGGTTCAGTGAAAGCCACACATTGGTAGCCCGTTTTTAACTCCCACCTGTCGTGTTGTCCAAAGAAACGGGCATCAACCTGCCCGTCTTTATCCCTCAGAGCTTTGGCAGGCCAGAATGGGAACCCCTTCAGTTTTGCCCAGACCAAAGGATGTGGATTGCTCTAGGAAAAGAAAAACAAAATCCAGAGTCTGAATGTATTTGACAGCAAGATACACACATAAAGTTTGGTGTGTGGGGATAAAGCAAAGCAGAGGTGATAGAGGCCACGAAGTGAAAGAGAACTGTTTCAAACAGTCTCCCCAGGTGGAGTACCTTGAAGGCATGTGGCCGGTAGGCCTGGGCGGAGATGGGAATGGGATTAAATGGTGAAACCCTTAAGAACTGAGCACTGACAAAACCAGATTTGAATCCAGGTTGTGTTGTTATTACCTGGGTGGCCTTTCTGTGCAACACACAGTAATACTCTCGGCCTCTGTTAAGGTGGAAGATTAAGTGTGCATTACATCTAGCATGTAATAAGGGACAGTATTAGCCACACTTTTGTTCTTTATGGAGGGCTACTCAAACCCTTAACGATTCAGTTGTTAATCTCCAAAGGCAAGGAGAAACACAAACTGAGTTTTCATTCTCAACTTTACCTGCCCGATCTTGGCCCCCAATGAAGTCCCCCACCACCACCAGCCCACTCCTAAACTGCATTTCTCTACACAGAACCCCAGTCTGGTAAATGCAGATCCATGGGGGAAAACAAGGGTGATTTTTCTCCCCCAACCCACCACCACCAACACATTTGGAGAGACCATGGACTTAATCCAAGGAGGTATTTCCAAACCTATTAAAATAGATTTGTAAATGGACATTCATTTAACACTGTGTCATTACCTACATTACTTTGGTAAATCCCAACTCTCTCTGAAGAGGTTTTTCCTACCTGCATTGCTTTTACTCTGCCCTAACTATATCAGTAGAAAAATTATTTTAAAATGTCATCCTAAGTTTGGTCGAATAAGCCACCTAGAGAAAGCTGTCTTGGGTAGGCAACCAGGCACAGAGTTCAGAAAATGAAGGAAAGGAAATCCAACTTACACAAGGCTCACAAAACCAGTTATCTCGTTTTTGGCAAGCAGCTAAATAACACTCTGGACATACTTCGATTTCATTCATCTGTAAAGCAGAAAGATGTTAGAATGTGGCATCCCAGGGGCCTTACATTTCTAGGCCCTCGAGAAATGCAAGACAATATTGGGAAATAATATTCGCTAAACAAAGTCACACAATGGGGAACTACCTCTCACCAACCACAACAGTTCCACCCAGCCCAGGCCACCATCATCTCTCTCTGGAACGTATCTCCCAGCTTCGACTATGGTTCACTCCCCACATAGACTCAGCAGCCAAAGCTACCTTCTACAAACATAAATTAGATCTTGATCTAAATACTAGTGATTCTCTACCAGGGCAGTTTAACACCTCCAAGAATATTTGGCAATGTCTGGAGACATTTTTGGTTATCACAACAGACATCTTGGTTATCACAATTTTGGCAGGGTATCTATGATGTACAGGACAGTCCCCACAACAAAAAATTCTTCAGCCTCGGATGTCAGTAGTGCCAACATTGAGAAACTAACAATGAAATCTAAACACCTGATCAGTTCCTTCAAGGCCAGGTGTGATCTGGCCTCAACCCATCTGTCCGACCACCCCATTGCCTTCCTGCCACTCTGGCCTCCACTTGCAATACTCAATTTCTGTGCATCTCTACTCACACTATCCAGAGTGGTTAGTTAACACCATGTTGCCCTATTTTACTGACAACAATCTGAAAATAATATTACTTACTATCCTTCCTTTTTTTAACTTCATTTTTTCCATTGATTTTCTAGAGAGAGTAGGGGAGACATCGATGTGAGAGAGAGAGACATTGATTGGCTGCATCCCGCACATGCCCCAACCGTGGCCGGGGATCAAACTTGCAACCATTGGGTTCCTGGGCCAATGCTCCAACCACTGAGCCACACCAACCAGGGCTCCTTCTCCCTCTTGAGAAAGCGTATTCCCCTAAAGTAACATCATGTCTTAGAACCAAGGGCCCCAGAAGCTAACATCATGGATCTGAATTCAGACTCCACTATATCAGAGGAAAAGCATGAGGCCCCAAGAAGAAGTCAAGTAACATGACCAACCAAGGTCTCACTGTGGCAAAGTGGCAGGGCCAGGATTTGAACCCAGGCAGTTGGGGTCCAAAGCCCATGCACTTCGCCATTGCCCTATTAGTTGCTACATCTTCTTTTCACCATGAGACTTATTTTTATGTCCTGCATCTTACAAGGTGCCAAATATATAGCAGATACTCAATTAATTATTAAGTAGTAATTTTATAATTATAACTGAAAAATGAATGCCAGGGCCAGGCCAGCGTGGCTCAGCGGTTGAGCATTGACCTATGATCCAGGAGATCTCAGTTCGATTCCCAGTCAGGGCACACGCCTGGGCTGCGTGCTCAATCCCCAGCAGGGAGAGTGCAAGAGGCAGCTGACCGATAACCCTCTCCCATCATTGATGTTTCTATCTCTCTCCCCCTCTTCCTTCCTCTCTGAAATAAAATTTTAAAAATGTATTTAAAAAAAAAAAAAGAATGCCAGGACATACTACCTCTTTCTATCCAGTCTACTTCTATTCTTATGGTACTGGGTAGAACAAAGTGATAACACAAGGTCCAGGACAGCCCTGGCCTTGGAGCCCACAAACCAACAGTATGCTGCCAACAGGCAAATTCAAAAATGCCAACAGGCAAACTCAGCAGAGCCCTGGCAGGGTAGCTCAGTTGGTTGGAGCATCGTCCCATACACCAAAAGGCTGTGGGGTTCGTTTCCCAGTCAGAGCACATACGTAGGTTGCAGGTTCGATCCTGGGTCGGGGAGCATACAAGAAGCAACCAACCAATGTTTTACTCTCTCCCTCTCCCTTCCTTTCTCTCTAGAATCAATGAAAAACATGCTCGGGTGAGAATTTAAAAAAAAAAAAAAAAAAAATTGCTTAAAAATGCCATACAGAGAGTATCTGGATTCAATAAATTCCACCTCAGGGCACCCCACCACTTAAAGGCCTACGCCTCAGCTCCCAAATGCATGGAAACAAATGACTCCTCAAGGGGAAAAGAACTGAAAAACTCACCCACACAAATCTCCAAATCACCAATTAACAGTATTACAAACCGTCCATGATCACTTGTCATCAGAGAAATGCAAACCAAAATCACAGTGCGGTGCCACTGTTCTCACTGATCACATTAAGGGGAAACTTATGTGCATGTATTTTTTCTCAATAGAATTTCCAGTATTGGAAAGAATGCAGAGAAACAACCACGCTCCATTCCAGGTTGCTGTGTAAGTTGCTACAGCTTTTCCAATAGACGATCTGGAATTATCTACCTAAAGTCTTTGCCATGTTTACCACCTTGGACTTGGTAGGTACACTTCTAACAATTACACTAAGGAACCCATCAGAACAGCCATGAAAAATTCTGTTCTTCCTATGTGTTTAATTACCTGGGAAAACATTTAAACTAAGTGAAAAATGTAAATTATAAAACTCTTTCAATGTAAATATATAGGCATAAGCATACCTTAAGATGCCGAAAGGTTTTCGAATCAATGAATAAACGAATGCACAGACAGGGTGAAGGCCATTACATCAGTTTTTCCCTCTTACAATGGGGATCTAATAAAGAAAGCCTTCCTCATACCATTTCTGCCACCAGCCTGTCGCACAACCACTTGAGCCTTGGGGTGCACAGCCCAGGAGGTTGGTTTCATCCACACCATCAAACCTATTGGTATTTGCAAAAGGAACAGACTCTCCAGGACACCTGGGCTGCTCTGTAAGAGAGTCAGGACCTTTCCCCCAAACAATGTCAAAAACCAAAGATCATCTGCAGGGAGACTGAATAGGACCTGACTCAAAGTCACGGACTGTGGGGTGAAAAATTATGAACTTTATCTATGCAACCAAGAAAACACAGGATGTCTGGTGCTTGACCATGACTCAAAGCTAAAAAATAAATGGTCATTTCCATCTCCTTTAGCTGATGTCTAAGATGAGGGTTCTCTACAACATATTGGGGGTCCCCTCCTTGTTACTTTAACTTTTCCTTAAAGAGAGGGGGAGCCATCTCTGTCTAAACAAATTCTAAAATCACTCTGGCTACCCACTGGGAGGTTCTGCACATGGAAATCTCTTCCACCCCAACCCTCACTCTGGACACATTTAACACACAACAGTGGGAAAAACATACCTCATGCTCACAGATTTTTATGACTATTTTCGCTATTTGCGTCAATTTGTGATTTCCTAAGGGAATAAGAAAACAGGATTAATTTTAATGAAAACATGTAACACCCAGCCTTTCAATTGCATTTCCACTAACAACCTTTTAACTTGTTTTCCCCCAGGATGAAGCTTTTAAAGGCTAAAATCCAGAAGGTTCTGGCTTCTAATGCCAGTTCAAATTATGTGACGTTTCTCATGAATGTCAGCCAGTCCCTGGTGCCTTGATACCATCTTTTCTGAAACTGAGCAATTTGTGATGTTTCCCTACAAGTTATGGATTAATATTTGAAAGATGCTTTTACATTTTAAAGGCTCAAGTTAGTGGAAAGGAGTCCTACTCTACCCGCTGTTCCAAACTCCAACCCAAGAACAGTATGGGGGAAAGAAGGCATTTAATTACGTAGCTCCTGTGTACCCATGCTTCAAAATACATTTTTTAATTTTCCAATCCTCACTCAAGGATATTTTTTCCATTGCTTTTCAGAGAGAGTGGAAGGGAGAAAGAGAGAGAAAAAATCGATGTGAGAAAGACACATCGATTGGTTGCCTCGTGCACTGACCAGTGATGCCAGAGATTGAGCCTGCAACCGAGGTACATGCCCCTGGCCAGAGTCAAACCTGGGACCATTCGATCCGTGGGACAACATTCTAACCACTGAGCCAAACCGGCCAGGGCCAAAATACATTTTGTTGTTAACCCCTCAAGAAGCCATAATAGGGAGCAGATATGAATATTCCCATTTCATCAATGAGTAAGCCAAGGCTCAGGAGCCATCACTTGCACGAGCCCACTTAGCTAATGAGTTAAAGATCTGGCCCCAGATCTAACTCTAAATCCCTTACCTTTGCAATAAACCAGAGGAGACAAGATGGTCAGAAAGCCACGTTTTCTTCATATGTTATTTTACTTTCAGAAACTGTGTTTGTTGGCAAAGAGATTACACACACACACACACACACACACACACTCTAGATTTCCGGCTTGTCTTGAAAACTCAGAAGACTGATAACTCTGTATCCAACAAACAGGTACTGTGACAGCCCCTAATAAGAGCATATCATATGGTTTGGGTCACGAAGGGAAGCTCTTCAGAGGCTGAATTTTTATGGAGAGTGGAAGAATGGGCAACACACACAGCTTATTCTCTTTTCTAGATGTCATCTATGCCACTCACCCCCATTATAAATGATGCAGTTGTGCAAAATCCACTTGGCATCAGCCAGGAAGGCTTCTGTGCAGCCATACATTTTCTTCTTAGCGTTCTGGGGAGACAAGCCAGAGCATAATCACCAGTGAGTCTACACAAGCCACAGCCAGTAGCACCTGCGTCCCCCACATAATTTTCTTAGCAGTCATTTGCCAAATTAATTAATGTTTTTACTCATTTCCCAAGATGCTATTATAGTCAGGATCTATAACTCTAAAAATATATCCACTGAATTTCTCACGCTAACTTGAATTTTCTCATTTTACAGCAGCTGTCCTTTATCAAGCAGCTTACTCCAGTGAACAGACATTATATATATTTATGTATTTATTGTTACTTGTAATAGTCTCCCATTAGCCTCCTGACTGAGAATTCAATGAAGCAGTCATTATCATTCCCATTTTACAGACGGGGGACCAAGGTACGGAAAGGTTAAGGAACATATCTCTCCAGTTTCAAAGCTACTAATTTAGGAAGCTAGAATTCCAACCCTGTCTTTTTTGAATGCCGTCTTTTTGGAATACCATGAGAGTGTGTGCAATTTTCCAAAAGCAAATGAGATTTACTGTTTGGGGTTCATCCATGCACACAATATGAAGTGATGTTTTCTCCTCATACATGCTTTCTTGATCCAGATTTTGGTGCCAACAATTTGAAAATCAGCACCAAGAAGTTGTGCACAATCTAAAGGGTTACACGTGTCATTTTCAGCATAGAGGTCTAGCATGAACTTTTAAAACACCTCCGGGCATTAAAGAAATACCCTTATCGGTAGAGTAAGTCAAGTTCTATGAAGCCATTAATGTATTGCTAATGTGAAGGTTTCTCAGACACTTAATTTTCTCTTCTCTCCTGCTGTTCTCACTAGCATCTCCAAAAGGAAAGAAAAGGTAAGGCTCAAATCCATCAAATTGCTACTTCTTAGAAGCTATGACTTCTTCCTATAAAGAACTAGAATCACTGCAGAAGTAATATTTAGAGCTAATCAGTGGACTTCGACACTCTATTGCAATCCTTAAAAGAATGTTACAGAAGGCATTAGGGAATAAAAGTTCTTCCATTCCAATAAAAATAGTGCAGAGGAAATGTAGAGAAACCATCTAACTTGAGATGGGGAATGAAAAATGAGGGAGGATCCTTAGTCATCTCAACTGTGGGCAACAACGGTGAGGTTCTTTGATGGAGGCCAACCTTTTCCAATGTACAAAGGTCCATGGGGTGGAAGATGTATTCTGCGTAGTCGGGATGCTGTTCCAATGGAACAGGCTTCTGGAATGCGTCTGTCTATAAAAGAAAAGATACGCACACACACAGACACAAACCCATCACTGCTGTGGAAAACCAAGCATTAATGCCAACAAAGCACTTTAAAATGCAGACAACTTTTCAGACAATATGGTTTTTAAAATTTTCACAAAGAATGATCCTGAGGAGCTCTCCAAATAGGTTCCCTTTCTAATTATGCCTGATTATCAATAATTACGAGCCCAACTGTGTTCTGGTTTTGTCTCCTTCTGAAGACATACACAAATAACAGGTCCTGTCCTTGTAAACAGAGTGGGGCAAAAGTAGATTCACAGTTGTTCGTATGAAAAATAATGCAGCCTGGCCAGGCGTGGCTCAGCAGTTGAGCGTCGACCTAGGATCCAGGCGATCAGGGTTCGATTCCTGGTCAGGGCACATGCCCAGGTTGCAGGCTCGATCCCCAGTCGGGGGCGTGCAGGAGGCGGCCGATCAATGACTCTCTCATCATTGATGTTTCTATCTCTCTCTCCCTCTCCTTTCCTCTCTCTGAAATCAATAAAGATATTTTTTTTAAAAAAATGAAAAATAATGCAATAATTAATAAATAATAATACCAGAATGAAGTCTGTGTTTAGCATACTCACAACTGTAAACGTACTTTTGCCCAACCCTGTATTAAGATGGACAAGAACAACACTCTATCAGTTCCTTTAGACCTGAACTCTGAACGAAGCTTATGTATACACTGCAAATGCCCATAATCAAAACTGCCTGAGGCTAAAATCTGGCTATACCAAATAAAGAAACACCAGATAAGGTTCTCCAAAGTGCCAACAGCTATTTTACACATGGGGGAAAATTTAAATAGTGAGGTTTTGCTCCTTCTTTGAGAAGCCAAATTACCTTCAACACAGGAACTGTGTAAAAGTTTTTCATCTTGATCCATTTTCTTAAGTCCTACATGAATCAGCTGAAAACGTAAGCCTGGTTTATTGATAGGTGGTATTTACTTATCAATAAAAAAAATCTAAAAGATTTAATTAAACACCAAATTATACTCAAGCAAGGCATCTGAATGGGTTACCATTTACAGTCAGCCAAGCCCTTTTACCCAGAATGAATGAGTGGCCATTGTAAGTTTCAGAGATGCTACCACAAAATCAGCGACTTTCTACACTGATTGATTTTATATCAAAGAATTTATGTGAGAAATTAACGTCGTCTCTGATTTTTCCTTTTGGTTTATAATTCTACAGTGTTGACAAGTCTACATGAGTCTATTCTCTTTGTAAACAGTCCTCAGCAGATATGATTCAGCCTACAAAAAGCAGGAAGTAATTCTCTGTCACTCAAAATAGAAAACTCCATAGTTTTAAAAGTTTGTCGTTTTAACCAAACTGAGGCTATGCTTTTGCTTCCACTGACGGGCATTTTATTAAAAAGAAATAGGTTCCCAATTTAGCAATACCCAACTGGCATGCTCTCAATCTTTTTCATCATGATACCAAATCCCACTATATAATCTCAAAACTAAAGCTTCCTTTTATAAAGAATCAAACCACAGGGGCTACTAAATACCCTGAGATTCTACATTTCTATAGATGCATCTGACTTAGAAAAAGCAAACTCTAAAGAGTCACAAAGGATCACTACTGGTCCATATAGTGCCTTTGTGCAAATCAGAAAAAGAGAACTCCAGCCTCAAGTTTCTAAAGGAAAAAAATGTCATAATATATAGATTATATTGGCATAACATATGGATTATTTTTAGAAGCAAAGCATTTTACTGCCATCTTCCTGAAAACTGTCACACAAAAACTAAAACCACCATGGCTACGATCAGACTGGCACTCAAGAGGGAAACCACTGGAAGGACACAATTTGCCAGCAGAATGTGGCAGCCCTGTTTTCACATACAGATTTTCTTTGCCCAGGCTGGGTAGCTCAGTTGGTGAGAATGCCATCCCAATACACCATGGTTGTAGGTTCGATCCCCAGTCAGGACACATACAAGAATCAACCGATGAGTGCATAAGTAAGTGGAACAATAAATTGATCTCTCTCATCAATAAATTAAAATAATAATATTTTCCTTAAGGGGAACAGGCTGTACCTCAAATCCCATTTCAACATTGAAGGAACCAATCAAATTCTCACCCTTTATGAGAAATCTCACTGGTTGAGTTTTACTTGAAGGTTCCATGGTCAGACCTTGTTTATAAATAAACTGGGTTGTACTCAGCAATCATTGCAATGGAATTTTACTAACTCACAAGGGAAGGAGTCAGCTTCCCCTTACCTGATGGGATATGAGGGTGGTTTCACTAGATAACCAATCAGAATTTTAAATCCCCATCATTTCCCAACTAAAGTCCTTGAGGACACACAGTACACACTATAGAGAACTGAATGCTGTCGTAACTTACGTTTCATTTACAGTTGTTGGAATTCGGCACATAAGAAGGCCTAACCAGCATGCACAGGTGTCTGAAAAGCTAAAGCTACCTGGAATAAGAGGTTAACAGAACAAAAGTCACTACTTCCATTTACACTTTATACCAAGAGGAACTTTCTTCTTACCCCTGGCTGTTTCATTTTCTGAATGGCAAACTTGAGCAGGTAGGACAACTGTTCGATGGTGAGCATTGTCATGGCTTTACTCTGGGTCTCGATGCATTCTGCTACTGTAATCTTCTATAAGTCAAAATCACACAGATGGCCAGTTAGAAAAAGTTACTATCCGTAAACTGATTTCCCTTTTCTCCTAATTTTCC
The DNA here is from genome assembly GCF_964146895.1 of Miniopterus schreibersii. Taxonomy (NCBI): domain Eukaryota; kingdom Metazoa; phylum Chordata; class Mammalia; order Chiroptera; family Miniopteridae; genus Miniopterus; species Miniopterus schreibersii. The sequence continues at coordinate 51,487,125 of NC_138110.1, read as the reverse complement.
ATTAAGCTCACACATAAAAAATAATAATTTCCAAGTGAGACCAGTCGTTTCGCTTGACAAGTACTCCAATCTACTTATCCGTTTACTGGATCAGTGGATAAAAGTTAGAAGCACACCAATCCATTGATTACTTTATTAGAAGTGTTTTATGCTCATGAAGATGATAAAATCTAAGAAAGATGCCACTGAGCAGGGCCCTGAAAATAGTCATTATTACAATCTTGAATTTCAAGAATGGGATGAGAGGAAAGGCCACTGATGCTTTCAGGGTGATCTCTTCATACAATGAATCAGCCACTTATCTTGATCTTCTTAAGGTTCTGGGCTATCTTTCAGGAAACTGGCAAGGCATTTACTCAGCAACATCACTGATGGAAAGGGACCGTCTTCAAGATAGGAAGAATCCAAGGGATGGTGGTGAACTAATAATAAATATGACTTAATTCTCTGTCACCACTGATGTGAACCCACTCAGGACAACTGCGCGAGGAGCACAGCCTAGCTGTCTTATCTCCATGGGCAATAAATGTCACTTTGTAAGGGAAACTCCCATCCAAGAAGAGACTCGGATTCTGCTACGTAAATCTGGTGCTATATGTCAGCGCTTCAGAATCTTTATGCAGCAACAACAACAAAAATAGCGAAGTCTGATGATGGCAGGGAACATTCTTGAGCCATCTGTGGGGAGAGAGCTGAGAAAAGTTTTCTCCAATTAATTTGGATTTCATTTCCACTCTTCCTATCTCTGGATCCTCCAAAAGGAACTTTCAGATGTGTCTGGTTGTCGAGGAAAATGGGCAACACAGAGTCATTCTGAAGCCGAAAACAGTACATGATGCAAGTATCTAATTGCTTGGCTACCAGAGCCTGACAGAGCTCGTCTTCTCAGCTGAGCGCCCTACCAAGTCACCCCGTAAGAACACTGGGGCTTGAAATCTTAGACATAGCACGCCTGTTTGCCTGAATTCCTGTTCGTTTCCAGGTAACTTATCCATGGCAAACACTTGGGCTGCATGTCATTCAACTGTCATTCGCCTTCTCTGCCCCACATCTCCAATCCCTTCCTCCTGGCTGGCAGTGCCTGGTTCCCACAATATAGACTAAAAAGTGCTGGACACGCATTTTTCAAGCCTTTTTTGATTAAGGACTAATGATCCAGACCTGACCAATGAACCCAAGGGCAAATCAGTCAGTTGGAGGCTGATGGGCAAAGTCCTTCTGTTTGATAAAAAAGGATGTGAAGAGAGACACCCCTATTAGGGGATTTTTGTCTAGCTACTGTGATAAAATCCCCAGTCGCCATCATAGGGCCACATGGGGACAACATGGCCTCAGCGATGGAATGGAAAGCCTGGCTCTGAACAAGCTCTTGCCTGGCCCTGCCTCTGGGTTTTTCCTACCCATGCTAACAAAACCCTATTGTTTCAGTCACCTTTTACCAAGACCTATTATTTGCAGCAAAAGTATCCTCTCTGAACCACTACCTTTTTTGCAAAATTATTAAACAATAATTTTAAGGAAGGGAAGGGTTGGCCAAGACAAAAAGAAATAGGTGAAGGCTCCAATTCCCACACTAAACGTAGAAGAATGAGCTGAGGCTCTGAACAGGAGGGTGTAGCTAAGCAAACACGTCCTACACATCTCTCCATCTAGAGTAACCCGCAGAGAATCAAAGGCCATCTTTTACAGTTTTAGGGGCAGGACGTCATTAAGACGTCATCATCCTATCAGCTGAATGTCTAATTTCTTTTCTTATATTTCTTATTTTTCTCCTTTTCTTATACAAAAATGGTACCATAGACACTGTCCTATATATAGCTTGCTTCCCCCCCCACTAATGACATCTGGGAGAACTTTCCATTTGACACATAGAAAGCTTCCCTCATTTGATATCTCACTCCAACATACTTTGAATGCAGGTGACATCCCATAGTAAATTATTTTGTAGAGGACATTCTTACTTTCAGCATTTTGAAAAAGCATCATATTTGGAAGTCGCCAGATAATGGAAACCGCAATAATTGCTTTAGTGAGGAGTGTTCATAGACTTTGCTACAAATGAAATATAACATTCCCTTTACTATGCCAGTGTGCTTCTGCCTGGGGTCTTGAACTTGCTGTCCCCTCTGCCTAGAGGGTCATCCCCCCGGCTGCATGACTCACTCCTCCTCTTCTTCAAGTCTTTCTCAAATCTTAGTAAGGCTTCCTGGACCTCTTTGTTTAAAATGGGAACACCCTGCACCCTCCTTGCTCCCTATTTGTCATCTTCAATTCATTTTTTCCAGAACACTCCTCCTCTAACATACTGTATATAGCTTTCATTAGCCTGGTTTTTGGCCTTTCTTCCTGAAAAGAATGTGACTCATGCCTCTTTTTGTTTACTGCCAATTCCCTAGCACCTAAGAAGTGCACAAGTAGGTGTGGTCTGAATGGAAGCATCAGATGGCAACCACATGGAACATACAACCAAAACTGGTCTTCCTAAAGTGGCTACTGCCGATGATTCAATGATGGAGCAGGAAGACAACATCCAAGAAGGGGAAAAATAGCATGAAATCTTTTCAAAATATGTGAAGATTCATCAGTTAACTTCTGAAATGTTCATTACCAAAGGATCAGAGAAGGTTGCAGATCTCAAAATGATCCAAAGACCCACGAAGAATCAAAAATACTCAGTGAAAATGTCTTCCCAAGAGGCCACACTGCCAACGTTGGTCCAAAAAGGAGATGACCAGAATAGAGCAGGTGGAAGGCAAGAAATTTCTTTTTTCCCTGAATCTGGATGATTTGAAGAGTTAAAAATAAAAGGGAGGAAGAGAAAGGAGAAGAAACGAGGCAGATAATGCATTCATTCATCAGAACTGACCTCACATTCAGGACAAAACCAGTCCCCCTCTGGTTCCGATGTCAGTCTCAGACACTTAGCGTGATAAACCCGGGGACAGAGCTCACAGCAAAGGACTTGGCCTTCCCGGTGACAAACCCAGCAGTAGAAATCATTTCGTCCATCCTGCGGTACAACATCAACAGGGTCTGTGGTGAGTGGCTGCTTCATATAGTAAAACGGACCATGTCTTAGTTCTGACTGAAATGTAGGCAAGAAAGACAGGTTTGGTTTCAAAACAAATGTGCATTCTCAAAAGGAATTTGAACAAATACATCAATAACAACAAAAGACAATTACAGCATTTCATACATTCATTAAAAAGCTATCTTGGGTTACTCTACTACATACAGGGTTTACAGATCATTACATATTAAGACTTTTTTCTTGCTTCTATTTTAAGAGGACATAGATTGAAAAGCTGATGTCCAAGACTCAATAGGCAGTCCTATGGCAGGATAGCCTAATGGCTACATAACTCAGGCATACCTGAGTTCAAATTTTAGCTCTACCAGCTACATGACCCTTGGCAGGTCTCTTAACCTCTCAGCTTCAATTTTCTCATCTGTAAAATAAATGGGCATGATAATACTGAACTTCATGGTACTGGGTTGGGATTAAATGGGATGGTGCAATATATGCATTTAACACTGTGCCGCCATTACTAATACTGCTGATATAGTTAAGAGCCCAATATATGGAAGTCTAAATGTTCAAAGCCAACAAATAACGTCAGTTTGCCCTGGGATTCTTTCAACATCAGGCTTTTGGAGAATAGATCAATTGGATTTGAGTCACCAAAAAATGATCACCTGTTTTTTAAGTCTTTCCTGAATGCATGAAGTACTCTGACCCAACAAGAGGCTTCCTAAAGCCACGATTCTTAAACATGGTAGGTCCTCATCTACCAGGAGCTACATCACCTACTTAGAACCAATAATGGTAGAAAGATGAGATGGGTGGCCAATTCACAGGAGCCAGACCCCTTCTTATCCCAAACTATCAAGAGCAATTATTTCCCTAATGATATAGAATCCAGCAAAGTCGCACTCCACACACATAAAATCACTCAGATGAAACTCATTAGCAAAATGTGTACCGGAAACCAGTAAGAAATCCTGCTTAGGAAGGATGAGAAAGTCTGGAGGTAAGCATCAAAATGACCTGGAGTAACTCACTGTGCGACCTTAAGAAGGCTACTCAACCCACGTTGAACCTCGATTTTGTGGATAATAGCTTAGCCACAACCACCTCTGAATAAACTTCCTTGTATAACAAGCTTTTTCCCTGTCCTTCAGTAAAATATTACAGTTTCCTCCATAAAGATCTCATATACTGGTTAGAGACTACATAATTTTTGTTGATACTGTCAATGGCATCTTTTTCTATTATATTTTCCAAATAGTTATTGGTGGTACATAGAAATGCGGGTAGATTTTTTAATTGTCCCTATATATAAACAGTTCTAATAGTTTATTGAGTGATTGCATTGGGAGGTGGGGGCGGAGAGAGACAAGGAAAGTAGAGGTTTATTACTTTAAGGTAATGGCACCAAACCTGGGGACAGGTAAGCTAGTACTCTAAAACCTGGTTCCCTGATGGCCTACATGGGGATAGATTATAAACAGGAAAAATTATTAATCATGGTAATTTTTAAAAAAAGAATCAAAAATTTAGTGAAATGATAAAAACTTAAAGGTCCAACAAGGTAGAAAATCTATCTTTACCTGCTCTGATTAAACTGGCTCCCTAAATTCCCATATGTATTTGAGGTAGTGTCTGACCTTTTTTTTGGTCTGTTTGTCTATTGACAAAACAGTAACATGTTTTCATTACTGGTTTAATAAATCTTACGTGGCTACTGTTCACTTAACAAAATTAAATAAAATTCATTGACCAGAAAATAAAAATCAGGGGCTACACTGATTGGTTAATCATTGTATCAGGTCCTCATGTCAACCATGGAGTTTTTCTCTCTAGTTTAATGATAGTGTGGTAGGTGGTATTTGTCCACTTTCATGGGTCTGAGGCATAAGACATCTTCCATTTCCAAAACCAGAGCAAATTCCAAATCTAGGCCTTTTAAATTCCTCATTTCTTATGCTGCAAACAAAAGCACCATAGGTTGGGGGCGCCCAGTTATGGACTGCCATTGAGCCTCCGCCAATAATAGGTCTGGGCACCTGCTGGCAGGGGCCTAGTGGCAAGCCCCAAGCTGGGGTCACCAAATCCACAGGCAAAATAGCCCCAAGTTTGGCACCAAAATTGTTACCGGGCTAATGGCATCCATTTGCCTGCATGCACCAAAGCCCAATAAAACACAAACAGAAGTTTGCAGCAAAGAAAGTAGAGACTTACTAGTTTAAGAAAATGGCATCAAGCTCAGAGACACAGGTAAGCTAGAGCTCTAAAACCTAACTCCAGGGAATATGTAATTCTTGAGCCCAGTTATGTCCCTGTTGCACTTCAACATTTGAGATAGACCATTCACTTGGTTTCCAGAAATTAACATCATTGCTACAATATTCTTCCCATGTTATGTTTTTCAACATACTATCACACACACCATCTTCATGTTATCCCCACAACCACCCAGAGGGGTACACAGGGTAGACACTACTGGTCTTACTTGACAGGTGAGAAAGCCAGGTTAAAAAGACTTATCTGGAAGAACTGGATGGAAAAAGTGAAGAGATTTATAAGTACAAATTGGGAGTTACAAGATAGTCATGAGGGCCCTGGCTGGTGTGGCTCAGCTGAACATCGTCTGTGGACCAAAAGGTCACCAGTTCAATTCCCAGTCAGGGCACATGCCCAGGTTGTGGATCTGATCCCCAGTCGGGGTTAGGGTACATATGGAACTAATCGATGTTTCTCTCTCTCTCTCTCTCTCTCTTTCCCTCTCCCTTCCTCTCTCTCTAAAACAATAAAAACATTTTTAAAAACTACAGTCATGGCACCCTAGCTGGTTTGGCTCAGTGGTTAGAGCATCAGCCCGCAGACTAAAGGGTCCCAGGTTCCATTCCAGCCGAGGGCACGTACTTTGGCTGCAGGCTCAGCCCCAGTCGGGCAAGTGCAGGAGGCAAACAATCTATGTGTCTCTCTCACATCAATGTTTCTGTTTCTCTCTCTCTGTTTCTCTCTCTCTCTTCCACTCTCTCTGAAAAGCAATGGAGAAATATCCTCAGGTGAGGATAAAAAAAATTAATATATATGTATGTGTATATATATAGTCACAGGGATATAAAATAAAGCATAGGGAATACAGTCAATATATATATGGTGCCAGATGGGTACTTGAAATATTGGGGATCACTCTGTAAAGTATATGATTTTCTTTATTTTTAAATATATCTTTATTGATTTCAGAGAGAGGAAAGGAGAGGGAGAGAGAAACATCAATGATGAGTCATTGATTGGCTGCCTCCTGCACGCCACCTGCTGGGGATCGAGCCCGCAACCCGGACATGTGCCCTGACCGGGAATCGAACCCCGATCGCCTGGATCCTAGGTTGACGCTCAACCACTGAGCCACGCCCGGTCACGCTATTTCGTGTTAGTTTCAGGTGTACACCATAGTGGTTAGAAAATCATATCCTTTACATGCCCAGCAGGAATGGCAACCAGGGTTCGATTGCCGGTCAGGGCACATGCCCAGGTTGTGGGCTCGATCCCCAGCAGGGGGCATGCAGGAGGCAGCCAATCAATGACTCTCATCATTGATGTTTCTCTCTCCCTCTCCTTTCCTCTCTCTGAAATCAATAAATATATATTTTAAAAAAGAAAGATAAACTATACACATCAAGCAAGCAGAAATTATCTCTAACCTGAGTAGGGTCATCTAAGATGTTTCGTGGCTTTTGCAAGACAGCAGTAAGCTATAGTCCAGTGCCTGACTTCCACCCAGTAAGTTAATAGGACAGAAAGAATCGGAATCACTAAGATCGAAAGAAAACAAGAAAATTCTAATATGACAGCTAATCTCCCTAAGGGGTAACCCAAGTCCTTTCTATCTCATAGGAGCCAGAGGACTGCCACTTAGGAAGTTAGGTTTCCCCATGTCCTTGCCCCTGCCCCACACCTGGCTGGGGAGCAGGTGATCCTGGGAGGATCATGGGGAGTTGAGTGTCAGGCTGCTCCAAGCTCTTTTCAGGAGATTCTGTCCTTTCCTGGAGCAGTGACGTTGTTGCTGAGGCCTAGCTCCCTGGTAATCTCCTTGTCAATCAGATACCTGCCTTATCTGCTGCTTGTAAATGTTTCCTGCTCCATCAAAATCATCTGATAACCAATATAGAACATTTAAAACAGGAAAAGCAAATCATTTCAGGTTCACCCCCACAAGTATAAGGTGTGTTACCAGCCTGCTGGTAAGGCAAACAGGTTGCAACCTGTGTTATTACAGGATAATTGCAGGCTCTGTGAGCAACGTTCTTATTTCCCTGCTTCTCCCACAGGTAAGCTTAACAAGAAAATAGACAGGCTTGTTCATTCGTTTCTGGAATACCTTAGTCTGCCCCAGGAGCTGGCAAACTTTTTACAGTATGTAAATGAATGAATGTGGCTGTAGGCCAATAAAACTTTATTTACAGAAACAGGCTCAGAGTATAGTAATAACTAGAGTTTGCACCTAGACTATCATGTAACAAGTATAGTTTGTGACACCTGGTCTACCTAAGCTAGAGAATGGGTACTCTGGCTGCTGTGTAAGCACAGGGTACATGTCGGGGGGAGGGGGACACACAAATTCAAATTCCTACAGGGGCGACATAGATAACATAAATTAAATAAATATAGTCCCCTTCTCCAGCTTTTGTTCTCCCGCACTGGATAAAAGCATGGGTCTTGCAAAATAAGACAAACTACCTGGCCTTGGAGTATGAGGAATGGCCCTAGCATTCACCCTGGAGGAGACAGCAGCAGGGGCAGAGCTCACGCCCACCACAGGGGAGCACTTCCACTCAGCTCCAGGGCCAAGGCAGCTAGGCTGGCACATACCACAGTGCTGCCTGATCTCAGGACAATGCCAGCAATCCTGCTGTCCCCTGAACTGGCTCAACTGCTCATACACTGTCCCTGCCCAACAAAGGATTTCTGTGAAACATCCGAGTTTTTAAGACAATGCATGGACCCAACAAAATAAGTCCTAGCCCATCCATTTATGATATGTATATACCCTGCACTCAGACATGAAGAGGGAACCCAGGATTTCTCTGCCATATTTGATCAAAGTATATCTAAGGCCATTTGGTACAAGTCTGTTAGCAGTTATTTCTCAATCCTTTCATGCAGGGAGGGAGGAAAGGAAGGGAGGGAGGGAGGAAAGGGAGGGAGGAAAGGGAGGGAGGGAGGGAGGGAGGGAGGGAGGGAGGAAGGAAGGAAGGAAGGAAGGAAGGAAGGAAGGAAGGAAGGAAGGAAGGAAGGAAGGAAGGAAGGAAGGAAGGAAGGAAGGGTTGGTTCTTCCAACAGGACTCTTCAAACTCAAATGACCCAATAACTAAAGGTAAGAGTGGTATTTTGCAATCAGGGCCCTAATGTCACTTGGGGACAAGGTATTTCTTGTCCTATCTACTGCAAGATGTTTGGCAACCTGACCCTCCTCCACAAAATGCCAGGAGCACCCTTCCAGGCTTTGGGATGTTCCCTCTGGCAATCCCAAGAAAAAGCACCTACATGTTTTCACCTTTCCTAAGGGATAAAAACATTGAACCAAGAGGCATTAAAAATTAATTTTAAGCCTTAGAATACTTTTTCCCCTAAAAATAAAGCATGTTTAAAAGCTCTTCTTGAAACTCCCCTAAAATTATCAAATCCCCAATATATGAAAAATGGGTGAAACAGGCTCCCAACCTGAAAACTCAACCCACATCTCCACTTGGTAATAAAAAGTCACTACCAAAATTGGAAAAATGTGGAGTTTTTTTAGTTTTTTTAAGGCCAGAATGGCTTTCTTTTTAGAACACTAGAATACAGAAGAGAAATTAGAGTGAAGAAAAAAAGGAAGGAGGTGGAGAACCTTGATATATGCAAAGAACTCAAACACCTAAGAGAGCCTGAGGCAGAAAGAACAAGCAAAGCAGGTGGGGTATAACACCATAGGGAGGGGGTGGGGAGTACTGCAAACCGGAGCACACAGGTCCTGCGTCTAAAGGGGCAAGATCTACTCAGTTCCAGCTGTTGCTAGAATTCTGAGTTTTATAGGAACCTAGAAATATAAGTTGTTACCTGAAATCTCACCATTTTCAAATGTTGGTGACTAACAGGAATTATGTTGGTCAATCACAGCATTTGCAACTTATGATTTGGTTTTAATTCCAAAATTCTAAAAGAAAGAAAGAGGCCAAGAAAGGGAGGGTTGTCCAGAAGAATTTTTTTTACAAAGGATTTAAGTTCCTCTTAGGAAAGCAGGCTCTGCATGAGAGAGATTGCCCCTACCATGCAAACTTTATATGCTACAATGAATTATAGAGTCAAGGGTTAGCCATTTCTTCTCTTTACAGCTAAGGCTAATTTAATTTCTCTTTTGCTACCTCCTGGCTGTTCAGCCCCAGGGAGTTTTAGATCTAAAAAACAAACCTACAAGCAACCTAATAATGTCCCCAGTCTAAACCCTTATTTACAACGTTAACTGAAGCTCAGAGATAAAAAAACAATACCAAGGTCACACAGCCAGTTCCCCAGATGCAGTGGGGCAAAAAGAGCCCAGTCCCCTGGTCTGCAACACTTTCCCTCCAGAGCCTCGATCCTATAAGCTCTTCTACCAGGACTGAAGATGACGGATTACTCAGGAGCATAATCGCACACCATGTCTCGTCACCCATGCTTTGCTATTTTCCACATCTTGAGCACATTCTTTGTTCATAAATTCCCATCCTGGGTCAAACTCTGGGGAGACAGCAACCATCAGACACTTTTCTGAGGCCGACAGTTCCAGAGGGGGACACAGATTGGGTAGCTGGTGAGAAAGTGTTACCCAGGAAGTTAACGACTGGCTAAGTTAAGGTTTGGGGATTATCTGTGGCCTTCATGTTTCTCTCTTAGTCTTTAATATCAACAGGCAGACCTAAGCTCAAAAGCAGGTTCTTACTTGCTCTGAGACCTCAAGGAGGTAACTTAACCATTCTGAACCTGTGTTTTCATCTATAAAATGGAGATGATTACAGCCCTTACTCAAAGGGTCATCATAAACATTAACATAGGCACCTGAAAATGGGGCGAAGGGGAAAAATCTGAAACTAATATAATGTCCTATGTCAATTATAGCTCAGTACAAGAAAAAAAATTTTAAAGATTAATCCAGGAAAGTGCTTACAACAGGACATATAGCACAATGTAAGCACTACTTTTAGATTATTACCAACACTATTATGTATGTCTTTCACATTGCATTCCCCCCCAAAATTTATTTCTGACCCACCAGTTTCTCTCCTCTAACAGGATTAGACCTGTACTGTCCAACATGGCAGCTTCAAGCCACAGACTGCCACATAAATTTAAATTAGAAATTCAGTTCCTTGGTCACATTTGCCATTTGCAAATGCTTAATGGCCACATGTGGCTTGTGACTATCATACTGAACAGCACAGGTCTAGGACATTTCTAGAGCTGTTGTTGAATTATTTCATATGTAGTTTGTGTGCTTAGTCCACTTAGTGTAGAGCCTCGCTTAATTTTTATTTTTATTATTTATGTCACTTGGCTCAATTCATCTTAACAACCTTAGGAAATCAATAGTAGGAGTGTCATTATCCCCATTTCAGTAGATAGGAAAAAGAGGCACCAAGAGGTTAACTCGCCCACAGCCAAAGAGCAAAAGCAGAGCTGGCATTTCGCTATATAATTTGAGAATGAAAATAGATTAGTGTGCAGCAACATACCCTCTCATACTTCTGGGCATTTAACCGCTGCTAGGTCTCTTCCTGTGAAAGCAATAATCTTGTTTCCTTCAACCTCAAATCCCCAGAGCCCACTTGGGCACTCGTAACGCAAGAAATGCATGAACATATCCAAGGATTCCTTGCTTAAGTGGTACCAGAACCACAGGTCACCCTGTCTCATCCGGGGCCAGGATTTGGCCTCATGGTCCACTAAAGCACCTCTTTTTTTTTAAATTGAAAATATATTTAACCTGCATCAGAGAACTTTAAAGCTAAGTTTCTTTAGCGTGATCCGAGATGGTGAATAGATGTTCCTATCTAGTTGGTTGGCTCCCGCTGCCCAGGGAAGATGGAGTCTGCAGCCAAGGTCTATGCACAGTGAAAAAGAATGGTGACTAATTACCAAAGTCTACAGTGAGCAATGAGTGGGGAGAGCAGCTGTCTCTCACCACAGACCTAAGCCCATTATTTTACAGATGAGAAAAATGATACCAGAAGGGAGCATGCCTCAGGCATACAAACACCTCCAGGCAGAGGTGAGAACCATCCTGCTGTCTGGCACAGAAGGAAATATCCTCTGGCCACATGGGGGAAACAGTCCTAAAGTGTGAAACAGAAACCCAAGGAAAAGCCCAAACCCTAAAGCACAGTGTCTTCATCTCATCTGGGTCACTGCCCTGTCTCCAAAACAGATCTGAAAACCTGCCAGAAATTTCAACACAGGCCCATTTTAAGCTGCCCTTTTCTGTCCTATGCCAATGACAGCCAGAGTCAGGCAGCTTGTTAAATGCCAAGAACACCGGCATTAAATAAACCCCCGAGAGCTGTAGTACTTCTCACTACAGCCTTTGTCCCACTGGTGCGGACACATTCCCGGTGGCCCTTTACCTGCTCCTTATTGTTACTGTTCAGTAAGCCAGGTTTCTTTTTCTTTTTAATGGGGCTTGTTGATGTGTCCTGTGGCGAGTGTCCATTGGAAGAATGTGGAGGGCTGGGGAACTTTCTTTTCTGGGCTGTTCTCTCTGTGGAGCCAGGATCTGAAAGAGACACACAGGACCACACATTTTAAAGCAGTCAGGGAGGCCTAGGCCCCCTTGAGGGGGGAGGATAGGATACAACCCATTTCGTTTTAGTGTTCCTCCTGTTAGAATACACCCACCGGCCCCTCTTTCTGTTACCTATCTCAGGGGTCAGGTGGTCTTTCTTTGATCTATATAACTTTTTGTTTAATTTAACTTGCTACCAAAATATAAAAATTGGGAGACTTCACAAAATAACCTAGATTTTTGGCTTCTCTTAAAAAAAACAACAGATCAGGGTCTTTGAGGGCCTTATGGCAACAAGTAGATCTGAATACTGGCCAGCCATTTTTACATGAAAATGTGCCCTCCATTTTGCCACAATTTCTACCCTTCCCTACTGTTCTCTGCTGACGAGGCTATGACCCAGCTACCATGAGTTGTCACACAGGCACCAGTATCGTCCTTAGCCCAAAGAAATATTTCTTTTCCACATGTGTTCCTGATGGCAAAAGCAGGAAACCGTGAAAGATAGACCAGGAAGGCCACACATTTAAGAAAACAAAGGAAAACATAGCCCTTTGTGGAAGACAACAACATTTATTCATGTTTATCAGGCGAACATCGCGCAACTATGCAAAAAAATATAAGCCACCACCAGAAATCCTCATGGCTCAGCCACTGGTGGGCATTATGTTTGCAACTCTCCTCCAAAGAGATCAACACAAATTACCTTCTCACTGAGTCTCATCTGTAAAATGCCAACCTCACCTTTGTCAATCCACTCTTTTCTATTTTAATTCTCCCAGAAACTCATTTAAACACAGATATACTTCCACCACCATCCAATCTTCACCTGCAAGACTGAATCCATTCCATGCCCGAGAGCTGTCTTGTTAGCTTAGGGATGATATAATGGCACGGCCTGGCACACCTCACATGCTGAGAAATGAAGGCTACAGGCACCAGAAGAGGAAAGAGCTATGCGGAAGAGGACAGGTGACGGGATGGAATGGGACGTGGAATCCAGAAAGATAGTTATCCCCAAAGACAGCCTGACAACGTTCCTCCTCCAGTTTTAACTATTAGGCAAGTCCCAGCATGCAGGCTGCACCGTGTGCCACCATCCTCCGTATCTGAACAGGAGTCTTAGGGGGCAGATTACCAGGGTCCAATACGGCCACAGGCTCTCAATGATTTACTTTGTTCTGAAGGTGGAGCATCTTGGGGCAGGCTCACAAAGCAAGACAATGAACTGCTGTGACAAAATCCAGTTCCCGCCATGGAACTCTCCAGTCTCACCAGGCAGGCTTCAGGAAAATCCTGAACCAATGTTCAGGGTCTCTCGCTGAGACACAGCCCTGAGAGGAAATTAAATGCTAACCACAGACACCTTGAGGGAGAACAGAACCCAGAGTTTAGGGGATCATCCCATGGACATCAAAACGGAGGCCTGGGGAGCCCAAATGGCTGACCCAGAGGCACACAGCAGCTAGTTAATGAGAAAACTCACTCAAAAGGTGCAGCCAGGGATTGGCACATTCCCCAGAGAAAACTTCTCATTCTCGCAGGGATCCGCACCCACTCCACCATCAAAACTCTCACAAAGTCTTTGACCCAATGATCTCCTCCTAAAAACAGGTCCATAGACACAGTCACTGAGGGACAAAGCACAAACAAGATGACTCCACCTCAGCGCTGTGTGCTATACTATACCTAAGACTGGGAACGATTTCAATGCCCACGAATAAAGGCTGGTCTAATAATACACTCCAGCCACACAGTGGACTATTCTGCAGCATTGAGAAACGAGGCACCTCTACATGGACTGATGTCTGGCGATCTCCAAGCTTCTGAACCAGGTTCGAAAAAGCAACACATGTCTAGCACCATTAACAGACTAATACACATACCCACCCCACCCACCCCCCAAAAAATGTAATATATGTGTCTCTCTGCCTAAGCCTAGAATATTCCTGGATGGACATGAAGATGCGATAGAACTCTAAATGGGGACTGGTGGTTGCTCAGCCAGTGTGCTAAGCGGTTGAGCATCAAACTAGGATCCAGTAGATCACGGTTCGATTCCAGGTTAGGGCATATGCCTGGGTTGCGGGCTCAATCCTCGGGGGGGGGGGCGTGCAGGAGGCAGCTGATCAGTGAATCTCTCTCATCACTGATGTTTCTATCTCTCTCTTCCTCTCCCTTTCTCTCTCTGAAGTCAATAAAAATATATTTCAAAAAAAAAATAAAATAAATAAATAAATAAATAATAAATAAATGAGTGGTTGGTGGTCTCAGGGGAGGAAACCCCACTTGGGTGTGGAAAAGAGATTGTTTTACACTGTGTAACCCTTGTGTATGGTATTTACCATGTCCCTGGACAACTTTATCAAAATAAAATAATGAAATAGGAGGTTCAATTTCACATTTAAAAAAAAAAAAAAAAAAAGCAGCAGGTGCAAACCAAAGCCAGTAATGAGCGGATGACAGAGGCCTGATTCAAAATAAAAAAAGTCACCACATGGACAAAGTTGGGGCTGATCGAAGGAAGGTGTTCGGAATTTTTTCTATGCAGCCCTGATAAGCCAAGTATCTCTGCTCAGGTGTCAGAGTGTGGGTATTTAAGAAAGGTGTTTTAGGAACTCAGAGGAGATGTGTCCCAGAAGAAATGGCATCCTGGCCAGGCAAAAACTGAAAGCTATTGGGCAGAGGTTTTGATTTTGTGTGTTTTGCTCCATTTGTGGATAAATTTTGAAGGAAAAAAGTACATGAGGAAAGACACACCAATGGGAAAATTAGGGCATGTTGGGGGGGAATTAAGTAGTGTATTTTAATGTTTCTCGGTGGAATACTCACTGCTGAATTTTGGAAGGGACAGCTCTTCCTCATCCCAAGGACTACCTCAGCACCCTCCCACCCACTCAATGACATCAGGACTCCCAAACACTGACAACAAAAGGCGCCCCCACACATCTCCTAAACACTCCCAGGAGTGCTACTGCTGAGCTGGAACACGGGGCAGCCCAGCCCACACGGAGTCAACCTCGGACGCCAGAGACGGCACCAGTTCCTTGGGCAGTTCCCCCTGCAGCTGCGATCCCTGCAACAATGGTTCCCAGTGTGGAGTCCCCAGACTAGCAGCAGCCGTCTCACTTGGGCATTTGCTAGAAACGCACATTCTCGGGCCCCACACCAGATCTACAGAATCAGAAACTCCAGGACAGGCCCAGCTACATATGGTTTCACAAGCCCTGGAGGAGTCAGATGCTCCCTGGTTTGAGATGCTTGGGGGGTGTTGGAGGGATGGGCTCTGAGTTCTCAAGCCTAGAAAATTCTCTTCCACCCTGATAGGCCAATCTCCTCTCTTTCCCACCGCTACCTGTGGGTTTGGTCCGGGACTGAGAAAATAAAAGTCAAGCAAGGAGGCAAGGCAAGAGAATAAAAACAGCTAAATAGGAGACAAGCACAGGCAAGTCTCTCCTTCTCAGGGCCCTAGGCCACACCTATAAAGTGGGAGGAGAGGAGAGAAAGTAGTCAAACCAGAATTTCTTACCTGGAGCCCATGAATGTGCTTCAGGGACCCATGATCCAGGAGTCACAGTCCTATACGCAGATGCAACTTCCTGGGAAGAGGGCCATGCCTACTTGACCGTCTCAAAGGTGTCATCAGCAGTAAAGATTAAAAAGTACAGGGCTAGGCTAGGTAGCTCAGCTGGTTATAGCATCCTCCCGATAAGCCAAGGTTATGGTTTTGATCCCCAGTCAGGGAACATACAAGAATCAACCAATGAATGCATAAATAAGTGAACAACAAATTGACGTTCTCTCTCTAAATCAGGGGTGGGGAATGTATGGCCCATGAGTCATATATAGCCTGCAAAATCATTTGTTCTGGCCCTGCCAAGGCAACCACAGGTGGGACTCAAAACTCAATAAATCTAGGAGCTTTTCTCACAGCTAATTTTTAAATGGATAATTTTGTATGGCCCACAAATGATGTTATAAATATTCAAACGGCCCTTAGCAGAAGAAAGGTTCCCGACCCCTGCTCTAAATAAATAAATAAATGTATAGGGCTAGAGGATTTTAAAGTCCCTTTTGAACTTTCAAATTCTTTAATTCCATGGGAAATAAGGGGATGAATGCACTCATACGCAATTTACAACTAAGCAGCCCATCGGGAAACAAAAGGGGAAACTGGGACCTGCTTGGCAAGACAAGGAGTGTGACCCAAAGCTGCCCGCACCTCAAAGGATCCCAACCTTCTAGTTTAGGCCAAACATAAAGACCTCAGTTCTGTTCCTGGTTACAAATACACCAACTCCCTCCAGAGTTAATGAGACTTCGGCGGCTGCATCCAAAGGGTAGAAATTTAATAGATTCCAAACAAC
This sequence comes from Miniopterus schreibersii, assembly GCF_964146895.1. NCBI lineage: Eukaryota > Metazoa > Chordata > Mammalia > Chiroptera > Miniopteridae > Miniopterus > Miniopterus schreibersii. The sequence continues at coordinate 51,470,954 of NC_138110.1, read as the reverse complement.
AGGCACATCTATCAACAGCAACAGCTTTCAATGAAGGCTCTTAGGGAGAAAAATTGGGCAATGGCAGCCTTCGGAGGTATGAGACAGCAGGTCAGCATTCTGACATAAAAACCTGCCCACTGGGGGGGGAGGGGGCAGGCCTCTGGTGGTGATTAGATGGTGGGTGCTGCGGACCTTGCCGTAGTCATGGTAACAAAGCCACCTTAAGGACCTTTTCCAGAAAGCTGAGTAAAGTATTTTTTTCCTTCTTTAATGATTTAATTCTGATGGGGATGTATTGCTAAACACATTTCATCTCTAAACTTGGAATGACGACGAACAGCCTCTGTAGACTGATTCACCAGGGAAATGGTTCACCCTTGATCTGAAAGACCTTTCTGTGAGGTAGCAGGACCTTGTGATTCCACTGTGTTGGCCTACAGGCAACCCTATGCTTTCCACCCTCACCTCCCAAAAATAAGTCTGGTTCTGAAGGAGTTAATGTGGGCGAGGGAGGAAAGCTGCCTGGAGGGAAAGGACAGAGCAGTGACTCAGGAAAACAGCTTGGCATAGAACGGGAAGCAGCAGAATGTCCCCTTCCTTGTGACATTTCACTGAAATCTTAATAATATGGGAAGGTCTATGGGTATTAGGAACCGAGCATGTAATTAGATGGTTCCGGAACTGGTGTCTTGTGGACCCCCAGGAATAATCTCGTAGCACTTCCCAGATGTCCCTTGATTTAGGTATGCCTTACTTCAAGATAGCCCAGCCTCTTAGCTTTCCTGAGCCACAGTATTAACAGCTAAGACTTTCTTCTATTACATACAATGTACCAGGCAGTGTTCAAAATGCCTTTTGTGTCCTTCCCTCTAAGTCATCGCCCAAGATCACACAAGTGGCAGGGCTGAGACTTGAACCCAGGCAGCCGTGACCCTGAGGCCCACGCGTGGCCTCATGCCAGGGAGAGGCTTGTCTCAGCTCTGTAGCAAGACGACTTTCTAACTCAGGTCTATGTTTTAAGAGCATACTCTCATTTTGCCTTTTTCTCCACTGCAGATGGTGGTATGGAGAGGAGGGGGGTAGAGGGAAGTTCAATAAGGAGCTCCAGGAACTAACTGAGAGAAAGAGAGAAAATCATGTTTGTCACTCAGTGATGATGCACAACAGTCGCTCAAAGGCAGTCCCCAGGAAGCACATTCACCTCCCGACCTTCCAGTGGTGGCAGGAGAACCTGGCCTATGCCACAAAATAGGCTTGGAGGGTGTCTCCAAGGCCATCTCCCCTCCCCCTGGTAGTTCTTTCCAATCTCCATCCAGGCCTCCCAGATAGGCCGTAGCAGGCGCCCCGCCCCACCCACATCCGGAGCCTGAGTCACAGCACTCTTCATTCTCCAGAGTCTAGGAAATGACACATCTTTACAGGGAACTGTGTCCTCCAGAGAGGGAAAGGGCCCCAGCTGAAAGGCCGGGTGCTTCTCCCCAAGGAGCAGTCCTGTGGTGTTTTTGTGGGTGGTAAATTTCCTTAATCGTGTCAACAGCAAAGGCTGCCATAGCCTGAAGGAAAAGAGAAACTTGGTCAACAGGTATCACGGGCCACAGAAGTATGGTGACCAACCGTTGGTTGGCCGAAGATGGATAGATTCAGGCAAATCAGGATGAGCTGGTCACCCTACATGGAAGTCAGGGGACACATACTCTGATAGACCTGGTCCCGGTGATACAGGCAGGGTGCCACAGTGGCCGGAAGCCTAGCTCTGCTGCTGCCCAGCAGTGTGGCCTCAAGGAAGCTACTTAACCTCTGTGCCTCCATTCTTCCATAAGATGGACCTCACAGTACTTGTGGAGTTATTAAAGAGCTGAATGAGTTAATTCATGTGAAGCTCTTGGTGTAACACCTGGCAAAGAGTGTGTACTCAATAAAAGGTAGCTATTTTTTTTAAACCAACAATCCTCCTCATCTTCCTTTTCTACCACCCTCTCCAAAAACAAACCGCTTCTATTAAGTTAATGCCGCAGCTTCAAAGTTATGGAAACATCAGGCTACAAAGTGGAGACGGGAATCAACCCAGGACTGTGAAAAGTCCAGGTTTCCTCGGGTAAACTGCGAAGGCAGGGTCAGAGGCACAGGCCTGCACTGGCTCAGCACCAAGTGCAATGGCCAGGCCTCACCAGAGTCTACTTCAAACATGACCACATGCTGTTCCCTGAGGCAGCAAAGCAGAGCACAGTTAATCATTTCAAAGCATTTCCCAAAGACACAGAGCAGGTACCCAGGCAGGCCTCCCTCCCCAGGAATCTTAGGGCCCTCTCCAACCAGTAATTACATCATAATGAAACAGAAGCCCTGAACTTCCTCCAGGCCCAGAGCAGAAATGAGAAATCAGAAGCAAATGATGGGGGTATGGCGCATATTTTTTCTTATGGTGGAGAATGCCCGTCACGAGGAACACAAGTGAAATCAACTCTCAATCAAAACATTTGCTCACACACGGAATTATCTCCTAGACCCACAGGATCCTGGGGACAAAGCCACAGCCTCCAGATAGGCTGCACTCTGGCCTAAGCTGGGCTTCTGAAGGGCTCTCCCACCGCATGTGTATGTGAGCTTCTCATCCAGCTCAGGAAAAGGAGGGCTGGAATAGAAATGAGGCCGTGGAACAAAAGGGTCATTCTCAACTTGGGTACATGTCCATGTACGAAGGATCCCAGGTACCTGGGAGGCAAAGCAAGCAAAGGGCAAGTAGCCCTGGGAAGAGGGGAGCTTACCTGCCATTGAGAAAGCTCTGCTGCTCAGAGGGCCTAGCCTCTCTTTGAAAGAGAACAGAGGCTCACACACCGCAGACATTCCTGCTTCCGGATCCTCAGCAGCCTCTCCCAGGGGGAGGAGGAAGAAGCAGAGAACAGGCTACGAGTCACCACTTACCAGGCCAGCCCTGGTCTTGTGCGCACCGGGTCTCCCAGTGGGCAAGGACACCCTCACCTCTCTACAATCGAGCAGTCAGGGGCAGGGTGACATGCCTTCGTGTCCAGGGGCTTTCAGCTCTAATTTGTCGCCCTGGACAGACAGCAGCTCCGCTAAGCTGAATGGCTTCAGTGCACTGAGCCATTTATTTCCCCGGATGTGAATGAACACAACTTTCATTTGTTCTGCTGGCTGGAGTGAGCATAGCAGAAGGGAGCTGCGGTGGTTTGCAAAGGTGTTTTTAGTTTTTTAATAATTGTTTATTCTTCCAAATTGTCTTTAGTTCTGATGTGCCTCTCCTAGAAATGAGAAAACCATCTTCCCACTAATTATGCAGTGGCAGGGTCTCTCTTGGTTTCTGGCGTGCGTGTGTGTGTGTGTGTGTGTGTGTGTGTGTGTGTGAATAATGCAGAAATGGTGATTAAAGGGCACATTCATATGTAGAAGGTGAACTTCCAAACCCTCCTGGCAGGACAGAAATTGCTTCACTCTAGGGAAAAGAGGCTGATTTACAAATGAATTCACTGTTGAGCCCTCAACAACTAGAGGCAATTGCAACCAGTCCTTTCTCCTCCTCAGCTGGGACAAGCCCTTCTGGAAAAAACGACAACATCTCAACAGGAATTTCCTGATTCAAGAATGCCAAGCTTTTTCAAAATTTGCAAAGAAGGAAGAGGCAGGACTCAACTCCCTACAAGAAGCCACTGTACCCTGCCCACCCTATCAGCAGGCCCAAGCCCCAAAGGCTGTGTCCCTGTCCCATATGTGTACATATTTGAAGCCCTTAAAACAGTCAAACCACCATAAAGAAAATGTGGAATAACCGGTTGCCTTTGGCCCTTGCATCACAGCTGGCTGAGGACGTTTTCACAGGAGGAGCAGGTTCTGCATTATTTATCCAGGCTGCAGGGACTGCGGTGGGCCCCACCCTCCAGCCCAGATCAGGTTCTAGAAAGCTCAGGTGCTAGGTGGCTTTCAAATTGCAATGGGGAATTGCAGCATCAGAGGGCCAATTCAGAAACAACACAAAAAAACCAACTCGGCCTATGGCAGCAGCTGAAGCAGAGACGCGGGGCTACAAGCAGAAAAGGGAGACTTCAGGAGGGGGAAGGTGAATAAAGAGGTGCTGCTAATAAGCAGGCACTGTTCCCCATATGTCCTGGGTGGGGGTCCGGCCACCCTAAAAGCCACCTTCATTGATGAGGACAGGAAAATTCTCTAAGAAACCGGGGAAGAAGGGACAGGCCATCTACAGTCACCTTGCCTTGTTCCTTTGGGGAAGCAAAGATTTCAGACCACAATGGCATCCAAATTACACTGGTCAAAAAGGTGCTTACCATCACCTGGGTATCAGTGGGGGGATTCTAAGAATGTGTCCTGTGGCCCACAGGCCCGGGAGTGCCCAGAAGGAGAAGGATTGTCGGTATAGCGACTGCAGCACCCTTGTGGGTGCTGGGAAGCAACTTCAATATCATCAACATGGGACTGACATGCAAAAACTTGTGAGAGCCATAAAATGGAGTAACAATGAATCACATCTTTATGTAGTGCATAGAACAAACCCCAATGAAACAAGGCAGCGTGGGCTCTGGGTGTTCAAAGGCCTGCAGGAACACCCAGGAAACCAGGAAACACTGAGTTCCTTTTTTAATTCTTTCTGGTCACATTCACATATTTAACTATGTAAGATATTTTTTAATGGCTATGGGGGAAATGGATAATATTTAATATCTACATTAACTCTCACTATGTACCAGGCACTGCCCCAGCCAGGGACCCACATCTGCATTCCCAGCACCTCACACACAGGAGGAGCTCAGAACATGACCCCCAAAATCAATCAGGTGCTGCTTTTAAGGGGCTCAGGTGTTTAGAACAGTGTAAAGCAGCAGTTCTCAACCAGGTCCCCCAGGAGACCCTTGGCAATGTTTGAAGACATTTCTGGTTGTCACAACAAGGCAAAAGGAGGCGTTGCTGCTGGCATCTAGTGGGTAGTGAGACCAGGGCTGCTACTAAATACCCTACAGTGCACAGGACAGCCCCATAACAAGGAATAATCAGGCCCAAACTGTCAACAGAGATGAGGTTGACAAACCCTGGTGTAAAGAAACTCCCAGTGAGCTGCCAGGCAGGTCTAACCTTGTGTAAGTACAACACCCACAGAGGCATCTGCATCCATTAAGCAGGAAAATGATGCCCAATGTTTCACCTGGCAGCCTGACTTCCGATTTCAAAGAGAAGAAAACAATGGGACCAGTCAGTCAGCAAATAATCACTGGGCATCATGGCTACCTTGGAAACTGTAGGAAAAGTCCCTGCCCTTGTGAGAGGGACAGCCCGAAAACAAGTAATAGTAGTAATAGATACCTTTGTTGACCACTTATCTGTGAGGCACTGTTCTAAATACAATGATCAATTTACTTACTCCTCACCACATGGTTCCACAAGGAGATCAGGCCTATGTATACCCATGGTACTGATGAGAAAACTGAGGCTCAGGGAAAACCAAGCCCATGATGAAGTGGCTAGTAAATATAGAATATATTCAATATAAAAACATAGAATAAGAAACTGATTACTGATGAACAAAAAGTGCAGCAGGAGAAATACCAGGAATTAGTGAATATGTATTGGGGAAGAAAAGACAGCAAGGAAAATATTTCTCTATTTCTTTCTCAAACTGGGCTCATGCAATTCACAGATATTGTTTCCTAAGAAGCTACTTTACTAATCTTCCCAAGAATCCACGAGGTAGGAATGGCGTTTTTGGACACATTTTATGAGTGAGACTCAGACAGGCAAAGTCGGCACACAGGTCAAAGCAGCATGCTTCCCTAGGGTTGTGAGTGCCGCCTTGTAATTCTCCACCACTAGGGGCATGCTTGGTGTTGATCACTGTCAACACAACACCGTTGTTCAGTGTGTGGGCTCTGGAGCCACACCACTAGGTTGGACTCCAAGCCCCATCACCTGCCAGCTGTGTGTCCTTTGGCAAGTTACTCAGCCTCTCAGTGCCTCAGTCAATTCAGCTGTAACTGTTAGAATACTCCTAAAAGGGCTATTAGGATTAAATGAGACAATGCATGCTCGATGAACAGCGTCTGGCACAAAGCACCACCAGTTATTACTAATACTACTCCCCTGTGGGGGAAGGAGGAGCCAGGGCAGAGGAAAAAAACAGTAACCCAGAAATCTCAAACCAGTTTCCCCAAATCTTTTGGTATCTTCAAGTTGATTTACATCAGCCTCATTCTTCCCGGCCTGCTTCTGGAAAGGGTTCACTGATGAGAATCACAAACTTTTAAGCCCTCTCAGGCTGGCACAGGTTCAACCAAACCAGGCCCAAAAGCCCTTTAGGGCTCAGGATTTCACCCAGATCAAAGCAGCAGGCTCCAGGTGGCCCACAGTGCCAGCTCCACCCTTCCAGATTGAACTTCACCCCGGGGACTCCTCCAAAGGCACTCTCCTCCCTACTCAAAAGAGGCTCAGGAAGCCTGGGAGGGAACTGACCTCAGAATTCCAGTAATCTGCAAAATGCATTGAGAATGCCAAACCTTGCAGGGTTAGGATGAAAGCAAGTGCCTACGTGGCGCCTGGCATGTAGCACGTGCTCGGCAAAGGCGTGTTCCTCCCCTGCCCATCACTTATGCCTGTTCAGATTCAGTCCAACCTTCACAGCTGCCACCTTGATCCAAGCTCCCTGCACCCCTATAGCAGCCTTCTTCAAAACTAAATAAGCAGTCCCCTGTATAAAACCAGCCTAAGGGCTTAGACACCCAACCTCTTATCAAGACCTACAATGTCCCCCAGGGATCTGGCCCTGCTCACCTTTTCTCCTCCAGTCAAATAAGCTAAACTCATTTCCACTTCCTAGACCTTCCATTCTAGAATGTTCTATGCCTAATTTTCCCATAGTTGGCAACTTCAGGTTTTGGCTCAAATGTCACCTCCCCAGAAAAGCCTTCCCTAACTACCCAGCTTCTAGTCACTTTATTGTATCATCCTGAAGTCTTTTTTTTCCCTTCATTGCAGTCACCTCTAGTCCAAAACTAAGCTCTTTTTTGCTGGTTCACTTGTTTATAGCGTCTACTCCAGAGTGTAAGCTTGCTCTCAGTTTTTCTTTCTTTCCTGGGGCCCAGTGCCTGGCACGTGGCCTGGCTCAAACGTGCTCCTAAACGCACATCTGACCAGCTAAATGTGTGAGCAACAGGAGAGGGTTAACAAAGCTGCGAGGTGCACAGAGCAGACCTGACTCACAGGAAACTCCAGTTTTTCCTCCCCAGTCTAAGAATTTCCCTCAGCAAAGCAAGAAGGCAGGAGGGTTGCGAAGTCAACAGGGAAGATTATACAAAAGGCAGACTAGCCATTTCAGGGCCCAAAAGAAACAAGAGCAGGAAATGCCCTTTCAACAGGTACTGAGCCATTCTTGTTTCTTGCCTAAAAGAACCCATTTCCCCAAATGCAGGGAATTAAGTAAGAATTTATATCCTAAACATGATGGGCTTATGCACAATTGCTGAGAACCAAAGAGGGAAAACTCAGGAGGTATTTTCAGGCCAACCATTTCCTAGCTCTCTCCATTCTTCCTGGGGAGAGCTATTGTTTTAAGATCACTTAGTGTTTAAAAAAAAAAAAAAAAAAAGGAGGAATGACTTTCTCCAGAGAAAACACTCTGTGCTCCCCACTGGGAAACTCCCCACTGTGATGACCCTTTAATCAAATTTTTTAGTCCTGATTCTTTGCCCTTTTTCTTATCAGACCCTTTTAAATCTGAGGATCTCTTTTCAACACCTCCCTTAATCCCTGAGATGAAGTCTAGATTTTAAAGACTCCTATTTGTCAAACAACTCTCACCAACTACTAGCATACCTGGTACCAACCCAGCAATTAACAACCTGGTTGGAAAGGCAGTCCCCGATTACCGGGTGGAGACAGAAAGTTATTAGAGGGTGGCTAAGGCGGTGAAGGACAAATAACTAAGTCAGCCTTATTCAGAAAAGGGCCTTAGTGACAGCTGATAAGATGGTCCAGGGATCAAGAAGGAAGCAATCACCAGGATTCAGTCTAGGACAGTGATTTTCAACCTTTGTCATCTCATGGCACACAAAAACTAATTACTAAAATTCTGCAACACACCAAAAATAAATTTTTTGCCAATCTGAGAAAAAAACAGGTATAATTCTGATTCATTTACACCAGGCAGCTATTGTAGTGTTGGCTGTTGTCATTTTTTTTTTAATTTGACAATCTAAGGGAAAAGAGGTCAGTGCCTGACTAAATAGTTAGGAATTGCATGTTTTAAAATTCTTGCGGCACTCCAGGCTGCCCCCTTTGGATGGAAGGTATATTCCCCTTTGCCAAGGTCTCTGTTATTCTTAACTTTCAGATAATTAAATCTAACCTTGAAAATCTCTTAAAGGCAGAGTAAAGTGGAGAAGGCAATAAGATAAATAGAGGAGTGAGAGATAAGGGATGCTGTTAGATGGGCGAAGTACAGAGACCCAGGTAGGGAAACTAGGGTACAGAAACTCACCAGGGCAGGAAGCCCCAAATGCCTAGCAGGGGAAAACAAGAACTTTGTCCCCAGAGTCATCTATCCTCCCCTAGCATATCACTGGTCATTCGGTTTAGACCCCCTGAGCATTCCTCCCTAAAGATAACATCTAGGCCTCAGTTGTATTTCAGCTCCAGGCCCAGATAAGCAGTGAAACCAGACAAGTGCCACCTTGGCTGACTCAAGACCAGATACACTGACTAATGACCCCCTTCCGTGGCACCACCAATCAGTGGAGACCACAACCCTGAAAGAGCACACCTGGAAAGCTGATGAATAGTCTATTGAGACCTCCCCTTAGATTCCCACCTGCAAGAAAGAGAGAAATACACTCAGGAAAAAGGACCCAGTGCTCGTTCCCCAGCAGGGGAGCATGCCAGCACCATCTCCATCCTTCTGAGGGGACCCCATGAGAGTTGCAAGCAGGGGAGCAATGGGCAGTGACAGCTCACCCCGGGCTTACCCCCTGAACCTATCTCCAACATCCCAAAACCTGTCTCCAAGGCCCCCTTCTCTCTCTCTGACTTCTCCGTGAGCCAAAGCAGCCCAGCCTAGGTTCCCCTGTTGCTGCTTCTATGCTCTTCCTTGTTTCACCATCCTAAGTATATTTTGCTGCCGTCATGGACCCAATACCCTTGACTCAGTACTGTGTAGCCCTTCCCTGTGAATATCCCCATCCTCTTTCAATAAATTTAATTTTTCTTTATTCACCTGTCTGAGATGGCTACTTAGCCTGCCCGCACACCACCAACCATAACCTTTCAGATGCTAGAATGGCCAGGTTCTAGAAAGTTCCATGCCATCACGGTTTGAGTTTTAAATGTTCTGATACACAGAAGGGGGAAAGTATAGATAAAAACATAGCGAACTGCTCACACTGATTACCTGGCAGGAGAGGATTTTTAGTTTTTTCTTTGTGTACTTTGGCTTATTGCAAGGAAATATACTGATTTTATCATTTGAAAAGGAAAATCCAATAACCCGTTTTCCCCCCTTAGGTTTAATTACTTTCTATTTGTTGGAAGATAATTTTATTCAAAAAAATTTGAGCCTGGCCGAACATGGCTCAGCAGTTGAGCATCGACCTAGGATCCAAATCGAGGTTCGATTCCCGTTCAGGGCACATACCCAGGTTGCAGGATCGATCCCCAGTCAGGGGCATGCAGGAGGCAGACGATCAATGATGACTCTCTCATCACTGATGTTTCAATTCTCTCCCTCTCTCTCCCTTCCTCTCTCTGAAAGCAATAAAGATTTTTTATTTTTTTTAAAATCAAAAAACATTTGAGCCTGACCAGCGTGGCTCAGTTGCTTGAGCACCATCCAGTGCACTGAAAAGTTGCCTGTTTACCAGTCAGGGCACATACCTGGGCTGCAGGTTTGATCCCCAGCCAGGGAGCATACGGAAGGCAACAGATCAATGTTTCTCTCTGTCTTCCTTCCTCTCTCTAAGCATGTCGTCGGGTGAGTATTAAAACAAAACATTTATTGAGCAGCTACTAAAAAAAATCACCAGCCCTATGTTTGTCAAAGACGTGACAGAGACCTGGTCTCCATATCAGTCCAGGTGAGGAGACATACAAGTAAATAAATTTTACAATAAAGCACTTTGAAGGCTGGGGATAAGGCAAACCAGCATATCCTATGGTATTTTCCCCAGCCAATGCCAACATGCCAAAGGGCCTGACAGGAAGGCAGTTCAGTGGGGCCTCAACAAGAAATGCCAACTTGGAAGACAAGAAGAGAGCCATGTTTTTTTCCTTGCAGAACTTTTTTTTTTAAATCCTCTTCCAAGGATATGTTTTCCGTTGACTTCTAGAGAGAGAAGGAAGGAAGGGCTGGGGGGAAGAGAGAAACACTGATGTGAGAGAGACACATGTCGATCAACTGGTTGCCTCCTGCACGCGCGAGCAGAGACTGGGGACGGGGAACCTGCAACCGAGGTCCACGACCAGGAATCAAACCTGCAACCCTTCGGTCCGAGGGCCAACACTCTAACCACTCAGCCAAACCAGCCAGGGCTCTCTGCAGAATTTTTCAAAACAGAGCAGGCCCAACAAGATCAAGCAAAATTCAGACTTCAATACAATAATCCTTTACTGAGCACATTCTATGCTGTGCCAGTCCCTGGCTAATTCAATATTTTCACCTATAGCACCCAGCTCAGCACTCACAACAAATGCATTAATGTATTAAAGTAATTAGAGCTTTCCACAATGGTGGCAGGGTTCTCACCTGTGCTGCCTAATGCTGCAGCCTCCTGGCACACATGGCTACTGGGCACCTGAAACGTGGATAGTGAGACTAAGGAACCAATTTTTCATTTTAATTAATGTAAATTTAAACAGCCACATACAGCTCTCCTGGCCACTTGATTGGACAGTGTAGCTGTGGAAGCTCAATATTTAACAGACAATGAAGCAAGCAAGCCTGACAAGGGAGCAGGCCACAGTAGAAACCTCCTCCCATCCTAAATGCCTCTAGGCACAATGATTTGATGCCTAGCAACCTAATATGGATGTGCCGGTGATTCCTCCTTTAGCCTAGCCTGGAAATTCACACACCTTTAGTATGCATAAAAATGTCTGATCAGAGCTGATTAGTGTACATTCATGGGCAATTTACGGGGCTTTCCAGGGTGATTTTGACTTTGGAAGCTAAAGAACTCCACTGTAAGAGGTATAAATGAAGGCTCAGGAAGAGGGGGGCCTGGGTCCCCAAGAATGTAGAGAAGGTGAGGGGAAGGCGGTCCTCAGGGACAGAAGTGTGGATCTGCAAAAGTATGACTGGGTGAGGAGGAGAGACCCTGGCACACCAAGGACCAACATACGGCCTGTGGGAGGGGCAGCAGAGCAGGGGCCTTAATCTCCACTCAAGACCTCGGAGCCACTGGAAATGTAAAGCAGGGGAACAGAACAACTGGACTATGTTTTAGAAAGAGCCTGCTAGAAGTGCCATTAATACCTGGGGAAGGAAAGAAATCAAAGGGAAGGTGGCCATTTCAAAGAGTACCATGTCCCTGGGGGAAAAGAGAGACAGGCCACCAATCGTTTCTGAGAGAGCAAACATTTGAGCTTCTGTAATTATTTCCAGGCTCGGATTATGTTGGAAACAAAGCCATCTTCTCTAGCAAAAAAGCTTTTACTTCCTTCTCCAGGAAAAAAGTTCTATCCATCTGATAGACAAAGTCAAGTCATTCACTCATCCATTAAAAATAAATATTTACTGTGCATCAACCAGAACAGGCACACTGGTAGTAAAAAGGGCACAGGGCAAAATAAGATGAGCAAAAACAAAAGGCAGGACCCACCCTCATTTGCAGCCTTAGAATCAAGGTGGGTGGGAGGCTAGAAGAAAAGAGAGAGGAGTATTTTCCAGACAAGCAAAAAGGCCCGATAACCAGATGGCTCTTTTAAGAATTTGGAAGACCCGTGTGACTCGAGCAGAGAGAAAGGGAAACATGCAGAGGGGAAGCTGGAAAGGTGGGCAGTGACCAGCACATGAGGATTTTAGGATTTTCATCCCAAAACCAAGAAAAAGCACTTAAGAGTTTAAAGGAAGAGGGGCTCGCCAGAAGAGATAACTGCCCAGAAAGATTGGGAGGGTGGGATGGATGGAGATGGCGTGACCAGCTAAGACTACTACAGTTCGATGGTGATAGCGTGAATAGTGACATTTAGAATATAATATTCTAAGTAAGTGGCACAGAAAGACAAAAGGGCAAAAGAATCGAGGATAAGTCCCATATCCCCAGACCTAGCCAACTGGCAGAGTCCTGGGGTATTCATCGTGACAGAGAAGCAGGTGTTCTAGGGGGGGGCCGCAGGGGGGAAGGTTGGGATATGAAATCGGTAGTAGACATGTCAAGTTTGAGACACCCATGAACAATAGGTAGGGAGGGAAGGTGAGCAGCTGGCCTTCTGCATTTTGACTTAGGAAAAATCTAGACTGGAAATAAAAAATTTATAAGTCATAAAGCTACAGATGTGGGAGATCCCTCAGGGAAAAAACATGCTGGGGGAGATGAGGACAGGGCCAAGCTCTCAGCAACTCCACCATTTAAAGGCTGGAGAGAAGAGAAGGTGCCAGGGAAACAGGAGGAAAACCAGGACCACAGTGGCAAAAAAAAGCCAAAGGAAGAGACGGTTCCTATAAGAACAATCAGCAATGCCCAATACCTCTAGGACATCAAGGTGGATTAAGTACTGAACACCTATCCCAGAAAAAGCAACATGGAGTCTGCAGGAAGCTCAGCTATAACTGTTCATAGAGAGGAACTGGGAAGAAGCCCCAGGGCAGCTGGCAGCACAAAACAAGAGGTGAGGAACCCAAAACTGGAGTACACACACTTCTCCTAAAAAGTTTGGCATTAGAGGATAGCAACAGGAGAGTTGCTAGGCAGGAAGATAACAGATCATGGGAATAAATGTGGGAGAGACTTGAGTGTGTTCAAAAGGCTGTGCAGTTTTTACTTTGGGTGGTAGACACACAATGCAACATACAGAAGATATATCATAGAATTGCACATTTGAAACCTATATAATTTTATCAACCAAAGTAACACCAATAAATTTCATATAAATAAATAAATAAGACTGCATTCCTCAAAAGGTTAATCAGAGTTAACCAATGACCCCACCCAATTCCACTCCTAAGTCTATAGCCAAAAGAAATGAAAACATACATCCACACACAAATTCATATATCAATGTTCATATCAGCATCATTCATAATAGCCAAAAAGTGGAAACAACTCCAATGTCTAGCAACAGCTGAATGGATACACAAACTGTGATATACCCACAATAGAGCATTATTCAGCCATAAAAAGAAATGGAGTACTCAGTGCTCCAATGTGGATGAGCCTTGAAAACATTATCCTACGTGAAAGAAGTCAGATACACAAGGCCACATACTCTATAATTCCACTTTATGAATTGTCCAAAATAAGCAAATCCACAGAGATAGAAAGTAGATAAGCGACTGTCAGGGGCTCAGGTAAGGGGGCAAGGAGAGTGACAGCTCATGGGTATGGGTTTTCTTATTGGGATGAAGGAAATGTTCTAAAATTGTCATTATGTTTGCACAACTCTATGAACATACTAAAAACCACTGAAGTGTACACTTTAAAATGGAGAATTGTACAATATGTGAATACTATCTCAATAGAGCTTTAAAAAAAAAAAAAAAGTCTGTGAACTACTAGATCTCTAGGTTCCCAGGAAAGCTGGGGGAGGCGGAGGGAACACAGGGTGGAGTGGGGAGGGGGAAGTGCTGGGAGGGGCTTGTGACATTGCATTCACCCCCACTAAGAGAGGTAGCCTTTCCAAACTTGTTCCTCTCAAGTCAACAGTCAAGGATCCACCTTCCATGGAGCAAAATGAAGTAACTACTATTTAAAACTCAGGCAAAAAGCCCAACTGGAGTGGTTCAGCAGTTGAGCATCGACCAATGATCCAGGTGATCATGGTTCGATTCCCAGTCAGGGCACAAGCCTGGGTTTCGGGCTCAATCCCCAGTGGGGGGCGTGCAGGAGGCGGGCGATCAATGACTCATCATTGATGTTTCTATCTCTCTCTCCCTCTCCCTTCCTCTCTGAAATCAATAAAGACATATTAAAAAAAAACACCACCACTCAGGCAAAAAAAAAAAAAAAGTACCAGGATCTCTAAAAGGCCTTAGATATGGAACATTCATTCTACGGGCACTTAGAGGAAAAACAAGAGACACTTCTTTTTAAACTAAGGTTGGAAAACGTCCATTTTAGAGTCCAGTATTCTAGAATAGTAGGAGTCTCATAAACCCATAACGTGGGTCAAGCTTCAAAAATGGGGCGAGGACACAGCTTTGCACAAGTGAACCACAGAGCTAAACTGCACAGACGGTGCCGACAGGGCTCCGGGAACAGATGCACAGTGGATGCTATGCCGGCCAAGAGAAGGTAAAGATTTGGAAAGCCGTTATCTGCCATCTTCAGAGTTCCGGGCATTTTAGACCTTATTGGGAGAGGAACAATCTGGTAGTTATCTAACTCGAAAATAAATTCTTTCCATTGCACAGTACATGGATGGCACTTCTAGGGCTGTAGGAGATGTAGCCGAGCCAAAATAGAGTTAAAAATACAGATGCTCTTTTTTTTTTTTAAAGAAAAATTCTCAGCACTTCTGCATTACACTGTGATTTAAGAGTGTTTATGGTTATATTTTCTTAAAGAGTTTCCTTGAAAAAAATGACAGAAGGTCTCTAGCTCATCTCCATCCTCATAAACAATCCCTTTGTGAAATAGTCTTAATTTACATACAACAGTGAGAACGAGGCTCCTGTACTAATTAAGGTCTGGGGCTGGTTAGCAAATTGCTATAATTGCATATTCTCCAGCATCCTGTCTCAGAAAACATACCCATACCCAGGCAAATCTCAGCAAGAATGATACTGTTCAAGATTTTAATATCTTGGGCTTCCGCTGCATCTGTGTATGTTTCCAAGTGGCTCATTCCCTTGTGCGGGTGATACTACACAGACATTTTTTAAAAACGGTTTCAGCTTTGGCAGCCTAGCATCCCCACACCACAATCATTACCGCAAAATGCACACATGGCGGGATCAAGACGCAAGCAGCCCAAACAGGGAAGCCTTTGTACAGAGACGTGAACTCACAGGGTCCATCATTTTTCAGACTTCACGTCCCCAGCCCCTGAAGGGCTTATTCTGACTCATGCAAAGGGTGGCCAAAATCCTGCAACCAGCAGTGCTGTGACCAGTCTCGTGCAGAGAATGCAAACTGACAACCCTCAGCCACTTCTGACCCAGAGATGTGTTTTTGTTGAGTTCATGCATGGGCTTTCAGAAAATGGGCTGCATAGACCATATTTCTATCAGGTACTTTTATAGAAAAATATCCCAGCTGGCAAACTGGGTGATCCACATTCCTGCTGATCAGGGATGGGTCAGCTGGAGGCACCCTCCCCCTTTGGTGCAAGCACTATGCTATTCACCAAAGACCCCAGAAATCCCAGATGCCAGCTATAGTCACTGGTCTGCCTGCTGGCCCCTGCAGACACCTGATTTGGAATCCTTGGGGCACAGCTCATGACCAAGTCCAAAGGTTTAAATCCAAAGATAAAACCTGATCCAAGTTCTCCACTTTGCTACTTCATTAATCCCCGAGTCTCAGTTTCCTTAACTGTAAAATGGGACTAACAACACACCTATATCGTCGCATTATGGTGAGAATCAAATGAAGTAACTTGCATATAATACCTAGCCCCTAATATGCACTCGGAAAATATTAGCTAGGCAAACAAACTTGACATCTAGATGGTACTCCAAAGTATGCCTGAGCATCTTTCTGCAGATCATTACCTTCAGACAAAAATGTCAACCTGACATCTTAGAAACTCGAAAGCTTGGTCTCCTGAGAACTCAAATGCTCCGTAAATACCAAGGATGGCACAACAACAAAGGCTAGCTTGGAAATTACTCAGTTCATAAGTGAGTATGTGTCAGGGGTAAGAGGGTGTACCCACTAAAATTTAGCCAGAGAACCTGGAAGGTCATATGGACTAGGTGTAGTAATAGGATTTGAGAATTTGGAGCCAATTATTGTCAGCATTTCTAAGTTTCCCAAGTAGAGTACATTAAAAGGCCTGTTCTCTACCTACAAGATGGGAATACTGCTGCCAGTTTCCCAAGATGCCTGAGTAGTCACTTCATCTTCTCTTAGGGATTTATCTCTTCCCGGATGTGGGCTGTGCTGGCGGGTCTTGGTGTCCAGACACCAGCCCTTCCCTGGCCAAAGTGCAGGCACATGACACTGGGTGAGGCTCTCCCTGAGGACTCTGCCCTGTCACTCCTGAGGCAGCTGTACACAGTTTCACTCCCCAGAGCAGTCCCAGACCTCCAGCCTTCCCCTGAGCCTACTGACCACCTTCCTGTCCATCCCCTTTCTCTCCAGTTAACCAGGGGCTTCCACTGCTTACAACCGAAGAACCCTGACAGGGATGACGTCACGCCGAGACTGAATCAGTGAATTTCCCAAACCATGAGAAAAACAGGCTGGAGGATTAAGTGTGTATTTACTGAGCCCAGATCCCACCTCGGATTTGGGGATAATTAGGACTGAGAGATAAGACTTCATCCCATCAGCTTCTGCAAACCTCACATTTTGACCATCCCAGCAACCCAGTCTCATAACTCCAGGCCTGTGTGTTTGCAATTTCCTTGCCTGACCCAAGAGGCTGTCAGAAAGGTTCCCTAGACACAGAGGCAGCCCCTGGATGACAGGAGCTCAGTTCTACACAAAGAAAGCCATCTGAGGCAGCCCCTGGGGGAAAAGGTCTCCCTGGAAACCAGGTGACCCCTTCCCCTGTTCACAGACTCCCCACTAGAACAGGGGCCCCAAACGCCCTGGGAAAATCAGTCCAGCTTTCTTCAAATACCTCAGAGGCCAACAGGACAAGAATCCTGTCCGAGCCTGCCTGCCAGCTCACCCTGTACAATTCTTCATTATCTGGGCATAGCTTCCGTATCTACCTCTAAGCGCACTTCCTAGAGGTTATAAGTGGGGGCAGTAGTAGAATGTGGTAAGTAGGACCTCTACCTGACATGCTTACCAATACAAGCTCATCCCAGTTCATGCCAGTTCTAATCATGGCTAACATTTCTGAGCACATACTATGTCCCAGGCACCATTCTGAGCACTCTATATATGTGTGAGCAAATTTAATCTTCACCAAAACCCTCTATTTTCACCATCCCCATGTACAAGGGGAAACTGAGTCACAATGAATAACCCAGCTAGGCAAGGCATAAGCCAGAATATGAACGGAGGAGCTTGGCTCTAAAAGCCAGGATTTTCTAAATCTTTATGCCATCCTGCATCTCAAATGGAAGGGAGGGGTTGGGCAAGGGGGCATAGGACCTAGGGAGAAAAGGAGCCTACATCCTAGCAGAGAAGACCATCAACAAACAAATAAATTAGAATTACAAGGTCATGGACAAGGGATATGAAGAAAATCAGGAGTGATTTTGAGGAACGTTCTGGAACTCCACAAATGTTCAATTATCTTGCTCTGGGTTGTGGTCCCATGAGTGCACAGGTGTTAGAAGTTCATCAAGCTGTACACCAAAGATTTAAAATGTACCAGAAAATAGTAAACAAATGGCAGATGGTGGGAGGCTACAGATAAGTAAGGGGAGAAGGCTGGAATGATTCATGCGGTAATGGATCAGAACTGGAGACAAGTGTATGAACTCATTTAATTTGATATAAAGATAGAAACATCTATAGATATGTGTATACAGATGGGTTAGTAACACGTTTCCTTGCTGTCTTCCGAGAAGACTTAGGAGCAAAGACGCATCAGTAGCAAGGAGCACACTTGAGCACTCAGATCTTGGTTTCTAATGCTGTTCTCCAATAAACAAAAGTAGGATTCCTTGGGGAAACATCTAATTCTAGGGCTGTGACACAAAATATACAAGATGAACCTAGAGCACCTTTTAGTGGCATAAAGTAAGAAAGTATTCAATCAGTCAATCAACCACCCAGTGACGTCAAAGGGATACTGAAATGCTCCCAATGGCCAAAGATGAAGTAATTTGAGCCATAAAGTAAACAAGTAGTATTGGACTATATAACCCAAAGTAGAAAATAACTGAGTCCATGATGATATAAATAAATGAATGAATAAATAAATGGGGGGGAGAAAAATCTCCCATACAGAAGAATTCCAAATAATAAATATTCTGACCTTAAGGAAGAGGAATCTAACTCCCCACTCCATGTGAGCTGGGCTTTGTGACTTCCTTCTAAAGAGTACATATGGAAGGGGGAAAAATTGACAAATGCTACCTGAGCCAAGTGGTCAAGGTCAATATCACCAGGTTATAATATGTACCCTTGATATGATGTGATGAAACAGCACTTTACTCTGTGGTCTTCCTCCCCAAAATCCATTATTCCAGTCTACCCCAGTCCAATCATGAGAAAAACATCAGATAAATCCCAGTTGAGAGACACCCTATACCTGATGATTACTCCTCAAAACTATCAAGGTCATTGAAAACAAAGTCTGAGAAATTTGTCAGAGCCAAAACAAGTTGAAGAAGATGTAACTAAATATTAATGTGGTTTCCTGGGTGGAATCCTGGAACAGAAAAGGGACCTTAGTGTAAAAAACTAAGGAAAACTAAACAAAGCATGGACTTTAGTTGGTAATAACATACCAATATCGATTCATTAATTGTGACAAATGAACCATACTAATGCATGAAGTTAATAATAGGAGGAAAACTGTGTGTGTATGTGTGAGGGGTGATATGAGAATATTCTGCACTATCTTCACAACTTATCTGGAAATCTAAAATTAGAAGTTTATTATTAAAAATAACAAAAAATGATGAAATGGTTCCTTTGGACTGAGTGGCCACTAAAGGAGATGACGTTTGAGATGAATCTGAGAGATGAGAAATAGGCAGCAGGACCCAGGGCGCCATGTTCCCAGCAAAGGGCGCAGAATACACATGGCCCTAAGGAGCAAGAAAGAAGGGAAAGAGGCCAGGCAGCTCAAGTGGAGTCAGGGAGAGCAAGAGTAGGAGGCAAACAGAATGTCACAGGTAAACAAGTCAGCCCAGCTAGGTAGGACATAGTAACCTCAGACTTGAGCCTCAGGGCACTGGAGGTCAGTGGAAGCAGTTAGCAAGATGTAACAGATCTCATCTCTGCTTTTTAGATCTCCCTAGCTGCTATAGGAAGAGGATTGGAGTGGGGCAGATAAGAGGGACAATGGTCACCCAAGAATGGTCATGCTTCAGGTAACAGTCAGAGGAAGATGCCACCTGGTGAAGAGCTAGGAGTATCTAGAGAGATGAAAGAAGAGAACAGGGTGCTCCACACGCTCGGGGAAGGGGGCGGATTGTCCTGATCAGAGCACGCCTCCCACCCCAGGTGACAATCCCTGGCTTTGACTCTCTTGGATAAGTCTTCACAGAGGGGTCCAAGAAGGACGCACCTCCTTGAAGGCAGAGCCTTGCTCAGTTCTGCCACTTACTACCTGTGAGACATTACCATTTGGAGCCTCAGTTTCCTCATCTGCAAAATGGGAACAACACCTCCCTCATACAGGGATTAGAAGAATTCTGTAAGAGAAAGCTCCTGGTCCAAGTACAGTTTCATAAATACTAAGTATTCTTTCTACAAGAGGAGCCCAAAGTGGGAGGAATTTTAGAATCCAACTTAACACCCCGTTTTACAGATAAGAAAAGGGAGGCACAGAGACAGAAGATGTCTAAGCCCCATGGGAAACAGAACAAGAGACCCCCATCTCCCAGCTTCCTTTCTCTGGGTTCTCCCTCCACATTCTGACCACAACAAGGGGGGGAAGCACACACTCCCCTCATCAGTTGTTGCAAAAATACCCTTCAGGAAGGTTCTTTCCTTGCTCAAAACTCCCCTGCTGATGACCACCCCCCTAGATGGGGCTAGATGGGGGTTGTAATGAAGGATGATGGGTCCATGGACTGCGCCCAACCTCCCAACCTTTCCTTGCCTCCCTGTGGCTCTCTTCCTTCCCCACCCCCTAGACACAGACCACCCACATGAGCAGCCTGTGCCTCCTGCCTCCTCTCTGAACCATGCCAATCCCCCATCTGTCAGGCCAGCCCCAGCAACAGCCAGCTCCCACCTCCCAGGTCACAGTCACGACTATCTGACCCCTATCTTTGCCCGAAATGACAAGTTTATAAAAATCCTCAAAAAGCTTTGCTATTCCAGATGCCTGTAAGAAGCCACTTTTTGTGCAGCTCTCTAACTAGCTAGATGGAAATCTTTCTGGGTGAGTCTGTTAACAACCCTCTCCACAGCCCTTTCCGCCTTCCCCATACCCCAGAGCACCGGGCTGTGTGCTCAGAGCAGGCACTCAGCGCCTCATCGAAGGAATAACACAGTGGTACAACCATTAAGTTTAGAGACGAGCATTTTCATCAACCAAAGACATGACAAATACTCCAGTAGCTCATTTTTAAATGCACCCTGGAGGCAAAAGTGAGTAACTGCTTCCCTTTTGGGGAAGCCTCATAAAACCTCACACACACCAAAGGAAAAGTACCAATCCCTCAATTGGAAGTTTGAGGCGTCTAAAACAGGTTTCAGTATTAGAAAACACCAACTATGTTCCCTCTAACTTTCTCAATTTTGTCCTAAATGCAAATACTAGCCCCAGCATTCCAGAAAGTTCTACAGTTTCTTCCACTTCTGTGATTCCAAACAGGCCGTTTATTAAAATCAGAAATCGAGCAGCAGCTGGAGATGGGCTGCTTCCAGAACATACTTCATTTAAATTCTGATTCCTGAAAGTCACCCTGCAGAGAGGCAGCCAGCCAGCCACCTTCAGTAAAGATATAAAATTTGAGGTCATAGACAATCCCAGACAAGTTGGGATACCTGCACAGGCACGCACGGGAAAGCAAAGCAAAGGGAGATTTCTCCATAAATGAGGTTCATCTATCTAAGGTCCCACATCTCAAAAATCGGAGGAGTGTTACAACCTCGGCGCACAGAGCCACACTTCACTGCCCCACGACAAGAAAAAGAAATCCAATTTCCTCCTCTGATCTGGATGGAATAGATAATACAAGATTTTTACTCACCTTTGGAGCGAGTAGAGATATCCATGCCCTCTCCCACCTCCTGTTCTGTTTTGATCTCCTCCTCAGCCAAGCTGAAACAGAGCAAATTATGTTCAGGTTTAGGTAGACTGAGAACTTGCCCCATGGGGGTAGTTATTTAGAAGTCCTAACAACAAACCCAACTTTAAGACATTCCCCCCATCCTTATGTAGGGATGGGGGGAAGAAACCTACATTTGATTGCAAACAAAGTGTTAATCCTCCTAAAGGAGTATTTTTAAAACACCAGGTTGTTCTTTTTTTAAGGCAAATTACTATTCCAGTTATCCGGCAAGTGGGGGATGCAAAAAAGCATTTTTTTTAGACACACAATTACAATCTGCCCCCATGGGCCAATGAGAACCCAGCCTTGGAGTAAACAAGTTTCTCATTGTTAACACCGGCTTCAGGTAGGAGGTGGTTTGCAGGGTAGGCAGAGTTCTGATGTCTTAATTCTGTAAGGCAAATGGCATTTCTCAGACCTCCCTGCTACATCTTACAATTTCGAGATGAGGCAAGAACAGGAAAAAAATGTACAGAATTTCAAAGTAGAAAAGTTTGCCCAGGCTAGTAGCAAAAGGCCTGGTCTCAAAACATTCAAGCCACCGGCATTTATCCCAGGAACTAGGATTGGGGTCTCCACACTCCCACCCCCGGGATGTTTCCTCTGGGTGGCAGGAATGACTTAGAGAAAGCATTCGGCACTCTTTTGAGCTGTGACTAATTATCCCCACCACAAAAGTAGAATGAGGAAGGAGTCTTTGAAAGAGAGGCTGAGAGTTGGGGGTTGGGGAGAGAGGCAGGAAAGCTGGGAAGGTCCACCAGAATCTTCTCTCCCTTCCTCTTTTGGAACTCCCTGTTGAATAGAGTGCAGGCCATTTCATATGCCACACACACACACACCTAAGCCAAGCCAGTCAAGGTGTGCTTCAATAGGTGCCAGTTGTAAGGTACTGAACTTTCCCGACAGTGAAATAGTAAGAAGCTTAACAGCCCCAACTGCTGTGCTCAGTGGTTACAGCATTGGTCCACACACCTAAGAGTCTCGGGTTCAACTCCCAGTCAAGGGTGGGCACAAACCTGGGTTGCAGGTTCAATCCCTGGCCCCACTCAGGGCATGAGTGGGAGGCAACCAATCAACATGTTTCACATCAATATTTCTCTCTCTGTTCTCCTCCCCCGTCTCCTCTATCTAAAAATTAATGGAAAAAATATCCTCCAGTGAGAATTAACAAAAAGAAAACTAAAAAACCTGGCCAGCGTGCCTCAGTGGTAGAGCTTTGACCCATGAAACCAGATCACGGTTCGATTCCCTTCTGCCCGGCCAGCGTGGCTCACCAGTTGAGCATCAATCTATGATCCTAGGATCCAAGAGATCGATTCCCCGTCAGGGCACATGCCTGGGTTGCAGGTTCTATCTCCAGTAGGGGGCAATCAGTAACTCTCATCATTGATGTTTCTCTCTCTCTCTCTCTCTCTGAAATCAATAAAGATTTTTTTTTTAAATGTCCCTTCTGTATTCCATGCTCTGGGACTGTCTATGACAAAAGATAAGTCCAAAAATGCCTGGTCACATGGAGATATGTTCAGGGGAGTTCCACATTTGTTGGGGGAAGAGGATTCATGAGAATAGGAACTAGATAGAAAGGAAGAGATGATAGCTCAGAATTAAATTAGAAAGAACTTAGAGGCCTCAAACTTAACTAGTCCCAGCAGAGAAGAAAGGTAGTTTGGTTTTAAATCAGAATATTAACACCTTTCGCTCTCTGATACTGAACCCCATTAACAATTTCATTTGCACTGCATCTGTAGAGAAAGGCTCTGACACAAATCACCAAAGAAACAACTGACAGGTTGTCACAAATGGTTTTCATCAGAAGAAAGCAGCCTTTTAAATTTAAACACATCGCTAACATGCAATAATACAATGGTGATGGTGGAAGGTGATTTTAGCACTAACACTTTCTACTCCAATTTAAGAGGCACACATTCTCAACTCAGAAACACACCCTGCCTGCCGCATACACAGGTTGTCCAAATAGACACTGGTGGTGGTTTCTTGCTTGGGGTGATGGGAAATAAATTTTAACAAAAAGCCCCGTGCAGCCTTCAGAGCCTGGTAGATGGTCCACTTCAAAAGAACAAATAGCCACCTTGATCTTTCTACCAACTAGAATTCTTTCCCCCTCTAGCATGAAGTATGTGAAATCCTAAACTTCTTGACACCAATCCCCTATTTAGAGGGATGGAGGAAAATGCTAATCTGGGATTCAACCAAAATGTCCGGTTGTGAAAGAAACAATTATGCAAAATAGAGCCCCAAAAACCCACTTGAAGGATTTCTGCAGGGATGAAAACAGTCAAAGGTATATTGACCATGGAGGAGAGCTGTATTCAAGAGAACAATGATTTGGCTTGTAACAGCCTAGAGGAGTTGAATACTTCAGGCAGAAATGCTGCAGAGAGGCTAGGAAAATGCAAACTAGTGATGTGGGGGCTATTTGCTGCTGAGTTTAAGATAATCAATTCTGGAGCAGAAAAGAAGGGGGGAGTTAAGCTGTTTTATCTTTCCAACTATTACAAGTGGGCACCATAATCACCTAACTTTCGCAATAGCACCACCAGCTTTAGAGCAAGGATTTCAAGCACAATAATTTCAGAAAACCATCTTTTTCACAGATCACAAAGCCATCCTTTCCAAGGGAACCCATGCATGCACACATGCGTGCACACACACACACACACACACACACAATAACTTGTATTTGGCCAAAGGAAATTGCAGTGTCTATGCATTAAAAGGGAAAAAATTTCATTTACAAAAGCAAAGACCAGAATGCAAAATTAGTCATTTTACATAGCCACATCTAAAGGGACTTCCTTTTTTCTATACCACTGAACTCAGGGTTTTTTTGGTTGTTGTTTTTTTTTTTGGTTTACTTTTAAGTATTAGTATGTTATTAGGGGAAAAAACTATTTATATTACATCAAAAGTGGTGGTGAGAAAAGATTTGTACCTGTGTGAATGCCCCACAGATCTTGGTCAAATTAGGTTAAGAACTATTCAGCAGTCATTTGGAGAAAAAACAACAACAAATAACAATAACTGTTAAAAAGAAAAGGCAGCTGCATCTGGAGAAAAGACTTTGAACTCTTGTCATTAACACATTAAAGTCTTAGGAAATATACAGCATCTTTCCTTCCCTATCTGTGAGCTTCCAGCAACCCGGGACTATTTAAATCAAAAACAATGAAAAACAAGCATTTGTTTTAAACTGACATTACTTTTTTTTTTTTTCTTTTAAGGTCTGCAGGGGAGGCTGGGGGCCCCACACAAGGAAAAGGTAATACTAGCTGAAAATCAAACAACAGTCTCTCATCCCAACAGGAAAATTCACCATCAACTAGTTGTATACATTATAATGTTACCACCACCACTTCTTGCACTCACATTTACCCTAAGTCACTTGCCTCTGGATTTCACAAACTGATACATTTCAGATAATTCAAGAAATAACAGCGCCTGCAAATACAACCAAGACCATCCCATCCGGTCCCAGAAAGAATAAAAGATTTCTCCCCCAATGCCTGAGCAAGAAAACCTATGCTTAAGCTCTTAACCTGCATGCACTTTTGAAAAAGAGCAATTAAAAGTTGTAGATGAACTGCTGCACCTCCAGGATGTTTTAAGTCTTCTGATTATTAATTCTGAGGACTCAAGGCTGGTCCGTAATTCCCAGGAATCCCATCCCCTGAACACACTTCCAAGAGAGAAAGAAAAAAAAAAAAAATCTACTTTTGACAGAAAAATGCCTGGATACACAATGCCCAGATCTCTCTTTTCCCCAAGTCCTACTATCTGACTTTTAACCAAGAATATCTAAATCCGTCTAGAATATACAACCAGCATGCACAAGACTCTGTGGTTCTACAGCTGAGGATCATCCCGCAGCAATTCAAGAATCATGCATCATTCCAAAGGACTTTTCCTTCAGCTTTTTACTTTCATTCAAAATACCAAACTGGTCCAGGCTGTAAGAAATAGTTAATCCCCAAGACACAACACCTTCCTCTTCTAGATCACAAAATAGCCAACATCAAATTTTAAAAACCATGCTTCCCTAAATCTGCAATTCGTTTTTTGTTTTTTTAATTGGGGGTGGGGGGGAGGGAATGGTTAGCAGAGCAGCTTTATATAAGCACTCACCTAAAACAGGCAGAGTCATCGGTAGCTAAGCTATTTATGCAGGATTCTTAAAATGGCGTCTGGCAACACTGCCTCATTCCTGGATTGAAGCTAAAATGGTAGCAGTTTGTTCAATAGCTGCAGCTCTTGTTTAAGCAGCCCTGCTACTTTCAAAGCCACCCTCCCTAAATATCAAAACCAGGCAAAGCTCAACCAGAGGACACCAACAACCCAACGTTTAGAAGCTTAAAAAAAAAAAAACCTGCAGTGACAGGGGGAGTTTGTGA
The DNA here is from genome assembly GCF_964146895.1 of Miniopterus schreibersii. NCBI lineage: Eukaryota > Metazoa > Chordata > Mammalia > Chiroptera > Miniopteridae > Miniopterus > Miniopterus schreibersii. Next base: position 51,445,319 of record NC_138110.1, on the reverse strand, counting down.
AGTCACAGGTTCCTAAGGAAAACCCTTCCCTTTCAGATCCTGAGCCTTCACCATGAGGCTCTGAGAAGAGGCCCCCTTTGCCCTCGAATTAGGCGGGTGAAGGTGAGGAAATATGCAGCTGTGTGTGTGGCATAAGCTGCAGACAGACAGGTGTCTACCAAACACAAAAATGTTAAAAGGCAGCAGGCTGGGGAGGGGAAGGAAGGAAGCCCATTTCCCCTTGGTATATTAAAAACCAGCTTTGCATCCATACCAAAAAGGAGCTAGGTAAAATGAAAGTGCCTCAAGGACAGCAGGCATCTGAAAAGCCAAGCTAAAGGGCTGCACCCCAGTCTGAGGCCAAGGTAAAAATCCAAAGGCTGTGTATAAGCCTGAAAACGGCCACCAAATACCCAGCCGGTCCTAAGACAGCAGCAAGGAAAGACAATCGGAGTCTGCAGAGACACAACAGTAAAACATTCGCTCAGCCAATGCACAGGATACTCACAAATTAGATTTTTGTCCACCCCCAACAGAGCCCTGAAAATTAACAACTGGTTTTGCAAAACCCGCTTTCAGAGGCCAAACTAATAGCCTCATAGTGGATAATGTAATTTACTGTTACAGGTCTGAGCATTGGCCTCAGCACTGTGGTGCTGTGAGTGGGGAGTTTCAAGGTGACTGCTTTTTAGCTCCAGGGGAGACAGGAGGGCACGGTGCCCAAGGCTGTGCCAGGGCGAGGACGGGCGGCTGGCTCCTCGCCGGCCGATAGGTGGGTAATCTTGATGAGGAGGGACAGCCTAGCAGCGCAGCTAGCTGCGGGGCTGAAATGGCTCCCGCCTGCTTGTTTATCTGGAGATTGGGGAGGGGGAAGGGCAGCCATAGCCTAGGCAACCTGAAAAGCCAAGGGTGAATCCTTGTTTTTGCATTTCAGAGCAACATAAGGGCTTTTAAACATATTCCCTTACTAAATCTCAGCTGTGAGGTGGCAAAGGCACTTTTGCGTGTGTCTTTCTTTTCAGGGTCAACCAGAGGCAAAGCCAGATCTAGGGCTTCTCAGCTGACAAATGTTTGTTGCCTCTGCCACAGGAGAGAGAAGGGAAAAGAAGGCAAAAGAAACAAAGAGATCACACATTTGAAGTGGTTGGACTCAAAAAACCTACCTCTGCCTTCAGGGTTTTCTGGGTTACTGTGGCCCTGGCTTTTTACAGATCAACTCATTTTCCTCTCTCCTATTTAAGACATGGAGCAGTTCACCACTGTCCTCCCAGGGAAAGAAAAAGGGTTACAAGAAAGAAAAAAAGAAAGAAAGAAAGGGGGGGAAAAGCTATTGTTTCCATCCCTAATTTATAACTCAAGATGCCCCATTGTTTCCTTCTTTCTGACTCAAATCTTTGAGCTGGTAATTATAAAAGTAACTGGACGGGGTTCCAACAGGCTAACCATGTTCATGCACAGCAATTAGAAAAACTCTGTAGAAAGTTTACTGAGTGATTATATATAATTAATTCCTAGTTACAGACAGAACACTGACCATTTTCTGGAGCTAATAAAAGCAGTTACTCCCCCTCCCCCACGTGAATGCCACTTAATTTCCCAAAGCAGAAAGTGAATCCATCCTGGAGGGTCTTGAAGGAAAAAAAAGGGAGGGGGGAGAGAGGAATCAAAAGCTCCAGTGTGTTTGTGTTTGTTCCTTGCAGCTGTGCATCCTCTTTGGGGACCGAGGAGGCAGAAGGAAAAAGGAAAACAGCCCAATGTGCTGTCCCTCCCTCTGCAGTCTGCACCGGTGGCAGAGAACATTCTACCTTGATGTAAAAAAGGTGGGGGAGGGTGAGATGCCTTAGGAATGGAATGCAGGAGACTCTTCAGCTTGGTGGATCTGCTTTTCCTAAAAGGAACAAAGATGGTAGAAATTTCCAGAAGGCCCAGTCTCAATTCGGCCACTACCATTGTCAATCTGTAACCTTTCCTCCCAGTCTATTGGTTCAAAAGCTGGAGAGAGGAGCCCCATTGGGCTGCTCTGTGAGCCAGCAGTGCCTACCTAGTCCTGCTGCAATGCAGACATTTTTACCCCCTAACTGAAACTGGAAAATAATGCTACTTTGAAAGCAACTGACTTTTTACAGACTCATGCTTGGTGGTGGCCACAGTGCCCAGGAAAAGTAGCTAGCTTGGTCCAGGCTGGGAACTTGCTGGGGCTGGCTGCACATGTGAAAACAGATCTTGGCTTTGCAAACCTGTGGGAGCCATTTTTAATGTGAGCTTTTAGAGGACAAATGCCTTGCCCTTAGGTTTCCTTCCAGCCCAACAAATACAACATTACGCAAACGCTGAAGGCACCAAACCAGGAGTCTTGTGATTAGATACTGCTTCTAGGGAGGCCACAAGAACCTCAATATGTAATTTCCATTTACAGCCAGGAGATAAGAACAAAGAAAAATAGCCAAGTGTCTGAACTTACTTGTGTGGGGCAGTACAACTGTTCAGTTTTAAGTATATAAAACATCATTAACTCCTAGCAATTATACTCTAAGAAGCTGGCCTTCCACAGACTTTTTGTAACTTAGAATTTGGTACATTTCTCACTATTAAATGAGCCTTTTTCCAATTGGTGCTAAAAGCTAGACACTAATTTAAAAGAAAAAAAGATTACTGACTCCATCAGGTTGGCATAACACAGCAACTGAATATATTTCCAGTATTTACGGTCATGCTGGATTGGTCTCCAGGCTGGAAATTGATGCAGTGAACTTCTAGGGAAATTCTGAAGCTAACACTAAACAAGAGTCCACTTTTTTCACTCTGAAGTTGTAACTGCAGCATTAAGAGATCAGGGGAAATGTAAAAAGAAATAATTCATAAGTAAAGGCAAGCATGCATACAGATGTGTGTGTGGGTCTGGCTTGGAAAAGGCCGAATCTGTAATGCAGTCCTGAATCAAATCAAGTTTGCTGGTGGGTGGAATTCTGCACTCAGTGTCAGTATCTTAAAACCTGAGTACTGACACCACCACCCCCACACACACCACCACCCCCACACACACCACCACCACCACCACCAGCAGCTCCTGCCCCCACCACTTGCTTAAGGCTCTGTGACTCTAAGAACAAGCACTTTCTTATATTTCAAAAAGCAGATCACCTACCCAGAGTTCTATCTAATATCCAAACAAACCCAATTAAAGGTCTCCAGGCAAGTCCTGCACAATGAACTGCACATGTCTCCCCAGTCTGAGGGTTAACAGGAAGTGTAATCTTCAATCCTAGCTGCAGGTTCTCAGGACAAACAGTGGATTCAAACAGTCACCTAAAATAAGACACTATTAAAAAGCCCTTGTTTGGTTCCTCCACTGCTATAGCCAAGACCCCCTGCTACAAACAGACCCCAAATGTTCGCCAAACTCTTTAGACATGGTCACAGAGGAAATGGATCGCTTTACTTACCCAACATGTTCAAGCAACCGTCTCATTTTTCCAGAGTTAAGAAGAGAGAACAGGCTGGCAGATTTGGGACTTGATCAAAAAGGAAATTTTTTTAAACAGTTACATGGGATTATTAAAAACACACAAAACAACAACAACACAACACAACTGAATAGGGAATGCTGTCATGAGCCACACACATGATTTTATTTCCTCTGCACTATTACAGGGGGGCAGAGGATGATACAATGAGGGGGGGAAAAAAAAGGGAAAGGAAAAGGGATAGGATAAAAGATGCATTAGTTCATTGAAAATCATGCAAGAATAGAGAGCTAAGGGATCCAAAAGAGTCCTCACAGATTTATTGCAGGATGTTGTCCAACATCTCCCCCCACACACACCCCCACCCCCACTCCCCATCCCTACTCCAAAAACTTCCTCCAAAGCCTAGAAAACACTTTCAGAAACATTTGCTGGCTGTAGGCTGGCTTGCAGAAGAACACTCTGTTATCAACAGAAGTCAGGAAAAAAGGCTGAACAATGTAGTTTCAAGTGAAGAAACCCTGTAGGGAGAGAAAAGACCATGTAGAGACACCACCACCCACCTAGGCCCCAGGAGCTAGGAGCTCTCCTTAGCCCTGCTCTGCTGAGGGCTTGGTTCTGTTTAAAAACACACGTCCTCTCTGGTCAAAACTTAGTCCAGCCTTCCCAGAACCTCTTTGGAGAGGAAAACTTGCCTGCTTTGCTGTCTGCCATGAGCTCTCCTTAGAGAGGAGCCTGCTTGCTCACCTTCCATTTTCTTCCCCCAGCAGGCATGTGACACAAGAGAAGACAATAGTGCAGGGGGGGAAACTGCTCAGAGAGAGAGAGAGAGACAGAAAGAGGAGAGAGGAGAAAAAAAAAAAAGCTTCTTTTTTGGCATACCAGGATCTAACTTCAAACTATTCCAGAAACACCATGTCCTGGTGGAAGAAAAGGTGTGCCAGGCCCTTGCCAGTTTGCAAAATCGAGCTATGGCTAATGGCTACTTAGCCATGTGACCCAAGAAAGCAAAAAAATTCTCTCTAAACAGTTCCAAGTTAACCTAAGTGCTGTGGGGGTGAGTGTGGCACGGCCAGCCACAGAGAAATCACACTGCTCGCCCACAATTCGGATGTCTCAGAGGGAGGGGGAGAAAAGATGGTTAAAAAGTCGAGCTTACCTCTGTGGATGCATTGTTAACACTGTGTAATGTCAATACTTATAAAACATGGAGGACAGGCTCCTAGTTCTCACAGAAAAAGGGTTTGGCACTTCGGCTTGATGATCTGGCCGCCTAATAAGAGCTCATCCCCGATTGGCTGGCCCGGCAAATCGGAGTGTAAGGCGGCCCGGGATTGGCTGAAACACTTCCTGAGCGATTATCTTTGTGAGGCTCTGGTGAGCAAGAGCCATCCTGTGCATAGAAAAAGACAGGCTAAGCTAGGCCTTTTGCAGCAAGAAAAACTTGGAAAAGGGGCCCCCAGACGCACTTCTCCCACGTCCTGGCTAGATTTCCCAGTACGGGCAAACCAGTGCAGCCAGCCTGACCTGCTCCAGCAAAGCCTGAGGCCCAGATGCCACTGGGAAGAGAGTTTTTGGGGTGAGCTGACAGGGCTCACCCTTGCTTGCCCCCCACAGAAGGGGCTCTCTGCTCAGAGGAAGGCTGGCTCTTTTCTAGAACAGTCCAGCAGAATGGTTCCCCCTGGGGGAAGGTGAAGCTGAGGAGTGGGGAGCCCCAGAAAATGAGCCAAGGGGGCAGGAGAAAGGGGCTGGAGGCAGGCCTCTGTGGAGCTGGGGGGCAGGCAGACAGGACAGGCAAGCCCCAAGAAATCGCTAAAGAGCAGCCCTGACTTCTCAGAGGACAGGATTTGGGCTGCTGAGGGGAGGAGGGGAGCAGAGTGGTCAAGTTTGCATAGTCATTGTCAAAATGCCTCCTGGAAAAGCAGGCCAGAGGGCCATTTTTCCCGGCACAGAATCTGTCTTCTTGTCCCCCTCAGCCAGGACTCAAAGGAAAAACCAAAATGGGTTCCTGCCTCCCTGCCAGGATGCCAAGGGGCGGCCCCCCTCTCCGTCCTTACCCTAAGAAAAGCCAAATGCGCTCCTAGCAGGCCACATGCCTAGATCTACAAACTTCCCTTCCCCTCCCAGCCCCCTCCCCCACGGCTGAGGCCTGCTAAACCTGTCAGTTAAACAAAAATCTGACTTCCGTATTAGTCTGCGATGCCTTCAGCTTCCTGCCTATTAACCCTCTCTCGGACTCTGGGCCTGGCTGGGAAAGACTAGGCCCCGAGATCGCAGAAAAGGCCTGTGGAAAAATACCAGCTGCAGCTCCCCCGGCAGATGCAGAAAGAGAGAGAGAGTGAGCCGCTGTCTCTCGCCTTTGCTTCCCAAGGAGGCGTGTACCTTCTGAATCCAGGGCACAGGCAGTGCCTCTGGGTCTGAGAAGCCATTTAAATCCAGAGGGAAAAAGAAAGATGTCAAACTCGGCGAGGGAACAAGAACCCCCATTATTAGTCAGGCCTACACCCACTGCTTAGCCCTTCCTGTCACAATCACCCCTGTATGTATGTACTTGGGGAGCTGGGCCCTCGGTGGGCAGACAAATCCCATGAGCTTTATGAGGATTCTTGCTGAAATTTATTTCCACAGAGAACGGCTTCTTTTTGTCCCCTAAGGCAGATGGAACAGCTATTTCACACACAGCCCTACACTTGGCAGCCCCCCCCCCAATCTCTGGCACTGCTCCCCAGTAAAATATTAACTAGTTTTTCGGAGCTGCTTATAATTCCACCCATTTCAATAGAATTAGGTGGTCTTTGCCTGTTTGCTCCTGAAAGCTGCCTTTGTAGTTGGCCTGTATCCTGAGAAGATGCAAACCCAAAAGGATCTCAAAATGTCCATGCTTGCTCTCCTTTTTCTTTTAAGACAAGGTGCTTAATTAACAAGATTTTTTTAAAAAACAACAAGCTGGAACAACAGAAGCTAAATAAACACCATTCTTTAGAGGCTGCAGAAAGCTTCCAAAGGTAACGCAGCCATATTCCAGGAGGTAAAACTATGGCCCAATAAAGTGTCCTGACTCTCCTAAAATTAGGATTCGTGGGCTTTCTTTCCTGTCCCACAGCACTGGTTCCCACAAAGAAAACAGAGCTGATGGCCTGCTCTCCCCACCCCCACCCCCACATGGACAACAGATGCCCACCGAGTGTACGTCAATTCAATTCTTCCTGCCGAGGAATCTTCTATCAAATGGGAACAAGCCAAGAATCCACACACACTGTACTGCAGGGACAGGGCCCAGGCTTTATGAAAAGGGAGGGGATTTTGTTGCTGTTGTTGTATTTTAGGCTAAAGAAGCCAAGATGCAGGGTGGGCCAACACTCAGGACAACAGGCCTGGGCCTCACCAGAAGGGAGGGGCCTCTCCTTCCTGGGGGTGGAAGCTTGCTCAGTCATACAGGGAGACCAAATGGGTGACAGTCGTAGGCCAAAGCTAATTGGACTCTGCTTCCTCCACCACCATCCCATGAGGAATTCTGTTTGTCTCTGCGGGTGCTACTTTTTTGGGGGGAAAGGGGACACAAATGTGACTGTGAGTTTGTGGTGGATCTTATGTGCAGCTAACTTCTCGACCCAATGAGGAAATGAAATATGCCACTGGTGCTGCGTGGTGGATTTTACCCAGGGATTAAAGCTTGTTGCATAAACAGCTGCAGCATCCCCCCCCTTCCTCCCCTCCTCTCTCTGATCACTTGATCACTTGAAATGTTTTCTGGGGCAAAGAGCAGGAAGCTGCAGGCTTATTTTGGCAGCTCTGCTCTGTTTGAGGAATGCTGTTGGCATTCGGGTAGGTCTGAGGTTATCTGGAAAACGGCAGTTGGGCTGGGGACAGAGACAAAGGTATGGTGGTAGCAGATGGAATCCTGGGAGAGTGAGGGATCGAAAAGGAAGGCCAGGGCAGGCCCACTAAGGGCCATTCCTGGGCTTGATGGAATATGGCTGGTAAGAGGCCAGCCCAATGTTGCTGGTCTGCATCTAGAGATCATTCAGTGGCCCTTCTCAAACCCTCTCTGCACAGAATGGTCCTGGCAGCTACCAAATGCTCACAGTGGGCCAGGCCCTGTGCTAAATCAACACTTTACACAGACTGACTCCTGGAGACAGGGAGCATGGTGACGGACATGGAACTCAGCCCAAAGACGTGAAGTGAGCTGCCCAAGGTCACACGGCTGGCAAGGGCCAGAGATCAGACTTCCAACCCAGTTAGGACTCCACATCGATAAACCCTGTTCCTTCTCTTGCCTCTAAAGAAAGAAAAGAGAAGCATGATCAGTATTTTCTTTAGGAGATTGACTCCTTTGACAGTGAGTTTTAAGTCCTGAATGATGCAGTTGGGAGAATTTTAGATCAGACTAACAAAAGGACCAGAGAAACCTCCTCTCTCCCTATAAATCTTCAGCAAGATGTCAAGGGGATCGCTTTGCCATCTCTAAAATCAGGCTTTTATATTTCTTGAAATCAGTAGTTCTCAACCAGCAGTGGTTTTGCCCCCCAGGGGTATGTAGCAATGTCTGTAGATTTGAGGGTTGTCACTACTGGCATCTAGTAGGGAGCGGCCAGAGATGCTGCTAAACATCCTACAGTGCACAGGACAGTCCTCACAACACGGAATTATGTGATCCACCCTCCCCCACCCCCCATTGTGCCATGGTGGGGAATCCTTGGCTTAAAGTAAAAGGATGGAAAAAATACAACCATTGTGCCTCTGGATAGAAAAGTCAGCACAGGCCTAAACAAGCAGGTTCTGTGGTGATATTAATAAGCAATGAGCTAATAAAAATAGATTACGCCTGTCTCTCTTAATATTCCCAGGGGACGGAGAGAATCGGGGGACAAAACCAGGCTATAGGAAGCCAGGCAGAGTCTCAGTGATAAAGCTGGCCTCCCAGGAGAGGAAGGGCTGGCCCCAGCTCCCTTCCCCAGGCACCCTAACTAGTGGACGCCTGGCCCCCCTGAAATGGCTCTCTATTCCTGCTGGCCTGCAGCCAGGCAGCGGCAGGAGGAGCGGCCTCGGCAAGCTGCATCCCGAGATAGCTGGCTGACTATGAACATGAGCACGCTTGAAGTTATCTGCCTCAAACTAGCAGCAGGCCTCTCAGTCCCTTATGCGGACTGAGTCCGGGATGTGTTTTAAATGTCTTGTTTTGTTTTGTTCCTTTTTGACCAATTGGAACTGAGGCCAGCTGCAGGCAGGGTGACAGCAGGGCTCACCTTCAGAGCAAGGAGTCATGTTACAGCCACAAAGAGGCAATTAGGGCTCCCTACCTTGGAGAGGAGAGGAGGTGTCCCCTGGAAGGCCTTTTTTTTTTTACTTCTTTTTTTTTTTTTTTACTTCTTTCTAGGAGGGGCTGGCAGGATTAGGCAAATGGAGGGAGAAGGGAAGGGATGGGGGGATGGTACAGGACCATCAGGCAGATGGCCACAGTGTGGGTGGGGAGAAATGTAAGGGATGCAGGAACAAAATGAAAATGAAGAGAGAGGATTTGGTCCTCCACGTCCCCGCTCTCTTTACTCCCTAGCAGTTACTATGGAAAGAAGAGCACATATTTATGTGCTCTGTTTCTCTCTCCCACTAGACCAGTGGCAATGTCTGGAGACGGTTCCAGTTGCCACCTCTGGAGGAAGGGTATGCTACTGGTATCTAGAGGGTAGAGACCAGGGATGCTGCTAAACACCCTACCATGCACAGGATGCCCCACCACCACCCACAACAAAGAACTAGTCAGCCCCAAGTGTCACTACTGCTCAGATTGAGAACACTGAACTACACTGAGAGTTCAAGACAAAGGCCTTGTCAGAATTCGTCACCGTTGTGCTCTCTCTCAGCATCTAACATTGTGCTCCACACGCACTAGAGCTCAGTGAAACACCATGCCCCCCCCCGGATTGGATGGTTGCAGTAGTTTCCAGCCTGAGCCTCCTGCTTCTGCCCTTGTAAATATTTATGCACATGCACACTGCATACACACACAGAGGCCGCCAGTGATCTTTTTAGAGCAAGTCACTTCTTATCCCTCCTCTGCACAAAGTCCATCAGTAGCTCCCCCCTCACTCAGAGTAAAAGCCCAAGTGCTAAAGATGGCCCTCAGGCCTCCCTACAGGATCAGTGCCCTCCTCCTGATCTGTGACTTCATTCCTCTCCTTCCCTGCTCCTGGGACTGACACTCCCATCCCGCCACTCTGATCATCCATCTGTTCTTTCCACCGCCTGATTCAGCCTCATTCCCTGCCTCCCCCAGGCCTTTGCACTTGATCTTGCACTCTGCCCCTCCTCCCAGGCGATCTCCACACTTCCCCAAACCACTTAACAGTAAGCCATTTCCCTTCTCTGGCCTCATGTGTCTGCATATTCCTTCCTGCCTTCTCACCTGCTTCAGAAAGGCAGAAAGGAGGATTCTCCAGCCCAACCCGGCATCTCCTCCCCGCTCGCTCTCAGATGCCTTCCCAGCCGAGCCCTGACTCCACAATCCACCTCCTTTCTCTCACACCGTTAACTTTTTCCCTTTCTTCCCCACATCAAGTGGCAGAACTGTGCAATGGTTGAGGGAGTGGCTGCTGGCATCAGACTGATGGGTGTGAATCCACCGCCCCACTTGCCAACTGGGCAGTCTTGCTTGAGGTACGAAATTCTCTGTGCCTTTATTTTCTCATCTGCACAATGGGAGCCATCATAACACCTACCTGGAAACATTGGATGGACCAGTCCTATCAAGAACACAGCACAGTCAGCACTCATTTAGTTGCTGTCGTTACTTCCCTCTCTGCTTACTCTTAAAATGGTATTTTCTGAATGCTTCCAACTCAGTTTTCTTCCCTTCACCACCAGACTTTGCAAAGGAGGATACCAATAAATACTAATAGCTAACATGTTCCAAACACTGCGTCAAGTACTGTTCTAAGCAATTTACATGAACTAGCCTTCCCAACTCTATGCGTACCATTATAATCATCAACCCCATTTCCCAGATGAGGAAACTGAGGTAGGACCTATTGATAGTTCCATCCCAATCAAAGGTCTCTTCCAGTCTCTGCCTCAGTATTCACCCACTCCTTAATGCCTTTCGATTAGCTAGTTACTCGGAAGTCACCATGCCATCAATAAGGGACTGATTAAATAAACATGGTCCCACCACAGGACAGAATACTATGCAGCTGTGAAAAAAGAATCTTGGAACTCTTATGTACTAATGTGTAACAAACTCTAAGATATATCGTTGAGTTAAAAAAACACAACAGTATGTGGAATATAATGCCATTTTTTAAAAATAGGCAAACCCCTGTGTGTGTGCATGTATCTTTTTTCTTAACACGCTTGCTTATTATGCATAGAATCTCTTGGAAGTGCACTTAACGAATTGCTAACAATGGTCGCATCAAGGGATACTGGGTGGCCAGGGGTCAGGAGTGGGAAGGAGATTTGCACCATTATAACTTTTTATCCCTTTTGAATTTCAATCCTGTGAATGGATTACTTCTTCAAAAACAAATTAATAACTGTAATATTGGGGAAATTGTGAAAGACTATGAAACAGGCAAAAAAAGATCAGTGTGTAGCCCTGCTAGCTTCCCCATTGGGTTACCTGCCCCCCTGGAGGGTTTTGAGCTATTTCACATTCTATAAATTGTAGAAGACTTACAGTAATGCAAATGACTCTCATTCATAGAAATGCAAATAGTCCCACGGAATGCAATGGATTATTGACTTGTGGATATTGAAAAGTTTTGCCAGTTTTTGCATCTATTTGTAAATTCATGCCAGCATTCCTCAAATGTGCAGTCCTTTGAATCCACCTGTGAATCAGTCATAACATCTTACAAGTGCTCTCATTTAGGTAAAATCTCTGATGTGTTCATTTTATATTTGTATATAGCTGTTAAAATAAATTGTTTTTGAACAGGTCCTATACACCCACAGTATCCTCAACCTGGAACACCATTTCACATGGCAGCTTCCTCTCATGACTCAGGTCCCATGACAAATGCCACTCTTCCAAGAGGCCTTTACTGACCATCCACCTGAGGCCAACGTCCTTACATTTTCTGGGACATCACTGTTATTTCCTCCCTAGGACTTAGCACCACATACAAGAACCTTATTTGTTCACTTTACCTTCTGTCTGTGTACAAAGACAGGGACTTTGTGCATCTGTTCGCCAGTATTCCCAGGGCTAGTACAGGCCTGGGGCACAGTAGTTGCTCAATAAATATTTGTCCAATGAATGGCATTTTCTTCTTACATAAAGTTGGTTCTGTACAAGATCTCCACTAGATCAATCATGGCCCTAATATGGATTTAGCACCATTTTGCACAATCTATTAAGTTGAACTGTATGACGTTTCCGTTTGTATATGAATAAAATTTGAATAGCAGTAATTTCATCTACGGTGATATGCAGAAATATAACCAGCTAATTCTCTCCTTCAACTGTTTACTCCAGCCATCTTGACCAAACCTGTTACGGACCTTTGCACTTGCTCCTTCTGATGCTTCAGACCCAGGACCAAATGTCACCTCCTCCAGGAGGCCCCTGGGGATCACATCATGTCACAACAGTGGTTTCCTTTTCTTCCCAGAACTTAGCACATCCTAAAATGAGGTGTTGTATTTGCTTTTCAGGGCAGGAAATTTGTTTTCCTATACACGGTTGTAACCCCAGGCCTAGAGCAGGTGCAGCATTTGGGAGCTTCTTGATGTTTATTCATTTGAGCTAATGTAAACTCCTTGAGTTTCGGTCCATCCTTTTAAAATACGTTGCTTATTACTGGAACAAAAAGATGCTTCCTATGTACTTGCTAAATAACTGGAGTGACTTCTATGGGCTTCCACCCTTTTTTCCAGCCACCCCTGCCCCCATCTCCCTCCTTGTTACAACATCAGCATCCTGGTCACCTGTACGAGGGCCGCACTTCCGGAGCCTTAAGCAGGCCAGGCCCTGTTCTAAGCACATTTTGCATGTTAATTAATTTAATCATCCCTGCAACTCTGTGAATCACAGATGAGGAAACTGAGGAGCAGAAAAATTTAATCATTTACCCATCTGAAAAAGTGATGACACTAATAAGAAAAATTCAGTCTGAGTCCTCTCAGCCTCTAAAATTCCAGAAAACAAATACTATGCAGAAAGGGGACCAAAGTTGACGGGAAACATGCAAAGGCAAAGGCGATCAGGAACCCATTCAACAACAACAGCAAAAACACAATACCAAGGCAAAAAGGAAATCCCAGGCACAGGCACATTTGATGAAAACTCAACTCTCAGGGGCTCTCTCAGGTGACCAAACCTTGCCCCCTCCCAGAATTTCCCATCCAGTTCCACAAGCCGCAAACCTGGACGTCACCCTTGACCTTTCCCTCTCCCACCTCCTGTCCTGGAGCCCTGTGGGATTTACCTTCTGAGCGTCTTCCACTGTCGATTCCGGCTGCGTAGCACCATTCTGCAGAGCTCGTGTCTTGCTCAGAGCCACCATTACCTGTGTTTCTGGGCAGGAAGGGACCAGGCTTCCCACCAGCCCCCAGGACCCAGTCAGCTCCCGCCCCCACCCTCAGCAGCCAGAGGGATCTTTTGAAATTTCAATTTGGACCAGGACACACCCCCATCCCCCAACCTCTGCATCAAAAACCCTGCAAAGGTTTCCCATTGTTCTCAGGCCAGCCTCAAATTCCTAACCAAGCCTTGGGGGGTGGGGGGGGGGACCTGCAAGATTCCCTTCTCCAACGAAGCTCTGGTCTTTGAGCTCCAGACTCCAGACGTCTTGGAAGGCTGAGTTCAAATTCTGATGCTGTCATTCACGCACTGTGTGACTTGTGTAAGTAACTTAACCTCTCTGGGCCTGTAAAATGTGGATAACATCTAGAGTGTAGTCAGGATTAAACTAGTTCCTGTAGTAAAATGGCTTATTTGTAGTGTCTGACACTACCTAGCAATCACTGTTATTGTCAGTTAACTCCTACTCCTCCTTCAAAACCCACCACAAAATTCATTTCTTCAGGGTAGCATTCCTGGACTCACTTCCCAATAAATCACATCCCCCTGCTTATACATATTTTGCCCTCATGGTGCTTATGGCAATCATAAGTTAATACTTAATACATGTCTAATAACTGGGTATAAATTCCTGTAACTGATTTCTTATTTAGTGTGTTTGTCAATTCTGTATCTCCTTGCACATAGTAAGTGCTCAAAAATAACTTGGGGAATGTTGAACAGGGAATGGCTGAATGAATCAACATTGAGGATGCTTGCCCTAATCCCCAGTTTTCAAGTCCAATTAGCAAAGTCAAGTTTTATGGCAGAAGGAAAACTGAAACCCACTGGTGGTAACCAGGCTACAAAAGGAAGCTACAGTCATTTGTACATGAAGCAAACTCAGAGTGGCCCAAAGAAGCTCCCTTGAGGGGCAGGTCAGCCTACTTGGTGTTCACCTAGAGCCACTCAGAGGAGTAGCTGAGGAGCTGCAGGCAAAATGCCCGAAGCTGAAGTCCCAGGCAGAAGGGGTGTGTTTCTCTGGGGTAAGGAGGCTGTAGAAATTGCCTGGGTTCTGGGCCTTCCCATCTCTGCCCATTTTCACTGTTCTTACCCACCCCCTGGCTCTCCAGCCCCAGGACCAGGTCTCACCCTGCTGCCTCTTGTCCCTGCTGTATACCCCAGGCCTCCACCAGCCTGACATCAGAACTCCTGAAGCGTGGCTAGGTTTAGCAAATAAAAATACAGGATGCCCAGTTAAGCTTGAATTTCAGATAAACAATGAACAATTTTTCAGTCTAGGTATATCCTGTATTTAATCTGACATCCCTGACTCTCAGGCCTCATCAAACTCTCCCCAGCAGTGTTTTCTCCGTTACCTTACTTTTCTTTTCTTTTTTTTAACATTTTAAAAATATGTTTTTATTGATTTTTTTAGAGAGAGGAAAGGAGAGGGAGAGATAGAAACATCGATGAGAGAGAATCATCGGTAAGGTGCCTCCTGCATGCCCCATACTGGGGATCGATCCCAAAACCCAGGATCCATCCGTGACCTAGTCGACACTCAACCACTGAGCCACAGAGGGCTCTGCTACCTTTCTGTTTTGGAATCCAGAGCCTCCTACGAAGAATAACTTGTTAAACCTCTCTTGACCCATTTTTGCCTCTGGGTAAAGGAGGTAACAGCACCAGCCATTTAGGGTGGGTTAAGGACTCCAAGAAAATTACCTACCCAGGTCTTAGTATTCAATACAGATGCCATAAAGAACATCCAGTATGGCCATCCTTCACTGTCCTGTTTGCCGTCTCCTGGGGGCCTGTCCACAAACCCTTCTGAGATACAAGTCATAGATGGCTGAACTCATTTCACCGGAGGAAAACTGAGGATGGCTATTAAGTGAAAAGGCCAAGAAACAAAGTGGGACTCTCATGCTAAAGCTCTTCTTGAACCTAATCAGATGTGAATGCGTAGTAAACTGTTAGCCACAGGAGGGCAGGTTTTGATAATGGACTCCTATGGCCCGGCACAATGTTTCAGTAGGCCCTACATAAATATTCATGGGGCCCTGGGCGGGTTTCTCAATGGTTAGAGCATAGACCCTCAGACTGAAGGATCTTGGGTTTGATTCCCGGCAAGGGCATGTTAAAATATATATATATATATATTCGTGGAATGAGTGAACACAAGCCCACCAGAGTCTCCGTAACATAGTAAGAGAATTCTCTCTCTCTTTCTCTCTCTCTCTGCCTCCCTCATTCTGGGTGTTGAACCCATGCCTGTCTTCCTGTGCTTTCTCTCTAGCCCCAACTACGTGAAGGTAAGATTAGGTTTAAATCAAATTTCTGGCTTTTCTCCCAAAAGTGAAACAAAATAATAAAATGGAGCATGAAAAGGAAAGAAACATGACCATGGGAGTGCTCGAACAGCCACATTGGTGGTTTTCTAGCTGTGGAGAAGGGGCTTCAGAGAACTTGATTCAACACAGTTGCATTCAGCATTTGTTTAAACACCTACCAGCCCTGCCGGTGTGGCTCAGCAGTTGAGCATCGACCTATGATCCAGATTACAGTTCGATTCCCGGTCAGGGCACATGCCCGGGTTGTGGGCTCGATCCCCAGTAGGGGGCGTGCAGGAGGCAGCCCATCAATGACTCATCATTGATGTTTCTCTCTCTCCCTCTCCCTTCCTCTCTCTGAAATCAATAAAAATATTTAAAAAAATAAAATAAACACCTACCATACTGGAAAATCACCATAAATAGGGGATAAATTAATTCCCAGGAGGAAAGGATTTTCTAGGGTATTTGAAGAGACGTGTTGAATCCAAGCCTGAGAACCCTCCCTAATGGTAAACAGGAACATTCATGGTACCTGTTCTTACTTGTTCCCACCTGGACTGGAAGTCAGAAATGAACATTGGGGTCTGACTTAGGAAATTATTTTCTATTTCTCATTTATGTTTTCTTTATTTGGTGGTAAGGATGGGATGGCCATGGGGGTGGTAAAGGAAGTCTTGGGTGTGTGTGTTTCTCTCTCTCTTTCCCCCTTCTTTCCTCACTCTCCAAAAATCAATGAAAAAAAATAGCCTTGGGTAAGGATTAACAAAACAACAAAAAAAGAAAGAAAAAGAAAAATGTAGTGGGGAGGAAGATGGGAAGTTTTGGGTGGGCAGTGGTGAGAATCAGGGTGGACAGAGGATACAACAAGGAGGGGACAATTGAGTCCAGACTGGAACACGATGAGGGAGGAGGCCTGGGGATGTCTGGGGGAGCATTCCAGGGAGCAGTGGTTCATAGGGGACATCTGTCAGTTTGGGGAGCTACGGAGATGCTACTGGCAGCTAGTGGGTAGAAGCCAGGGACACTGCTGACCATCCTTCAGTGCATAGGGCAGCCCCCACTACCGAGAGTTACCCAGCCCCATGTCCACAGCATGAAGCTGAGGAGCCAAAGACTAGAGGGGAGAGGGGGCCCCCCCGCCCCGGGAGTGCCGGGCGTTGGTGCTGGAGCGAGAGCCCAGCTCAGGCTGGTTTCGCAGCTGTGGGAGGAAACTGGTGGAGGTCGAAGGGCCCCAGGAAGGGAGAGGCAGGGGCCTTTCAAGCCATACGAGGGAGCTCGGGTTTTATTCTAAATGAGACAGGAAATCACTGTTCAGGAGAGAAGAGACGTAGACTGATATGTTCTGCAAGGTTAACTCTGGCTGTGAGGTTGAAAACAGATTGTAGGGAGACCAGTGAGGAGGCTGTGGAATATTCCAGGCCTGAGGTGAAGGGGGCTCAGACTTGTGGAGATGGAGAGACGAGGCAAGATTTTGGGCTCCTTGGAAAGTCCAGCTGGCAGGGTTCATGTGTGTGTGGCGGGGCTGGGGGGGTGGCAGGGGTGACTTAAAGGTTTTTGGCCTGAGCAGCTGGGAGGATGGGGTTGGTGGCAGCTGAGATGGGGACAGCAGTGTAAAGAGCAAGAGGGGAGGACATGTGAGGGCTGATGAACTATTGATCATCCAAGCGGAGAGGCAGTTGGGTGATGGAGTACCGGGGGCAGTTTGGGCTGCAGGTATAAATGTGGGGGGCATCTGCATCCAGATGGGATTTGAAGCCGTGATATAGGACGAGATCACCTACAACAGGACGTTCTAGGGACAGAGACAGATCAAGGGCCAACCACACAGTTAGAACCACAGTGAGAACATTTGGCTGTGACAGTGAACCTACAAAAACGACAAGATGTTTCCAGTGAGTTGGAGAAAACCCGGACAGGGGTATCCTAGAACCCTAGGGAAAAAAGTGTTTGTAGGAGGAAGGGATGACCACCTCCTCAAATGCTCCTGACCACTCAAGTTGGACAAGGCCTAAGAATTGATTCTTGGAACTTAGCAACGTGGTGGTCACAGGTGACTGGAATGCAGAAGCACTTGATAAATCTTAGTTGATGGAATGTCTCAGATGACCTCCAAAGACTGCCACTTGTTTCAAACCATGGGGAAGGAGCAGAGATAGAGATATGGCTTCAAGCTTGGTTTGGACGGTTTTTAACTGTGTGTGCTTGGACAAATTCCTGCCCACCCTAATCACTCCCCAACGTTGTCAGGGTAGATGAGATCATAAAAAGTAAAGAGCCTCTCAGCCTCATAAACTGTGAAGTGCCTCATGTGGGCCAGGGATGGTTGCCGGCTGAGCATTGTGGTTAAAGACACCTCCACTGAAACCAGCTCTCAAGGTTGCTCAGCTTCTGCTGACATCGCTCAGCAGAAAACAGACTGGGATTTCTCAACCTTTCAAGAAAGGTATGTCCTTGTTAATGTGAAGTCCAAAGCCTTGCTGCTCTCTGACAAAGATACAAGGCATATATTATGTTAATTTTAAAATGATTTTCAACAAGAAATGCCTGCACGTGATAAAGAATTGAGACATAGGTATTTGTCCAGGGAAATGTCTCCCTCCCACCCCTGACCCCTGACGCCCTCCCCGAGGCAATACCTATTCCCAGAAAGTGCCTGTGCAAAGCAAGCGCAATACCTTCCCCTCCTATTGAAAGAAGTACTGACACGCCACGCGCGCTGCTCTGCTCCTTGCTTTCTGAACTCAGCGGTTTATCTTGGAGAACTGCTTCCTATCACCCCACCTAGACCTGTTTTGTTCTTCTTAAATGGTTGTGTAGTAGTATCATCCACTGTGCTGCTGTATCATAATTTATTCAGCCATCTCCAATTGATGGACATTTGGGTTGTTTCCAGCCTTTGGCTATTATGGACTGTAAAGCAATAAATATCCTTTTTCATCCGTCTTGGGCAAGGGTTATCCAGAGGGAAAATTCCTAGAAGTGGAATTGCTGGGTCAATGGGTCTCGGTACCTTTAAGCTTTGGTGTAAATATATGTAAGAGTCTGTGTGTATTTAAAATGTGACATTAATGCCACATTACTGATGTGCACGCTTCTCAGCTGTAGATGAGAGAAGGGACATGAAGGCAATTTTTTAGGAGCTTCATTTTGTGTGTGTTGGGGTGGGGGCAAGTTTTGGGTCACAATCCCTGAGGCCTGAGAGTGCTGGGTACTTCTGAAGAGAGTCTTCAGCCTGGGGCTGGACATTCTAAGGAACATGTTCATCCTTCGACAGAGCAGGGAAGGACCTGCTGGGAAGACAGCAGGAGGGACTGGATTGAAACATTCATTGGCAAAATAGATATTTATCAAACCATACTGTATGAGCTCAGTGTTCAGCCCTTAGGACATGCAAAGAGATAGTCCTCAAAAAACTGAGAGTCTAGTGGGAGGAGATGAAGTCAGATCTCATAAGAGAATTAAATTACAAAGCCAGAGAACAATAAGAATGCCAGTGTGGCCCTAGCCACTTTGGCTTAGTGGTTAGAGCATCGGCCCGCAGGCTTAAGGGTCACAGGTTTGATTCTGGCCAAGGGCATGTACCTTGGTTGCAGGCTTGATCCCCAGCCCCCGTAGGGACATGTGTGGGAGGCAACCAATCAGTGTCTCTCTCTCACATGGATGTTTCTCTTTCTCTCTCTCTGAAAAGCAATGGAAAAAAATATCCTCAGGTGAGGAATAAAAAAAAAAAAAAAAAAAGAATGCCAGTATGCATATCTGCTACCCATTAGGTGTTTGTTTGTTTTTTAAATTTTATTAATCTTAGAGGGAGAGAGAAACATTGAACATTGATATGAGAGAGAAACCTGGATCCATTGTCTCCTGCACACACCCTGACTGGGGATTGAACCTATAACTTAGGAATGTGCTCTGACCAAGAATCGAACCCTCCACCTTTTGGTGTACGGGCCAATGCTCCAACCAAATTAGCCAGGGCATGCACTGACCTTTTTGCATATCTTTTTGCAGGGAGTACCTGGCCTAACACAGGTCCCACCCATGGCACATGTGCAGCCAGGTGTGGCCACATAACTAAGGTGCAGCCAACTTTGTTATTAGGCTTAGAAAGGAAGTGACTTGCCCCAGGTCATAGAGCCAGAAGGTAGCAGAGCTAGCTTTAAATCCAGGACTGTCTTATTCTTTCCTGAGCAAGGTAGGAGGAAACCTGCTTGACAACCTTCTAGGCATCAAGGTGCTCTCTTGCGTGAGTGTATCCAGGCTGGAGTGAGGACAAGGGGTAGCCTGGCACTGACCATGCAGACAAGTGGGATACCCTGGGGATGGCAGAGCAAGAACATGGAAGGAACTGAGGTGCCTGAATGACCATGTGGAGCAGAGCTGCCTGTCAGGCAAACTGAGATCAACATTTCTTCCTGCTTCTGTGCTAAACAAGTCTGGGAGCCAGCTACTTGCTCCAGGAAACACTTGTTCCTGGAATATGTGACTGTGAACCAACTAAGATAGTTTACCAATCAAGGTGAATAAGTTGCTTGTCCAGACTCACTTTAAGACCCTTGCTTTGCTGTTCCCCCCAGTCCAAAGCTGTATGTCAAAAGCTGTCAATTCTAACCAGTTCCCTGTCTTGCAAGACCTGTCTTGAAATCACCCAGTTAGGACCCTAAAACTCTGTAAGTCCTCTCCCCTGACTTCCCCTTTCTGAGATACTACTGACTCTTTCAACATGCTTGTGCTTGTGCTTGAATAGCAGGTTTTTCTGGTTATTGCTTTGAGGAGTCAAAAGCTGACATTGGCATCTCTTTTTTACAGCAATCCAGCTTTATCCTAATGAATCCACTGCCTGTTATAGAAAGAAACTTACATGGGCAAGTCAATTCTGATGTCGGCCTATTAAACATAAATCATATACTGTAAGATTGTCCTGAAACACCCCTTCCTGACATCACAGTGGGTCCAACCTGGCCAGCTCCCACTCCCTCTTCCACTGGAAGAAAAGAACTATTTCTTTGAGCTCCAGATGAAACAGTTGCTAAGAGGTAAATTGTATGCAAAACATGCCTTTTTTTTTAAGAGAGAGAGAGAGAGACATTGATTTGCTGTTCCACTTATTTATGCATTCATTGGTTGATTCTTGTATGTGCTCTAACCAGGAATCAAACCCATAACCTTGGCGTATAGGGAATGATGCTCTAATCAACTGAACTATGGGTAGGGTAAAACATGCCTCTTTAATTGCTAGAATCACACTTAGTATAAGGAGTGGACTGGGGTGACCAAGTCTTTCCAGTTTGCCTGGGGTTATCCCAATTTTATTTATTAATTTATTAATATTTTTATTGATTTTTAGAGAGGGAGAGAGAAAGAGAAACATCAATGGGCTGCCTCCTGCACGCCCCATACTAGGGATCTAGCCCACAACCCCGGGCATGTGACCTGACTGAGAATCAAACCGGCAACCTTTCGGTGCACAGGACAACACCCAACCAACTGAGCCACATTGGCCAGGGGTGTCCCAATTTTAAAACTGAAAAATCTCACATCCCAAGAACCCCTCAGTCCCAGGCAAACTGGGACAGTTGGTGACCCTAAAAGGTTGCCGCCCTGGGAGAGGGACACTGGGACTGTCCATCACACCTTTCCTCAAATTCAAGCGGGATAGATGGTGTACAGACTCAGGTACAAAATTTTAATTAGTGAAAATCGATAGAATATTCCCAGAAGGATGCACAAGAAGCAAATGGGCAACTGGGGTTGCTTATGGGGATGAGACCCTGGGAGGCGGGTTGCAGGGGAAGAGGGAAGACTTCACTATTTACTCTTTTGAACTTTTTGATTTTGTACTATGCAAATATATTACCTATTTAAGAAAATACACTCAGTTAAAAATAAAATGTTAACACACTTAGGTTTCTGGGCAAAGTATGCCAGTCGATGTATTTGGGTAAATTAAAAGGCTTTAGAATGAGGATCCACTACTTTGTCTCTCAACCTGCATGTGAGGTCTCCAAGTTAATCTGCTTTTCTGACCAGTGGCTCTCAATTTCTGGAGGGTAGACGTCGGCTATGGGGTTGCTCCGTTTGCTCTGGAGCTCACGTCTAGCTGCTTAGTAAACTCGTTCTCCATTCATTCTGGGAGCATTAGGGTGTAGGCTTTGAAGTTTTGAAAAGTTGAACTTCTCCCAGCTGCTGCACTATAGGCCCACTGTAATTGGCCTAGTCCTTCTCTCACCTCCTGGCATGCATTTATATTTTTACATATTAATTTGTTCTGGCTTAAAAGGAAGAAAATTCTGTTGCTATAACAAAATGTAGGCTTTTCAACAGAAGCCCGCCTGCTCCCTGCCCCTCCATTCTACAGAGTGGGACCTACCCTCGGGACTTAGAAGGCAGCCTCTGGGCCCGGCTGAGACGAGGGGGAGGCCAACTGGCCTGAGCCCCATATTTAAGGAGGGGCTTTCCGTCAGGTGCCCACACTGCGCTGCGCTAGCACAACCCTGAGTGTGAGCATCTCCTTAGCTGCTGTCTTCTGGGAGTCTTCTTGCCTCATCTGCTCCCAGCCCAGCTTTCCAGCCGGGGGCTGAAGAGTCCTGGCTCTGTGACTGATCAGGAGAGGGCCAGGCCCAATGACATTTGATACACAGTCTCAGGGTCTTTAGCTATGAACCAGGCATCTCAGTGAGCATTAGATGAAATGGTGGCTCTAAAAGGGTTTACACAGTGCTGGTCACACTGCAAGTGCTTAACTGTTTGCTGCCCCTTATTATCATTTCTTCCCAGAGCCAAGTCCTGAGCCAGGTACTTTCTGTGGTTTTTCTAGTTTCATCCTCACAGACACAAGAGAAGCCTGTGAAGCAATTCTGATTTTACAGATAAGAAAACCAGGCTCAGCCTGGCTGGGCGTGGCTCAGCGGTTGAGCGTTGACCTGGGATCCAGGCAATTAGGGTGCGATTCCCGGTCAGGGCACATGCCCAGGTTGCGGGCTCGATCAATAACTCTCTCATCATTGATGTTTCTATCTCTCTCTCTCCCTCTCCTTTCCTCCCTCTGAAATCAATAAAGATATATTTAAAAAAAGAAAAAAAAAAGAAAACCAGGCTCAAAGTGTAGCTGAGCCAGGCACTTGAACCCCAGGTCCTTTATTTTATTTTATTATTTATTTATTTATTTATTTATTTATTTATTTATTTATTTTTATTGTTCAAAATATTACAGATGTCCCTTTTCTACCCAGTGACCCATTTCACCCCTTCCCAACCCCTCCCAGTCCCTCTCCCCACCATTGTCCGTGCCCTTGGGTTGTGCATATCTGCATATAAGTTCTTTGGTTACTCTCTCCCCCTCCACCCACCCACCCTCCTCCATCCCTCTGAGATTCCTCAGTCTGCTCCATGCTTCCATGTCATTGAATCATTTCTGTTCATCAGTTTATTAAGTTCTTTAGATTCCACTTATAAGTGAGATCATGTGATGCTTGTCTTTCTCTGCCTGGCTTATTTCTCTTAGCATAATATTTTCCAGGTCCCTCCATGCTGTCCCCAAGGGTACGAGAACCTTCTTCTTCTTCTTTACAGCTACATAGTATTCCATAGTGTAAATGTCCCACAGCTTTTTATCCACTCATCTACTGATGGGCACTTGGGCTGCTTCCAGATCTTAGCTATTGTAAATTGCGCTGCTATGAACATAGGGGTGCATATGTTCTTTCTGATTAGTGGTTCAGGATTCTTAGGATATATTCCTAGGAGTGGGATCACTGGGTCAAAAGGCAGCTCCATTTTTAATTTTTTGAGGAACCTCCATATTGTTTTCCATAGTCCTTTTTTTTTTTTTTTAATTGATTGATTTTAGAGAAAGGGAGAGGGAGAGAGAAACATCCATCATTGTCTGCCTCCTATATGCCCCCCACTGAGGACAGAGCCCACAAACAGGGCATGTGCCCTGACCAGGAATTGAACCAGTGACCTCTTGGTGCATGGGACTGTGCCCAACCAACTGAGCCACACTGGCCAGGGCAGAACCCCAGGCTTTGGTAGTTGTTGGGGGTTTTTAAATTCTCACCCGAGGAAAATTTTTTTTTTCATTAGCGAGAAGGAGAGGGGGGAGTGGCTGCTTTCTGGGCGCCCCAACATGGGACTGAAATTGAAACTTGGGTACCTGCCCTGATTGGGAATCAAACCCATCACCTTTTGGTGTGGGGGAGGAAGCTCCAACCAAATGAACCACACCAGCCAGGCAGACATTGGCAGTTTTGAAAGAGCCCCAGCTGATTGTAATGTGAAGCCAGGGTTGAAAATCACTGTTTTAGAGCACTAAAAGCTTTAAACTAGTTCTAAAGAGAACGCAAAGGGGCGTTTCTGAATTTTAGACGCTAATGAGACATGCACATGCACACACATGTGCGCACGCAGACATCAGCTCCGGGTTGTAGCTTTGCAGTGAGAAAGACAATTTTTTTCAATTCCAATTTCACTCTTCAAACAGCTATGCTTTGTGGGAAATCTCTACCTCTCTAAGTGGACTTGAGCACACATCAGAATCACCTAGAGGGTTTGTTAAACACTAATTGAGGGATCCACCCCAGAGCTTAATCAAAAGGGCGGGGGTGGGGGGTGGGGGGTGGAACGGGACCGAGGGATGAACTCGGGACAGAATTTGCATTTCGAGCAAGTTCCAGGTGCTGCAGCCACCCAGAGAATACACTTGGAGAGCTGCTTGCTTTGTAGTTGATTACCGTAACTAACAACCTCGATCAGTTTTACCTGCAAGATGCTTCTCATTGCAGCCTCACAACAATAGGGTCTCATTATTGTCATTATTTTATAGATAAGATAACCAAAGCTCCCAAACATTAAGTGACTTGTCCAGGGTCACACAGCCAGAAAATTGTTGAAGTCTGGGTTTGAACGCTGGTCTATCCAACTAAAGGCAGGAGAGAACCTGTGCAATCGACTTCTTTCTGGGCATCAAAGCAAGCGCTCCCATCACCTGCAAATCCACATTGCACAGCTAAAGCCTACGCACTACAGGCAAAAGCCTTCTCGCCTTCCCTCGAACTGCAGCTTCTCGCAAACGGCCTTTGTTAAACTCCGTGGGGGAATGGCGCCCCCTCGCGGCTCTTTGGAGAACCGCGTTCCGCTCCCTTGGCGGGGCGCTCTGCTGTTTTGAGCCATCAGCATTTTTCAGCCCCATCACTAACATGGAAAATATTACTCAGTCCATTCCTCGTCAGAAGGAATGCAGGGTGTTGAAAGGGGGTGGGGCCTTCGGAGCCGAGGAATGTAAAGGAAGGGCGGTGGACCGTCCCTGGGGAGCGCAGGGGGCTGAGGCGAAAGGATAAGGACGGTGACCGCAAGCTGAGAACAATCCGGACTTTGACCTTTTGACCCTCCCAGGGACTCCTGCTGAGGAATTTCCGGGACTAAACCTTATGGGGTTGTTATAAAAATGCCACGTGTTCTCTGAATGCCAGTGCCTGCTTCATCATCTGGTCCGTTTGTTCATTCATTTATTCATTCAGCAGATATTTTTGAAAGCCTACTATGTGCCAGCACTATTCTAGGTGCTGAGAATACAGAAATAAACAGAACGGTCTGTACCCCTGCCTTGATGAATGCCCTCCTGCCCAAGAATGATCAATGAATGTGTGAATGAATAAAACACATTTATAAATTTTTAATTTTTATTGATTTTAGAGAGAGAGAGGAAGGGAGAGAAACATCGATTTGTTGTTCCACTTATTTATGCATTCTCCTGTATGTGCCCTGACGGGGGATGGAACCTACAACCTTGATGTATCGGGATGATGCTCTAACCAACTGAACTACCCCACCAGGGTGAATAAAACACATTTAGAAAAATGAGGAAGGTGGTCTCCAGACCTCACTGAGAAGATGACATTTAAGCAAAAGTCAGAGGGAGGAAAGGTAAAGAGAAGCAGTTATTTGGGGGAAGAATGTTCCAGAGAGAATGGTAAGAGCAAAGGCCCTGGGGCATGCATGTTTGGCACATTTGAGGACTTGGACTAGGCTCTAGATAATAGAGTGGGATATATATTTTTATTATCCAGGGTCCACTTACCCTGTTATTATAATGGAATCATTTTTATTAAATTGAGTCATTTTCAAAAACTTGCTTATTTCAGTCTTATCAGGGTGGATTGACGAGAGAACAAGAGGTGAAAAAGGGGAAATAGTAGCTATAAACAAGCCTTTGAGAAATTTTACTGAAAAAAGGGAGCAGAAAAATGGGCAGTCCCTAGGAATGACATCTGGGGAGGGGTCCAGGTGGATAAGAAATAGTAAGACTCATGTGCATGTTGATCTTGGATGGCTCCAGGATTTGGCTCTTGGGTACCGCCCTCTTTCTGGATGATCTTGTTCAGTGCCCAGATTTTTTAAAAAAATTTTTCTGTCCCCTCTGAAATTCTTAGGGTTGTCTTTTATTACCTTTAACATTTTAAACATAGCTCAACATCTAATGAACTCTTTGTTTTTTTCAATCCTCACCTGAGGATATTTTTTCCATCGCTTTTCAGAGAGAGTGGAAGGGATAGAAAGAGAGAAACATCAATACGAGAGAGACACATCAATTGCTTGCCTCCCGCAAGCACCCCAACTGGGGCCAGGGACCTAGCCTGCAACCGAGGTACGTGCCCTTGCCGGAACTGAACCTGAGACCCTTCAGTCAGAGGGCCGATGCTCTAACCACTGAGAAACCCGGGCCAGGGCTCTCCCTTCTTTTTAAGGCCTTCATCCAGGAGTTGCTCCCATCCTGTTGAACAGAACTTTGTCATGTGGCCACGCCTAGCTGCAAGCAAAGCTGGGAAATGTACTCTTTAATTTGGCAGCTGTGTGCTTTCTTGTAGTCACATCTGCAAGGATAACTTTATCCTGATTACACACGGTATAGGCACATATTTTACATTTACACAAATCATCTTGTGGCGTAGAGTTCATTTGGGTTTTATTTTCACTCTGTTTTGCCCACTCCTGTGTCTGTGAACATCTAGTCCATTTCTTCTGCTTCCCTGTGCTCTGTGCAGCCACCACATTTTACCAATGCTCTCTCTTAGCAATGGCTCCCCATCCCTGCCTCCACCTCCAGCTCCCTGCCTACACATGTGGCATTGCAATGGGCATCTTTGGGCATTGCATGCCCCCTGTGGAATGAATGAGCAGTTCTGTGGGACCTATATCCAGGAGAGGAGATGCCCAGTCATAATGCGTGTGGGTGACAAGTACCATCCGCTTACTCTCTAGCATAGCTGCTCCCTGTCTTTACTGGTTCCAGCAGCCATGGGCTTTTCTAGTCCCAGGAAAGGTATTTTATTCCTCTTGGTTACACCTGTAGTTGGACATCTGTTGTTTTTTCATGGCCATATCCATTCTTCCTTTTTCTGATCAATGTACTCTAGTGTTTTGTTAGAGGAACTACATGTCCCTTATTCTCAGTGCCTGGGATTCAGAAGGGACTGACCTTGCTCTCACTTCTGGCTTGACCATGTGACTGAGCAGTGGCCAGTCAGCATCTTGCCTTTCCCAATCAATCAAGTGAAGGCACATGACTCAAGCCAGGCCAAATTAGAGTCAGTACAGGCCCTTTACTGTACCTAATCGGGGAAAGGCTCTCTCTTTCCCTGGGGGTGGCTAAGCTAGGAAGCCTGGAGCTGCTGGAGGCCATCATTGCTACTCTCTCAGGGGAGAAGCTGCTTGAGGGTGAAGCCTTCACAGAAGAAAGCATAGCTGAGAAATGAAGACTTTAAGTCCTGATGTGCTTCTGGAACCAGCCATGCCTGAACCCAATGTGCACTGAAGCTTACAGTTACATAAGCCAATAAATTCCTTTTCTGCTGAAGCCAATTTGAGTTGGGTTTAGGTTACTCACAGCCAAAAGAATTCAACTAACTCACAGCTCCTGCCCTACCCATCCTGCTGCCCAGCACACAGCAGGTCACAGGACAAAAGTTTGTTGAATGAAAAGTGAGCCCATGTGTGGGAATAAATGAGATGTGAGAAACATGTGATGTATAAATATCCACATGAGCTCTCCAGGAGTTTAAATGAAGTAACACTTCTGGGAAGTCCCATAAGTAAGAAAATGGACTTAAAAAATTCCTTTCGCTGAATTCAAATTCTAGAGCTAAACAAGACATGTGTACACTCATTCACTGTGGTTCAGTTTCGTTTCTTTTCTGCTCAATCAGGTAACCCTTATTACTATAGGAAGGTAACTTAAAAACAGCCACGTTCCCACTAGCGGGATAGAGATGAGACAAGCAGGCACAAGACTCTCTCTTCCATAGCTTTCCAGGGATGTTTTCCTTTGTGCTTACTTTTCTTTTCTTTTTTTTTTAATTTTTTTAAATATATCTTTATTGATTTCAGAGAGAGGAAAGGAGAGGGAGAGAGAGATAGAAACCTCAATGATGAGAGAGTCATTGATTGGCTGCAGCCCGCAACCCGGGCATGTGCCCCGACTGGGAATTAAACCCTGATCTCCTGGATCCCAGGTCAACGCTCAACCGCTGAGCCACACCCGGCTGGGCTGTGCTTACTTTTATGAAAAGTGCAATGATGTAGGTACTGAGCAACCCAAAGAGTGAGCACGTTGGTGTCATTCATCTGACAATGATTTGAACTAAAATAAAATTTGTTTTTGGTATTTGAATTTTTTATTCATTAAAAAGTTACCTGTATATTGGATTTTAAAATGACCAAAGGTCAAGCAGAACAGAAGGGCATATATGCCAGGCCATATGCGTTCTACCTCTGACTCAATACCCCAGTTGCCTTCTCAAGAAGCAGCCACACCCTGGCTGACTAGTTTAGTTGGTTAGAGCATTGTCCCAATACACCAAGGTTGCTGGGTTGCTCCCCGGTCAGGGCACATACAAGAATCAACCAATTAATGCATAAATAAGTGGCACAACAAATCGATGTTTCTCTCTCTCTCTCTCCTATCCTTTCTCTTTCTCCCTAAAAAATCAGTAAATAAAAATAAAAGAAAGAAGCAGCCACATCACCAGTTTCTCTTGCCATTTCCCAGAGAGCCTCTGCATGTATAAGCTCTATCAGTCAAGGTTCTAGATCGCAAGCAACAGAGACTTACACCGGCTAACTTAGCAGCAAGGGGATCTATTGGAAAGCTGTGGGAGCTTACAGGATCACAGGAAAGATAAGAGCAAGCAGGAAATGAGGGAGGCCAAGCATGGAAAATTCTGTCCAGGTGAATATTGCTGCCACCACTAGACATTTTTAGCCAGACACTGCCTCTGACTAAGCACATAGCTGCTGACTCCTGACCACCACGTGCAGTGTAAATCTAAACTCACTGTACATTTAGCTTAGCTTCACTGGCTCAAGATCTGAAACACCTGGGCAGGGACATCTGATTGCCCAGGTCATGTGCCGCCTGTCCAGGTGATAGAGAGAAAGGACTCTTTATTTGTAATTTTGAGATATCTTGCTAAATTTCCTTCTAAAAGATCATTTCAGTTGATGCTTCTAACAATAGCCCAGAAGACTGTATGTTGCAAGGTGCCCAAAGAACATAAAGAGGAAGATTTTGAGCCAAGAGTGAATGACTTTCTGCATACTCTGCAGGGTTGTGGAGGAGGTTAAGAACATCTAACCACTGCCAGTGGCCTGTGCGCACCCCTACAGAATTCAGGGGTCTCATTACAGTCCTGGATAAGGAGAGAAGAAAGCCACCTGGGTAATGCTGGTGTAACTGGTCCCCCATGGCACTTAGGTGATCCCTTTGAAGATTAGCCTCTGTGATGGGGGAGGGTCTGATTTGTTTTTATCTCTATTTTTAAGACTTGAATTTCCAATTCATTAAAAAATAAATCCTGGAGGTACCAACTCTCAAGGATCCCATTAAGATTTGACATTGGGGAATGGGCTTTTGAATTGCCAAGCAAAATGAAATCATAGATATAATTATGGCATTGTACTGTTGTGTTTAAGTAGCATAAGAAATGAATCAGTTAGGAATGTTTGGGGGCTATGAACAGCAGAAAAATTTGATTCAGAGTGGCTTACATTTTCTCCCCAAACAAGGAATCAGGTAGCTGCTGTCGCTGGGCGAATGACAGGAGAGCCAGTTACTCTGTGATCATCGTGGCCTTTTCCTCGTGGTGCAGGAAGATGGCTGCTGCAGCTCCAGGCTTCATGGCCATGTTCAAGGCAGGAAGAGGCAGGGGAAGGGCTGGAACCAGTTGTGTTTGTCCCTTTTATCAGAAAGCAAACATATTCCTGGAAATCCAGCAGCATAGTTGGCAACCATGACTGCAAAAAAGCTTTCCAGCTTTTAAAATAAGAGGGAGAAGAGAATCAGAGGCTGGGAACAGTAGCTGGCTCAGCCATTTGGCTGTATCTGCTACAAGAAACATCAGAACAGCCATAGTGTTTTGTAATATTGAAATCTCTTATCCTTCCTTCAGTTCTTGCACCTGAATGAAGGACATTGTCATAATTTTTCATGTCTGTATCTATCCACAGGAGACTTAATAGTAATTCACGACGTGAGCTGGTAAGGGTTATTAAAATTTGGTATTCATGAACTAAAATTAGCCAACACATCCACATCAGTGTTCTGCCAAGTCCATCTGGCTGCCATTCAATGCCTGATGGTCTTGCCTCTGCACAAATAGCTGAAATTCTTACAATTTAAGGAAAAGACATTTTGTTATTGGTGTTATCTTGAATTAGTTATGCTTCTCAATAGCTGCTTCTATTTCCTGTGTACAAAAAGCTATTATAGGCCCTGGCTTGTGTGGCTCAGTTGGTTGGAGCATCATCGCATACATCGAAAGGTCTCAGGTTTGATTCCCAGTCAGGGCACATACCCAGGTTGTGGGTTTGATTCCTGGTCAGGATGCATGTGAAAGGGAATAAATTGATATTTCTTCCTCTCTCTCCCTCTCCCTTCCTAAAAGTCAATAAAAACATAAAAAAATGTAACTCTTGTACCTGTAAATGTGACCTCATTTGGAAATAGGGTCTTTTGCAGATGCAATTTGTTAAATTAGGATGAGGTCATATTGGATTAGGGTGGGTCCTAATCCAATGACTGGTATCCTTTGTGTAAACTGTTGGTGGGAATGTAAAATGGTACAGCCACTGTGCAAAACAGTTTGGCACTTCCTCAAAAAATGAATCATAGCCTGGCCAGACGTGGCTCAGTGGTTGAGCATCGACCTAGGATCCAGGCGATCGGGGTTCGATTCCCAGTCAGGGCACATGTCCAGGTTGTGGGCTCGATCAATGACTCTCTTATCATTGATGTTTCTATCTCTCTCTCTCTCCCTCTCCTTTCCTCTCTCTGAAATCAATAAAAATATATTAAAAAAAAAATCATAAAATTACCTTATGATTGAACAATTCCACTCCTAGGTTTAGACCCCAAATAACTGAAAAAAGGTATTCAAGCAAATCCTTGTACATGAATGTTCGTAGCAGCACTATTCACAAAAGCCAAAAAAGTAGAAACAACCCAAATTTTCATCAGCTGATGAATGGATAAACAATGAAAAAATGTGGTATATCCATACAATGGACTATTATCCAGTCACAAAAAGGAATGCAGTACTGATACATGCTACAGCATAGGTGAACCTTGGAAATATCATGCTAAGTGAAAGAAGTCACACATGAAAGGCCATATAGTGTATGATTCCACTTATATGAAATATCCAAAATAGGTAAATCCACAGAGACAGAAAGTAGATTAATGACTGCTAATTGGTATGGGGGGGATTTCCTTTTTGGGTGATGAAAATGTTTTAGAACTAGATGGGGGGTGGACAAAAAAGGAGAACCAGATAGAAATGATGGTTACACAACACTGGGACTCCTGAATACCACTGATGGTTAACTTTATGTTATGTGAATTTTACCTCAATTTAGAAGGAGGAGGAGGAGGAGGAGGGAGGGAGGGAGAAGGAAGGGGAAGGGAAGGGGAAGGGGAAGGGGAAGGGGAGGGAAGGGAAGGAAAGGAAAGGAAAGAAGGAAGGAAGAGCTGTAACAGTTACTGCTGGTGGCCATGGGGAGGAAATCCTTCTACATTTGTATATTGTTAGGGCCTTTGGGCAATATCTTTTAACATTTGATGGGACAGGTTCCACTCTTAGGAAGCAATATGTAAGGATATGTATGCAAAAAGACTTATGCAGTATTGTTTATAGTGGCAAAAAGGGCAAACAAAATGGGGGTTGAAGAGATCATGGTATAGCCACACTGCGGGATATTGCATAATCATTAAAATGCTCTCTGCCAGGTGGCCTGGGGGGATTTGTACGTGACACTGTTAAATGAGAAAAGCAGGGTGCAGAAAAATGAGGTCCACATGATCTTATTTATATAAACTCTTGTGTATCTAGTATGTATACGTGGGTATATTTAGGTGTATCTTCTTATATATATGTATTTGTATATCTCTACATATCCAAATACATGTGTGTATGTGTATTTGTATGAAATTACATAGGAATGGAGAAGAAGTCGGGAGTATATAGATTAGAGAAAGGGGGAAGAAAAGGAGAAAAGAGAAGGGAAAAGCCAACCAGAAAAAAGAAGAGAACTACAAAAATATTTCATTAGAAAAGGAACCCCCCCATACGTAAGATAGGGTCACCTTTGTAATTTTAGGTAAAATTATATACATGTGCACATACATGTATAAAGACTTTGAGAGTGGGAGGAGAAGAAATTGGAGGAAAGTTGGTCCAAAGGTACAAACTTGAAGTTACAAAGTAAATAAGTACTAGGGATGTGATGCACAGAATGCCTCCAGCTAACGCTGCTCCATGAGACACGGGAAAGTTTTTAAGACAGTAAATCCTGTAAGTTCTCATCACAAGGAGACATTTGTTTCTTTTTCTCATTTTTAAATTTATTTTTATTATTCAGAATCTCCCCCTAAAGTATATCCAGAATCCCCCACATTAATTTACGTGATTAAATAATTAATATAAATGTTTACAGCACCCCCGCCCCCAAAGGAAAGCGCATCCAGCCTTTGCCCGCTGGGCAATGAGGCCCTTCAGGAAGACCGCTTTAGCCCACCCGCTTCCCTGGACTTTTAAGATACCGCGAATGAAGCAGGAGGCGGCCGCAAATGGAGCTTTGCGGCAGATGCCCAGTTTCACCCGCCGAGCCTTCCTCCGGGGGACGCTCCCGCCCTCATTGCCGTTCCCTGGTTCCTCCTGTCCACATCTGGGTCCGTCAGTTTCCGGTGTGAACATGTGCCCCAGGTCTAGCCAATCAGAGGACGCCATTCACCTAGCCACTGTGATTGGTTCAGGGCTGAACACATGATCCAATCTGACCAATCAGAGAATTCACTGCCTACCGACTCTACTGAAAACGTCTGAGACGCTCCTTTTTTGGAAACCCCTCCGCCGTCTTTGCCGGCACCTTGAGAAAGCGAAGCTCGAGGGAGTAAAAGATTCTGACGCCATCTTTGAGCACCTGGAGCCGCAGTGCTGGGAGGTAGAACTACTTTGGACGTTTTATTTCGGTTCTACAAGTCATGAAATTTCTAACTTTTTTTTCTTCTCTTTAGCCAGTTTGAGTTTGATTGGTTCATGGTTCTGAGAAAGAGCCCTAAGAGAAGGGAAGAAAGGAGGAAGGACTGAGTCCTGGTCTAGTAGTTTTCAAACCTGGCTGCATAATACCGGAGCTTGCGTGCCTCCACCACAGATTCTGACTTAGTTGACCTGTGATGTGGGGTGGGCGTCCACATTTTTCTAAACTCCCAACATGATTCTAACGAGCAGCCTAAGTTGAGAATCACTGACCCAGGTCAGGAGCTTGTTAAAGTTTGGTGTGCATAAGGTTCACATAGGCCCCACTTTAGAGATTACCATTGAATAGGTCTGGGTGGAGCCACGAATTCACATTTCTAACAAGCTCCCAGATGCACTGCTGGCCCGTGAATCACACTTTGAGAACCTCTCATCTAAAGGATTGGGGAGGGGGGGCGGAGGAGAAGAGAATGGGCTAGGGGCTGAATGAGGGGCCTGGCAAGGCAGAGCAGGTGGGGAGAGTGGCTAGAAAAGGACAGGGATTTTTAATTAGTATTGCTGTGAATTTCTTTTAGTGTTCTCGAAAGATGTGAGGGGGAAATTCGATTCCTTTTTAATTACTTTTGGCTGTTGAACTGTGTTTCTTGAATGTGACATATCACCAAGGCTAAACCTATATGGGTCCCTGAATTCATGAGGGTTACAATTGTCCAGTTACTGTCCATTGTTGTCCTTACATTTTTTGTCCATTAGAAAGTGGATACGGGTAAAGGGATGAGCCATGGAAATTTTGCCCCACAGAGTGGGTCAGCTCCTGTGGAAATGAGGGGGTTGAGTGTTCTTGTGGAGCCAGACAAAATGATCTATCCCACAGGGACAATGTTAATTGATTTAACGCGTCACCAAGTGTTGTTTTGTGTTGTTTGTGGTATATTAGCTCTTCATCTGGGTTCCCTTTGTCACTCCAGATTAATGGTACATCCATCATGGGCAGGAATCTTGAGTTCTGTTTTTTTCTCCTTTGTTCTTTCTTTCATTGAACATTTCCTCAACATTTACTATGTGCCAAGTCCTGTTCTGGGCAAATCAAACCAAGTACTATGGCAGAGATAGCTGGTTTACCACTAATATCTCCTCTTCCATCTTTAATAATGGAACTCTTGACTTTTAGCTGCCATGTGTTTGTCCAGTTGATAAGTACATTCTATGAGCCTCTCTTTTGAAAAATTCGTTTATTTTATTTTATTATTCTTTTTATTTTTATTGACTTTGAGAGGGAGAAGAGGAAGGGAGAGAGAAAGAGGTTTGTTGTTCCACTTATTTATGCATTGGTTGATTCTTGTATGTGCCCTGACCTGGGATGGAACCTGCAACCTTGGCATATTGGGATGACGCTCTAACCAACTGAGCTACCTGGCCAAGCCTCTTTTGGATCTAGGTGTTCTGTGACTAAGTTCTGAGATGTTCATGTGAGTTTATGTGAGATGTAAGCAGAAATGATACATGCTCCTTCCAGGTTATTTCATTAAAAGGAATGGATATGTTCTGGCTTTGCCCTTTCTTTATCCCTTTCCCATTGGCCAGTATACAGATATGATGGCAGGTGCTGGAACAGCTACCTTGGACCCAGAGATGGAAGCTTTGTATTAAGGTTGTCAGTGCTACTACCCTAGTACCACCTGAGTCTGGATTGGTAAGTGAGAGGAAAATAAACTTGATTTTGAGCCAATAAAGAGGTAGTTAAAAAAAAAAAAAAAGTGACAAGTGCTATAATAGAGATAACCCCATGGTGTTGTAAGGCTACAAATTAGGGCTTGCTCAGCATAGGCTGGGATGCTGATTGATAGAAGGCTTATTGAAGAGGATCCCTGAAAAGGATACCGACAGATGGAAATTGGAGTAGTATTGGATACTTAGGATTCTTTGGTTATAAGTAACAACTAAATTTGACAAGGACTATCTTTAGGGAGTCATTTATTTATTTAATAAATATTTACCTATCATTCACTATGGTGACAATTAAAACAGACCAAAAAATGAAAACTGAAACAAAATTCTGCCATCATGAATTTTATTTTCTAGTGGAAAGAGATTTATTTATGTATTTTTAAAAATTTTTGTTCAGCCCAGCCGGGCGTGGCTCAGCGGTTGAGTGTCGACCTAGGATCCAGGCAATCCGGGTTCGATTCCCGGTCAGGGCACATGCCCTGGTTGTGGGCTGCAGCCGATCAATGACTCTCTCATCATTGATGTTTCTCTCTATCCCTCTCCTTTCCTCTCTCTGAAATCAATAAAGATATATTAAAAAAAAAAAAATTTTGTTCATTACAGATGTCCCTTTTCTCTCCAATGATCTATTCCACCCCTTCCCAACCCCTCCCAGTCCCTCTCCACACCATTGTCCATGTCCTTGGGTTGTACATACCTGCATATAAGTTCTTTGGTTACTCTCTCCCCCTCCACCCATTCACCCTCCTCCATCCCTCTGAGATTCCTCAGTCTGCTCCATGCTTCCATGTCATTGAATCATTTCTGTTCATCAGTTTATTAAGTTCTTGAGATTCCACATATAAGTGAGATCATGTGATGCTTGTCTTTCTCTGCCTGGCTTATTTCACTTAGCATAATATTCTCTAGGTCCCTTCTTACTGTCCCAAATGGTATGAGAACCTTCTTTGCAGCTGCATAGTATTCCATGGTGTAAATGTCCCACAGCTTTTTTCCACTCACCTACTGATGGGCACTTGGGCTGTTTCCAGATCTTAGCTGTTGTAAACTGTGCTGCTATGAACATAGGGGTGCATATGTTCTTTCTGATTAGTGGTTCAGGATTCTTAGGATATATTCCTAGGAATGGGATCGCTGGGTCAAAAGGCAGCTCCATTTTTAATTTTTTGAGGAACTTCCATACTGTTTTCCATAGTGGCTGCACCAGTCTGCATTCCCACCAGCAGTGTACTAGGGTTCCCCTTTCTCCCCACCCTCGCCAGCAGGAGTCATTTGTTGATTTGTTGATGGAGCCATTCTGACAGCTGTGAAGTGATACCTCATTGTGGTTTTAATTTGCGTCTCTCTGATGATGAGCAACGTTGAGCGTTTTCTCATATGTCTCTTGGCCATCCGTATGTCCTCTTTGGAGAAGTGTCTATACAAGTCCTTTGCCCATTTTTTAATTGGATTGTTTGTCTTCCTCTTACTGAGTAGTATGAGTTCTTTGTACACTTTGGAAATTAGCCCCTTGTCAGATACATCCTTGGCAAATATGTTGGAGAGAGATTTGTTATATCACAAAACAAGTAATTCAGAGATAGGTGGTCGTGGGCTGGTAGCTACAGAGGTTTAACACTGTCTTTAAGGACCTATATTCTTTCCATCGCTTCACTCTGCCATCCTCAGTGTGTAGACTTTGTCCTCTGTTTTGTAACAAAATGGCTGCCACTGCTCCAGGGATCACACTGCATGCACATTAACCCAGTAGAGGAGAATAACATGGGACTCATGGGACTCTTTCTCCCACACAGCTCTTTTTTCTTCTTTTTTTTTTTTTTTCAAGAGGGAAAACTTTCTCAGAAGTCATCAGACTTCAAGTTGCATTTTTCTGGAATTGTGTCAGATTCCTAATAAAATCACTAGCAATGGGAAGGAAACAACCATGAGGGGCTTAAATCAGTAGTTTTCATACTCTTAAAAATTGTTAATGGCCCCAAAGAGCTTTAGTTTACATGGTTATATCAATTGATATTTGCTGTATTAGAAGTTAAAACTGAAAAATTTAATTATATGTATTTATTAGTTTATTTAAAATTACTCTTTACATGTTAACATAAATAACAATTTTTATAAAAAATAGCTATATTTTCCAAAACAAAAAAATTAGTGAAAAGTGTGGCACCATTTTGCATTTTTCTTGATCTCTTTAGTATTAAAAGCTGGATTCTAATTTCTGCTTCTACTTTCCATCCATTGTGTCTGTTGTTTTGCTTGAAATATATGAAGAAATTTCGTCCTCACATAGATATGTTGTTGCAAAAAGGAGGACCTTATAGACCCCCTGGAAGGATCTCAGGGACCATCAGGGATTCTTGGGCACACTTTGGAAAACACTGGCTTAGATCAATCAAAATTCACTTCCTGGGCTATGAAGGGGTTAGCCTCTACCCCTAACTCTATATAGCTCAACTTCCCTATAAATACATGCTGCTTCCATTCCTGAACAAAATCACAGTTGTCTTAGTAAGGAGAAAGAGTAGAGTGGCTGTTGGTTCTATAGTCAACTCCCAGAGTTTGCCACAAATTGCTCTATAGTGTGGTTTTCAAACTTATTTGACAGTATCCCACAGGAAAAAGTACATTTTACATACACTGCACAATGCATACATCAGAAAGAAAAGTTTTATAAAACAATATTTAGACTTATAACATGCAATATACTCTGATATTTTCTATTCCTTCTATTCTATTTTATTTCATTTAAAAAAGTGCTGGCCATAACCCATTAAATTTGTTTCATGACTCACTAGTGGCTCATTATCGTCAGTGTGAAAAATACTGCCCTCTAAGGATGTGCTAGATTGGATAGAGGGGCAGGACCGAGGTAACCAAGAGAAGGGAATTCAGCAAGAATCGTCTCAAAAGTTGGCCAGGGAAATTCCCTGAGGTGCCCATGTTGACCCTGCCTTTTCCCTTATTGCCTGTTTTAATTTCTTTAAGTACAAAAAAAAAATAAATTTGAATCAGAATAGGAGAACCCAGGAGTTTTATAAGCTTCAGGCACAGCTGGAACCAGCTGCTCAAATGACGGTAGCTGTCAGCCTCTACCTGTAAACTCTGATGTTGGCACCCTTTTCAGGCAGTAGTCGCCCTCTTCAGCTCCCCTGCCTCAGAAACCACAGGAAAAAGAAAAGCAATTTTCCCAGCAGTTCTAGAAAAACGTCTCAGTGCTGATGCTCACTGGTCCACCTTAGGGAGGGGATGTTGAGGTCAGCCCCATCCGAACCACATGGGATGAAAATGGAGGGGCAGTGGGTCCCCAGTGAAGAATTAAGAAGCTGTTGCTTGAAGAGGGGGAGAGGGTTCTGAGCAGGCGAAGCCAGCGTATGTTCACTGCCCCAAGCTCCATGAGGGAGGGGAAGGTGTTGGGTCTGGAGCACCATTATGTTTCCAGAGCCTGGCACAGACTAGGCTCAGGAAAGACTTGTATGAACAAGGCCTATTTTGTTTGTATGATAGAGTAACCTGGGCCAATTTGGATTCTGGAAAGGTAAAAGAAGTAAGAATAATTAATAGATCGATGGAAAATAATAGAGAAGCAAGTTTAGACGGACATATTTATGGCCAAGTTATTTTCAACAAATGGACCAAAATAATAATGCAGTGAGGAAAAAAAAGTTTTGGTTTTCAACAAATATTGCTAGAACAAATGTATATTCGTACTAAAAAACATGAACTTCACTCCTACCTCACATCATACATTGAAAATATTCAAGATAGGTCATAGGCCTAAACATTAAAGCTGAAATGTTAAATTCCTAGTAGAAAATTTAGGGCCCATTTGGTATGAGCAAAGATTTCTTAGCTAGGATGCCACAGCATTAAGCATAAAATAAAAAAAGTTATAAATTGGATTTTACCAAAATTTAAAAATTCTGCTTTTTAAAATTCACTGTTAAGAAAATAAAAAGTCCACTGGATGGTGTACTCTAAATGATTAAAATGGTGAATTTTATGTTATGTAAGTTTTATGCTAATAACAAATTTTAATGAGCATCCTATTGCTTGATTGCAAAACTTTAGGATTCCCAAGTACATATAATATTAGACATTATTGCCAATACAACTGAAAAACAAAATAAAAATGAATCACTTAAAAAAAAGAAAAGAAAAAGGCAAGCCACAGGCTTAGAGAAAATATTCATAGTACATATATGTGACAATTGTATCTAGAATATATAAGGAACTCTTGCAATTAAATAGCACAAAGATAAACAACCCAACAAAAAATTGGATAACAGGTTTGAACAGACACTTCAAAAAAAGGTATATGAATATCCAATAAGCACATGAAAAGATAATATCAGTAGTCATCAGGGAAATGCAAACTAAAACCATAAGTAAATGCCATGACACATCTATCAAAATGACTTTTTATTTTTTAATTTTAATTTTTAAAAATACATCTTTATTGATTTCAGAGAGAGGAAGGGAAAGGGAGAGAGAGAGAGAGAAAACATCAATGATGAGAGAGTCATTGATCGGTTGCCTCCTGCAGGCCCCTGACTGGGGATGGAGCCCGCAACCTGGGCATGTGCCCTGAGCAGGAATCACACCGGGATCTAGAAGATCCTAGGTTGATGCTCAACCACTGAGCCACACCCAGCCTGGCTCAAAATGACTTTTTAAAAAACAGACAATACCAAGTGGTATCAAAGATGTGGAGCAGCTGGAATTCTCAATCACTGCTTGTAAGAATGCAAAATGCAAAACCATTCTGGAAGAGTTTGGTATTTTCTTACAAAGTTAAACACAGTTATTATCCAACTCAGTAAGCCTACCTAGGTATTCCATATCTTGATTGTGATGGTGATTACATGACTGTATATACAGGGGTAGGCAAAAATACGGTTGTGAGAACGCAAAACAGAGTTTATTCTTGTATTATTACTTACTAATTTTTGTATTATTTATTTGTATTAAAACTGTAAACCTACTTTTGCCCACCCCTGTATTTGTCAAACGCATAGAACTAAAAAGGATGAGTTTTATTATATGTAAAACCTCAATTAACCGATAACTTTAAAACAAACAGGAAACAACTGACAATAACAAGTAATGGTGAGGATGTGGGGCAACTAGAATCCTCCTCTATTATTGGGGGGAGTATAAAAGGGTACACCCACTTGGGAAAACTCTTTGGTGATTATTAAACTTAAACATACATTTAACATGCAACACAGCAATTCCACTCCTAAGTATGTCCCTAAGATAAATGAGTGCAGATGACCACACAGGCTTGTACAACAATGTTTATAGCAACTCTTTTCATCATAGCTACCCAAACTGGAAACAACCCAAATGTCCATTAGTTGGTGAGTGGATAAACAAATTGTGGTATATTAACTTAGAGACTTCATTTTGTTCACTTCTGTATTCCTCGTACCTAGGATGATTGCTTGCTTGGCACACAGTAGGATGCTTAATACGATTATATTGTGATGGTTGTTGATTTTTAAATTTGAATAAACAGCATCTATAATAATATGTTTATGTAAATATTTTCCACTGTAGAACAACTATGTTATTGGACCAACAGAAAGGAAAATGAGACTTCCTCTGTGGTCTCATCTACCAAGTGGCCCTGGTTCCAGGGCTCCAGTAACATCTTTTTTTTTTTTAGCATGTTTCTATTAATTTTTGGAGAGAGAGGAAGGGTGAGGGGGAGAGAGATAGAATTATAGATGAGCCTGGCCGGGTGTGGCTCAGTAGTTGAGCATCCACCTAGGATCCAGGAGATCGTGGTTCGATTCCTGGTCAGGGCACATGCCCGGGTTGCGGGCTGGATCCCCAATAGGGGGCGTGCAGGAGGCAGCTGATAATGACTCTCTCATCATTGATGTTTCTATCTCTCCCTCTCCCTTCCTCTCTCTGAAATCAGTAAAGATATATTTTTAAAAAAAGAAAAAAGAAACATAGATGAGATAGATGAGCGAGAACATCAACATTGGTCAGCTGCCTCCTGCACACCCCATACTGGGGATCGAGCCTGCAACCTGGGCATGTGCCCTAACCCAGGAATTGAACCGATGACCTCTTGGTTCATGGGTTGACGCTCAATCACTGAGCCACACTGGTCGGGCTTCAGTAACATCTTTTTTTGTCCCAAAGTGTGGAGGGACCTTTCTACCAATGTGTACTGGAACTGGCAAGGACCAGCTCACAGAAACTGATTGTACATATCTCTTCCCAACTCCACGCTCAGTGATCTCATGTTGGTAGCTCAAAGCTGGCAATGGTAGTAGTATTTACAGCCCACAATTGAAAAATATGACAAATCAGGGCTTCTTTCCAAGATCCAGGCGTTGAGCATTTAACAGCACATCATTGTTTACTGTTGTTTCTAATCCCTGGCTGCGACTTGGTCTCCTCTTGGCTTCTCAAATCTTCCCTCACCTGTGTAACCAATTCTCTGCGCCAAATTCCCACTGTATTTATTCTGCCTTCACTAACAAGACACTAAACTTGTTGACAAAAAAGATGCATTTCTTTTACCTTTAGAACATCCTAGATCTTTAAGAATATAATTTGTGTGGAAAAGAAATCAGCTTTCTTCTTTATGGCATTTGTCGTAGGGCTTGTTGATTTCATGTTCTAATTTCTTGTTCTCATGTCTTGCTGGGCCTGCTGCCCATATGTCATGCATTCTTAGGTTAATTCCATCATTTCTTGCATACCAAGTCTTCTGCTTGTTTTAGTTTCCATTTTTATTTTTCTGGCATACATCTTGAATTCTTTTTTGTTAGAGGAGTTATGCTTGTTTGATACGGAAACATAGGTCTAAAGCACTTTTTGTTCAAAAATTTTAGCTCCATATTCGGAAGAATTTCCTTGCCCTGATATTCCCAAACACTAATTTGGTCTTTGGCCATGTTTATTCTATTTTCTAGCATATTTATGGATATAAAATGTTTTCCAGTACCCATAGTTCCAAGAACCATTTCCTGTTCTTTCTCTGATTGCTTCTCTTTAATTATAGACTGTTCTTGTTCTGGGGTGCCGCCTTTTTTTTCTGAGGTAACATTTTATAAGTTTTTTTTCTTAACTTGGCTAAATTTTTTTTTTCTGAGATGCATTCTTTAAATAAAGTTAGAGATGACATATCTATAGACAAAATGTGTTTAAAAAAGGTTTTTGCACAAATAATAGTGCAACAACCACCAAAATAATAATCCCCTTTCAAACATACTGTGTTGGTGAGGCTGTAGGAAAACAGACACTGACACATTCTAGTGTAAAATGATACAGCCTTTATGGGTATAATTTACCAGTATGTGTCCAAAGTACACTGGCATTTTCCCTTTGACCCAGCAATTCTACTTTCAGGTGTTTCTATCACAGATGCACCTGCACGCATACAGGAGAAATGAGTACCAAGTTTTTCTTTGCAGCATTCATTATTGGTCATTGCAAGAGTAGGAATAAGCAGCTCTGGCTGGGTAGCTCAGTTGGTTAGAGCATTGTCCCAATACACCAAGGTTGCTAGTTTGATCCCTGGTCAAGAAGCAACCAATGAATGCATAAATAAGTGAAACAAGTCGATGTTTCTCTCTCTTTCTCTCTCAAATCAGTAAGTAAAAAAAAAAAAAAAAAAAGAGTGGAAACAACCAAAGTTTTCATCTATGAGAAATGACATAGCCACACATGGAATAGTATGTAGAAATAAAGGATGAGGGAGTTCTCTCTCTCTCTCTTCATTTTTTTAATTTTAATTTTATTATTATTTTAAATATATCTTTATTGATTTCAGAGAGAGGAAAGGAGAAGGAGAGAGAGAGATAGAAACATCAATGATGAGAAAGTCA
This sequence comes from Miniopterus schreibersii, assembly GCF_964146895.1. Classification (NCBI taxonomy): domain Eukaryota; kingdom Metazoa; phylum Chordata; class Mammalia; order Chiroptera; family Miniopteridae; genus Miniopterus; species Miniopterus schreibersii. Next base: position 51,402,935 of record NC_138110.1, on the reverse strand, counting down.
TTGATCGAGCCCGCAACCTGGGCATGTGCTCTGACCGGGAATCGAACCCTGATCTACTGGATCCTAGGTCGACGCTCAACCGTTGAGCCACGCCCGGACAGGCTCTCTCTTTTTTTAAAAATGTATCTTTATTGACTTCAGAGAGAGGAAGGAAGAGGGAGAGAGATCGAAACATCAATGATGAGAGTCATTGATTGGCTGCCTCCTGCACACCCCCGACTGGGGATTGAACCACGATCTCCTGGATCCTAGGTTGATGCTCAATGGCTGAGCCTCGCCCAACCAGGCAGGAGCTCTCTTTTTACTGATAGGGAATGATTTCTGGGATATATTGTTAAATAAAAAAAAGCAAGGTGCAGAAAAAATTTATACAGGATGCCACCTTTTGTATAAGGGGGCTGAATATTTATATTTGCTTAAAGAAATACAGGATGTATGCACAAGAAACTAGCAAAGATGTTTACCAATGGTGGGGGAGAGGGAGGAACTGGGTGGACAGGAACGGGTGGAAGTCAGTTATCTTGCTGTTTTCCTTTTTGTATCATTTTTCTTTTTGAACCTTATGAATGTATTTTCTCTTAAAAAATTAAATAGAAAAGTTTTCAAGCCAAAATATGTTAAGCACTTGTTAAGTACCAGATTCTATGCTGAGGGCTTTTCATGTATCATCTCATTTAAACCCAATGCTGAGAAGCAAGAGTAAAAACCCCAATTTACAGAGGGGAATGATGCTCAGAGAAGTGAAGTTACTCTGGTAAGTTGTGACTGATTTGAACGTGGGTATGGCTAACTCAAGATCTTTGTTCTTAACCACTAAGGTGACCATAGTAATATTTAACAACACCCATAGTCCACCTCCCTATTGTATATTTTATTTCATTTTCCTGTGTCCCTACCCTGTCCCTGCCCAAATGAATACCTAATTGCTGTGTAATTGTCTTTGTAGGGTAGATTCAATTTCATATTTTATAGGTATTATTTCTAACCATAGCAAAGGGAGCAGAGGAGGGGGGTGGAATTTGCACTCAAGGGTTTGTCACTTGGACCAGGAAAGAGAGCTGCAATGATAAATGGTGAATTAAGCTAAGCCTCCTCCAAGCCTCCAAAGTGGGCATTGAAAAAAGTGACTGATCCTGCCTGGCTGGTGTGGTTCAGTGGTTGAGCATCGACCTCTGAACCAGGAGGTTACGGTTTTATTCCCGGTCAGGGCACATGCCTGGGTTGTGGGCTCGATCCCCAGTAGGGCGCTTGCAGGAGGCAGCTGATCGATGACTCACTCATCATTGATGTTTCTATCTCTCTTCCTCTCCCTTCCTCTCTCTGAAATCAGTAAAAACATTTAAAAAATTTTTTTAAAAATGTTACTGAATTTGACTCAACTTTAATTTGAATTGATATTTGAAAAATCAATTCAATAAAGTTTTTGGAAGGAAATGTATTTGCACGAACTTAAAAAGAATGTGACTGAATTCATCATTCCCTCTTTAGAAATTGTAACAGGTGTGTATCAGTTTCCTGTGGTTGCTTTAACAAAAACTCATCCCAAACTTGGAGGCTTAAAATGACAGAAATTTATTCCTTCACATTTCTGGAGGCTAGAAGCCCAAAACTGAGGTGTCTGCAGATTGTTCCTTCTGGAGGCTCTGAGGGAGAATCCGTTCCATGCCTCTCTTCTGGCTTCTGGTGGTTGCCAGTGATGCTTATTGTTCTTTGGCTTGTGGCTGTATCACTCCAATTTCTGCCTTTATTGTCATATAACCTTCTCTGTGTGTCTGTGTCTCTCCTCTTACAAGGACGCCAGTCTTTGGATTAGGGCCTACTCTAATCCAATATGACTTCATTTTATTTATTTATTTATTTATTTATTTATAAAAAATATATCTTTATTGATTTCAGAGAGAGGAAAGGAGGGGGGGAGAGAGAGATAGAAATATCAATGATGAGAGAGTCATTGATCGGCTGCAGCCGGCAACCTGGGCATGTGCTCTGACCGGGAATCGAACCCCGATCGCCTGGATCTTAGGTCGACGCTCAACTGCTGAGCGACGCCCGGCTGGGCCAGCATGACTTCATTTTAATGGTGGGATTCAAGATGTGCTGCCCCAAAATATGGCATTCTGGCATACTGAATATTATAAACTGAAGGAATTTGAGATGCGCAGGTGCAGGAAAGACTGACTTTCTTTTTTATTTTATTTTATCTTATATTTTATTTTTTGCAGCATTTAAGATAATCATTTATTTCTTTAAAAAGTAAGATACATAATCAAAATTCAAAATGTACAGAAGTGTTTATGGTAGAAAGTCTCTATCCCATCTCTGTCTCCTCACTCTTTATTTTTCTTTATTGCTGAAAGTATTATAGATGTCTCCATTTTTTCCCCATTGACCTGCTCCCCCTCAGGCCTTCACCACAGTATTGTCTGTGTCCATGGGCTATGCATACATGCATGTAAGTTCTTTGGCTAATCTCTCTCCTCCCCACCCCCCTTTTTAATTGATTTTAGAGAGAGAGAAAGGGAGAGAAAGAGAAAACAAAACACAAAACAACAACATGGATTTGTTGTTCCACTTATTTGTGCATTCACTGGTTGATTCTTGTAGGTGCCCTGACGGGATCAAACTCACAACCTTGGTGTTTTGGGACAACACTCTAACCAACTGGTATCTGGCCAGGGCCAGGAAGTACTCTCTAATCTTTCCCTGCAGCAGGTCCAAGGACCCTCATGTGAGAGCTGCCCTCCCTTTACTTGGAAGAAAGGGGCATCCTTATCTCTGCAGATTGAGGGTCCCTGAGGAATCTGCATGAGCAGGCCTTGCTGTTTCCCCCAGTTTACTGCTCTTGGTTCATATCCCTTTTTATCCTATCACATTTTCTGACATCTCTCTACTCATCATTAAATCTAGTATAAAACACTCAATTTTAACTGTTTCTTTGGGTCTTCATTTCCTTATAAAGGCTCCCATGTCACATAAAACTTATATTATTGAATACATTTGTATGCTTTTCTCTTGTTAATCTGTCTTTTAATATAAGGGCTCCAGCTGAAAATTTGGAAGGGTAGAATGAAAAGAGATTTTTCCACTTTTATATTAACTTGATATATCAGCAAAGATCCTATTTCTAAATAAGGTCACATTCTGAGGTTCTGGATAGATATTACTTTGGGAGACATTATTCAACCCAGTATAGGGTGTGACAGTGTTAATATGCATTGTGTTTTCCTAAAATTCAATCTTCTGCTCCATGGTGTGTGTGTGTGTGTGTGTGTGTGTGTGTGTGAGAGAGAGAGAGAGAGAGAGAGAGAGAGAGAGAGAGAGTGAGAGAGAGAGAGAGAGAAGCGAGTCAGAGGGATGGGGTTATGTTAGTGAACTAGAAAGTCCAAGTCTAATTCTTAGATTATGTGGTGATGGCTGTTGACTAAAATTTGAGTAATCCATAGTACAATTATATCAAATCAGCAGGACCCTGATTTTCTCTGGGGAGACTCTCCTTCACTCTCAATTCATGCACATAGAGGAGCTGAGCGTACTTTTTGGCTCTAGGAATGGGCCTGTAAGCAGGCCTGGTCAATCAGAACATTCTGTCATCCTGACCGCGGTGATTGGTTCAGGAGACAAGCTTGTGACCAAAATCGAGCCTATCAGAGCCACTGAGATTCAGACCTGGGCTTTTTCTGGAGCCATTAGCAGTGACTTCCCCTTTGCAGGGGTTGATGAAGTGAGTATAAGGCTGGTGTTCCAAGGGTCCCCAAGAGGAGAGTCTCCCTGAGCATGGAGTCAAAACAGAGGAAATTAGATCCAAGGGATGGAGAAGACAGATTCCTGATGACATTGTTTGAGCTCTTGGATCCAGCTATACCTGAATTCAGTCTGACATCTGGACTACCAAAACTCTCTTTTATGCTTAAGCCAGTATGAGCTGGGCTTCTCTTATTTGCAACTGAAAGAGACTTAACTGAATATTCTTTTATTTTCCTTGAATTTCCAGGTTGTCTTGATGGTGGATGAGTAGAGAGGGTATACTAGTGAAGTATGGAAAAAGAAATTCCTTTCACTTAAAAAAGAGCTATACACAGATTAATGAATTGGAAAGAACTTTGCATAAACTATGTATCAGGCTCAATATGTAGAGTCCTAAGCAAGACAAAATATTGCCATGCCTAATAGGGGGGAATTAACTTTTCTGACTCTCAGTCTTCTCATCTGTAAAATGGTTATAAACACAGTACCAGATTCTCAATGTTGCTGCATTAAGTATTCCTATCTTAATTAGTTTTTGCTATAAATTGGAGTTGAGGAGAATTCCATGTGATCAAGAATCCTTATAGATTTAGATTCCCTTCCTATAAGCTGGAGCTTTCTTTACTTATACACAGTATTTATTGATCACCTGTCAACCTGGAGGAAAGGGCTCAGGTTCAAATCCCAGTTCTGCCATTGTTTAGTGTTGTCAAGTGGTGTAATGCTCTGAGGCTTAGTTTCAGTAAAGGGGGATAATAAAACCTACTTTAAAGTGCAATGAAAGGAGAGAAAAGTAGCCTAGCCGGGTGTGGCTCAGTGGTTGAGCATCGGCCTAGGGTCTGGGAGATTAAGCTTCGATTCCTGGTCAGGGCACATGCCTGGGTTGCGGGCTCGGTCCCCAGGTGAGGGCATGCAGGAGGCAGCCGATCAATGACTCTCATCATTGATGTTTCTATCTCTCTCTTTCCTTCTCCCTTTCTCTCTCTGAAATCAATAAAGACATATTTTATTTTTTTTAAAAAAAAGGAGAGAAAAATAAGCAAAAGAAAAATTAAAAACATAGGAAGACAATGATATACACAGTACAAACATCCACAGACCAGAACCTTACTTTGTGTTTGAGGTAGTCTTCCTGTTACTTGGCTGAGTTGAACTCACACTGCTTCCTTTCTCCTTAAATATCCTTTCCTCTGGACAGGATGTTCCTGAAGGAGGCCCTGAAACAGAACATCTCAGCTAACTTTAGTTTGCTATTTTCAGCCTCAATTTGTTCCTGGGCAGATCAGCCACTGACAGAGTATCCTCCCCAGGTTGGATGTTTCTTGCACGACGAACCAGGGTTTTGTGGGACACCAAAGCTTAGTTTCATGAAGACCTAAGCCTTAAAACCAGGTATGCGTTTGGGTTTTAGCACCGTCTAAAAAACTCTGAACTGCATGCCCTGGTCAGTGTGTCTCAGTTGGTTGAGAGTCATCCTGTGCATCAATACATTGCTGGTTCGATTCCCAGTCAGGGCACATGCCCAGGTTGCAGGCTTAATCCCCAGTGGAGGGTGTGCAGGAGGCAGCCCATTGATGTTTCACTCCCTTCCCCTCTCCCTTCCTCTCTCTCTAAAATCAATAAAAACATATTTAAAAAATAAATTAAAAAACCTGAACTGCAGAAGGTAGGGTGTGATGCATGGGCTTCCTGCATTTTTTTGATGCAGGTGGGAAAAGAAAAAACCCTTCTGGGGATTGTCCTTCCAGGGAACTGAGAAGCAGGGGTACTTATCCATTGTCCTGTATCCCTTCTGTTGAGGATGACCCCTGGTGGGATTTGGGGTGGGGCACCAAGAGATCTACTACAAAGAGAATACATATATTGCTTATAGAACAGGGAGTGCTGGATCAAGGACCTCAAATAATGCCAACAGGACTTGGGTTGTCACCAACTTTTAGTTCTTATTACACTCTGTTGGCTTTCATCTCCACAGGCGGCTCCTGGCAGCTCCAGGCTTAATCCTTCCTGTCCAGGAACCCCAGTAGAACCTAATGCCTTTTTTCTAGTACCTGGGCTGACTCTGATGGCCTGACTCAGGTTACATGCCTAGCTGTGCTCTATAGCCAGGGAGTTGTGGCCCTCTGATTAACCAGATGAGTGCCATGCAATGGTGTGCTGATAACTGTCTAACAACTGGCTTTTTGGGAAAATAAAAACTTTTATTGCCAATTTCTGCGGTGTAAATACTTTCGGCATAGTCAAATCAAGTTACCAACGTGACGTCAACTTCTTTGCAAAACTGTCATTTCACCATCAGCTCTTGTGAGCTTGTTTGAGCCAACTGAAGCTCACTGCTGGCTCACATGCTGCCCCTTTAGCCCAGGCAGTTTAGCCACCCATGCATTCCATATGGACAGACAGTGAGAAAAGGGTGGTTTCTTAAAGGAAAATCAGGGTGCTAGAGTGGCAAAACAACAGGTGTCCATCAATTATACTCTAGCCTTAATGCTGCATAAGAAATGACCTCAAAATCTTATAATAATGAGCCTTTATTCTCATGCTCATGAGTCTGCAGGTCTCAGCTGGGCTCAGCTAGGCAGTTCTGCTTTGGGCTGCAGGTGCACTGGGCTGGGTCTGCTCCTCATTATCCTTGGGCCAGTGGTTACTTGGGACATGTTCTTCTCAAGGCTCCCACAGGAGCTCCAGAGGCCAAGTCAAACTGTGCAAGCGCATGGAAGGCTTTGCTCACAGGACATTTGCTAATATTCCATTTACCAATGCCAGTCACATGGCCAAACACAACAGTGAGATTGGGAAGTGTATTCTGCCCACAGTGGGAGTCCTGCAGAGATACTTGGTTCTCACGAGTTAGGGAAAAGCTACTGTAGGTATTGTTTGTTTTAGTCTACAAATCTTTGTTCACTTAATGCCTTATATCATTCATCCTGGTTAATAGGTATAGATGTAGCTGGTTCTTACTAGTATTTGTGTCTAATTCTCTGGTATAAACATACCACAATTTGCCAGCCATTCTACTAATGGATGGATGTTTATATCAGGTCTTTTCCCTTTTTTTTTCTTCTTCAAACTTTTCTGCAATAAAGATCCCGGCACTTATATCTTTATATGTTCTCTTTTCTATAGCAGGGGTCAGCAAACCACATTCCCTAGACCAAATCCAGCTCAGCACATGTTTTTGTAAATAAAGTTTTAATGGAACACAACCAAACTCACTCATTTACATAATGTCTATAGCTGCTTTCCCACTACCTTAGCAGAGCTGAATCATTGAGACAGAGGCTGGATGGCACACAAAGCCTAAAATATTTATGATCTGACCCCTTACAGGGAAAGTTTGCTAACCCCTATTCATAAGATAGGATCCCCACTATGAAAATGCTGGTTAAAAAAAAAGGGTATGTGTGTTAAAAATTTTAATGGGTATTGACATAATTACCTCCCAGCAGTTAGAATATTTGTTCTTTATTAATTTTAAAAATTATACGTGCTTGTTTTGAAGTATATGAAGAAAAAAGCCCACTCCTCCATTTAATCATTACCAGCTTGGTGTAGTCTTTCCATTCAATCAATACAAACACACACAGTTCCTACCTTCCTTTAAAAAAACCTCAAAAAACAATCCTAAGAATGGGATCAGTTTATTCCGGTAGCTGTTATGACAGAAATACTTTTGTATTATTCTGCCCTCTTTCTGATGGCTCATATCCAAAGAGACCAACCCAGGTGTTTGGACACGAAAATTCTAGCAGCCAGTGCCCTTAACAGCAGTTTCATTCAAGTCAACACATTGAAACCGAGTGTATTGGCTCCGAGAAGCTAATAACCACAGGCTTTGATGCCCTATAACCCCAAAGAAGTCATTTTTATATGACTTGTGCTTCAGACCATCCAATGGCTTCCCAGTTCACTGAGTTAAAAATTCAAAATACTTCCCGGCCGGCATGGTTCAGTGGTTGAGCTTCGACCCATGAACCAGGAGGTCATGGTTCGATTCCCTGCCAGGGTTGCGAGCTCGATCCCCAATAGGAGGCGTGCAGGAGGCAGCCGATCAATGACTCTCTCATCATTGATGTTTCTATCTCTCTCTCCCTCTCGCTTCCTCTCTCTGAAATCAATAAACATATATTTTTAAAAATTCAAAATACTTACTGTAGCCTATAAGCCGACTGTGACCTGGCCCTTAGCTACTCCCCTTGGTCTCTGTGCCTTCTTTCACTTCCTCAAACTTGCACAAAGCCCTTTCCGGTCTTGTTCTGGGTTAGTCAGAACTCTTTTAGTTACAAGAGACAGAAACCCAATTCAAACTGGCTTAAGCCTAAAAGACAGTGTATTGGCTCGTGCAACATAAAACATCCGGAGAAGGCTAGATTCAGGAGTGGACAGCTCTAGTCTCCGTTGGTTGCCTTTAGTCTCTGCTGTATGATCTTCACTATCAGTCTCCCCAAAGGGAGGTGATGAGTGTCTAAGCTTGCATCCTAATTAGCTACCCTAGTGGAAGGAGTCCCCTTACTTCCTCCCAGTTGCAGAGGTCCTGTGGATCAATGAATCATCTGGGGTGAAGTGACCAACCCTGAACCAACTGCTGTGTGTAGAAATGGTTAGATACACTGATTAGTGAGTCCTGGTCTCATGTTTTCCACCCTTCTTACCAGCACCAGAGGAGGAATCTGCCCCACCAGGAACTCAAGTGCTGCAGTCAGGGAGTTCCCCAAATGGAAACCAAGGTGCTGTTACCAGAAGAAGGAAAGTGGCTGCTGGCTCGCAAAAACAAGTTGTCCGTGGCAGGCCCATTATCTGTACTGTTCCCTTTGCATGCCATGCCCTTCTCCCACTTTTCAACCGGACAACAAGGTTATTCTTCATAGCTCTGGCAGGAGAGACAAAAGATTGAAAATGGCACAAATGTCTATTAAGAGATTGGCAAGAACAGTGGTTTTCAAAATGTAGTTCTAAGATTAGCAGCAGCATCTGGGAATTTGTTGGAAATGCAAATTCTTCGGCCCTACTCTAGATCTATTGGGTGGGCCCAGCAGGCTGTGTTTTAACAAGGCCTCCAGGTGGTGCTGATGCACACATAAGTCTGAGAATCCTTGGGTTAGAATATAGTAATATTTAGTCATACAGGAGAAAGCTATTGGATACTTCAGTTTCAGAAACCACTTTTTAAAAATTTAGTGACCTTTGAGAGAGAGAAAGAGAGAGAAAAACATCAATTTTTGTTGTTCCACTTATTTATGCATTCATTGATTGATTCTTATATGTGCCCTGACCGGGAATCTAACCAGCAACCTTGGCGTATTGGGGTGACACTCTAACCATCTGAGCTACCTGACCAGGGCCAGAAACCGTTTTCTTAGAGACTTGGAATTTGAATAAGAGCAAGTTGCTCATTAGTTACAAAAGCAGCAAGCACTTTTCTGGCACTGAGCTTAGCCATTCAGGTTGTTTTATGCCGTCGCTCGTATAGCTTCTATAGTAGCCACTGCAGGTGTATTCTCTCAACATTCACTCTTAAAACTCTTTTCCTTTACCTAGAAACCAGAAGGCTAAACAGGAGGTTTTCCAGACCCTTTCTCCCCTTGAAGCTAGGGGTGGCTATATAAGAGGAAGCCTGCCGAGGGGGTCCTGGAAAAGCTTTTGTTCCCCTTCCCCAACATAAATAGGGACACATGCAACTAGCAAGGCCTTTTTTCCTTTCCCATTTTTATGTTTGGAACATGGAGGTGATGCCTTTTGGTGCATGGCCACCTTGCAACTAGGAGATGAAAACCAACATGCTAAAGATGAGGCAGCAAGAAAGTAGAAGGAGCCTAAGACATTGACGGCCTCCTTGAGTCACTATACTAGCCGTGGACTGCCACCTCTTCATTTCTTGTCTTGGGAGAGAAAGAATTCTCTTTTGTTGAGGCCACTGTATGTTTAGCTGTTTGTTACTTGCACCCAAGTGCATTTCTAATACATGTGCACAGTGCTCAGGATCTAGTTTTTTCAGACCCTGCCTGAGATCTTAAAAAAGAAGGGCAAATGTATGGACTGCAAAATACAAAAAGAAAAACATAAAACAGAAATTACTATGACTACTACAAAATATAATTTTTAGGCCCTGGTCAGATAGCACAGTTGGTTGGAGTGTTGCCCTGACACACCGAGGTTGTGGATTCGATCCCCAGTCAAGGCGCATACTAGAATCAACCAATGAATGCATAAATAAGTGGGACAACAAATTGATGTCCCACAAATAAACAAAAAACAACATAATTTTGTAGCAGCGTTACTAATTGTGAGATTCAGCCTTCATAAAAATGCCCCTGCATAGGGAAAGCAATTTGTTGGTTAGATCGTCTCACTTTGCAAGCAAAGTGATGTGTGGTAATTGCCAAGAAGCGATGGCTAATAGCAAATTCAATGCATAATAATCTAATAATTTAAATTACAAAAATAATGCCAAAAGTTTCTACAACAAAACACAATTATATTAATGCAGGATGTGGGTACATTTGAAAATATAAGCCATGAGGTAATACATTTCAGAGTATAGCATCCTTAAAATAGCTGGGCTCACTTTGTCACACAGAACCTGTGCTTTTCAGGATGATCGTAGGACATGTTCTCTAGAATTTGATACAGTTTATTATACTTTAAGCCAATTAAGTATCCAAGCTCCTAAGATGAGAAAACTTTGCCAAAATGAGCTTTAGGAGCAGGTAGACTGAGTGATTAGCTTTTTTGTTTAAAACATCAATCCTCCCAAGGAAGATACTGTGAATTGTGCCTGATATGGTTCACACCTTCCTTCATGTTATTTAGGCCTCTGTTCTTTTACATTGCCTTTACTATGGCCAAAACAGATTTAAGTTGATACATAGCTCTATTTATTTTTTAAATCTCCATGGGAGGATATGTTTTTTTGATTGATTTTAGAGAGAGAGAGAGAAACATTGGTTGGTTGCCTCCCTTACACGCCCCCACTGGGGATTGAACCTACAACCTAGGTATGCGCCCTGACCGCGTATTGAACCCACAACCTTTTGGTGTACGGAATGACACTCCAACCGACCTACCCACACGACCAGGGCTAACTCTATTTAATTTTTAAAAATATATGCATATAAAAATATTTTTATAGTTTTATTAACCAATATTACCCTAATAAATTAAAAAACAACAACAAAAGAAAAAATATTGAAAGTGTTGGTGGTTACACACTTGAATACAATTGCCCAAACTTAGGGAAAGGTACTCTTAAAATTGGTGAACTTTATTGTGTGTAAATTGCATATCAAATAAAGCTGGGGAGAAAAAGAAAAAATATTTTTTAAATGTAAAGAAAAAGTCTCTGTAAATCAGGATTCTCCAAAGAAACAGAACTAATAGGGGATATATATATAGATTTATTGCAAGGAATTGGCTCACATGATCATGGAGACTGACAAGCCCAAAATCTGGAGAGTTGATGTCCCAGTTCGAGTCCCCTTGTGGGAGCATGATTTAGAACAGCAGGCTTCAAACCTGGGTGCAGGTATTCCTAAGGAGCCAGAGAGAGTTTAGGGAATCAGCTTATAGCTCCTCAACTTCCCTTTGTCCCTTTGTCGCCAGCTTTGCTTTCCTGCTGCTCTCTGCACAATGGCTCTTCTCTCCCTTCACAAAAGAAAGTCACACTTGCCATTCCTGACTTTTACTGGGATTCATTGTCCCAAGATGTAAAAGCTTCCAGGGCACCACACAAAAGGCCAATTTCAGATATTGGTGACCATCATTCTCTTTTACTCTCTCCAGGAGAAAATTATAAAAACTTCTCAATGTTAACACTTTATGGAAATTTTAAAAATTTTAATTTAATTTCAATTCTTTTTTTTTTTTTTAATATCAATTCTTAAACATAGTATTATTTCCAAGAAGTACACAAGAGTGATCACTAAAAGACTTTAAAACAAACACATAATACATTAGGATAAAACTTCGAGAGCAGGGGGAGTGGAATGTAAATTAAAGAAACAAAGGGGACAAAATAAAATTTCTATTTTGTTCACGGGTTCTTTTTAATGGATGATGGTGGAAATCAAATTATTATGCTGTTGATATTCTTTTGGGATGAACTGCTGTAAGATGTCAGTATTTACAGTATGCCAGCAGTACATCCTATTCAGCTATTTAAGATGTTGGATTTTTAACAAATGTGCAAGTATTCCCATAGTTTTTGAAAAGGCCTTGAGAATATGTGACCAAAGAGCTGGAAGACAATGAAGAGAGGGGAAGAGGAAGCCTGAAGGTCGTTTTCTGGCTTAGTGGGTTGTGCCTGGGGACTCGCTGATCAGAGGGCTGAAGGCCCCGAGGGGAGATAGCGTGTGATGGACGGGTAGCAGGGAGAAGGGCCTCAGCCCCGCCTGATGCAGACTCTGCAGTGTGGCTCTGAATAGCTGCCCCAGCTGATGACAGAACAGAGGCATGGACAGGCAGAGAACAGGCCCAGAGAGCACTCCCGAGACATTCCTGCATGCTCCCTGCCATGGGGTGGATTGTGGCCAGGCTCCAGGTCACCCTGCAGTAAGGCTGTGGAGATGGGCAGACTGAGCAGGGCCTGGGTGGAGGCTGTAGCAGAAACTCAGGGAGGGCTCCATTACTGGGCGGCATAGACGTGGGCAGCAGAAGGAGAAAGCCCTGGGATGGGACCTAACCACACTCCTTGGAGCATGCTCATCAGTCCCCAGCTAAAGACCAGCAGAGGCCAGGGCCCCCCTTGGCCCCAACAAAGGACAGATACAGGATTAGGAAAAACAAAAGGTCCCTACTATTGCTGATGACAGTATTTGTTAAAGAGGCAGTTTGGCCTTATCTGACTGCGAACTCCGTTCTTTTAATAGCAGGACTAATCATGCACATTGTGTGTGTAATACACATTTACTATGAAAATCCAGAAACAAAATGTTTCTGACTCAAGATGCTTTTTTCTCCTGAGATCTCAGTGACTTTCCATCCAATTCCCTGCACCCTCTTCCTTAGTTCTAAGGACATACAGACAGGACTCCCTCCCTCCTTTCTTCCCAGATTCCTTTCTGCACAGTCCCCAGCCGCTGCACTGTTCAGTGCCGGCAGCTCTTAAAGTGTGAATTGTCCCCACATAGTAGGGGCTGGAAAGGAAGGCAGTGCTGGGGAGAAAGCAGAGCTCTGAAACCTGAGCCATAAAACCAAACCACTGTGCTCTGTTAGCACCCGGAGGGAGGGGCTGCTCCCGGGGCAGCGGGGGAGTAAGTGGTAAGCTGGGTTTTCTGGGTGTGAGTTCAAGGAGGGTTAAGATGTTCTCTCATGTTGTGAGATATAGGGGAGTGTGTAACTCCTGACCAAGGAGATCACTCACAGATGGCTTTGCTGGTCCACATAACCGGCACTGTGCAGTGCTGTGTCACAGTCGGGCTTCCTTCCTGTCACACAAGGAAAATGCACTCTGGGAGACGAGCAGCAGGAAGAGAGGGGCACCCTAACTCCATCACCCTGCAGAAATTGGGTTGAACTGCTCAACTAGAGGGGCCTAGGAGCTGAGGGGAGCAGGAGTGATTTCCGGGCCACCCCGTCCAGCGCACCTTCCCTGTCCCTCCTCCCTCTCCACCGCTCAGACCAAACCCTCTGCACAGAGTAGAAATACGAACCCTCGCTACTTAGCACGGGGCAGGCGGCAGGTCCCACTGACCCCTCCAGCTCACCTCTGGCAGGCCCGAGCTTTGAAAGTCAGCCATGATGCTGGTAACCCTGTGTGGGCATTTTTTTGTTTTTCTTTTTCTTTTTCATAATTTGAAAAGGGAAGTGGCTTGGGCTGCTCTCAACCTCTGAGACACCCTGTGAGCCACAGCATCTGGTTTGAGCTGGGAAGGTCCGGCCTGCTTCCCGCTCCACTGCCTTGCTCTGGCTCCTGTTGTCAGCCCCCCAGTGAGGTCGGAGGGGGGCCTTCAGGAAGATGGTGTCTGGGGTTGGGTTCCTCCAGAAGCCGACCACAGACAAAGATTCCCGTGCAACAGCTCATTTGGGGGGTAGTCCTGTGAGGCAAGGGAGGCAGGGAAGAGAAGAGAGCCCTCACCAGGAGTATTAGTGAACAGTGACCAAGTAGGGTTTCTCTGGGGCTTCTGGAAGATTCTGAGGCACATAAACACCAGATTTGTCCCATTTGAATGGTGAGCATCATCATTGTTGCTGAGGGCTGCTCCTGGGACAGTCCCTGGCACTTGGGCCTGCCCTGAACGAGGCCCATACATGCCAGAGACAGTTCTCAGGTGGAGAATCACAGGGGTGTGCAGTAGTAACCCCCAAATCTCGATGATTCATTTCTGCTTTGTGGTGGGGGCTGGGGGGGCTAGCTCTGGAAATTGCAGTTACTCATGGACCTGGAATCATGAAGCAGCCACCAACTTGAACACTGCTGGTGATGCAACCAGAGGAACAGAGAGCTGTCTGGAGAGTCCTGAACTGGCAATTAATGCCCCAGCCAGAGTGACACATCTCTTCCACTTACAACTCATTGGCCAGAATTCCTCACATCGGCCCGCCTACCTGAGCCTGGATGGCAGTGAGCTAGCTGCACTAAATATTACAGCTTCCCACAGGCTCCAGCGATTACAGGATAAAGCACAAGCCCATGAGCATTTTATGCATAAGACTTTCTGAGACTGTCTCCTCCCAATATCCATTCTTTAAAAAAATCAGATGAACTGTCTCTATTGGGCCCACAGTCCTGCCTTTCAACTCTTGGTTCAGCTGAGAAGTGAGGGCCTCCTTTAGGAGTCATGCCCTCACCCCAGCCCCTACATGGCCCACTCCATTCCTTTATGTTTACTCTTTAGTGTCCGTCTTTTCCTCGAGAGGAGTCAGGGACATGTCTGTCTTATACTTCTAAAATTTCCTGAAACTTCAAATCACTCTCCGGCTCTCCTCCACTCCTACACCACGCTGTCCCCTTGTGCACCACCAGGCTTGCACACATGCCAGGGCCTTTGCACTTGTGGCACCCTCTGTCTGCCAAGAACACTCTCCCTCCAGAGCTCCTGTGACTCCCATGTTCTCCGACTTGGTGCAGATGTGTATCCTTGTGTTGGAGACAGTGGTGAAGCCACAAAATGGGAATTCAGGAATATGGATTCCTGAATCTTCAGTTGGAGAAGAGCTCCACTGCTCAGGAATTTATGGGAGCAAGAATTAAGCTTCTATTGTGCCAAACCACCAAGATTTGGGACTTATCTATCAGTTACCCTGGAGTTACCGTAACTAATAACAGCTTTCTCACATTCAGGGGTGAGATGTTTGCAAGCCCACTTGTCCACATGTTGGAACCATGTTCTCCAATCAGCTTTATCAGGGATAATGGTGATCTTTGTTCTCTGACATCAGCCTTTGTCTTCCAGTTTATTCTGAATTTGGGTGAGGGAAGGGGGAAGAGGTTGCTTATTAAGACCCCTAAAATCCCAACAACAATTAAGACCTGAATAATACTACTGGTGGTATTGATGAGGAGAAGGGAGGAACAGGTTGCAAACCTATCAAAGGACATTGATGTGATCGCACAATTGTTTTCCAGACAAAAGAGCAAATTGAACCAGTTTTTAATGTCAAGAGCTAAATAGCCTGGGGGGAAATGTAATATATTATAAGCAATAAGCAACAGCCTTCGACATAACGTCAATCCCTTTCAACATAACAGCACAGAGAGTCCTGGCGTGGCATTCCTGTGATACTGTGATTTTTAAGAAATATATATTTGGTTATTTAGATGAACAGAATATATTCCTCATGTATTTGGTCTTCATCTACAATTCCTGGCTCACAGCTCCAAGACTCCCGGAGTTTAAGTGTTGAAAGTGAAAAAGGTGACTTTTGTTATGTTAATAAGTTGACTTCGAAATTGCCTAAGGATGGGGGCTGGTTGTCTAGGAAGTCAGCCATGTGATTAGAGGCTTGTAATTTTCAGTCCAGGCCTCCCAACCCCACCTCCGGGCAGGGAGAGGGGCTGGATTTTGAATCAATCACCAATGGCCAATGATTTAGTCAATCATCCCTGTGTAATGAAGCTTCCATAAAAAGCCCAAGAGGACAAGGTTTGGAGAGCTCCGGGTTGGACACGTGGAGATGCTGAGTGTCCCACCTGGAGGGGGCATGGAGTCTCCACACCTCTTCCTACATACCTTGCCCAATGCATTCTCTTCCATCTGGCTGTTCCTGAGTTATATCCTTTCACAATAACTCAGTGATCTAGTAAGTAACATGTTTCTTTGAGTTCTATGAGCCATTCTAGCAAATTAATCGAACCCAAGGAGGGGCTTGTAGGAACCACTGATTTATAGCCAGTTGATCAGAAGTACAGGGGACAACCTAGACTTGCAATCAGCTTTCTGAGTTGGAGGGGATCGTTGGAACCTCCAGTCTGTGGCCAGTTGGTCAGAAAAGCAGTTAACCTGGGCTTCCTGCTGGGATCTAAAGTGTATGTGTGTGTGTGTTTTGAGGGAGGAGGGGGGAGGTAGGCAGTCTTGTGGGACTGAACCCTGAACCTATGGAATCTGATGCTGGCTCTGAGTAGATAGTGTCAGAATTAAGTTGAATTCTTGGACACCATGCTGGTATCTGAGGAATGTTTATTGGTGGGGGACCCCCCTCATCCCAGTGGAATTGGGTCTAGGAACCCAACTTAATTTCTCACTTCCAACCTAGTACTTTTGTGGAGTTAACATTCTCCTATCACCTTAAACAGAGTAATGGCTATGCATTTTTAGGGACTGAAAGCGTTTCCCTAAACTTGTTTCCATCTTTCTTTGACTCAGAAACGCTCCCATTACATTTCCATAGCAGCTGCGTTAATTAATAATGATCAGACTTAATGAAAGAGGACTTAGCCATTCCCTGGCCCTTTCATAAAAAGGAAGAGCGCTAATAAGCGCTGATGGCTCGCCTTGGAGACCCCACCTCCTTGGGAGCTTTGAACCTGCAGTCACATCCTGAAATATTACCCCAGAGGCTGCTCTAGCAAATGGATGTTTGATCTTTCCCCTGTAAGGAGGGCCATAGATACTCAGGTTTCTCAACTGAATTCCTAGAAAACAGAGCTTTTAAGAAGCTTGGGCTCATGACTAGTAAAAATCAACCACTTTCCCCATAGACTTCATGGTTGCATTATCATGTAATGTGTATTGTTGTTTTATTATGTTATGTTACAGTCTATTATTTTAAATTGTATTTTATATAGTTGTTATCCACCTTACAAGAATTAACTCTGAGTATGAGTGTACAGTAAGAATTCATAATATGTTTCTGGAAAGAATAAGTGAGTGATCTGTTTATCATTCAAAGCCAAACAATTTAAAGAAAAACTTCTGAATTAAAAGTACATTGTTAAGGTGAAAAATTAGAGACAAATTAAATGTCCATTAATAGGGGAATGGTTATATTAGTTATGGTATATCCATGTGTGGATTATGGGACGGATCATTTAGAGTATGTTAGGTTGAATGTAACAGAAAATCTGATTCAGACTGGCTGAGGGGATCATTGGAGGCAATTGCTTATAATCCTGGAAAATTCCTAGAACTTTGGGCCTCAGGGTGAGTTTGGTTCAGTGGCTTGATATTATCAAGGACAAGATTTCTTTCGATTTGGTCTGTCTCCTGTGGCAGCAGCTAGAAACAAAAGCTGACTTCCAACCCCATGATCACAAAATGGCTGCCAAAACTCCAGCAGTTATATGATTCCTCACTCATATTCAGAGAGAGTTCCTCTTTTAGGTGCCCCATAAAAATCTTGCCTCTCATTGGCTTAAATTAAGCCATGTGCCTATCCTTAACCTAAGAATTATAGCCAGGAGTTTGGCTTAATTTGGGTTTATGCTACATGCCCACTCTTAGAGCTGGGTGTATACTCAGCTTTTGTCAAGATACATGGGCTGTAAACAAAAATTAAAAAAAAAAAAAAAAAAGATACATGGGCTGTGCAGGGGCAGTGTGATGATCAGAATGAAAATTCAAGCATTTAAACCCCCCCAAAACAAAAATATCAATTTTCTATAGTTACATATTGTTAAAATTTTACATTTATGTGAGAAAAAACCCCCACTATTCTCTATGGTTGCATCTATATCTATGTAAATACATACTAAGATTTCTGGAAAGATCCATTGCAAAGCTATAGTAGTAGTTCTTTTTATTTTATTTTTTATTGATTTTGAGAGAGGGAGCGAGAGCAAGAGAGAGAGAGAAACATTGATCTGTTGCTCCACCTAGCTGTGCATTCATTACCTGATTCTTTTTTTTTTTTTTTAATATGTCTATTGATATCAGAGAGAGGAAGGGAGAGGGAGGGAGATAGATACAAACATCAATGATGAGAGAGTCGTCATTGATCAGTTGCCTCCTGCACGCCCCCTACTGGGGATCGAGCCCGAAACCCGGGCATGTGGCCTGACCGGGAATCGAATCGTGATCTCCTGGATCCTAGGTCGACGCTCAACCGCTGAGCCACGCCCGGCTGGGCTCATTAGCTGATTCTTACATGTCCCCTGACCGGGGATCAAACCCACAGCCCTGGTGTAGCAGGACAATGCTCTAACCAACTGAGCTACTTGGCCAGGGCTAGTAGTAGTTATTTCTGGGGAGGGGTCTAAGACTGGTAATTGTAATAAAGGACTAATTTTATTTTATTATTTTATTATTATTTTTAAATATATCTTTATTGATTTCAGAGAGAGGAAAGGAGAGGGAGAGAGAGAGAAACATCAATGATGAGAGAGTCATTGATCGAGCCCGCAACCCGGGCATGTGCCCTGACCGGGAATCGAACCCCTATCGCCTGGATCCTAGGTCGACGCTCAACCGCTGAGCCACGCCCGGCTGGGCAAGGACTATTTTAATTTACCTAAAACAGTGGTCCTCAATCAGAAGCAGTTCTGCCCTCCAGGATCCATTAGTCCTTGTCCCCAGACATTTTTGGTTGTCACAACCAGGGGGAGGAGAAAGTACTACTGGCATCTAGTGGGTGGAAGGCCCAGGATCTGCTAAGTGTCCTACAGTACACAGGCTAATCCTCACTAGAGTTATCTAGCCGAAAATGCCAGTGCTGCTGAGGCTGAGAAACCCTGATTTAGACCACTTCAGTTTCTGTAAGGGGATAGGATTCAAGAATTACTTGCATAGTTAAAAACTGAGTTTTGAAAAAAGATGTAGTGGACACTGTGAGACGATGTCCACATCCCCGTTCGGGACCCAGTTATTTATTCCTCCAGCTGCCAGGAGTGTCGGCTGCTGATGACTCACACTTCTGATGAGTCCCTCTTCAGAAGTTGCCCTTAGCTGAAAGAAGCTGCCTTGTTCAAAATCACGAGTTCTCTCCAAAGGCAGCCTCTATCGTTAATAAATCTCAGCCCTTTTGACATTGTGGGACAATATCAGGAAGTAGTGGGAAGCTGTCCTGTGCATTGTAGGATGTTTAGCAGCATCTCTGGCCTCTACCCACCAGGTGCCAGTAGCACCCCTCCTCTGGTTGCACCAACCAAAAAAATCTCCAGACATTGCCAAGTATTCCCTGGGGGCAAAATTGGTCCCCCTCCCTGAATTAAAAACCACTGCCTTATCCAATGCCCGGGTGTACAGAGGCCCGGCTCCAGCCTTAATTTGGATAACCTCTATGGCCATCCTAGCTTTAGAGCTCCACATGGGGTTGTCTGAGGAATTCGTTGCAGTTGCATCATAGTTCAGTTTCTCCCTCTGCTCAATACTCCTTCTCTAACCTCTTTATAGGTGTTTTCAGGAGCATTCCCCAGTAAACATTCTATCTGCAAATCTCCCTCGCAGAGTCTGTTCCTTGGGCCAATCCATACAAGACCAAGATTACTCTCAGAGGGGTTAAGTGACTTTATCGAAGGTCCCTCAGCAGATGAGATGTAGAGCTAAGACTGTTTCCATCTGTCTCTTTAAACCAAAAATGGTGCTCATAAGCCTTAAGCTTCGTGGCCTTCTTAACTTTGGGCTCTGCTGACACAACTCAGTGAGCTCTGACTTTCCCATCCCCACACCTACTCTGTGTGTGTTTCTATAATTGAAGGAGCAGAAGAAAAATGCATAGAATGTGAAACCTAATGGCATTAACTCAGTTACTTTCTCTTTATGGTTCCTAAGCTACAAACCTTATAGATGTGCTTGTCTGCAGAGTCTTGGATAACCAGTTCATATGCGTCAAGTCCAAACATGGAAACATTTCAATTACAAGTACTTAACACAACTGCATAGAGGCCTTCTGTTAAGAAAACTTTTTTCTTTGGATAAAAATATGGATGTGAACCCTGGCAGTTGTGACACGGTTGGGTGTCATCCGGTACACCGAAGTGTAGCTGGTTCCATTTCTGGTCAGGGCACAGGCCCCGGTTGCAGGCTTGATCCCTGGTAGGGGGCATACAGGAGGCTGCCCATCGATGTTCCTCTCTCACATGGATGTTTCTCTCTCTCTAAAAATCAATAAAAAATCTTTAAAAAAAATATGGATGTGAGATAAAAGGTCCACATAAAGAACATGGTTGAGACAAGGTCATCCTTCAGTGTGATGGTCTCTTTCTAACAACATGGGGCAGTTAGGGAGGTTAGAGTGTCATGGTCTGGCATGAGAGCTCTTACCATAATAATACTTAATAATAACATACATTATTATAATTATTATATAACATATACTAATAATAAACATTAATTGAGCCATTGCTATATTCCAGGTACTATGTGCTTTAAATACATATTTAGATATTGTATATTACCAAATATATTATACACTATATTACACTAGCATGTATTTTACATATAAACTGTAACAGTTATATATAATATAACATTGTATATCATATATCTCTGAGAGAGTACTATTTTGCCCACTTACTGATGAGGAATCTCAGGCACAGAAAGTTAAGTGACTTGCTCAAAGTCACACAGCTAGTAAATGGCAGAGCCATAGCAGCCTGCAAGACTGCTCTTAATTTTCAGGAGCTATGGTTCCAGCTTGGAGCACATTTATTCAATTGAACCCACTTATTAGAAAGAGATTAAAAAAACTGTCTTCCTCCCTTCCTCCCAGTATATAGTAGGTCCTCAAAAAATAATTGAATGTAAAAAAAAAAAAAAAAAAGGTCAGTCTTTGTTTTAAACTGCTCTCTTTAAGCTGGTAGACCAGGTTCAGTTGAGGAACATGTATAAATGCTGAAAATGTACTGCTGTCCATTGCATCTTAAAGGAAAATACAAATATGGCTTTGTGATATCTTTTCAAGCATTGAAACTGGAAGCTCTCTTGTCACGCATAAGTACATTATTCAACCTCTGGGCCTTTAAGGCTCCCCCCCCCCCCCAGAGCATTATATGCAGAAAGTGGGGGAGTTGATTAATTACTGGGCGGTGGAACCACTTTCTGCAGAGTGTCTCTCTGTTGAAGGAGTGTTTCGGGAACTGGAGGTGACTTTGTCACTCATCTTTGTGCTAAGAGACTCTGCTGGGGTTTTGTATTGGTTTGTTTTTGCATTACCACTGACGCAGGCTCTGATCAGGTTGAACTTCCTGTAGAATAATTCACAGAAAAGTTATTTATGCTTCTTAATCTTCCTGATCTGAAATTAGCAACTTAGGGTAAAGGAAGAGTGTTGAGGAAGTGGAACGAAGAAAAAAAGAAGAAAAAGATCAGGGTGATACCCAACCTAGATGTCCTTCATAGGGAGAAACCGTTTCTAATCACAGGCTGAGGAGTACATTGTATTTGATGTCTCACATTTTAAAATCTAACACAGAAAAGAAAGAAACAGACCAGCTCTTGGTTCTAAGATTGAAAACTTCCTCCCCCTTTTAGGTTTATTCAAGAACTTTAGCTGAGTGGCCTGGAGTCAGATCTCCTGGGTCCAAATCCTGCTTCTGCCACTTCCTACTTGGATATCCTTGCGCCCCAGTTTAACTGTAAAGAGTTCACTGAATTAATACATGTAGAGGGCTTAGAAAAGTGCCTGGCTCTTAGTCAACATCTATATATGTTATGTAATAATAATATGATAATAATAATAATAATTTTAGCTATTACTGTTTTAAAGGGAAACTTCTTTTCCTCATACTTCAATTATTTAAATATTGGTTTAGTCTTTCCTGGGTGCCCAGACTTGCTTTCGGTTGGAGAAACTCAGTTGTGGGTAACATCAGGTTACACTATGTGCTTGGCATCAAATTTGCTGGAGCCGCCATTTTTATTTGAACTCAAATAAAATGTTGGGCTTAGGAGAGACTTCTAATGATGAGCCGATGATATTCTAAATAGTGGTGGGTCATTTGCAATGGAAAATGTGAGCAGATTCCAAATTCACTACTTTACTGGGTTGAAGTGATCCTCAAAAATTCTTATCTACCTGGAACCTGCGAAGAGGACCTTCTTTGGAAATAGGGTCTTTGCGGATGTAATCAAGGTAAAATGAGGTCATACTGGATTAGGGTGGGCCCTAAATACCAGATTACTGGTAAGTTATAAGAAGCGAGAAATGTGGGCATAGAGCACAGACACATAGGGAAGTGGCCGTGAAGATGGAGGCAGAGGGGGGAGAGATGCAGCTCCAAGCCGAGGAACAAGGAGCGAGGAGTGACACGGCAGGTTTCTTCTGCAGGGCCTTTGAAGGGAGTGTAGCCCTGCCTACTCCTTGATTTCAGTCTCCTAGCCTCCAGAATGGTGAAAGAATGAATTTCTGTTGTTTAAAGTCACCAAGTTTCTGGTAATTTGTCATTGTAGCCCTAGGAAACTCATATAATGAAAACTGAAATTACGCCGATGTGCCTTTTTTCACCTGCCAATATGATGAAGATCAAAAAGTCTGATAACACACGGTAAGTCAGCAAGTGTGTTGGGAAATTTATTGCTTTCATTTATTGCTGGTGGGAGCATATGTAAATTGATATAATTTCTCTGGAGATGATTTGGCAATTTCTATCAAAATTATAAATGCACATACCTTTTGGCCCAGCAATTCCACTTCCAGAGTATATGTGAGAAGCGAGCATGGAAAATTACACAGGTAGCTTATGCACTGCAGTATTATTTGTAATCACGAATGTTCAAGTGGTGGTCAAGCAAACTGTAGAACACCTATACTAGGAGTCAGCAAGCTTTTCCTGTAAAGGGCTAGATAGTAAATATTCTAGGCTTTGCAGGTCAAGAAGTCTCTGGTGAAATCACTAAACTCAGCGGCTATAACTCAAGAGCAGCCATATACAATATGTAAACAAATGGGAGCGGCTATTTCCAATAACACTTTATTTATAAAAAACAGGCAATGGCCAGATTTGGCCATGGGCCTTGGTTTGCCTACCCCTGACCTATACAATGGAACTCTGTGAGCTGAAAATTGGCACAGCTTTCTACATCTTGCTATTCAGTGACTTCCAAGATTAAGTGAAGAAAGCAAAGTTCAGAACAGTATAGATTTGTAAGAAAAAAAAGTACTTGTATAAAAATAATTTCTTTGTATATTCATGGGCACTCTCTATAAGGATCCACAAGAAATTGGACCCATTGCTGGGTCAGGGACAGGAAACTGTGGCTCAAAGATGGGGTTAGGGAGATATTTTTCTTTGTACCTTTTAAGTTCTGAACCATGATAAATGACCTATTCAGAAAACTAAATAAAAATTAAAATTTAAAGTGAACAAATTTTGTTCACTACCACAGACATATTCATTGCATAGCCAGTCAGCTAAGGATGGTTTTTATTATTAAATGGTTGGGGGGGGGGAATCTAAAGAAGAGTAATTTTTTTAATAAAAATTTCAGGTTTCAATGTCCGTAAGTAAAGTGAATCAAAAGTCAGCCACGCTCATTCATTTATGCTTTGTCTATGGCTACTTTGGGCCTACAATGGCAGAGTTGAGTCATTGAGGCAGAGGGCCCACAAAGCCTAAAATATTTACTCTCTGGCCCTTTACATAAACAGTTTGTAGATCCCTGTTCTAGATTTAAAACCAGAGCAATCTTTTGCATGCTTGTAGAAATAGAACATTTTTATTTAATATTAAATGACCATCCCCTGAGGACTTAAAAAATTAAATCACTAATAAGAATTTCAAAAGTAAATTAGAAACTTTCTTGCTTCTTACAGAATGTTAGAAATGCCAGGGCCTTTGTAAACTTAAATAAGACCTTCACCCCACCTGTCTGGGGCTCCCTGTTCTCTAAGATGGAGAAGTCATCAAAATGAAAAAATATACCAATCTCCTTTTCTTTATCTTACCAAAAATTCAAAATACTTGATGTTAACAAAAAAACACACAAGATGACCCAGAGTTTCTTTTAACATTTATTAAGACTGAATAAAAGCTTTTTGTTTTTGTTGCTTGATGGTGGGAAGAGCATTTTTATCACCAATAAAATAAGTATAAAAGGATACCCAACCCTCTGAAAGTTTAGTTTTTGGTTTATGAGAGAAAAATGAACCCCTATAAAAAGTTAGGTAATAATAGGACAGTCAATTGCTGTGCTTTTCAACCTTTTGGATAATGATCCATGGTAAAATAAATTTTGTACTATGACTCAGTATGGTATATTTTTTCGTATATGTACACATATACTGAAATAAAAGTACTGGTTTCAATATATGCCATTTGGTGCATTCTGATATTTTCTATTTTGTTCTATTATTTTCTTTTTTTTAAAAAAATCCTAACCCAAGGACATTTTTTCCATTGCTGCTGAGAGAGAGAGAAAGAGAGAGAGAGAGACATCGATGTGAGAGACACATTATGGTTGCCTCCTGCACTCACCTGGCCCCGGCCTGGGATTGAGCCTGCAACCGAGATATGTGCCCTTGACTGGAATTGAACCCGGGACCCTTCAGTCTGCGGGTCGATGCTCTAGCCACTGAGCTAAACCTGCTAGGGCTGTTTCATTACTTTCTATTCCATTTTGGTCTTGAATAGTCCGAATGTAAATAAAATATTGGTAATAACCCAGAAAGTTAATTTTACCACCTACCAATGGATTGAGACCTGAGGTTTGACAAACACTGGTCTGTTCTCATTAGGATCATGGTCAAGAAGAATGGCACAAGGAAATTGTTTAAAAAAGTATGTACAGCATGGCCATGTAATCATTAAAGTAAATGTGGTCGCGAACATGGCAGTGGGCGCCTTCCAGAAGCTGCCCATTGGCGCCAGCTACTCTTGAACATAAATTCAAGGGAAACGTGCATGGATAACGACAGAAAATGGTCCTGGAACAGTGGGACTCAGCAGTTTGGCACAGGGACCTTTGGGAGGTGGTGTTTACTGTACCTGCCTGAAATCGGAACAAAACTGAACAAACGAGTTTGGCGCTTTGGAAAGTGTGAAAGCTGCTAGTGAACTCTATTCCTGTCTATCAGGAAAAGTGACTAAAATTATTGAAGTTCTTGCAGAAAATCCAGGACTTGTCAACAGACTTTGTTCTGAAGATGGTTGGCTGGTCAAGATGACGCTGAGTAACCCTGAGGAACTAGATGAACTAATGAGGGAAGAAACAATTGAGAAGTGCATAAACTCTATTGAGGAGTGAAAATGGAGCCCCCCTAAATGGTATGAAACAAATAAAAAAATATGGTTAAGTTCTATGTGCTGATGCAGAAACTTGTCCCCAAAACATATTTGCACATTTAAAAAGCAGGTGGCAAATAGCACAGTATTAGGCAGACTCTTTTGGTTGCAGGTGACCACACACACGCGCACACACATGCACCCTGTCCACCTCATGGCTTCAGCAAAAAGGAGATGATTGGCCATTCTTGAGTCACAGGTCCTTCATCTGGAGCCAATCTAGAAGGATTGAAAGTGGGTGAGAGACACTTGACACAAGAAAAATACGGTAGTACTACTCAGAGAAGCGGGAAACCAGTGCTATCTAATGCACAGTGTAAGTTTGCACAATGTGATCTAAATGATGTTTAAAATAATAAAGGCAAAAATATCGGGAGTTTAAAAAATATGTATATAGCAAATTGTTAACAATAAATATCAAAAGGGCAGGAATACCAGAACTTTTACCTTATCATTTGTGCTTTTTACCACAAGTGTCTTGCTTTTAGAACCAATAAAAACAGTGAAAATATTTCCATCTAAAAAAAGAAGAAATGTCTAGAAAAGGTAACTCGATAAAGGCGGAAAGTAGATTCGTGGCTGCCTGGGGCGCGGATGGGAACAAGTATTAAAGGTAACTAGATGCGGGGTCTTACTGGGATGATGAAAAATGCATTATATTAAAAAATTACTAAAAATCATTGAATTGTATACTTAAAAGGGGCGATTTCTATGGCATGTAAATTATATTGCAATAAAACTGTCAGAAAAAAAGACAAAGGGAAAGAGAAGGAGAGGAAGCAGAAGGAAAGAGGAGGAGGAGGAAGATTCAGAGGCTAATCAGTCTGCAGGATTTGGGATTCAGCTTTTAAAACCCATGTGCATTTGCCCAACTCCAATCTTCTGGCCTTTCCCACTCCACGATTCCTCAAAGATTACGGACAGCGTTTCCTCAATCACATCTGCAAATTATTTCAGTTCCTTGGAATGTGATTCATCAGGTTTAAAAACTCGTCGACAAGGTGAATGTGGTAGCCAAGTCCAGAAGTTGAAGGCTTTCCTGGGGCCTCCTGAACCTCTCCCCTTCATGTTTGATTCTCCCCTGATTACTTCTCCTTTCGCCTGTGTTTACATTTTGTGATTTCTTAAAGGGAGTTCCTAGGCAACGGAGCTGGGGTAGTTGTGCACAATGAACTAGGAATTGGGAAGCTGGGCTCCTGGTGTGGCCCTGCTCAAACTCACCATATGACTGTAGTTGATGTTTGTAGTTTAGTCAGCCTAGCAACTCTTCCTCCGTCTTCTGGAAACTGCGCTCCAGGTTTTCTCAGGGGGATTTCCCCTCCCCCACTCTCTGTGATTCTGGTGGGACTGACCCCCCACTCTCAGGCTCTGGTAATAAACAAGTGAGTCAGGTCTGCCAGGACATGGGCACAGCTCATGCCTCGCCCCAGCGATTGGCTCAGAGATGGGCATGTGACCAAGGAAGCCCAGTGGAAGTCAGTTCTGGGATGTTTACTAGATATACTGGAAAATAAGTGCTTTCTTTCTACGGTAATGTAATGGGATGTAGAGTTGTACCAGCTGTGGTCCACCATATGGAGAAGACCTAAATAAGAATGAAGCCAACACAAAGGAAAGGACCAAGAGATGAGAGAGTCTGGATGCCACTGTCTGAGCCTCTGGATCCATCAATACCTGAAGCCATTACTACTTGTGACCTTTATAATGAGGTGAGACTGTGAATTATCTCTTTATAAGCCAATTTGATTTGGGGTTCTGCTGTCAAACATATGTCCTTGGGTGAAGTGTTTAATCTGTTGTTGCCTCAATTTCCTTATTTGAAAAAAAAAAGGACTGATAATGAGATATGGTGAGAATGAAACAATTTATTGAAAAGAACTGGAAAGAATATAAAGGTTATACCAATTTATACTACTGTCAATAATGTATGAGAATACCTGATTACTTCCTTTTTTGGCCTTCATATTAACAGAACTCTAATTTCTATTCTAGTATATTTATTGCCCTGTAAAATAAAAGTTAAATTTCCCAGCTTCCTTTGCAGTTTGCTATCATCACATGACTAAGGTGTAGCCAATGAGATGTTCTAGAAGTGAGTGCGGCTTTCTGGAAGTGAGTGCGGCTCCCTGCTTCCTGCTGCCTGGGATGCAGGTATTATAAATGGTGGTCCTGCTAACATTACTATGAGACACGTGACTTTAAGAATGCTAGTGAAGCAGGTAAACCGAAACCAGGTCCCTGAGGAAAATGGACCCCACATACCAGCCCTGGACAGCCGACCTGCAGACTTCTTTTATATCATAAAAGGAATAAACTTCTATCTCACTTAAGCCACCAATTTGTTATGTCTCTGTTACTTGTCTCCACCTGAGTCCAGTTGACAGAGCCATTTTCCCCACACCCTCAGCAACACTCTGTATTATAAATCATTTTTTCATTTTGCTAGTCTGATAGTTGAAAATATAATGCCACTTCATAGCTTTAAATTCCTTTCTCATAAGAGTTCATCTTATTTTTATATGTTTATGAGCCATTTGTTCCTTTTTTTGTCTGTGAGTTGTCTGTTCTCATTTTTCTTCTTGACTCCAGTCTCAGGCGGCCTCTTCCCTATGGTTGTAAGATGCTGCCAGCAGCTCGTGGCTTCTCTTCCATCTTCTCAGCAACCTCAAGAGGGAGAACACCATTCTCCTGGATGATCCAACAAAAGTTTAGGGATTGTCAAGAGAATGAGAAGCCACAGATTGGGAGAAAACATTTGTAAAAGTCATATCTGATAACAGACTTACCCAAATCATAAAAACAAAAACAAAACTACTTCTTAAAACTCAGCAATAAGAAAACTAATGACCAAATTTAAAAATGCACAAACGATCTGAACAGATACCTCACCAAAGAAGATAAACAGATGACAAGTAAGCAGGTGAAAGATGCTTTACATTGTATGTCATCAGGGAAATGCAAACTAAAACCATAATTAAATATCACTACATGTCAATTAGACTGGCTAAAACCAAAAACACCAAATGCTGACAAGGATATGGAACAACAGGAACTCTCATTCATTGCTGGTGGGAATACAGAATGGTACAGCCACTTTGGAAGAGAGTTTGGCAATTTCTTACGAAACTAAACCTACTCTTACCAAACTTGGAAGCAACTAAGATGTTATTCAGTAGGTAAATGGGTAAGTAACCTGTGGTATGTTTATACAGTGGAATATTATTTAGTGCTAAAATGAAAGTGTTACCACAGACTGGGAGAAACAGACATGGAGAAACCTTAAATGCACACATTACTAAGTAAAAACAGCCAATCTGAGAAAGGCTACATACTGAATGATTCTAACTACATAGCATATTGGGAAAGGTAAAACTATGGAGACAGTAAAAAGATAGTGGCTGCCAGGGCTTAGGGTGAAGGGATGAATAGGTGGAGCCTGGGATTTTTAGGGCAGCGAAATGATTCTGTATGATACTATAGTGATGGATACAAGTCATCATGCATTTGTCCAAACTTATAGAATGTACACTACCAAGACTGAACCCTAATGTCAACTATGGACTTTGTTTGATAATGATGTATCTATGTGGACTCACTGATTATAGCAAATGTACTATTTTGGTGGGGGATGTTTGTTGATGGTGAGGAAAGTGCATGTGTGTGTGTGTGTGTGTGTGTGTGTGTTGCAAAAGGGGGGGGTTAATATGGGAACTCTGTACTTTCCCCTTAGTTTTGCTGAGAATCTAAAACTCTTCTAAAAAAATAGTCTGTCAAAAAATGGAGAGAGGTATTGGTCTTGACTGGATCAACTTGGGTCAGTGTCTCTCTCTGGTCCAGTGATTGTAGTTAGGGGCATTGAGCATGTTGGTTTATCAGGGCCAGGGGCAGGCCCATTTCCGGAGCCTTGAGTGGAATCAGACCTCTAAAAGCACATGGAATGGGTTGAAGAGGGATAGAACTCTAGAAAGCAAATAAGTGCTTATTAGAGAAGAAGAGAACGGATAGTAGGAGGTTAAGTCAATAGACTGACTATTCTGAACGAAGGAGAATCAAATTCTGTAATCAGGCAGAGCAGCAAGTCCGGAGGCCTAGAGGTGATCAAAGAGATGGAGTTTGTGGACAGACCGAGTGACGCATTCTCTTTTAGGTGTCTAATTCCCATCCATGTCAACAATTTTATTAATTTATTGAGCATCAAATATGGGCCAGATCCTGCACTTGGAGACTTTTGTGAATAATAACTCAGTGGACAAGTCCATTAATTTTCAAAGGCTTCATGTTTATTCAATGAACATTTAGAAGACCATACAAGTTTCACCATTCCAAAATTAAATTACATATGGCCTAATTAGAATATTCATAATCCTTCTAAATCATTACAATTTCAGGATTCGAGAATTGGAGGATTCAGAGGAAGCCAGAGCAGTCACCTGACTCACCATGAGCCCTGGGCTCCCAGGACACATAGTAATTTTTGACCTTGACTAACTAGAGTGACCACTTAAAGGGAAGAAAGTGCTAAGAGTTGCCCATGGTTACTCTTGAGTAACTGGACCCCAAATTGTGTGCGTCAATCTGGAGATTTTGTAATTGTTCAAAAGAGTGAAACACAAACCATAAATTGTTTTTTTACATAGCCTTCAAAAAATTGTTTTTATATAGCCTTCTAAAGCCAACAAAACCAACTTTTTAATACAATGAATCTGAGTCTCTAGACACTTTTGAAGTGGTTTTATTAGTTTTCTAGGTTTTTCTTCAATAAGCCTGCATTTCTCTATTCCTGTTTGTGATAAAAAAAAGTTAACATCAATTTCTCTGCTCCTTCTACCCCACATTGTTCCTGTTTCTATATTAAAGAGGTATGTACCTGAATTAGATACAGACCTACCACATCTAATCCTGTTCCTCAATCTGCATTTATTAAACACTTAGTATGTACATGGTATTGTAGAAAATATGAAAGAAATGGATACGATAGGCTGTCCATTAAGGAACCAAGACTCAGTCTTTAGCTGTGCAATCTCAAACTAGTTACTTAACATCTCTGAGGTTCAGTTTCCTGACGTATAAAATAAGGATGAAATATTACTCTTGCAAGGGTCTTATTTACTCCTTTATTCAACAAATACAGTTTGAATTTCTGCTCTGTGCCCCATACTTCTCCAGAAAGTAGGGACCTAAAATAATGCAGGGGCCTGGCCGGTGTGGCTCAGTGGTTGAGCATTGACCTATGATCCCCGAGATTGCAGTTGGATTCCCGGTCAGGGCACATGCCTGGTTTCGGGCTCGATCCCCAGTAGGGGGCCTGCAGGAGGCAGCCGATCAAGGACTCATCAGTGTTGTTTCTCTCTTCCTCTCTCTGAAATCGATAAAGACATATCAAAAAAATAGTGCAGGGAGTTGCAGAGGGTTTTTGGTAGGAATGGAAGCTGGGCTGCAAGTTGGAAGTATTTTATGTGAGCATTTCTGGTATATTACCTACAGAGAGCTCAGAAGAAAAGAATGTGAATCTCCTAAGGCCACTCTATTAGTTGTCTATTGCTATGTAATAAATTGCCTCCAAATTTAGTGGCTTAA
Organism: Miniopterus schreibersii; assembly: GCF_964146895.1. Classification (NCBI taxonomy): domain Eukaryota; kingdom Metazoa; phylum Chordata; class Mammalia; order Chiroptera; family Miniopteridae; genus Miniopterus; species Miniopterus schreibersii. Next base: position 51,372,022 of record NC_138110.1, on the reverse strand, counting down.
AGCAATAAACATTTATCTCACAGTTTCTGTGGGTTAGGAATCCAGGGGGGTTTGGCTGGGTGGCTCTGGCTTAGGCTCTCATCTGCTTGCAGCCACGCTGTCACTGGGGCTGCAGCCACCTGAAGGCTCAGTTAGGGCTGGAGGATCCGTTTCTGAGCCTACTCACGTGGTGGTTGGCAGGAAGTTTCTGTCCCCCACACGGGCCTCTCCACTGGGCTGCTCATGACATGGCAGCTGGCTTCCCCTCTAAGCAAGTGACTTGAGAAAGAGAGAAGCCAAGACAGAAGTTTCAGTCTTTTATAACTAATCTCAAAAGTAATAATGTATCATTATTCCTGCCAACTTCTCTTGGTCATACAGACCACCCTGGTGCCATGTGGGGGTGGGTGGGGGTGTTGCACAATGGTGGGGTGATCAGGAGGCAAGGGATCCCTGGGGGCATTTTGAAGTCTGGCTACCAAAGCCCTCCACAGTTTTTTGTGATTTCTCATTTTAAGTCAATATTCACCTTTATACTCACTTTTGTACTCATAACTTTGTACTTGTACTTTTTTAGAAGAAGGCTCCCTCAGCTTGTATAAACTTCAGGTCTTGCTAAACCTGGACTCATGTCTGGTCCCGAAACAAGTCTCCTTTTCATGACACTGGGAGTGTTAGAGATTTTGCACACATGGTGGAAGTAGGACCCAGGCTGGGGAATTGTTTGCTGAGGACCTGCCCCGACTGGGGAAAGGTGTAGATTTCAGCTCCTCCCTCACTGCCTTGGCTCAGCATTCCTTTGGAAGTTAAGCTGCTGGAATTAAACCAGAGGTTTTGATGAATGGCAAAGATATAAAGTCCTGTTTGCACGTTGTAATGGTGTATTTAGACATTTTGACAATGATCAGGTGAAATCTTTCCCTGGTATTGACTCCACTCTTTCTGTAAGTGACTGTGCCTGACAGGAGGGCCCTTCGGCCACAGCCACGTGACTGGGGCACTCACTGTTAATTGACTTGCTTGGTTTCTCTGCGTAAGCCACACAAGTGAGGAAATGCAATTTTTTCTTCTTTGTTTTCTTTCTTAATGCACCAAGAAAAACAAAGCTGGCTTTTAAACTACTGCATCTATTAACTTGTGAGGCTCTAGCTATGAATTAACAAAAACAAAACAGATAATCCCCCCCAAAAAAACAAACAACTCTTTTGATCGGTGCTTGAATCTTGGTGATCTGAGATAAATCTAGTCATTCCCCCACCCTCACTGCTCCCCCACCCCCACCCCACACTGAATAGTGTGTTGGGATTTGACTATAAGATAAATGGCGACCTTTTATTGAATGCCTATCTTCTCTCATGGTATCTGCATATATTATCTCATTCACTACTTATTTAACAGTAAGTTTGATGATCCCATTTTGCAGGTGAGGCTCAGAGAGACTATATGACTTGCCTAAAATCACACAGCACAGAAACGATGAAATTGGGATTAAATGGATGTCTGCCTGGCTTAGGAACTCAGTTCTTTCTACTGTGTGGCCCTTCTCCATCCCCAGATTAGGTTGGATTCTTGTATTGCATGATTTCATAGCATCTAGTAGCTTTGCTGCATAATACTTACTAAATTTCATTATTATATGGTAATAGTTACCTATTGCTGTGTAACAAATTATCCCACACCATAGTTGCTTAAAACAATCATTTATTATTTCTTTTAAAAAAAATTGGTTGATTTTAGAGAGAAAGAGGAAGGGAGAGAGAGAGAAACATTGATTTGCTGTTCACCCATTTATGTATGCATTGGTTATTTCCTGCATGTGCCCTGACCCAGGATCGAACCTGCCACCTTGGTGTATCAGGATGATGCGCCAACTGATTGGGCTACCCCACCAGGGCAACCATGTTGGTCTTTTCACAGCTGTACCTCTACTGCCTAGAATAGAGCCTGGTACATAGACTATTTCTTGACATAAATAAGATTATCACAGTGTGTTTTTCTCCTAGCACAGTGGTGGTAGAAGTTCCCTAAATGGTGGTTATTATTTTATAGCTTTCCCAAGAGAGATAAATATAGATGATCTGTTATTTCTAGGGACACCTCAGAATTCCACAGAATGAGCACAGAATGATCATCATTGCTCTCCCCAGCCTACTCCTGATCCCCTCTTATCTGATACTCAATATATTGCAAAAGATACATTGCCAAATTAATAGAGAGGCAGTAGAAAATAAAGCTGAAGAGTATGGTCATGGAGTTCAAATCCTGGCCCCACTTATTAGCTACAAGACCTTGGATGAGTCATTTAAACTCTCTGCTTTTGATTCCCCTTTTGTCAAATGTAATAATAGGACACATTTCTAGAGATTGATGAAAGAATTAAATGGGTTAATAATTGTGTAAAGTATTAACAAGAGGAGTTGGCATGCAGTTGCTGTTATATAAGAGTTAACTGCCTTATTACAAGTAACCCATGGGCCCTGACTTAAAGTTTCCAATGAGTCACTTTCTTAAGATGCCACATCGATTTTTGAGAGCTGTTGTTCTGTGTCTCATCCAACAATCTTCAGAGGCTCAGGAAGCTATCGAGATGGGCTCTGAACAAGAGTGAAAGCAATCTTGCCCTGTTCATGGTTGGGTAGATTTAATTTGCCAATTTCTAATTTTATATATAGTGTTCAGATTTTAAACTGGTTTCCTTTTGATATGAAAGAGGATGCTTTTAATAGGGAAGTCAGCTTTAAGGCTTAAATAGAAACATTTTACTACAGCATGAAGATTTCCTTCAGTGTATCATTATTATTATTATTTTAGTATGGAGAATTTCTAACATTCAAAAGAAGAGAAAATAGTATAATCAGCTCCTGTATCCATCATCTGGTGGTTTGAGAAACACCTCATCAAATATATCGTGGTCGATCTAGAAAAAGGCATACTGCAGACTTTAGGAAGAAAAGGGTCTATTGTGATGGAAAAGATGACCGAGAAAGTTGTGAAAAAAAGAAACTGCAAAAGAGTCTACACTTTATGCTTCCACTTGGTATAAAAGCAATGTATTTTACCGGCACATGTTTGTAACGTCATTTATTCTTACAAAGCCTGTTAGAACGGGCAGGGACAGCCCCTTCCCAGCAAGCAAGCAGCTTACTGCCACACAAGCAAACACACAGGCAGCGGAGGTGGAAAGCATCATGGTTTCATTTTGCAGTCACGAGAGGTTCTGCAGTGCATGGGACCAGAGAGGCGGGTCCCCCTTTTCTCTATGGTCTCTCCTGACTCTAGCTCAGGCCTAGGAGAGCTTTGCAAACTTGGGGTTCCCTGATTTTGTGGTTTCAACTGGCAACACTCTTGGCTGCATTTGGAACTGTCTTAGCAGGAGGCTCCAGACTTCTGAAGTTCTCAAGGTGCAACTTTGTAAGACACGCATCTCTTTTCTCTTGCTAATGTTGAGTGCCTTTCTGGGCCCCAATGCTATGTGTTATCATTCTGGACCTAGGGGGGGAGGGATGGAGGTGTGACAAAGAGAAAGAAATCCCTTTTTCGCCCTCTAGGGACTTGGAGACACTGGAAGTAAACATCTTTGGAGCAGTCACCTTCAGCCAGACACTCTGCTTAGTGTTTTATGCTTAAAAACTCTTTTGGTGTTCACAACCATGGTGAGGGGTGGTACTATTACTATGCCCATTTTAAGGATGAAGAAGATGCAGAAAGTTCAGAGATGTGCCCAAGGTCACACTGCTCACTGTGGGCTGCCCTTGAACCTCAATCTCTTAACCACTATCAACCAGCTGCTGGAGCGCAGAATGTTTTAGAAAGACAGCAGAAAAAGAGCTCGCAGGGCTGCCTCTGGGAACTGAGCCCCGGCTGGGAGGAATGGTCCAACGAGGCTTTTATTTTCCACCTAATAGTTTGACCAGACAGGTGATATAGCTAAATTGTGGCTAAGATTAGAGCCCAAGCTCAGGAGCCAGGTGGCCTTAGCTCAAATGTAGCTTGACCACTTACTGGCTGTGTGAATGTACTGCTCTGCAATTCAGTTTTCCCATTGTTCAAGTGGAGGTGATGGTGGCCCCAATGCCACTTCATGGGATGCTGAGAAAATTAAATGAGTTGATATATTCTTAAAAAATTTAGAACAGTGCCCTGTCACATGGTAAGTAACAAACACATTTTAACTGTTACTATTCTGAGCCTTATTGACACTTTGCCTCAAATATGTATTACTTAAAAAAAAAAAAAGTAGTGCTTTTGAAATGCCAAGTGCAATGTCTAAAAAAGTTAGACATACACCTACCCTATGATCCGGGAATTTCACTCTTGTGTTAAGAGAAATGAGTGCACATGGCCACAAAAATCCTTGTTCAAGAAGGTTTACAGAAGCTTTTTTCCCCTCCCCATAATAGTCCAACCTGGAAACAAGAAGACAGAGAAATAAATCGTCGTATAGTCAGACAATGGAAGAGTCAACCTTAAAAAGGAATGAACTACTGATGCTTCCAACAGCCAACATGACTGAATCTGAAAAACATAATTTGAGTGGAAGAAACCAGATATAAGAGTCCATTCGGTATGATTCCATTTATATGAAGTGCAAAAACAGGCAAAAAATTAATGGTGATAGAGGTCAGAATAGTGGTTAACTGGGCTTGGGAAGGGGCAGGAGGAAACTTTCTGTGGGATGGAAATGTTTTATGTCCCAGGGGACGTGTGGTAAAGTCTGGAGATATTTGTGGTTGCCACAACCGGTGGAAAAGGTGAGTACTGCTGGCATCTGGTGAGTAGACCAGAGATGCTGCTAAACATCCTATAGTGCTCAGGACAGCTCTACAACAAAGAGTTATCTGGGTCAAAGTGTCAGTAGTGTTGACCCTGAGAAACTTTGGTAAAGTCTATGGTTTAAATTGCTTAAACATGATCAAGGAATTTCTGCATCCTTGTGGATACTTGCCTTTATTATGAGCAAAATTTGAGTGGCAGAGATGGCTAGTTACCCTCAGGATAGAATTGTCACTGGAAAGCAGCTGCCCAGCCAGGGATGATATTTCCCACCCCCCTTTGCATCTGGGTTCGGCCATGTAATTTATTCTTGCAAACAGAGTATGAGCAAAGCAAGATATGTTAGTTAGCTCAGGCGAAGCAGTTGAGAAACATGCATCTTCTCCACTCTTTCCCCTGCCACCATGGTGCAGACAATGGAGTCAACTGGCAACATGGCACTGGATAGCTATGTGAACAGGAGATAAGCTTCTGAAATGCTGGGGTTTATTTGTTACAGTGGCTAGTGTTACTCTAATAGAGTGTTCAACAAAACAGTCTCCGAAGGGCATTTTCCAAGCTGACCTATTGAGGGGCAGTTAATCTCACTTATAGATGCTCTAAAAGCAGGGATCATACTGTACACATTTTCTTAATCCCCCATAATGCTAAGCAACATGTGTGTCTTTTTGTTTCCTAAGTCATATGGCCCTTGATTGGAGGAAAACTATCCTTTCTGTAGTCTTTCCAAGGCACTATTTACTGGACCACAAGCAAACCTTGCACATTCTCACCCCATGTGCTTTAGGGGTGGGTTCACCTTACGAGGGTTGGGTTCTGATTGGCTTCAGTCAATTCATGTGTTTGGTTCACAGATGGCACATAACCAAACCAGAACCAATAAGGTACAAGGTATTAGCTGGGGCTCCTGAAGGGAAACCATTTCTTCTCTTTCAAGACAGAGCCCTAAACATACTTTGTCTTCACCCAGGTGGTGGTGTAGGGTTGTGAGGCTCCCAGCTACTGCAGTCACTATGCCACCAAGAGGGCAATGCTTGGTCCAGCAGGGCGTGGCTCAGTGATTAAGCATCGACCTAGGATCCAGGAGATCGCGGTTCGTTTCCCGGTCAGGGCACATGTCCGAGGTTGTGGGCTCGATACTCAGTTGGGGGCGTGCAGGAGGCAGCCGATCAATGACTCTCTCATCATTGGTGTTTCTATCTCTCTCTCTCTCCCTCTTCCTCTCTCTGAAATCAATAAAGATATATTAAGAAACAAAAACAAAAAAAATAGAGGGCAATGTTTGGAGCTGTCAGGGAGCCACAGGTTGAGATGGTTCTCAGGGGCTCAAACAGTGTCGAGATGTACGTTATTCCCACATTTCTTCTCTGCCACTCTCAGCATGTTAACTTTGTTTACTTGTGATGGCAAAATAATACCCAGAATTCCAGACATTCAGATCACAATGTCATGTATCTCTGTCTAGGAGAAAAACCTTTCCCAGAAGCATTCAGATTTTTCCTCCTGTCCCTGGAGAGGACATCATGTTTCAGTGCCCAAGCCTGTCACTGGAAAGTGTCCAGATCACCGTGATTAGCTCATATCCATTAGGATTCTCTTCTTCAGGCTGAGTCTGGGGCTGGAACTCATCTCCCTGGAGGTACATGGCCACCAGGAGGAAGGTAAAAACCTGGTCATGGCCAGAATTCTGACTAAAAAGGGGGAATGTTTTTTGAGTAGGCCATCAATAGTGCCCACAATATATCTTGACATTTATTATAGATATTTATATATATGGTAGCTCAGTCAATTGTAAGTAATAGAAGACAAAAAAAGTTACGGAGAAATTTATTGGCTTGCACATCTCAAAAGTTCAGGGACAGCAGCTTCAGGCAGGGCTGGATCTAGGCAACAACATCATCAATACTTGGTCACTCTTTTTGTCTCTTGCCTGCTTTACTGAGTGCTGGCTCTTTTCTTAGGCTGAAACTCACTAAGTAGTAGCCCCAGAAGCTACATGCTGACTGTCTACTTAGCAACTTCAGAGTTTAAGAATTGGGCCGCATTGGCTTGGTTTGGATCATAACTCCATTCTTGAACTAATCACTGTACCCAGCAGTAATGGAAACCTCTCATTGGCCAAATCTAAATCTTGTGCCCACCTCTCAAACCAGAAAATGAGGTCATCGCCATATGTAAAAACATTAAGAATGTGGGGGGAAAAAACAGAATGCTACCAAAGTGGACATTGAGTGACTAGTGACTCTGAGGGCACCTCCCACTCCCAGCATGCTTTGCACCAGGCAGCATTTGAAAGTTCATCAGACTTTCTTTGGTTCCTTCACCAGTTCCTACATGTGGTTGAGACTTGTTCTCCATACTTAGACCCTTAGGCCAGTGCTTCTCAAAGACTAAGGTGCCTATAAGCCAGCTGGGGTGGAAGGGGGGGAGCTTTTTAAAATGCAGATTCTGATTCAGCAGGTCTGAGTTGGGGCCTGAGATTCTCTATTTCCAGGGAATACACTTTGAGTAACAAGGGGTCAGAGTGCTTCCTGGATGTTATCTCAGCTTTCCAGAGGAAGCCACAATTGAGTTAGGAAGAAAAGCAGATCATATAAACAATCCTTTTTAAAGAAATTTAAATTAAAAGGTGAGTCCATTTAAAGAAAAAATATTAAATAAGTAATGATAAGATGGTTTGTGGTTGTGGCAAAAATCCCAAAGGTGTTGTGTGAGTGAATGAAAGTTGGCGAACTCTAGTAGAACAGACTCCCTTCTGGACTTTGCTTGGCTGAACCAGGCTGGACAGAAATGTCTTGCTTGAAAATTGGTGCTAGAGAAATCTTTCAAAAGACAGACAGCTGCTGCTACTTCCACGTGGACCTTCCAAATCCAAATGGACTTTATTCCTGGCTTCTTTAAATCCGGGGGGTTATTTTTTCAAAATGAGGCCTTCATTTCTGGAATAGGAGGCATTGTGTGTACTAATTGCCAGTTGCAAGAACCAAGTGGCCAGGGTGTCTGGCTTTTGAAGTCTTGCAAAACAGACTTATAAAAGTTGGCAGCCTAGCCATCCAGAATCCAAGGCCTTGAAAGATCCCAGCTTGTTTATTTACAGAAAGCTTGCCTTTGCTGACCAGGCCGATTTAAACCCTGCTCAGTGGTGAAAAGATTGTGTGTGTATGTGTGTGTGTTTCCTCTTCTTTTACCTCATACAATTATAAACACCTAATGCCAAGGAACTGTGGTTCATGTTACCTTGAACTTATTTTTCATTTACTCTGAGCGTCAAATATTCATTTCAGAGGGTTCACAAGGCAGAAAGGGTGCTGACTATCCCCAGAGGGGGAGTTTAAGTATGTTTTTGGCCACCCTATTTGCATCAGTGGCCTCCCCAAATCATGCTTCATTTGCATTAATTCAGTGAAAAGTGAAAACTAGTAAAGAAAAAAAATGCATGTTTTGAGTAATTAAAAATAATCTGTATCCCATAACATGGCTACTAAATCTGATTAACACGCATGCTACTAAACCTGGATAATGGGGTAATTTTTTTTCTTCTAGAAAATGGCCTTGCTCCATTTTCTGTGTCTAGAGAAGAAGGACTGAAAAACCCATATTGCCCTGGCTGGTGTGACTCAGCAGTTAAGAACATTGGCCCATATACCAAAGGGTTGCAGGTTTGATTCCCGGTCAAGGTCATGTACCTGGGTTGCAGGTTCTATCCCCAGCCTCAGTCAAGGCTCGTGCAGGAGGCAACCAATTGATGTGTCTCTCTCACATCAATGTTTCTCTCTCCACCACCCTCCCTCCCTCCTTTCCACTCTCTCTAAAAAGCAAAGGAAAAAATATCCTCGGGTGAGGATTTAAAAAAAGGAAACCCATATTAATCCTTTGGCTGGCTCTGACTAAATAAAATCTTTGGTTAGGCTAGCATTCTCTCCCTCTCCCGCATCCTCCCTGTCTCTTCCTTCCTTTCAAACATTATTGAATACTTCCTATGGTACAGCTATCTGTTTGGGATATATTAAAAATGAAAACAAAAATATCTCAACTTGGATGGAGTTCAGTTTCTGGGCAGGAGTGACAAACTCAAATGCACAACAGGAGCCAGGGATGCAGTGAATAGAGCTGACTTGGATAAGATAAGAGGTGATAATTCAGCCTCAGTGTCTGGGAGACATCAGGGAATGGTGGGGACTCTGGTAAACTGGAGAACCCATGCCCCTCTACAGGTCCTTATATAAGCCATGCAGGAAAGTAGACCCTGTTTTTCCACACTTTCATGCACCCATTTCCAAAGAAACCAGAAACTGACAGAAATTCAGATCCTTATATGAAATCTACCAGTATTCGAATATTGGCAACTAATTTAGAGTTTGTGTGGGCCAAATCTGTACTCGAGATTTGACTAAGTCTAAAAGAGTAGCTTTAAAACAGTTTTGATTTTGATTCACAGTAAGAAATACATTTTATATCATGATGGCACACACTCCTGAAATGTAACTTTTGTGGGGGATTGAACCTGCAACCTTGCTGTATCAGGATGCTGTTCTAACCAACTGAACTACTGGGCCAGGGCTCTAACCTCTCTTTAAGTGGTTGGAGAGATTAAGTTGCTTTCAAGGCCCGTTAATGGATCACTGCATGAAGTATGGAAAACAGAACTGGAGCAGCAGTGGTTCTCAGCGCTGGCTACACACTAAATCAACCAACCAGAGAACTTTGGAGAAATACTGATGCCTGGTCCCTATTCCAACCAATTATATCAGACTTTCTGGGCTTGGGGTCTGGGCATTGAAAGGTTTCCAACGCTCCTAGTGATGCTAATATGCAGCCAGTACTGAGAACCCCTTCCCTATATTCATGGTCGGGAGCTCTTACAGACCTGAATTCTAATCAAGGCCTGGTATTTTCTAGCTGTGTGACCTTAGGCAATTTGCTTAACCAGAGGCTACCTTTCCCCAGCTACAAAATGTGGATAATAAATAGTACTTAGTTTGCTGAGTTGCTCAAGGATTAAATGAGATAAGACATGTAAATACTTTTGCCGTGGAGCCTAGCACTATGCTACATACAGGGTGGGTCAAAAGTAGGTTTACAGTTGTGAGTACATGAAACAGTTTATTCTTGTATTATTATTTATTAATTATTGTATTATTTTTCATATGAACAACTGTAAACCTACTTTTGACCCACCCTGTATATATGGCAGGTGTTCAATAAATAGGGAGTATTGTTCTGTGTGGGAAAGACAAACTTAAACAAATGAGTTATTCAGGGCCCCAGACAGACTTTTTATTTAAAGCCAACAGCCCCCCTTCCCCACCCCCCATTTGCTGTTTCTACCTGCTGCCCCTGACTGCATGGGGAAGTATTAGCGCTTTGCTGGAGTTACTATACTGGAGTTAGTATGAAAGATGCTGGCAGAGCTGTGAGTTCATTTACATATTACAGCTGTGTGAGTCTTTTTAAAATAATAACAGTAGGAATTATAGTAACACTTGCATGTGGGGTGATCAACTGTCCTGGTTTCTTAGGGACGGAAAGGATTGAACGTGAGCCTTATATAAGTAGGTGTCCAACTCAATCCATTTCCCTAAGCCTTTCCCAAATTTAGCACTGTGACCCATAGGCCAAATCCTATCCACCACCACTTTTTTTTCGAATTTGAAATTTTTGAATTTAAACTTGAATTGGAATTTTTACTGAGTTCATTGTAGATTCACATGCAGTTGAAAGAAATAATACAGAGATCTCTTGCACACTTTGCCCATTTCCCCCAATGATATTATTATGAAATACTATAGTATAGCACATTCCGCTTACTGACATTAATACAATCCAGCAATCTTGTTTGGATTTTCCTTGTACTCATTTTGTATGTATTACTTGTACTCATTTGTGTGTGTGTATGTATTAGTTTTATACAATTTTATGACCTGTGGTTTGTGTATCTATCATCATAGCTGAGATACTGAATGGACCCAGGCAGTCTTCAACACCACAGGGCTCCCTCATTTTGACCTTTTGTAACCATGCCCACCTCTCTCCCAGGTTCCACCTCCAATCTTTATCCCTAACCCCGGAAACCACTAATCTGCCCTCCATTTCTAAAATGCTGTCATTTCAAAAATGTTATACAGTAGGGACCATATTGTATGTAATTTTTGAGGATTTTTTTTTTCCTGCTCGGCATAATTCCTTGGAGATTCATCCAAATTATTGTGTATATCAATTATTTTTTTCCTCTTTACGCCTAAGTAGTATTCCATGATAAGGATGTGTCACAGTGTAACTATTTACCTATGGAACCACATCTGGCTGGGCTGGTTCCAATCTTTGGCCCCATTTCCTGTTTTTGTATAAAGTTTTATTGGAACACAGCTGTGCCCATTTGTTTACATATTGCCTATAGCTGCTTTCCAGCATTGAGTAGTTGCACATCAGACCATATGGCCCACAGCCTAAAATATTTACTATCTGGCCCTTTACAGAAGAAGTTTGCCAACTTCTACCTAGGCACTTACATTAACCTACCTTTTTTTTGAGAGAGAGAGGGAAAAACATTGCTTTGTTGTTCCACTTATTTATGCATTCACTGATTTATTTTTGTATGTGCCCTCACCAGGGATCGAACTCACAACCTTGGCATACTGGGACAACACTCTAACCTACAGAGCTACTGGGCCAGGGCCATGTATTAATCTACTTAACAGTTACAACATCCTTATGCTATCATTATGATCATTACCCTCATTTTGCAAAGGAAGAAAATTGAGGCATAGAGGAACTATCTGCGCAAGGGCACACAGCAGAGCCAAGGTTTGAACCCAGGCAGTCTGGCTCCCGTGGCTGCCTCTTAACCAAACCTGCTTTCAATCAACTGAAGAGAGGGGAGCTCACAACAGGAAAGGCAGGAAAGAGTCAGCAGCTGAGGGGCAAGGGTTCTCTTTGAGGGCTGAAGGGCTAATAGGATTTAGCCTGCGGCCATTTTTTTTTTTTTTTTTTTTTTGTGGGACTAATGTTTGGAACGGAGCTAAAACTTCTCACTAATTTGAATTTAATTTAATATAGGGCTTTTTACATTTTCCCAGGATTTAAGGCTCAAGGTCCTGGTTACCTGGTTTCCACAGCTACATTGGCAATTGGAAAATTAGCATAGCCATTGTTGCCTTTTGTTCATCTCCCAGGGATTTTCAGGTAAGTAGGGGCCTGAACCTAGCGATACCTCTTTGGACCAGGAAGAGGCTAAATGATGGTTTTTAAATGACATACTTTACTTTCCTACTTTTAGATGGGGAAGACTTATTGTGCCAAACTGAGAAGATTTCAGTCTCCTTTAGGGCAGCTAGCTATCCTGATTTTTCCAGCATTACCTGAGTGGGGTTCCTGGGATGCAGGACTAGGAAAGGCCTGGGTAAACTGCGCCGAGTTGTTCACCCTAGTCCCAGCCCAGGTTTGGAGGGGGAGGGTGGATTTCAGAAAACAAAGATTAAGACTCATAGATAGTGAGCATGCTGACAGCTGTGTGTGAGTGTGTGCGGGTGGGGGTGGGGTGGAGGGATTCAGCAAAAAATATTAAAAAAAAGGAAAATCTCCTGGACACCGACCATGGTGTGGTGATTGCGGGGTGGCGGAGGGAGGAAGGGAAAGAGGGTGTGGGAGGAATAAATGGTGATGGTTGGAGACATGATTTGGGATGGTGAACACACAATACAGTGTACAGATGGTGTGTTGTAGAATCCTGCACCTGAAACCTGTGTAATTTTGTTAACCAGTGTCACCCCAATAAATTCAATAAAAAGGAAAAACAAAACAAAAATAAACAAACAAAAAAGAAAACAAAGATTAAAAGCAGCAGCATTCCTATTCTTTCAGATGCTTTCGATTTGTTCATTTTTTCTAAACAATTTGGGAGGTCCATGCAAATAGAGGGGCTCTTCACCTGTAAGTAACCTGAGAACAAGGGCTCTATCCTACCTGATCAAATACAGTCATCGTGCTCAGGAAGTCTATTGGTAACACGAACTGTTTTCTGCTATACCTTCTCATGCTCAAATTTTCCTAACCATCCCAATAAAGTTCTTTATAGCTGCTTTTAAAAAAATTTATCTTTATTGTGGAAAGTACTACAGATGTCCCCTTTTTCCCCTCATTAACCCCTTCTCCCCCCCTCCCCCCAGGCCTTCACCACACTATTGTCTGTATTCCTGGCTTATGCACATATGCATTTAAGTTCTTTGGTTAATCTCTTCCCACCCACCCCAGCCTTTTTAAAAAAAATTCAGGATACGAAGATCACAATACATTTGTCATGTCTCCTCTGTATCTCTTTCAATCTAGATGTGTAACAGCTCCCTAGCCTTTGTCTTTCAAGACAATTGTTTTTGATTTTTAGAGTCTAGGCCAATTCTATAGAATGCCCCTTAATTTGGATTTGTCTGATTGTTTCCATGGGTTTAGATTCAGGTTAAACATTTTTGGCAAAATACTGCAGAGGTGGTGGTGTGCATGTCCTTCTCGGAGAATGACTGTTAAATTTATAACAGCTGACAGTCCGACTCCTTAGAGGGGAAAATACTGACATTACTACTAAAGGAGAAGCACCTTGCCCAAGGTCATCTCTGCTTCTTGGCTGGGGAACCCACACTCTAATCCTGGTCTCCGTGTCTCTCTCCACCTATGTAATTCGTCTGTCTTCTGTGTTCTTAGACATGGCCTCCACTGCCCTCCCCCACCCAGCATGTTTTTTTTGGGTGAGAACTCTGCTGAAAAAAACCCTTTTTTCCTCATTTCTTTTGCACACAACACATTTCTCTCCAACAAGGCTTCAACTGCTATTGTTTGCTGCAGACTTCTTTGCATCCAGTCCTTCCTCTCTTCAAGATAAGGCCTGTTTTTTCCCAGGGTTCAGGGAACCCCACCTACAAGAGCTGTTCCAGGCACGTAGAGCGGTTTCCCTTTCTCTGATAAGGTTCCTTTGCCGAGGAACACTCCCTCTGTCTCTTACCTGTCTCCACTGAGATTCAGGTCTATTTTAGTTTGACAGTGTTGCCATTAATTTCTGTTAAGATGCTATTTATCCCTGTGTTGTGCATTCTTAACAGCCAGTGAGCTGACCATCTCCAGAATCATGGCTTAAACCAGAGGTTTGAAAACTTGTGCCTGCATCAGAATCACCTGCAGGGCTCCTTACGGAGCTGAAGGCCCAGCCTCACCTCCACAATTTCTGACTCAGTAGCTCTGTGGAAGGGTGGAGATTTGTCTTTCTAACCTGTTCCAGGTGATGCTAATGCTGCAGGTCCATGGGCTACACCTTGAGAATCACTGACTTAACCTGGCATTTTATATTATATCAAACTGATGATACTGAAATATTTTAAGTAAATTACGGACATTATAACAACCATGAAACCTGACAACCCCTTTTCCCCAGGGACTCAGACCTCTTTTTTCCTTTGTTTCCCACATCTGGTCTGTCAAAGTTTTCTCTGTTCTAGCTTCAATATATACCCCAAATCTGTCCTTCTCCCTCCCTCTCCCTCTCCCTCTCCCTCTCCCTCTCCCTCTCCCTCTCCCTCTCCCTCTCCCTCTCCCTCTCCCTCTCCCTCTCCCTCTCCCTCTCCCTCTCCCTCTCCCTCTCCCTCTCCCTCTCCCTCTCCCTCTCCCTCTCCCTCTCCCTCTCCCTCTCCCTCTCCCTCTCCCTCTCCCTCTCCCTCTCCCTCTCCCTCTCCCTCTCCCTCTCCCTCTCCCTCTCCCTCTCCCTCTCCCTCTCCCTCTCCCTCTCCCTCTCCCTCTCCCTCTCCCTCTCCCTCTCCCTCTCCCTCTCCCTCTCCCTCTCCCTCTCCCTCTCCCTCTCCCTCTCCCTCTCCCTCTCCCTCTCCCTCTCCCTCTCCCTCTCTTTTAAAGATTTCTATAGATTTTTGGAGAGGGAGAGAAACATCCATGTGAAAGAGATACATAGATCTGCTGCCTCCTGCACTTTCCTTACCAGCCCTCTACCTTGGATAAAGTACCCCAGGTATGTGTCCTGACTGAGAATCGAACCGACAACCTTTTGGTGCATGGGACGTCGCTCGATCAATTGAGCCACACTGGCCAGGGCTATCCTTTTCTCTTATACCATCCTAGTCCAAGCTCTCATCCCCTCTCACCTGGAATATTGTCGCCACTCTACCTGGTGTCCTCTCTGACACCTGCCTGCCCACCCCCTCCCCCTGCAATGCAATCACCTGAGTGATCTTGCAAGTCAGATCAAGTCACTACTGAAAACATCCAGTGGCTATTGCTATTAGAATAAATTGCAGACTTCTTTTAGCACTGACAAGAACCTACATGTCCCCACCCCTGCCTCCCTTCCTGGCATTATTGCTTATTTCTCCAGCTTTGCTCATCACTGCCAGTGTGTGGAGTCTGCCAGGTCCTGCACACACCAAGCCGTTTGCATTTGTGATGGTTGGACAGCCACCTCTCCCCAACCCCGTGGTTGACAAAAGGCTACCTTCTCTATCCACCTATCTAAAGAAAGGGAAGTGATGTCCAAGATGTGTTGTTAGGTGGAAGAAGGTGAGGGAGTGTGTATTGCATGTATGATACCATTTAAGTAAAGTGCAGAGAATAAATACCTCTTTGCTTGTGAATGATTAGAATACCTCTGAGAGGATACACAATAAACCTGTAACCTGGTTGCCTCTAGGGAGAGAAACTGGGCATGTTGGGGAGAGCAGGAGGAGGAAGATTTTCATCCTAAGCTTTTTGTACCTTTTGAATTTTGAACCTAATTAATGTATTATCTAGTCAAAGTAAATAATCGAGTAAATACAATCAAACCTAACTAAGTAGTTCTGTGGCTAGCCTATCACACTGAGCTAGTTATTTCTTTTTTTTTTTTTTTTAAATATATCTTTATTGATTTCAGAGAGAGGAAAGGAGAGGGAGAGAGAGAGATGGAAATATCAATGATGAGAGAGTCATTGATCGGCTAGCCCGCAACCCGGGCATATGCCCTGACCGGGAATCGAACCCCAATCCCCTGGATCCCAGGTCGACGCTCAACCGCTGAGCCACGCCCGGCTGGGCTAGTTATTTCTTTATAGCACTGATCACAATCTGTAATTATCTTGCTTGTATATTTTTTTTATTTTCCAGATCACTAGATTACAAACTCCTTGAGAGCAGGGAGTGTCGCTGTCTATGGTTCACTGTTATATTCCCAGGAGTGCCTGGTAAGTGGTAGCAACTTGATAAATATTTGTCCAGTGAGTTAATCCTGTGCAATGGGGACATGATGGGGAGGCCTGTGCAATGAAATCACCTGGGGACTCAGAGCCAGCATATACCTGAACCCCACACCTGCTGTCTAATGCTCTTTGAATGCACGACCATCCTCTGCAAGTGTAGTGCCAAGTGGTTGGGCTGCTGGAACGTGTCAGAGTCAGGACAGAGATGCTGGAATCGTGTTAGCTGCGTCAGGCCTTAGCTATTCTGCCTGAAAAATGGGCAGAGTGAATGAAAGTTGGCTTCAATAATTCCTGTTCTATCTTTATAATTTTTGCCATATTCTTGTACCTATATTATTTATTTAGTGTTTTTCTTGAAATAAATTCACTTATTTTTAGGCATAAAATTTTTTATTGCAAAAGGTAATGTTATATCAACCTGTAAGCAGAAAACCTGTATCCTTTGTCGTCAGTGGAAGGGAGAGTGAAAATGAAGACAGGGAAGCAGCACAATGTGATTATATTTTGGCTAGATACTGTTGGCCGCTACAAGCTTTAGGATTTGGGATGGTTTGTCCTTTGTTCAAAAAGGAAACGGAGACTTCTACTAAAGGTAGGAGAATTAGAGGATGATTGCCTTGGCTGATGTAGATCAGTTGGTTGGAGCATCATCGTAGACTGAAAGGTTGCGGGTTCAATTCCTGGTCAAGGCACATACATAGGTTTTGGGTGTAAACCTCAGTCAGGACACATATGGAAAGACAATCAGTCAATGTTTCTCTCTCACAGTGATGTTTCTCTCTCCCTCTCCATCTCTCCCTCCCTCCCTTAAATCAATATGTATGTTCTCCGGTGAGGGTTAATAAAAACAAAAAAAACCCCTGCCATTAAAAAAAATACCCGAACAAACAAAAATTAGAGGATGATTGAAAAAGGGATGATGTTCCCATAGTGCTGTTTAAAGTTGTCTGAATATTTTACCAAAAACATCTCACCTGCTTATGGGGAAACATTGCATTCAAACAGTTCATTTCACAAGTGGGGAAACTGAGGCCCAGTGGGGAATATAATTTTCCCAGGATTCTCATTTGGGAATTTAATCAAGACATTTTGACTGTAAGCTTTGATGATAGGAGCTGCATCCGTGTGTGCCTGGGCTTTGGTCTGGCACATAGTTTCACTCATGTGGCCTAACATGATTGCTAACATTTCCCTTGTAACTTATTTATGTAACTTATCTCTGTGGGGCAATTGACATTTGATCTTTTTGTTCACAACTGAACTTTCAGTTCTTTGAGGGTAGGGATTGTATCTCACTGAATGTTTTAAATAATAGCTTTTATTGAGATACCATACAATTCACCTATTTAAAGTGCACAATTAAAAAATGTTTAAAAAATTAAAAAGTACACAGTTCAGTGATTTTTAGTGTAGTTATAGAGTTGTGTGACCATCACCATAATCAATGTTACATTTTCATCACCCCAAAAAGAAATCCTGTACCTATTAGCAGTCACTCTCCATTCCTCCTTCCCCTGTTTGTTACTACTTTCTGTTTCTATAGTTTTGCCTGTCTGGACATTTCATATAAATGGAATCATACAATATGTGGTCTTTTGTGACTGGCTTCTTTCACTTAGCATAATGTTTCAAAGTTCGCCCATAAAGCACGTATCATTCCTTCATTCCTTATTGTGACTGGATAATACTCCATTGATGGATACATCACATTTCATTTATCCATTCATGACTTGATGGACATTTGGATTGTTTCCACTTTTTGGCTCTTATGAAGAATGCTGCTATGAACATTCACATATAAGATTTGTGTGGACATATGTTTTCAGTTATCTTGGGTATCTATCTACTGAGGAGTAGAATTACTGAGTCATGTGTTAACTCTAGGTTGAAACTTTTCAGGAGCTAGATTGTTTTCCAAAGCAGCTGCACCATTTTACATGGTATCTCATAATATTTTGTGTCCTATGTTAGTTTGGAGCTTTCGGTTGCAAGATATGAAGACTCTATTTTAGGAAAGGGTGGGCTTGTGGCAAGGATATTCATAGGGATCTATCTGTGGCATCATCTTATAGAAAGCCACCAAGAGCCAAATAAAGAGGCCTCGCAAGAGGACCAGAATCAGGATCATGTCTCCTGGAATGTCCCAGGTGAATCCCCACCTTTGTTCCCCCTGCCCCTTCCTCAGATATTTTGAGGGCTGCTGTCTTGTCATCATTCCTGTGTCACCTCAAATATCATCTCCATTCGGGAACCTGACCTGACATTCTAAAGTAGCCACACCAGCCTCTGTTCTTTCACCCAGCCTTATTTCTTTCATAGCACTGAGCACTTTCTGATGTTATTTTGTTTATTTCTGTGTTTACTTTGAGGTTATTCATCCCCCTTCTCATTCTCTGCACCCTACAGAACTTGACCTTTGTGGCAACAAGTCTGTATTATTGTATCCTAAAAGTAGTGTCTGTGAGTATGTCACCTTACCTGGTAAAGGGACTTTGCAGGTGTGATTAAATTAAGGATTTTGAGATTAAGAGACTATCTGGAATTATCTGAGTGGGCCCAGTGTAACCACAGGGGTCCTTGTAAGAGGGAAGTAGGAGAGTCTGAGTCAGGGATGACATGACAGCAGAAGCAGAGTTGAGAGTTGTGTGAGTGCCAGCTTTGAAGATAGAAGGGGGCCACAAGCCAAGGAATGTGGGCAGCCTTTAAAAGCTTAAAGGCAAGGAGATGGATTTCCCCTAGAGCCTCCAGAAGGAACACAGTCTTTGACTTTAGCCCCATAAGACCCATTCCAAACTTTTGACATGCCAAACTGTAACAATAAATTTGTGTTGTTTTAAGTCATATTTGTGGCAATTTGTTATAGCAGCAACAGGAAGTAAATGCAGCACTCAGTAAGTACTTAACAAAAAGATGAATGAATGAAGGCCTCACAGGCACTCAAAAGTCATGAGAGAGCTCTGCTGGCCTTGACACCTGTCACAGCACACCACTCTACTGCTAGCAAAGTCAGAGCTCAGTTACTTTCTCTATTTTTGGGTTTCTATGGGTCATGTTGTTTCCCTTCCTGCCACCACCTACCAGCTTTCCTCACCCTATATTCTGCTTGGTTCTTGGTCAAACTTGTTTGTCCTTTATACATATGTATATATATGCAATATATTGTTCTTTTCTCATATTTTGTGTATGTATATATTCCATCTCTCCCATAGTTTTTGTCCTAATCCTATCTGCTGAAGTTCTAGGGGTCTAATCCTACCCTCATTTTTCCACTGATTGCTAGCTCAAGGAAAATTTTTTCCTGTGTGTTGTAATTTCAGATTACATGAGTTCAAGGCCTCATTTTTTGTCCTTGCGTTTGCATTTCAACCCAAGACCCTTGCTTTCTGAGACCCACAGCACCTCCCTGCTCTGGCAGTCATAGTACCAGTTCACGCTTGGTGGTTTGGTTTTCGATTCCATTTTTGTTTTTTGGTTGCTGGGGATTTCCCTTACTTTCTTGTGAACTGAGTTACTTGTTTGAAAGAATATTTATCTTTTACCCAGAAGTTTCAGATGTTTTTGTAGTGAAGGGTAGGCTGTTTCAGGTTACCTAACTCTGCAATTGCCAGGAATAAACTGCCTTCCCTTTTCTTTTTTAGTATCTTTTCTCTACCTCCTAGCTCTGAATATTCAGTTTCTGTTCTTCACGTCCTGTCCTGGTCCTTCCTATCTCATGTGTCCCTTATTCCTGCAGTTTCAAATCCTTCTATTAACCAGCTGATTCACTCGGCAGGTTTCAATTTAAATTCACCCCAAATGGAAATCTGACAAGTCAACCTGTTTCCTGTCTGGCCCACTATGTTTGTGCCCAGCCACCTCAGATATCACTCCCCAGCCCCTGCATTGGCTGCCCTAGGAGCTGATGCCCATATCTGATCCATTCAGCTGTGGGGTGAGAGGTGGCCAGTTACCTGGTACCACAGACCTCTGCCCTTCCTTTAGAAGGGCCTGTAGGTGGGGCCGGCATCACAACTGATGTGCTCAGTGATGTATCCTTAACAGACTCTGCAGTCCAGTTGATTAGTAGCCAGAGGGTGTTTGTTTGTTTGCACTTCTGTTCATTTTTAAATTTTATTTTATTTTATTTTCTAGAATCTTAACTTGGCTGATACATTCACCCCTGGCATACATATTGTTTTCATGCCTCAACACATCCATTCCTCTGATGTTCCTACTCTGTAATTACTAAATAATTAGAAGAGGGTTTATCCTTTTAAATAAGCTCACTGTCATCACTTTAAAACCTAACTTCATTTAAAAAAGAAACTGTAATTCCAGGGCTGGGGTCAGTCAACCTTTTAAAGCCTGAGACTTCATGTGATGGGATGCCATGCGGCCAGTAAAACCTAATGAAACTGCTCCACGTGGAACAGTTTGGAAAGATCTCCCAGCCTGGCCGGGCGTGGCTCAGCAGTTGAGCATCGACCTGGGATCCAGGCGATCGGGGTTCGATTCCCAGTCAGGGCACATGCAGGGTTGTGGGCTCAATCCCCAGTGGGGAGCGTGCAGGAGGCAGCTGATCAATGACTCTCTCATCATTGATGTTTCTATCTCTCTCTCCCTCTCTCTTCCTCTCTCTGGAATCAATAAAGATATATTTAAAAAGACAAAAAGGTCTCCCAGATACTATAAGTAACAAAAGTCAGGGGCAAAGCAGCGTGTATAGTATGCCATTATTTGTGTTACTAAAATTTATGTATATGTATATGTGTGTGTTTATTTGTAAATGCATCTCTTAAAACACCTAAGACACTGGGAAGAGTGGTTGCCTCTGGAAGAGGACTTGGGTGGCTAAGGGACTTTACCTTCTGCTGCCTTTGTAGAATTTAAAAAGAAAGAAAAAATGAAGGCAGGAAGGAGGGAAAAGTGGAGGAAGGGAGGGAAGTGTAAGGAAAGTCGCCAAGCCAAGGGGGAAGGCTTTGCTGAAGAGGAGCTAGTCTTCGGATTTATCCCTCTGGAGGAGGGGCGAGGGTTAAACTGGCCCCTCAGAGCTGCGGGCTCATAAACCCACGCTTCCCCCTGGCAGCATGCCCACTTCTCATTTGAGTTTGTGCTTGAGGGGGAGGGGCATTTGGTTCTCAGCTCTATCTACTAAGCCTCCCAAAAGGGCTGAGTTTATGAAATAGAATGTGGAGGCCAAACCAGTCACCTTCCTTGCTCCGTGCCTTTAAGCATTTGACTGTGAATCACGGTGACAAATACATTTCACATTGTGATTCAGGATTCACACTTCTATATATACTTGAGATAAAAATTTAAGAAATAATACATACTATGTGAGATCCACTCAGTTATCTGGTAAAATTCCATTGCAGTTTTAAAAAATAGTGGGCAGCCCTGGCCGGTGCAGCTCAGTTGGCTGGGAGTCCTCCTGTGCCCTGCAAGGCTGCCGGTTCTGTTCCCAGTCAGGGCGCATGCTCGGTGTGGGCTTGACCCTGGGTAGGGGGCGTGCAAGAGGCAGTCAATCGATGTGCTCTCACATTGATGTTTCTCTCTCCCTCTCCCTTACTCTCTCTCGA
The DNA here is from genome assembly GCF_964146895.1 of Miniopterus schreibersii. Taxonomy (NCBI): domain Eukaryota; kingdom Metazoa; phylum Chordata; class Mammalia; order Chiroptera; family Miniopteridae; genus Miniopterus; species Miniopterus schreibersii. The sequence goes on along the minus strand of NC_138110.1, from coordinate 51,350,490 downwards.
AAAATCAATTAAAAAAATCTTTAAAATAGTGGGCAAATTCCATGATGCTGATTTCAAGACTACGATTGGGTATTGACCAAGCATCTGGAAAACGTCATTGTCTCATGAAACCAACTCTAGGATTACCTTTTGATGACACCTGATTTGGCCATCTTCAAGGATGTCCTTTCACATCTGAACCAAAGACCTGCATCCAGCCTTGGAGATTCTTCCATTTCAAGACTCTGAGCTGTCTTGATCCAAAACGCCGCTATTGTTAGACAGCTTCTTTGTCTCCTCCCCAGGCCCCCTCTGGTCTATCCCTCTGCTCGTGGTGGGAAGATCCTCAGCTTGACATCACTGAGTTCATTTAGAAAGGGCTCGTTAAAGAGATCTCTACTTCCTTCTTTATATTTTGTGATTACTAGTCCCTGTTAACACGTTGCTTTTAAGAGACAGGTACAAGGAAATTCATTGTAACAGTAAAGATATGAAACAACCTAAGGGTCTAGTAACATCCACAGACTTCTAACAGTTGTTTAAAAAGCAAGACAGCTTTCTGTGAACCTTATCACAAGGTCCTTATGGGATACTTTCCATGATGCATAATTAAGTGATGAAACAAGGGGCAAAACATTGTGGATGGTATGCTCTTGTTTGTATAAGAAGCAACACACGTATGAGGTTGTAGAGGCATAGAATATCCCTGGGAGACAAGAAAATAATGATAGCGTTGTCCCTGGAAACAGGAGGATTGGGGAACAGCAGTGGGGAGAAAGTTACTTTTCACTGTTTTTTAAAAATACCTTTTGAATTTCTATCATTATTTTTAAAAATTTTCATATCTCTGAACAAGATATGAAAATTATAAATTCACAATTGCGTTAACCACAATGGAACTTAAAAAAATAACAGCCTGAGTAACAGCTTTATTGAGATATGATTCACAAACCATGAAATTTATCCTTTTGAAGGGCACACGTGTTTTTTAGCATCTCCTCGGTCACTCAGCCATCATCACTAATTTCAGAATATTTTCATCGTCTCCTAAAGAAACTCTGTACACCTCCATGGCCAACGTTCCCAGCCCCCCATCCTCCCAGCCCTAGCAACCTCCATCTACTTTCTGTTTCTATAGATTTGCTTATTCTTATTTACATCATATAAATGGAATTATATCATATGTAACTGGCCTCTTTTGCCTAGCCTGATGTTTTAAGGCTCACGCACGTTATAGTAGATCTCAGTACTTCACTCCTTTTCGTTGCATAATAATATTCCAGTGTACGGCTAGACCACGTTTGTTTAATCATTCATCAGTTGATGGTCACTTGGATTGTTTCCACTTTTTGGATATTATGAATAATCTCACTATGAACATTTCTGTTTGTTTTGACATATATTTTAAATTCTCTTGGGTGTATACCTAGGAGTGAAATTGCTGTGTCATATGGCAGCTCTATGTCTAACATTTGAAGAACTGCCAGACTGTTTTCCAAAATGGCAGCACCGTTTTACAGCCCTACCAGCAATGTATGAAAGTCCCATTTCCCCTCACCCTTGCCAACACCTTTAAAAAAAAAGTTCAGCCTTCCTGCAATGGGTACTTTTGAAGCATTTGGTAGCAAATTGTTTTTCCCCAAAGCCAATGCATTTCATAAGTCTCAGAAAGAAAAAAAAAGTAACTTGGCTTAAAATTCTTCCAGCTGTGGAGAGTCATTTGTAGGTTGCAGGGATGGGCAGGTCTGTTGCAGCCAGCCCAGGTGCCAATTCCAGCTGGCTCGTGTGCCACCCCTGGCACAGAAATCACAGGTTGCCAAATCCTGATCTAGGTTTAAAGTAAGAGGCATGAACATGGTTACTCTGGGTTGAAAGGCTCAGGATGCCTTTTCCTACCCCAAATTTGCCTTAAATGTGAGTCTTTGAAGAGGTGCTTCCCCCTTTTAAGCAAAGCAACAAATAAAGCATTCATTGGCTTGAAATCTCTTCTGTGTGTCCGCAGCCCCATCAGCTGTGTGTCCTGCCCAGGGAATGGGGTAGTTCAGAGTACAGCCCTGGGGTGGAGCCTGGAACAGGGCCAGCTCATTTTCAGATTAGGTATTTCGAAGCAGAGCTTTAGCCATGTGCAGGGTTTAGGTCCACCTGAGCAATCTATTTTCACTTGCGGGGAAATTTCAGGCTGTAATAACTATAATGAGGCAAAATGGAGGGAAAAGGAGGAAATTGTGACTAACCTTTGGATATTAATCCCTGCAAACCCCGAGTCAGAAACTGCCATACGTAATCATTATTAACATTTATTGAGGGTGTACTTTGTGCTTGGCATCGTTCTTAGGGATTTCAGTATTGTTTTATTTAATCCTCATTATAACCCTGTGGAATAGGTATTATTATTATTGTGGTTCCCGTTTTAGGAAATGGAGGCACCGAAAGTTTAAGTCACCAGGCCACTATCACACAGGTTTATAAGTAGCAGAACCAGCCGAGCAAGTCAGGCAGTGAGTGCCAAAGCCCAGACTCTTAACCACTGTAATGGGAAGTGAGAGGACATTTGCTTTGGGGGTGGGAGGCAGTGAGGGGAAAGGGGAAATTTTGGGAAACAGTTTTATATCCAAAAAAAGGGGGGGGAGAGATACAATATCTTTCTTGACACCCAGTCTTCTGTCTCCTGCATTTGGACCTGGTTGTGATTTGATGGGATGCTTCAGCTCTGGCAGCCGTCTTGCATCCATGAGGCTATAAAGTAAGGACAGAAAACCAAAGTGCTGGAGATGATGGAGCAGAAGGTCCTTGATGAACACACGAATGTCTTTATTGTTTCTGCGTCTGTGGAGAGGCAGCACAGCACAATAGTTAAAAATATGAGCTTGTGAGCCTGGGTTTATATCCTGACTCTAGTACTTAAGTAGTTCATACCCTTGGTCAAGTTACTTGTCCAATGCCTCCGTTTACTCATCTGTCAAATGGAGATATAAAAGACCCATGACGGAAAACTTACAAGAAACACCTGTGTACCCTGAACCGGGATTTACTAATTGATAAAAGTTTGCCACATTTGCTTACATGCACCTGTGTGTACTTTTTTCCTGCACCTGAATTATTTGAGAGTAAGTTTAAGTTGTAGGCAGGTTGGTTAGCATTATTATCGGTCTGGTAGCCCGTTACTTGCATATACAACATGTGACCCAAACTAGACCATTTGGACAAATTCCTTTTTTGAATTTGAATCTTGAGATAGGGTGATGAGGAGATAGAATAACACGATTGATCTTCTCTAGATTTATTGCTGGTCCCAGATAAAATGTTCAGGATCTTCTTTTCCTTTGGTTTCTGACATTTCTGGGCCTGGTCCTCCTTCCCTTTGATTCTGTAAGTTTCTACATGTAATTTTACTACATTCCAGAGTCTATTGTTGTTGCTTGCAACCCAAAAATCCTGACTGGCACAGCTGCCCTTGAGGAAGTGAGCACCTATCCTGGGATTATGAAGCAGAGATTTCATGCAATCAGAGATGTTGTAAATAGAATCCCCTCATTTTTGGAGAGCTTTAGCTAGGTGACCTAATCCCATCCTCACAGAGTGTCTCCTAGGCTAAGCCAGTTTTATTGGAGTAATTTCAAAATTTTACTACTCGCCCTATCTATTGAAAGTTCTCAACCATGAAAGTTCTCAACCACAGTTTAACAAAAGTCCACAAATTTGTAGAGTGTTTCAGTTATCAACTGCTGCATAACAAACCACTGAAAAACTCAGTGGTTAAAAAACAACCATTTTATTCTCTCTCATGATATTGTAGGTTGATTGGGCCCAGTGGGTGGTTCTTTTGTTCCAGATCTTGTTGGTGGGAGCTGTAGTTACTTGAGTCCTCTAAGGACTGGAATGTGCAAGAAGGTTGACTCACTGGAGTGTTCAAGAAGGCTGAGAGACTGGCTGGCGTGGCTCAGTGGTTGAGTGTTGACCTATGAACCAGGAGTCACGGTTCGATTCCTGGTCAGGGCACATGCCCAGGTTTCGGGCTCAATCCCCAGTGGGGGTGGGGGGCGGGGTGCAGGAGGCAGCTGGTCAGTGACTCTCTCTCATCATTGATGTTTCTGTCTCTCTCTCCCTCTCCCTGAAATCAATCAAAACATTAAAAAAAGAAAAAGAAAAGATGGCTGGAGTTACTACTGGTCCTTTCCTGGGATCTTAGCTGGGGCTCTCGACTCGAGTGCCTTAATTTTCCTCCACATGGCCTCTCCGTGTGACTGGAGATTTGCATAGCATGGCAGCTGGGTTCCACGAGGAAGAAAGTGGCTTGAAAGTCCCACCATATAACTTCCACCCTTTCCATTGGTCAAACAGTTACAGAGCAATCCCAATTCAAGGAAGAGGAAATAAAGTTTACCTCTTGATGGAGGAGTGGCTCATGCAAACAGGGAAGAAGGAATGATGGCAGGCACCTTCACAGACTATTTAGTAGATGGTGTCACTCATCAGGCTCAGATTTTAAGTCTAGAGTCTTATTTCCCAGATGTTGTTCAGTCTGAGATCATGTGCAATCTCCATCAAAACACTGCCAAAGTCAGCACAAAAGTTGCTTCCTCCTGGAAGCCTTCTCTGACACCCCTTGCATTAGGGGGTCTGTCCTTGGGTCTCCAACAACTTGTAAATTTATTTATTTATTATTAATATCAGTTACACTTTCTGTGAACATATGTACAAGTTAATATTAATAGAATTAATAAATTTATTTCCTTCTTTTTTAATCCTCACCAGAGGATATTTTTTCCATTGCTTTTTAGAGAGAGTGGAAGGGAGAGAGAGAGAGGGAGAGAGAGAGAGAAAGAGAGAAACATCAATGTGTGAGAGAGATATTGATTGGTTGCCTCCTGCACGCACCCCAACTGGGGCCGGGGATGAGCCTGCAACCGAGATATGTGCCTTGGCCAGAATGGAACCTGGGACCCTTTAGTTCACGGGCCAACACTCTAACCACTGAACCAAACCAGCCAGGGCTATCCTTTTTTACCCCTTCTTTTTTTCTTCCTTCTTTCTCTTTCATTCCCCTCTTTCTTTCTTTCCTTTCTTTCTCTTTCTCTCTCTCTCCCTCTCCCTCCCTCCCCCTCCCTCCCTCCCTCCCTCCCTCCCTCCCTCCCTCCCTCCCTCCCCCCCTCTCCCTTCCTTCCTTCCTTCCTTCCTTCCTTCCTTCCTTCCTTCCTTCCTTCCTTCCTTCCTTCCTTCCTTCCTTCCTTCCTTCCTTCCTTCCTTCCTTCTTCTTCCACAAATATTTAAGTGCCTACTCTAGGCCAGGCACTAATCTAGGCGCTGGAGACACTGCAGTGAACTAAACAAATTCCCTGCCCTCTTGGAGCTTATAGTCTAGAGAGGGAGATGGACAATTAAACAAAATTCAGGTAGTGTTAATCATTCTGAAGAAAATAAAGTATGGTGTTTAGAAGATCTACCTGAGGAGGAGACACTTCAGGAGGGACCTTAATAACAATAGGGAGCAAGCCAGGAGGAAAGAAAATTTCAGACAGCAAAAGGGAACAGCAAAGTGAAAGGCCCTGAAACAGGAGCATGCTTGGTATGTTCAGGAACCATCAGGGATGTTGGTGTCTGGCATAGGGTAAGACATGCGAAAAGATATGTTATTACTTGATGAGAAAGCAGAGACCAAATCAGTTGGGGTCTGGGTTTTGTACCAAATGCAATGGGATGCTATTGGAACATGTTCAGGTTAGAAGTGACATAATTTATGATTTTTCAAAGATCCCTCTAGCTACTGTGTGGGGAGAGGCTTATAGGAAGACTAATGGGAGAAGCAAGGTGAGCGCCCAGGGACAGGTGCAGTTGTTCAGGTGAAAGTTTATACAGGGTCTTAGTATTTCAGTTCTGGATTCTCAACATCTAACATAGTATTATCTGTTGTTTGATGGAGTGAATTCATCAATGTAGCAAATATTGAGTGGGTGCTAAGGTTACATCTGAGACCAAAAGAGACAAAATTCCACCTTGGAGCTTTCATTCTAGTGAGAGAAAAAGATAATAAATACCACAATTAAACAAAAATATATGGAGTTTCCAAAGATAAAAAGTCCTATGAAGAGAAATGAAACAGGGAAGAGGGGTAGAGAGAGCTGGGATTGGAGTGGGTGGAAACTTAAAATAAGAGAAATTAGGGAAGGCCTCAGTGAAAATGTGACATTTGAACAATGACCATGGTGAAATGAGGAAGTGAGAGACTTCGATGTTCTGGAAAAAACCTGAGGCCAGAGTGGTAGGCATGCTGGAGGGACCCCAAAGAGCCACTCACAGTAGGGAGTGAACGAGAACAGTAGGGGAGAGACAGGTTAGGTGGGGCTTAACTGCAAAGATTTTGGAGGAGAGACATTAAGTGACTTGTTTTTTACCAGGGTCCTTCTGGTTGTTATGTTGAGAATAGACTCCAGGAGGAAAAGGAGGGAATGGGAGCAGGAAGCAGTGAGGAGCTACTGCAGTAGCCCAGGTGGGAAATGATAGTGGTGGAACTAGTGGTTATTTATTTTACTCTATTCACACTCAAGACATTTAATATTGATTCAATATTATTATCTAATATATAGTCCATATTAAAAATTCCCCTCAAAGTCCTTTTTACATAAAAACCCCAAAACTTGGATCCAATCAAGGTTCACATATTGACTTTGGTTTCCACCTCTTTTATGCTTTGATATTTTTAAGAGTCCAAGCTAGGTGTTTTGTAGCATGTGCCACATTCTGGATTTGTCCTATTGTTTTTTCATGGTTAGGTTCAGTTTAGCTTGTGTGTGTGTGACAATACTTACTACAGGGGTGACATTATGCCTTTCCCATTGCATATCAGCAGACACATAATGTCAGTTTGATCCATTATTGGTGATGGTAAGTGATGATGATTGGTGACTGATGACTTGGTTCAGGTGATGTCTGTAGATCTCGCCACAGTAAAGCAGGCTGTTCCCCTGTTGTGAGGAGTACTCCGTGGCATGATACTCCGAGGCTGAATATAAAGTGAATATCCTACAGCCCAGCAAGCTTTTACCCAGTGACTTTGGCATCTACTGAACAGGCCCGAGGCTTCTGACCTTGTGCCTCAGTGTGCTCCTCCGAACAGTGAGGATAACAGTGGTCCCTAAGGACTGCTCGTTTTGAGGATCAGTGCTCGCACACAATAAATGCTCCAGAAGTATCAGATATTACTGGATGAAAGCAAGTATGAAAAAATTCAGGGAAGACCCTGGCTGCATTGGCTCAGCGGTTAGAGCATCAGCCCGGGGACCCGAGGGTCGCAGGTACGATGACCGGTCAAGGGCACTACCTGGGTTGCAGGTTCCATCCCCAGCCCCGGTGCGGGGCGCGCGCGGGAGGCAACCAATTGATGTGTCTCTTCGGTAAGGATTTAAAAAAAAAAAAGAAAGGAAGAAAAAATTAAGGGAAGGGGTAGGCACTTCACTGCTCCAGACCTGCCGCAGCTCCCAGGCGGCAAACGAGAGAAAGCCGGCCGAGGGTCCACGAGGCCACGCCCTCGCGCCGCGGAAGCCGGGTGGGGCAGGGGCACCCAGCTCCCAGGCCGCGCAAGGCCCCCTGGGACCGGTAGTGCTGGGCGTGGCCCTGGGACTACATATCCCGGCGGTCCTGGCGCCGTGGCTGCAGCCGCTGGCCCCTCAGCTCCTCCACAGCGACGGCGGCAACCGCGGCGGCTGAGTCGGTGGTGGCGGCGGCGGCGCCGGCGGCTGTGGCGGCTGCGGGCAGAGCAGCGAGTTTCCGATTTAAAGCTGATCTGCGAGGAAAATGGCGGCGGGCGGTGAGTGGAGATAAAGGAGGAGCAGCAGCGGGCGAGGGGGTGGAGTGTGAGGTGGAGGCAAGAGGGCGAGTCCCCCGGGCTGCCGCGCGAGCCGGCGGCTTCGGCTCCCAGAGGTGCTGAGGGGCGCGCCGAGCGGGGGGCGCGCTGAGAGTTTCGGGGTGCCGGGGCCGCGCCGCTTCCCCGCAGCCTGGGGGCAGCCGGAGGAGGGAAGTCAAAGCTGGGCGGCAGCGGGCTTGGGGATCCGAGGGGGTCTCCGCAGGGAGGGGTCACCCCGCGGAGTTTGGGGGAGACCGCGGGGGCCCACTTTCCCCCCTTCTCTCCCGCAAGTTTGATCATCCTTTTGCCTCCCCAGCCCTTGAGGGCGGCTTTTGGAAGCTGCCGCCGGCGTTCCCCTCTTCCCGCTGCCTTGACTCCTTCGTAGTTATTCGGGGGAATTAGGGGGCGGGGGCAGCACACAGACCCCCGCCGACCCCCCCCCCCCCCAGCCTCCCAGTCACTCAGGATGGGGTCGGATTTTGTTGCTGTGTTTCCTCCTACATTCGGGCATTTTAAATATCTTAACACAAATTATCTGCGGAATTTCCATTTTGGGCACGGGTAGGTTCTCAGCAGTTTTCTTAGTAAAAACGCATTTTGCTACCTCTGGTGTGAAGGCTGGGAAATGGCAAGTGGGAAGTTGGTGGATAAATTTCGGGTTTGGCTGTCTTTATTATTACTACTCAACCGCCCCCCCTCCCCCCGCGTCCCCTCTCTCTCTCATTTTCTTACGGACATTGATGCAGTTTGTAGTGATTTAAATAAACTGTTCGTCTTGCGCATGTCTTTAAAAAACAGTCCGAGTCGCTGGAAGGCTTAGTTGCTTCCCAGGCAGCTTGAGGGCACTCAGGGCGGAAAGTTAACCAAAAGAGCAGTTGTCAGAGGGAGAGAGCATCGTCTCCAAATCTCACTTAGCAGGGAGTTCGGGGTTCCCAAATGGAGTGACACGAAAGGTATGCGATCCTCTCGAAGTCAAAACTTTTTCCCCCCCTCCTATCGAATGTGAAGGCTTCCTTTTTGCAGTTTTTGAGCAGCGCTTCAAAGCCAAGCTGTTTTTGTTATTAACCCTGCACCGTCAAGAAACAGGAAGGCGAGTACCAGCTGGCTTGCTGCAGTGGTTTTAAATGGAGTTGAATGAGATGAGTGAGAGTGGTAGTAGCGTTGAGTGAGATTGCTGCATCTCCTTGATTTAAATGCCTGGCCTGGTAACTGGTCCCTGGCTGCAGGAAAGCTTCAGTGTTTGTGGCAGCAGGTTGTTTAGAGGATAATGGGGGGAAAAAATCATAGGTCGTCAGTGAATGCCGCATAAACTAAAATGTTAAATGGAAATCCTTAAGTTTGTGCTAATTATTGCTTGCTTATTTAAAATAGATTCTATCAGATATACCCACATGGAAAGGCACAGAACACTGAAAAATAAGTCTCTTCTACTCTAACCCCTCCAATTCCCCCGTGGTAGGAGGCCACGACTATTACTGGTTTAGAGAATATCCTTCGTCCTAGGGGTAATTATTTTAAGGTTTTCATTTGAAACACACCCCTGTTGAATACCAAAAGCAGGGAAATAAAATGAACAGAAGAAAGGGAAAATGGGTGGGAATGCTTTTTACTTTTTACTGTCTTGAAAAAATGTTGCTAGCTATTAGAACTTAGTGCTTATGTTGCCTTATCTACTAACACCCTTAAAGAAATAACAATCTCTGTGGCTTGAGGATGAAGAACCCTGCTGGGTTCATTGTTTGTATGTAAGACGAAGCCTCTCTAACATGTAAAATGATATTGAACACTATAGCTCCTGTCACCGGAGGTTGCTTCAGGTTCTGCATTTAAATGAGAAGCAATCTAGATTGCCTGTGATCCTAAATTATAGGGGTATTTTATGTATCGATAGAAATGACTTAATTGTTCAATCAGCATTAAAAAAATGCATATGCCAGCTTCTGGCATATAGAAGTACATTTTGGATGTGAAGATTGTGGACTAAGTGGGAAGCTGTAATGTTTCTAGAGCAGTTACAGCAAATGTTTCTACCATAAAATATTCCTTAACTACAGAGGCTTTGAAAATGCAGAACAACTCCAGCATAATGAACAGGATTTATATTTTTGTGTTTTAGAATGGTGGTTTTGAATTTACCAACACTAGCAACTCATTAAAAAATTCAGTGATATTAGAGCTTAAAGTATTAAGGGTTATGTTAAATAACTTTATTATATTTTGAAAGTGAGTATATTGTGTATTTTCCCCCGGAAGAAGAATTATTTCTATAAATCATGTCCCACCCCGTAAGCAAATAAGTTAGAATTCATTCAGTAAGGAGTGAATGTACTGTTGGACCCTAGACCCCTTTTCTAGGACACATGTAAATTAAAAATAGTTCTTAAATGATTACTTACTAATGCTTTCTTGACTGGTCTTTTGAAGTAAACTTCCTTACTATGTCAGGGACATACTAAAGATACAGATTTTTAAAATTCAGTCTTTTGTGCATTAGCAGTATGATTTTAGAATAGTACTTTTTAACTTGAAGACTACTTTGTTTTTGAAAAGTCTTTCAAAAATGATTTAAAAATTCTTATTTTAGTTTGGATAATAGGGTAAGATAAAAAAAACTCCTATTATCCTATCCTTAACTGGTATTAAAATAAATGGTTTTAGGTTTTTTTTGTTGTTTTTGTTTATTTGTTTTTTACATTTTTTTAAAGCTGTATAATTTCAAGCCTTGGCCAGAGGATGTAGGACTACTTTTGAAAACTTTTAATTTGTTGCAAGTTTGGAATGAATATAGCCTGCAGTTGTTATTTGTCAACACAGCAGAGAGACCACAATTTAACACAATTGTTATTCTTTTAATCATGATTGAAGAGGTACTGCAGTTTCTCATAGGTTAAACCAGAGAGAACCTGTCCCAATTTGGTTTGAATTTATTATACTTTGTAGAATATTCCCTGTTTGTATTATTGAGTGGTTAAAGCTCTGCGAGCAGAAAATTAGTGTTGGAAGGGCATGTTAACCTTTCTTTTTCCTCACAGTTCTGATGAAATAAATGGGTAGACTGTATTAGTTAGTTTAGAACCTCAGGAATAGCATTGAGATTGAGTGCTGCAGTAAAATGTTGGCATTTTCTTCCATTCTGAGTTCTTTTGGGGGTGGGGGAAGGGATTAGAAAATGACCATTTCACAGTTGAAGTGGAGGAGGTGCTCTATTGTAATGAGGCTTATTTTTTCACTTTGTTAATGTTTGCTAGGTAAATTCATTTGGCCCATTTGGTTTTCTGACAGGGTTCCTGGGAGAAGATTATTTTGTGTTAAGGATGCAATTTGTCCAGAACCTAACCTTATTTTCAGCCCCCTAACAAATGATAGGATTGACTTAAATTTAATCGCCTTTCGTTTTCTTACCTTCTGGTGGAGAGATGTTAAATGAGGAGGAAAATGGCCAGAAGATACACAGCAGGAGTAGAAGGGAAGACGTGCAGTGTCTAGGAGGCTGGTTTATCCGCAAACTGGATAATCTTCTTAGACTACATGCTGCCAGTTCCCAACTTGGTAAGCATTAACTTAGTTTGGTAGGTTCTGCTGACCTAGGTCAATTTACAGGGGGCAGTAATAAAGGTTTATTTTAACTAACTGTAGTAAACCTTGTGGCCTAGAGGCAAGGGAAAGAAGTCTGACCTAACAGGCACACAGGCTTTACCTATTTTAAAGAATATTCTAAGAGTAAATGAACTAGTCTTTTCTGTTTGTCCTTTACCCTATTTTTCATTAGGGACATCTGTATGCTATTTTTTTCTTTTCTGTTAATATTTACATATATTTTTTGCTAAGTTCTGGGAAAGAGTGTCACTTATTTTTGGTCTGCTGTTCACCTATGAAGGTATTCTGAAATGTTTAATTTTCTTGGTTAGAGGCTGTGAGGGTTAATGAAGCATCACTTTTTGGAGAGTAGGCTGACTAGATTACTGAATTTAACTCTTCATCATCCACATCATGATGAAAAGGGAATATTGGCCTGGGTATCGCATAGTAGTGGATAATGTACTATTCCCTGGGGCTTTGCTTTTGGTAGTTGCGGCAGCTGAGTAGGACTGGTAGATGGATAGATGGGAAAGGACTGCATAAGTTAGCATAATCCTCAATTAGGATAAGCCTCATGGTTAATTGAATGTTGAGTGTACAGGTTAAATCCCATTATAACAAACTCCAGGGGAGTAGTTAAATTATTTTGTTTTATTGGGATTGAGCTTTATTGAATACTGTTTAAATTAGTCTTTTTGTTTTTGTTAGAGATGTGGGAAAATTTTTATTTATTGTAACAATTTGACAAGTTGTTATTCATGAACCAATGTGTTTCACCTTCATTTTAAATGCTTTTGCCTTTAAAAAGGAAAGAACGTATGTTGAACTGGGCAGATAATTTATATACCCCCTTCCTCCAATCGAATAGCTCCATTGGTTTATCTTAACAACCAGATAAGTTTATTAGTAAGTACTACTGCCACCACCAAAGTGTGGTCAGAGGAAATAGGAATTTCCCCAGGTTTCCAGGTGACCACTGCTGGTAATTTTTTCTGCCCTGACAACTTTTTAAAATAAATGAATGTACTTCATTTTAGTGTGAACTTTCCTTTGTCAGTAATAATTAATGTAGCCCTTTCTCTTCAGCCCAGTGTAGTTTGAGACCTTTAGATATCTATGTGGTATTGCTTAAAAAAAAAAGTGATGGTACTATTATAGTCTTTAAGATATTTCCATAGAAATATGAAAAATTTCAGAAACAGGATTAATATACATATGAGAAAATACTATTTTTATGCTAGGCCAGAAATATATTCTTTCTGCTCTGTACTTTTAGATAGGTTTTGCCAGAATTCAGGCATTTACATCTCACATTCATTTTGAAGGCTAGCGTTTTTATTTTGGGTAGAGTTTTGATTGGGTGCAGCAAGACATTTTTGAAGTCATTCTTTTAAATATATGTTCCACGAAGGAGGGAAGACCTGAAAGAGGGAATTTCAAACAACCCAAGCAGTGTTTTGAAAGTTCTCAAGTCTTAAGAATAATGACTGACTAGTAGGCAGGAAGCCTGCAGTTGTATTGTGGTATTGTTCCTCCATCTTATGCATTTGAGAACTTGAGTACAAAAGAGAAGAAAGCCTGGGGAGGGGGAAGAAAGGGTTTTAACCAGAAAAGATGGGGGAGTGTCTTTTAGAGTAAATATTCCTTGCTTTTCTTTTTAAGTAAAATCTGAAACCAAATTATTTTTACTTTGAGAGGAAATGTTTGTTTATCATAATCGAAATGTCTGAAACTGACATTTTTATAAATGAAAGTTAATTGTTATTGTTATTGGTGGAAAGAGCAGCATGATCAAATACTCAGTTTTAAAACAAAACTTAAATTCACACATGAAAACCTTTAAATATTTTCCTCCTTTATTATCTAATCAATATTATTCGTTAACTTGTTATTTTAAAAAGAAAACTTATTGCCCTGCTGGTGTGGCTCAGCTATTGAGCATCGACCTATATGATCCAGGAGATTGGGGTTCGATTCACAGTTAGGGCACATGCCTGGGTTGAGGGCTCGATCCCCAGCAGGGGGCGTGCAGGAGGCAGCGGATCAGTGACTCTCTCATCATTGATGTTTCTCTCTCCCACTCCCTTCCTTTCTTTGAAATCATAAAGACATTTAAAAAAATAAAAAGAATACTTATCAGTGAAGAGTTGAGAATCATTTGTGAACTTGTACTGGAAGGTTTGTACAAATCTATCTTTTTAGATTTATAAAACAAAAGGGTGGAGTATACTGTCTTCCCAGATTTCTTATATTAGATGTGCAGAATTTTTATTTACATTTTATTGGTCAAACATTAAGTGGATTAAGCTTTTTATACTAGATAATGGTGTGTAGATGCAGGTTTCTGTACTGACTCGTGAGTGTGGGGACTGGATGACTTTGAGCTCCTGACTTCACCATAGTATATCCTATGAGCTGCAAAAATGTGTGTGTGTGCCTGAGGGGTGTTGGTGGGGGGAGAGAGTTTTTCATCTCCTCCTTCTGGTTTAAGAAAGTGAAGTAATATTTTCTTTACTCTTAGTAAAGCTGTCATCAGTGAAATTATTACTGAATTTAAGTCACTCTGTAGAGTAGCTATATCAGCTTGATTTTGTTTCCAGATTGAAATTTGGCAACTTTATTTGAAAGTGTTTTAAGGATTACCCAGTGTTCTCTTCACCAAACTGTCTTTTAGTCTACACACACTGTGCTCCATCCAAACTCTTTTCTTTTTTACCTGCCTGGTGGTGGTTTTATGACCATACTTTTATCCCCTCCAAGGTAGTTGGCTCCCTTGATATCAGTGCAAGTATTTGATTGCATCTAGGAAAATCTAGCTTCACCAGTGAGAGAAATAACTCATCAGGCATGTTGCATCCATTGAAGGATCAGTGGTATCTTCTTCATATAATAAAACAGGACTTGTTACTATATTGAGTTTTAAAAATAATTTCAGGAATCAATAAAATAAATTCAGGAAGCTGCTTTCAAAGTCCACAGCCATATCTAGGATGGTGGAAGTCTTAGGTGTATTGATGTAAATTAGGCAAACCTGAAATTGTGAACTTTCACCAATAACCTTCAGTCTTCCCCCTTTTTCCTCTGAGGGTTCAAAATAGCTCCCACATGTGACTTTTTAAACTGACTTTTCATACCATTCTCTTAGCCATGGGGCCTTAAGCTTTGTAATTTGCTACTGCTTGGCTGTTGTTAATTCCCCCATATACTTACTTACTGTTTATTAAGCTTTTACTACGTAAGGCACTGTGAGAGTTAAAAAGGTTTTGACCTCCAAGTGTGTACAATCAAGTGCTCATCACATCACTTCAGTATAAGACAGTCTGTTTTGCCTATTAAAGGTCCTGGAGTTCAGAGGAGAAAAAGGACTTCTTCTGACTAGGTAATCAGGAGGCAGGACTTTGAAAAATGAGTAAGATTTTAATATGGAGAGAGCATAGTTCTTGTTGGTGAGAAATCATTAGCAGCAGCACAGAGGTAAGGCATTTCAAGACTTGATCATGTAAATATTCATTGAGTGTTGAGTGAGTGATGGTATTGAATAAAATGGTTTTGTTTTTTCAGAATGCTGTTGATACATTTTTTCCCAGTATTCTATACTTCTGCCACTTTAATATTATTAAACATCACTTGATCACATATTTTTGCTTAAAAATCTTCAGAGTACAACCCAGGTTTCTTCATCTAATATTCAGCTCTTGCTGGTCTTTTTAAAAATCAATCTTTTCCATTTTTGTTACCTCTTGTTTGTCATGCTGCGTCTTCGCCCTTGTTATCTTCTCTCGTCATTAAGGTCCCGCTCAGATCCTGTTTCATTTAAGTAAATTTCCCAGACCACAACTGAAAATATTCTTGTTGCCTGATATTAATTATAATCGTCTCTTCATATGCATAGGAGTCAGTATTTATTGATTGGTAGGGCAGATTCAAATAGACTGTTCTTTTGAGGTAAGGACCTTCCCTTTTATAAGCTTTTAAAATCCTGTATTATTTTTTGAATTATATTAATTTTAGGTACACCAAAATCCTTGGTGTTTGGATGTGAAAGTTTCTAGCGTTTGACTCTCAAGTTAATTTTTCTTCCTGGAAATTGAGATAAAATGAGAATCCTAAGGAATCCTAGGGACCTGTGTCTCCTTCATAGAGATGTCCCAGATAAATCATGTTTGGGTCTTAGAATACATTCATATTTCCCAATTGCCCTAGGATTGGACAGCCCTTTAAGTTGTGCAAATGTTTTTATTCATAGCCCTGGCTGGCATTCTCAGTGGTTAGAGCATCGGGTATGCACTGAAGGGTCGCAGGTTCAATTCTCAGTCAAGGGCATGTACTTGGATTGCAGGTTCGATCCCTGGCCAGATTGGGGAGCATGTGGGAGGTGACTAATTGATGTGTCTCTCTCACATCAATGTTTCTCTCTCTCTCTCTCTTCCTCTCCCCCCTCCCTTCCACTTTCTCTGAAAATCAGTGGAAAATATCCTTGGGTGAGGATTAACACATACACACACACAGTGTTTTTATTCATTACCACTGTTCTCAAGGAATTGTGCTAAGTATTGTGGGCATTAAAATCCCTTGTGATCTAAGAGCTTATAATATAGTTGAGAAATAAGTGTAATTGAAAAAAACATAGTTGCAGCACCATAAATAAGTGGTTTGGAAGTTCAGAGGAGTAAAGGTCATTTTCAACTGGGATTGTTAAGGAAAACTTAATGGAGGAGATGGAATAGATCTAAAGGGAACTGATTGCTGCTTTTAATCTCTTTCCCACATCTTTTATTCTGTAGTACTTAGTTGTGTAAAAAAATTATGAATATTTTTTAAATTGAAAAGAAGGCATAAATGTCTTAGAGTAGAAGCAGTACTAAAAGGTATACCATGAAAAAGTAAGGCTCCTGGTACCTCAGGTCTTTGGTCTTTATGGCTACCCTTCCCAAAGGCTACTACTGTATTCTTTACTTATGATTATGCCTCTCTTTAGTTTCTTTTTTCCCTATTCTCTCTCCCTCCCCCTTTATTTTTATTTTTAAAATTTTTTTAGAGAGGGAGGGAGAGAAAAACAAAACAAAACGAAACATCGATGTGAGAGAGAAACATTGATTAGTTCCCTCCTGCATGTGCCCTGACTGGGGCAGGGGATGGGACCTGCAACCTAGATATGTATGTGCCCTGACCTGGAGTTGAACCTGCCACCTTTCGGTGTACTGGACCATGCTCCTACCAGCTGATCCACACTAGCCAGAGCTGGACTAGATGTACTTTCTAAATGATCTTGGAGAAATCTCATATCTGTTTTTATAGCTTCTAAGTTCTTTCTAATGGTTACACAATACTCCATTGAATGGATATATCATCATTTGTCCATATCATATTATACTAAAAGCTGTAAGTGAGTATCCTTATACATATTTCTCTGTTCCCATGTTTTGTCAAAAAGCAAGTAATAACTTCTGGAAGTAGAATGCTAGGTTAAAAAAATATGAATTTAAAAATTTTGTAGCGCCCTGGCTGGGCGACTTAGTTGGAGCATCATCTCATACATCAAAAGGTTGCAGGTTTGATCCTCAGCCTTGGTGTGTGGGGGGGAGGGGAGGGAGGTAGCTTATGTCCCTCCCTCCCTCCCTCCCTCCCTCCCTCCCTCCCTCCCTCCCTCCCTCCCTCCCTCTCCTTCCCTCCCTCTCCTTCCCTCCCTCCCTCTCTGAAAATCAACAAAACATGTCCTCGAGTCACTCCCTATAGAGATTATATCAATTTACAAATCCACCAGCAGTGTATGGCAGTGCCTGTTACTCTCATCTCTGAGTAACATATTGTGGTATCACATTTTTTTAATCTGATAAGTTTAAAAAGCTCTTTCATGTATTTCTTCTAGTACTTTTATGGTTTTTCTTTTTTAACATTAAAATAAATATAAAATATAAAAACTAAAAAATGCAAAATAAAAATACCAGTTAGAATATAAAAATACCAGTTAGGATATAAAACTGGTAGCATAGATTAATGAGGTGGTAGAGCACAACTTGTGACCATATATATTTGTTCCTTTGAGTGTATTTAAAAGTGTTTAAAATATACCTATATCACATTTGGTGTGCTTTTTTGTATTTTTAGAAACCTGTTTTATTTAGGTATAATATATTTACTATAAAATCCAGTCATTTTAAGTGTGCAGTTTGAGTTTTGACAAATGCAAACAAGTTGTGTTACTACTACCACAGTCACGATATACGACATTGCCCGGGCAGGAGTGGCTCAGCTGTTGATTGTCGACCTAGGATCCAGGAGATCCAGGTTCCATTCCTGGTCAGGGCACATGCCCCTGTTGCCGGCTTAATCCCCATTTGGGGGCGTTCAGGAGGCAGCTAATCAATGATGACTCTCATCGTTGATGTTTCTCTCTCTCTCTCTCTCTCTCTGTAATCAATATAGATATATTAAAAAAGAAAAAAAGATATACAACATTCCATCACCCCAGGAAGTGTTTTCTTGCCTGTTTGCATTCAGTCTCCTGGGTTTGGTATTCAGTCAACCACTGAACTACTTTCTGTCACTATAGTTTGCTTGCTTCCTTCCTTTTTTTAACTTTTTCTAGGTATAATTGACATCTAATTGTGTATATTTAAATTGTTCAGTTTGAATTTTTACATATGTGTCTACCTCTGAATCTGTCACCAGTTACAATAATAGGAATATCTATTACCTCCAAAAGTTACTTTTATCCTTTTGTAATCCATCCCACCCTCATCTTCAGGTAATTACTGATCTGCCTTGTGTCATTAAAGATTAGTTCGTACTTTTGAGAATTATATATAAATGGAAATAACAATATGTACTTTTTTTTAAGGGGGGCTGGCTTTTTTCACTTGGTATAGTTATTTTGATATTCATCCATGTTGCATATAGCAATAGTTTCTTTTTATTGCTTAAGGAATATTGATTGCAGTATATGGGTATATCAAAATTTATTTATCCATTCACCTGTTGATAAGCATTTGGGTTGTGTCCTGTTTTTGGTTATAAAAAATAGAGCTTCTGTGACATTTGTGCACAAGGCTTGGTGTGGACGTATACTTTATTTCTCTTGAGTAAATACCTGGGAATGGAATGGTTGGGCTATATGCTAAGTGTATGTTCAACATTTAAAAATTTTAAGACAGTACCCTGGCTGGTGTGACTCAGTTGGTTGGGCATTGTCCTGTGCACCAAAAGGTTGCCAGTTTGGTTGCTGGTTCGATTCCCCTGTCTGGGTTTTGGGCTAGATCCTCGGTAGGGGGCGTGCAGGAGGCAGGCTATTGATGTTTTGCTCTCACATCGATGCTTCTCTCTCCCCCCCTCTCTAAAAATCAATAAAAAATATCTTAGAAATTTTTTTCCCCAGAAACTGCCACCTCTTTCTCAACATGGTTGTATCATTTTATGATTCTTCCAGCAATGTATGATATTTCCAATTGTTTACCACACTTGGTAAGGTTAGGCTTTTTTTTTTTTTTTTTTTTAATGGTTTTATTGATTTCAGAGAGAGGAAGGGAGAGATAGATAGAAACATCAATGATGAGAGAGTCATTGCACGCCCCCTACTGGGGATTGAGCCTGCAACCTGGGCATGTGCCCTGACTGGGAATTGAACCGTGACTTCCTGGTTCATAGGTTGATGCTCAACTGCTTAGCCACTCCGGCTGGGCATGGCTTTTTAAAAAAAATTATTTACTTACTGTTTTGAGGGGGGGGGAAGTGGGGGCAGAGACAGAGATAGAGACACTGATTGATTTATTTATACATTCATTGGTTGATTCTTATATGTGCCTTGATCCGGGATCAAGCCCACAACCTTGGCATATTGGGATGATGCTCTAACCAGTTGAGCTACCCTACCTGGCCATGGCATTGTGGTACATATCTTTATTGGTGATCAGAGATGTCTTTACTCATGCTCAAGTTTTTGGTCATATATATATATTTTGGGGAGTAATAAGTGTATTAAAGCTTGAACAACAGTTATGCAAGTATGTGTTATAGAGCCCGTTCCTTAATTTGTATAAATGGAAAGAAAAACTAAAATTGTTAAGGAACATATCAGTTCTTAAACATAGTTACTTTTTACTTCAACTGTTAAAAGTGATTTTTCATTTTAAATAGTCTGGAACGTGATCTTTCTTTTTCTCTTTAATAAGAATGAATCAGGAAGTCTTCTCTATTTCTGTATTTATTATTACAAATTAAGACTGAGAACATCAGTTATATTGATTATAATCCTAATGAAAAAATGCTGAAGATCTATCTAAAAACTGTTTTTTTCTTTTCTTTTTAATTGATCTTGGAGAGCGAGGAAGGGGGGGAGAGAGAGAAAAAGAGAGAAACAGAGAAGCATTGATGTGAGAGACACATTGATTGGTTTCCTATTGTACATGCCCCGACCAGGGACTGAACCAGTAACCTAGGTATGTGCTCTCAGTAGGAATTGAACTCGAGAACTTTAGGTGCATGGGATGAACTGATCCACACTAGCCAGGGCTAAAAATTTTGAATCTTACCTGTGAGGTTTTGTCATTGTTTTTCTTTAATCATCACTGAAAAACCCACACTTTATGGCTTCTGTTAGTGTAGAATATATATATTTTTTTACCAAGCTGTATTTTACTGTCTTCTCTTTTCATGGTTTTTATGCTTAACTGTCTTACTGAATTGTTTTAACTTTTTAATGCCTGCACACTTGTGCTGTTTTGACAAGTGTGCCATTTGTCACATTTAGTGTTTAAATTATTGTAACTTTATTTATTTATTTGGTTGTCTCAGTGGGGATTATTTTATTTTATTCAAAATATTACAGATGTCCCTTTTTCTCCACAGTGACCCATTCCACCTTGCCCCAACCCCCTTCCCAGTCCCTCTTCACACCATTGTCTGTGTCCTTGGGTTGTGCATATATGCATGTAAGTTCTTTGGTTAATCTCTCCCCCTCCACCCAAGCCACCCCCCTCCATCCCTCTGAGATTCATCAGTCTGCTCCATGCTTCCAAGTCATTGAATCATTTCTGTTCATCAATTTATTAATTTCTTTAGATTCCACATATAAGTGAGATCATGTGATGCTTGTCTTTCTCTGCCTGGCTTATTTCACTTAGCATAATATTCTCCAGGTCTGTCCATACTATCCCAAATGGTATGAGAACCTTCTTCTTTACAGCTGCATAGTATTCCATGGTGTAAATGTCCCACAACTTTTTTATCCACTCACCTACTGATGGGCACTTGGGCTGTTTCCAGATCTTAGCTATTGTAAATTGTGCTGCTATGAACATAGGGGTGCATATGTTCTTTCTGATTAGTGTTTCAGGATTCTTAGGATATATTCCAACAAGTGGGATCACTGGGTCAAAAGGCAGCTCCCTTTTTAATTTTTTGAGGAACCTCCATACTGTTTTCCATAGTGGCTGCACCAGTCTGCATTCCCACCAGCGGTGTACTAGGGTTCCCCTTTCTCCGCATCCTCGCCAGCACAAGTCATTTGTTGATGGTAGCCATTCTTACAGGTGTGAAGTGATACCTCATTGTGGTTTTAACTTGCATCTCTCTGATGATTAGCGACGTTGAACATTTTCTCATGTGTCTCTTGGCCACCTGTATGCCCTTTTTGGAGAAATGTCATTCAGGTCCTTTGCCCATATTTTAATTGGGTTGTTTGTCTTCCTCTTGCTGAGTAGTATGAGTTCTTTGTACCCTTTGGAAGTTAGCCCCTTATCAGATACATCCTTTGCAAATATGTTTTCCCAGACTGTGGGGTTCCTTTGTATTTTGAGGCTGTTTTCTTTTGCTGTGCAGAAGCTTTTTAGTTTGATGTAGTCCCATATGTTTATTTTTTCTTTTGTTTCTCTTGCCCTAGGAGATGTATCAGTGAAAATTCCACTACCTGAGATGTCTGTGACTTTACTGCCTATGTTTTCTTCCAGGACTTTTATAGTTTTGCGACTTACATTTAAGTCTTTTATCCATTTTGAGTTTATTTTTTTGTATGGTGAAAGTTGGTGGTCTAGTTTCATTTTTTTTGCATGTACCTGTCCAGTTTTCCCAGCACCATTTATTGAAGAGGCTGTCTTTTCTCCATTGTATGCTCTTGCCTCCTTTGTCAAATATTAACTGACCATAATGGCTTGGGTCTATTTCTGAGTTCTCTGTTCTGTTCCATTGGTCTATATGTCTGGTGTTGTACCAATACCAGGCTGTTTTGCTTACAGTGGTTTTGTAGTACAGTTTGATATCTGGTAAAGTGATCCCTCCCACTTTGTTCTTTTTTCTCAAGATGGCTGCAGCTATTCGGGGTCTTTTTTGTTCCATATAAATTTTTGAAATGTTTATTCTAGATCTGTGAAATATGTTGTTGGTATTTTAATAGGAATTGCATTGAATCTATAAATTGCTTTGGGCAGTATGGACATTTTAATGATGTTAATTCTTCCAATCCATGAGCATGGTATATTCTTCCACCTGTTTATATCTTCCTCTATTTCTTTTTCAGTGTCTTGTAGTTTTCCAAGTATAGGTCTTTTACATCCTTGGTTAAGTTTATTCCTAGGTATCTTATTTTTTTAATTGCAATGGTAAATGGTATTGTTTTTTTAGTTTCTCTCTCTGAAAGTTCATTGTTGGTGTATAAGAATGCCATTGATTTCCAGATGTTGATTTTGTATCCAGCTACCTTGCTGAATTCATTTATCAAATCTAATAGTACTTTGATGGAGTCTTTAGGGTTTTCTATATACAATATCATGTCATTTGTAAATAATGACAGTTTTACTTCCTCCTTTCCAATTTGGATGCCTTTTATGTTTTCTTCCTGTCTGATGGCTGTGGCAAGGACTTCTAGTACTATGTTGAATAAGAGTGGTGAAAGTGGACACCCCTGTCTTGTTCCTGTTTTTAAGGGAAATGATTTTAGTTTTTGACCATTGAGTATGATGTTGGCTGTAGGTTTGTCATATATATTATTATGTTTAGGTGTGATCCCTCTATTCCCACTTTGCTGAGAGTTTTTATCAGAAGTGGGTGCTGGATTTTGTCGAATGCTTTTTCTGCATCTATTGATACGATCATATGATTCTTGTCCTTCATTTTGTTTATGTGATGTATCACATTTATTGATTTGCGGATGTTATACCAGCCTTGCATCCCTGGAATACATCCCACTTGGTCATGGCGTATGATGTTTTTAATATATTGCTGGATCCGGTTTGCTAGTATTTTGTTGAGGATTTTAGCATCTATGTTCATCAGGGATATTGGCCTGTAATTTTCTTTCTTTGTAGTGTCTGTATCTAGTTTTGAGATTAGGATGATGCTGGCCTCATAAAAAGAGTTTGGGAGTTTTCCCTCCTCTTGAATTTTCTGGAATAGTTTGAGGAGAATAGGTGTTAATTCTTCTTTGAATGTTTGGTAAAACTCGCCTGTAAGTCCATCTGGTCTGGGACTTTTGTTTGCTGGGAGTTTTTTGATTACCGCTTCAATTTCATTTTTTGTTATTGGGCTATTCAGGTTTTCTGCCTCTTCTTGATTCAGCTTTGGAAGATTGTATGCTTCTAGGAATTTGTCCATTTCACCCATGTTCTCCAGTTTGTTGGCATATAGTTGCTTGTAGTATTTTCTTATGATCCTTTGTATTTCTGTTGGGTCGGTTATTATATCGCCTCTTTCATTTCTGATTTTATTTATTTGGGTCCTCTCTCTTTGTTTCTTAGTGAGTCTGGCTAAAGGTGCATCAATCTTATTTATCTTTTCAAAGAACCAGCTCTTGGTTTCATTGATTTTTTTTTTTTTTTTTTTGTGTTTTTTTTTTTAGTCTCTATGTCATTAATTTCTGCTCTGATCTTTATTATTTCCTTCCTTCTACTTCCTCGGGGCTTTTCTTGCTGTTCTCGTTCTAGTTCTTATAGTTGTTGTGTTAGATGGTTTATTAGAGGTTTTTCTTGTTTTTTGAGATAGGCCTGTAATGCTATGAACTTTCCTCTCAGGACTGCTTTTGCTGTGTCCCATAGATTTTGGGTTATTGTCTGTTCATTTTCGTTTTTCTCCAAGAAGTGTTTGATTTCTTCCTTGATCTCATTGGCAACCCATTCATTGTTTAATAACATGCTATTTAGCCTCCATGTGTTTGAATATTTTTGAGTTTTTTTATAGTGGTTGATTTGTGGTTTCATGGCATTGTGATTTGAGAAGATGATTGATATGATTTCAGTCTTCTTGAATTTGTAGAGACTTGCCTTGTGCCCTAACATGTGGTCTCTTTTTGAGACTGTTCCATGTGCACTTGAGAAGAATGTGTATTCTGCTGCTTTGGGATGAAATGTTCTGTAAATGTCAATTAAATCCATTAGATCTAGTGAGTCATTTAAGGTCTGTGTTTCCCTGTTGATTTTTTGTCTTGATGATCTGTCCAGTGCTGAGAGTGGAGTGTTAAAGTCCCCCAACTATGATTGTGTTGCTGTTAATCTCTCAAAGTCCCCCAAGAAATTTTTTATATATTTAGGTGCTCCTATATTGGGTGCATATATGTTTATAAGGGTTATTTCCTCCTGTTGGATTGATCTCTTTGGTATTATGTAGTGACCATCTTTGGCTCTTGTTATGAACTTTATTTTTTAATCCTTACCTGAAGATATATTTTCCATTGCTTTTCAGACCTAGTGGAAGGAGGGGAGAGAGGGGGAGAAAGAAACATCGATTAGTTGCTTTCTGCATGAGCCCCAACCCGGGCCGGGGATTAAGCCTGCAACCAAGGTACATGCTCTTGGCCGGAATTGAACCCGGGACCCTCCAGTCCTTGGGCCATGCTTTCACCACTGAGCCAAACTGGCTAGGGCCTAAATTATTTTAACTTTAAATCTCCTAAGTATCTCCCTGGACACTTCTTTTTCCTTCTCAAAAAGAGTGATACTCATCTCAATTTACTTACCAGTCCCCTTACCTAATTTCAGGATATATATTTTCATTCTGTTTTGTCTGAATTATTCTTTCTGTCATGCTGGAATTTTGGAACATTTTTGCAATTTACATTTAAGAAGGCTAGTTTAAAAAACCAGTGGAAATTTCCAGCTTAAAAAAAAATCCAACTACTGATCTAATAACTGCTTTGCAGGAAGAGAGAAAATATGAAAAAGAACCGCAGACATTCTGGATGTCAGCCTGTGAAATTTTCCACTATTTCCCATAATAACATGCAGGCATGCTTATACTGCCTGATTCAGTGCAACTGCAGTTGGACTCTGAGTGGAATTTGAAGCTACCCTATCAATGATAAAATGGCATCTGGCTAGCTTTTAGTGAGCAGTTCATGAATTCTCACATCTAAGGTACTATATGTTGGTTTCATCTCTGCCTGAAGTGTGGCCATAACACTTGCAAAATTATTTAAGAGTCTTCCAATTCCATAATTTGCTTCAAATGAAGTTTGGTGTTTTTAATATCAGTAGAATTATTATGCATCTGAGACTATAGACATAAAATTTTTTTTAGTGACAATGCTGTGTAAATACATTTTTACTTTATAGGATTTTATACTATCAGAAAATTAAAACAGAGTTTTTAAAAGATTTCCATAAACTCATTATTTGTTTGGTGTGACTTAAGAAACATTTTAATCTCTATTTCAGGTTCGTGTTAATCTTTCAAAGGGTTAGTAGACTTTATATTAAAATCAATAGTTGTGTTTTTGTTTGGCTGTTTCAAATTTGAAGGGAAACAGTATTATACTGTTTTCCTAATAATGGAAGTCCAGGTTGCCCAGTTCTGTAAACTGGCAGAGCAGAAGGATCAAGAGTAGATTATAAATATACTGTAACCACCCACTTCTACATTGTTTCATCTCTTTCATGGTTAATGCCGAACAGTGGTATTAAGGAATGAAATTGAGAAATTCAGGTTTTATGAATTAACCTTTTAAACTTATGCATTTCTACAGTGCAGAATTTAAGTGTTCATAGTGATACAACAGATATGCATACACATCTTTGTATGTTTTAACACTCGTAAGCCATTTTGGAAATAAAGGCATATTAATGCATAAGTATGTACTTTCCAGGACTCTTAGGTTGTAGATTTGAATGGCATTGTGACATAACAATGGCCTCCACCCCTTCCCTGTGATTGACTCTTTCCTTGTTCAGCCTCTTCTTTCCCCTTGACCTTCTCTGTATCTATCAGTCTTCTGTCCTCTTCAAGCGCTTCCTCTTCTCAGCCCTCCTCCTACCTCCAGCTGTTTTACCCCTTTCCTCTCAGCCTAGACTTTCTTCGAAGTCTCTCACTTCTTCTAGTTGCTCACTGTTAGCCAAGTCTCTTCTTTACCTTTGGGAGGTTTCTTTGCTCTGAGTGTTTTCTGCTCCTGGCAGATTGATTTTCTTTTAGTCTTTGACCCCTCAAACACATACATCCTCACACCTTTCAAATCCTTCAACTTTCATTTTTGCCTCCATGTTTTCATTTATTCTACGAGATTATTGAGTCCTAACCATGTGTCAGGGGATGTACCAATGACCAGAATGGCTATGAAAAAAAAAAAAAGCTGCATAAGGGAACTGGAAACTGGTGTGTGTGTGTGTGTGTGTGTGTGTGTTGTGGAGTTCACATTTAAAAATTTTTTTTAAACATTTTATTCTATTTTTTTATATATCTTTATTGATTTCAGAGAGAGGAAAGGAGAGGGAGAGAGAGAGACAGAAACATCCATGATGAGAGAGTCATTGATCGAGCCCACAACCCGGGTGTGTGCCCTGACCAGGAATCGAACCCCGATCGGCTGGATCCCAGGTCGTCGCTCAGCCACTGAGCCACGCCTGGCCGGGCAGGAGTTCACATTTTAGATGGGTAGTCGTGGTAACCTTCTCTGAGAAAATAGCGTTTGAGCGAAGAGTCCAGGAAGTAAGCCTTGTGAATATTGGAGGGTGGGGAATGGTCTCTGCAGAGGAAACAGCCAGTGCAAAGGCCCTTTGGTAGGAGCATTCTTAGTGTGTTTGAAAAACAGCAAGGTGCCCGGTTGGGCATGGCTCAGCTGTTGAATGTCGACCTAGGATCCAGAAGATTGTGGTTCGATTCCTGGTCAGGGCACATGCCTGGGCTGTGGGCTCCATCCGCAGTGGGGGGCGTGCAGGAGGCAGCTGATCAATGACTCTCTTATCATTGATATTTATCTCCCTTCCTCTTTTTGAAATCAATAAAGATATATTAAAAAAAGAAAAGAAAAACAGCAGGGTAGTCAGTCTGCTGGAGCACAGTGAACGAAAGGGTGAGAAGTAAGAGAAGTCTGAGCGGTAACAGTGGAGCCTTGTAGAGAATTGTGATATCTTCATCTTTTAGTTTGACCAAAGTGGTGAGCCACTGTAGAGTTTTTTGTTTTGTTTTGTTTTTAAATATGTCTTTATTGATTTTAGAGGAAGGGAGAGGGAGAGAGAGAGATAGGAACATCAATGGTGAGAGAGTCATTGACTGGCTGCCTCCTGTACGCCCCCCCACTGGGGATCAAACCACAACCCGGACATGTGCGCTGACCGAGAATTGAACCTCGTTCTCCTGGATCCTAGGTCGATGCTCAACTGCTGAGCCACGCCTAGCCAGGCCACTGTAGGTTTTTAGTTTTTGGTTATTCCAGAAAGGTCTTATGATCATTGATTTTTTCTTCCCCTCCAATTAAAGGCATTTCATTTTATTATAAATGTATTTAATTCATGTTAATTTGGAAAATACAGAAAAGTACAAAGGAGAAAATAAATCAAAGAACAAATAAAGATTACCAGTAACCTCATCATCCATTATTGAAGATTTTGTGTGTGTGTGTATCTTCCAACTTGTTTTCTTTTGTGTTTGTACACACACACACACACACACACACACACACACACACCCCCCTCCTGTGCTGTAGAGTTTTGGCAGACAGCAAATAAACTGACTTTGGCTTTAAAGAGATCCCTCCAGCTGCTTTCTGAAAAATAGCCCATAAGAGGGCAAGAAGCAGATAGACCTATTAGAACGCTTTTACGGTAATCCAGGTATGAGATAATGTTGGCTTAGACCATGGTGGCAGCAGAGATGATAAGAAGTGGTCAAATTCTGTATATATTTTAAAGGTAGAGCCAACACAACTTTTTGATGGATTCAGTGAGGTTGGGCTGTGTGGTGTGGGGCAAGAGAGGAGGGAAGAATCTAGGGTGACACAAAAGTTTTGGCTTGAGTAGAAACCTTTGGTTTCATTTTTCTTGTCAAACTATCCATCCAAGATTCAGTTCTGGTTCTGACTTTTATGATGTGTTTTTCCTGTTCATTTGAACTCATGATTATTTCTTTCATCAAACTTCTAGTCTGTTTTGCCCAGCTTGGCACTTGGTACCCACCACAAGATGCTATATATAACAAATCGTTTCACTAGTATTAGTCTTCTTAACTAGATAGTGAACATCCTTTTGCTTGATCATGCTGGATTAATTTATCTGCTCAAGAACTAATAACTTTCTGAGTACATTTTGGACATTTAGTAAATATTTAATTGAGCACTCCTCTGGCTTGAGAACAAGATAGGAGAAAACCTTTAAGTAAATGCCTACTCTAGCTTTACTTTGGCTTACTGGAATCTTTTGAGGATGAATTGTTTTGAATAATTATTTTCCTGTTATTTTGAGTCTATAAAACCATTGAATACTTTTTATTTCTATAAAATGTTATATATTATCTTGAATTCTTCAGCACTATGAAGGCTTATTTTTTATTGATTGATTGATTTTAGAGAGAGGAGGGGGAGAGAGAAACATCAGTTGGTTGTTTCACACAGTTATGCATTCATTGGTTGCTTCTTGAATGTGCCCTGACCGGTTATCAAATCTACAACCTTGTTGTATTGGGAGGACACTCTAACCAACTGAGCTACCCAGCCAGGGCCAAGGCTTATTTTTATTATTTATTTATTATTTTTACTTATTTTTATTTTTAAAAAATGTACTTTTATTGATTTCAGAGAGGTGGGGAGAGAGAGAGAGAGATAGAGAGTGAGAGAGCGAGAGCGCGAGCGAGCGCCATTGATTGGCTACCTCTTGCATTACCCCTGCTGGGAATTGAGCCTGCATCCCAGGCATGTGCCCTGACCGGGAATCAAACTGTGATCTCCAGGATTGTAGGTGGATGCTCAACTGCTGAGCCGTGCCAGCAGGGTTAATTTTTATTTTTTATTAATCTTCATCCAAGGATATTTTTTCTCTCTACTGATTTTTTTTTTTTTTTTGAGAGAGAGTGTGGAAGGGAGGGCAGGAGGGACAGACAGAGACAGACAGACATAGAGACAGACAGACACAGATGTGAGAGAGACACATTGATCTTTTGCCGAATCGAACTGACTACCCTTTGGTCCTCAGGCCAACGCTCCAACCACTGAGCCATTCTGTCCAGGGCAAGGCTTATTCTTGTTTTTTTTTTTGGGAATTATTTTTAAAAAATTTATCTTTATTGTTGAAAGTATTACAGATGTCTCCTTTTCCCCCTCATTGATCCCTCCGCCCTGCAACCCCCCCCCCCAAGATCTACATCACACTATTGTCTATGTCCATGGGTTATGGATATAGGGCAAGGCTTATTTTTAAAAGAGTAATGAAAATTTATTGTTTACCGGAAACATGTAGAGTATCCTAGGACATAGAAAGATGAGGGAGAAAAGGTCCCTGCCCAGGAGGGAACTTATGCTTTTGTGCAGACAACTTCACATATGTACAAATATGACCCCTTTGTGAACATAACATTGTATTATGATTTTAATGATTATTAAATCCTCACCCAAAAGTATATTTATTGATTTTACAGAGAGAGGGAGAGAGAAATATTGATGTGAGAGAGAAACATTCATCTGTTGCCTCTTGTAGTGCCCTGACCTGGGATGGAACCCACAACCTAAGTATGTGCCCTGATCAGATGTGAACCTGTAACCTTTTTGGTGTATGGGACGATGCTCCAACCAACTGAGCCACCTGTCTAGGGCCATATTAGGATTTTAGAATGCTTTTGACATTCTAAAGGTTGTAGGGGTTATTTGCCTCTTTATTGAATGGTGTTACACTTTCGTGCTTTGGGTTCTTATTTTTTAAACTAGTTTTCCAGACTTATTCCTAGCTGTTGCTACTTGCTAATGTGTGCTTATCTCCTCCCTTCCCCTATGCTTTTATTTGCATTATATTTCCTGGAGCCTTATTTAACATTAATCGTCATTCTTTTTTAAAATCTCCTGTGCTACTTACACTTTTACTATCTTGTATAGGAGCACTTGCTTTCCTTTTAGCTATGTTTTACTTTTACCTCTTCAGTTCTTAATCTACTTTTTTTTTTCATGATCAGTCTAATTTATTTAAGCCATCTCCTTCCATAAGCAAAGAGAAGGAAGATTAGTGTACTCTAGTCATCATTTTATACTAGGGCAAGAAGGTGAGCTTAACGTCCCATACACTTCTGGTCTGTGTGCAGAGGGTTGGTCCAAACCAGTGCTGTGGTCCCCACTGGGTAGTGTTCCAGGTTCTCTCTATGCATCTTCCTAGCCAGTTGGAAGCGGATTCAGATGAGGATTATGGGATAGAGGATGGCTCCCGTCTCCCCAGGAAAGGGGCTGGGTCCTGATGCGGAGGTGGGGGTAGGCGATGAACTCTGGTCTCCTGTGCTTGCCGTGGTGTGACTTCAGAAGGACGTTCAGCATGCTCACGCCCACCCCAGGGATCACAACGACGTAGGGGAGGGCCGTCCGCACCGAGCTGAGCCCGCCTCGCCGTGGGCGCCGCTCGGCAGAGGCCGCGCCCCTGCGGTCGGAACCCACCCGCAGCCCCGACCCCCGAGACCCAGACGCCGTCGCCGTTTTTACCGAGACCTCCGCAACCTTAATCTACTTTTAAAATAATTCCTATAATACATCCAGGATTCCAGAACACACAAGCTCTTCAAGGAATTTTCACATAGAAACATTGTTCTATTTTAAGCAAAGAATAAGTTCTTCAAATGGTCCTCACTTATTACATGCTGTCTGGACTAGGGGATGTGCTATCTATATCTAAAATTGAGTTCTCTTAAACTTCCCTTGTTTGGAAGGGATTAAATCTAGACAGGAAGGATAGGAAAGTTGGTAAAGGCAGTCATTTTTACTTAATTTCTATATGTGTGTTGTGGCCATGAGTTTAGCTTTCCTGTGATCATCATTTCTACTTGGTAATGGAATATTTTTCTTTAAAAGGATGATAGAATGTAACTCATGCACATTTCAACGGTATTCTAGTTAGTCCATCCAAAGTTTATGTACAGCCCGGCTGGGCGTGGCTCAGCGGTTGACCGTCGACCTAGGATCCAGGCCATCGGCGTTGGATTCCCGGTCAGGGCACATGCCCGGGTTGCGGGCTCGATCAATGACTTTCTCATCATTGATGTTTCTATCTCTCCCTCTCCTTTCCTCTCTCTGAAATCAATAAAAATATATTAAAAAAAAAAAAAAAAGCTTACATATAAAAACCAAGGGGATTAAAATGTCCTATTTAGGTGACCTTTGGTTGATTTGATGCAAGTCTTTGGGTCTGAGAGTACCGTAGTAATTCATGGTGTGATTTTTAGGCATGTCATTAGAAACGGAAGGTATATAATTTATTTTGTTTGGAAAGTAGTGGTGAACTTAAGCTTTACGTTCTGTCCGAGAGAGGCTGGTGTTCAGATCTTCACCTACAATTAGCTACAAATCTTTAGCTGCAAGCTTTGGAAAAATGATTTGTTGACACATATTGTTTGATGATTTTCAGAAACATAATTTGCTTGTAAAAATGATTTGCTGACACATATAAGATGATTTTCAAAAATATAATTTGCTCTGTTTACTGTGTTGTTTCATAAACCAAAATTATTAACCCTCTCTTTCAAATGAATCTTTGTTTTATTTTGAGAAACTAGAGATGATGTTATATACTCCCTTTCCTTTTTCTTTTCGTTTTAAAAAACTTTCAGCTGTTTCACTGTTTTGGCTGTTCTGCCTCAACAAAAAAAGCTTGGATGCCCAGCTTTGTATCCAGTACTTCGCTTTGCACTTAGTTAGATTGAAAATCTAGGTGGTGTTGCCTAGGTAGTGTTGGGTTTTAGTATCTTTCTTGGGTGGCTAAGCTTTTGCAACCTCTGGGACAATCTGTTGACTCAGTTTTGATTTTTCACTTTTCCTTTCTTGTGCCATGGAGACTATATGTGCTAATAGTACCTAAACTCTGTGAGGGCTGGGAGTTATTTTGTTTACTGCCATATCCTTAGTGGCCAGAATGGTGGCAGGCACATGCTGGGTACTCAAGTGTTTGTTGAATGAATTCAGAGTAGCAGTAACAACAATTCCTATGTATTGAGCATATACTGTAGGCCAAAGTGCTAAATACTTTGAATGGATTTGGTGGTATTTCTTTCTTTTTTTTTTTTAAATATAGAGGAAGGGAGAAGGAAAGAGAGAGAAACATCAATGATGAGAAAGTCATTGATCGGCTGCCTCCTGCACATCCCCCACTGGGGATCGAGCCTGCAACCTGGGCATGTGCCCTGACCGGGAATCGAACCCCGATCTTTTGGATCCTAGGTTGATGCTCAACTGCTGAGCAACGCATGCCGGATGATGGTATTTTTATTTTACTGCTGAGTTGTTCCCTAGCCATATGATGTATATGAGTGGATGTGAGGGAGAAAGGAGGAGATGAAGCTGGCATTTGCTGCGGATGCTGTAAGCAAATTTAATCAAGCTTAAGATGCCATCAGTTATGCAATGTATTGTTTTATGTACCACTAGAAAGAAAATGTAAAAAACTGCCAGTTAAACTGAGATATTGTCAATAACCTGATACACTATTTTTTCAAAGATGTAAGAACATGAAAAACTAAGAACCTTTAAAATAAGGAATACCAGTAGTTTTACATAACTCATTTAATGATCATAAAGTTTTCTATAAGTATTTTTATCCTTATTTTAGAGATGAGGAAAAAATTACAGTTTTGGGTTAAGTTCATAGGCTCTCAAGATAGAGGATCCAATTTGAGCCTCAGATTTTAGAGGCCATGCCCTTTTTACCATCTCAGGAGTCAGGGAGACAAAATAGCACATTGGCCTAGCAACTCTTGTCTTGAAGATTCTTAGTTGGCATGGCTTTAAACATTTTCTTAATGTAGCTTGTTTTTTCTTCTTTGTATTTACTATGTGCTAGCTACTCTGTGTTTTTGTGTGTATACAAAACACTATAAGGCTTTATCTCTTTCTCTCGAGGAATTTACAGTCTATTTGGGGAGATGAGAAATAAACATGAAAATTAGATAACTAGAGAAGATTTAAGTAACATTTCAGAGAATAATGAAAGAGGTTTAACAAGGGAATGCAGGATTAATTGCGAAATAAATTGTACAAATAATTGCTTTTGGAGTTCAGAGGAAAGAGAGATTGCTTGAGGCTGGAGTAATCCAGGGAAGGATTTAAATGAATTCTGGGGGGATAGTTTCAGTTAGTGAGATTATTTACTTTAAACTTGTCTTAATGTTTGTTACAAATGGAACTGCAAACTGTTGAACATGCAGAACTTTAGTACATTGAAATTTTTTCTCTCTGTATGAGAGCAGATAAACTACCTGCCATAGAAAAATAGAAGAAATCATGTGGTATCAAGTAGATAGGGGAAAGTACTCACTTTTAGAAGAAAGACCCTTGGGTGAAAAAGGAGGAACTCCCCCTTTCTAAATGCCTTGAGTGCCACTCTTACTACATTTACAAAGTTGTACTTTCTGAATCACTGCCAAAGTTACTTTCTGTAAAGTTCATGATGAACTTTGAAAGGTTGGAAGTAAGCATTAACCCCCTTTATGTCACCATTTCCTGAATTTTAACTAGGGCCTCTGTTAGTTAAAGATGCATAGCAAAGAATAGTCAGTCCACCATGTTTCAGGAGGATATAACTGACAGTGTTTTAGGCTATATTCCTGAATCACACCCTCAGAACTCAATGTTGGATTATAAGGTAGTGTGACTTGTTTTACAGGCAAGTCAGAAGCAAAATAGTAAAGACTTGGAAAGCAGAGAACAGCATTTTGGACCTTGTTGGATAATCTTGGGCATTTTATTTAACCTCTAGAGACATCTATGTTAGAGCACACCAAAGGTTCTTTCCCTGTTTTTTATTTACTTATTTATTTATTTAAAAATATATCTTTATTGATTTCAGTGAGAGGAAAGGAGGGGAAGAGAGAGAGACAGAAACATCAATGATGAGAGAGCCATTGATCGGCAGCCTAGCCCGCAACCCGGGCATGTGCCCTGACCGGGAATTGAACCCTGATCGCCTGGATCCCAGGTCAACGCTCAACTGCTGAGCCACGCCTGGCCGGGCTCTTTCCCTGTTTTTTAAACATTTTTCTTTCTTATTAAAAAAAAAAGGCAGTAGCCCGGCTGGGAGTAGCTCAGCGGTTGAGCATCGACCTAGGATCCAGGCGATCAGGGTTCGATTCCCTGTCAGGGCACATGCCCGAGTTGCAGGCTCGGTCCCTAGTCGGGGGGCGTGCAGGAGGCAGCCGATCAGTGACTCTCTCATAATTGATGTTTCTTTCTCTCTCTCCCTCTCCTTTCCTCTCTCTGTAATCAATAAAGATATATTTAAAAAAAAAAAAAAAACCCCAAAAAAATAGATGTACATGGCTAACAAAAATTCAGACTCTACAAAAGGCTATGAAGTGAAGTTTCCCTCCTACTTTTTGTTTACTAATTCCTTTCTCAGAGGTGATCATTGTTACCCTTATTTGTACTTACAAACATATCTATATGTCTTTATAATCTTTATATTCCATATCTCCTTTTTCATAAGCGCAAATTGTAGCATATTAAAAACATTTTGTACCTGGTTACATTTAACAGTATATTTTGAAAATGGTTTTATATCAAGGCATACAGATCTAATTCTTTCGTTTTTTTTTTTTTAAGCAGATTATCGTTTTACTAATGTACCATAATTTATTTAACCAGTTTCTTATTGATGAACGTGGTTTGTTTTCAGTGTGTTGCCATATAATAATAGAGCGCTGTAGTGAATTTTCTTGAATACATTTTATTGCAGTTTTAATTTATATCTCTAATATTAGGAAAGTGATTCCCCCCCCCCCAGTGTTTACAGAACATTTGTGTTATTCAGTAAACTTTATATTCCTTGTTCACTTATCTTTTGGGTTATTGGTCTCTTTTTTTTTTTACTGATTATTTTCATATAATAAAATATATTTTATATACTTAAAAAAGGCATTTGCCTTTGAGAAATATCTGTTGCAAATACTTCTATTCCTGTTTAAAATAGTAATGAAATTGAATTTTTTGTCAGGTAAATATTGCTTAATTTTACATTAAAATGCCCACTCTTCCAGTATTAAGTTTTTTTTTGCTCAACTTATACATTTTATATAAGATAAAGTTATACTTTATATATATCTTGTATGTAATATACCTAATATGTTTAAACATTTTTATTATGGTAAAATATACATAACGTAAAATTTACCATTTTTACCATGTTTTCTTTTTCTTCTTTTAAATATATCTTTATTGGTTTCAGAGAGAGGAAGGGAGAGGGAGAGAGAGATAGAAACATCAGTGATGAGAGAGTCATTGATCGGCTCCCTCCTGCACACTGCAGACTGGGGATCGAGCCTGCAACCCGGGTATGTGTCCTGACCAGGAATTGAACCCAGATTGCGTGGATCCTAGGTCGATGCTCAACTACTGAGCCACGCCCGGCCGGGCGCCCTGTATTTTTTTTAATATATTAGTGTGCTCTCAAGGCTTGATCAGATTAAGTTTCAGTTATTGTTTTTGGCAGATGTATTACGTATTAGCTACCTATTGCTGTGTAACAAATTGTCCCAAAACTTAGTAGTTTAAAACAGTGTTTATTATCTTCTAGTTTCTGAAGGTTAGGAATCTGGGAATGGCCTAGCTGGGTGGTTCTGACTTAAGGTTTCTCATGGGTTGCAGTGAAGCTTTCACATAGGGCAGCAGATAGGGGCTGGAAGATCTGCTTTCAAGGTGGCTCACTCACCTCTCTGTTGCAGAAGATCTCAGTTTCATGCCTGAATATCCTGAAAGGCACTCTGCCTGAGCAAGTGATTATTAGACAGAGGGAGATAGGAAGCAGGAAAGCTGCAATGCCTTTTATGACCCCAGAAGTCACATATCATTTCTGCTCTATTTCTTTGGTCAGACAGACTGATCCTGATACTTCGTGGGAGGTGAATACTTAAGGGTATGAATTGTGGGAGACGGGGATGACTGGGGGCCATCTTGGAGGCTGGCTACCATGGTGAGACTACTTCCTATGTGGTGCGGTATGCCAGGGAACACATGATGTTTGCTTTTTTTCTCTTTGTGCTACTAGCAGCTATTGCTGGAAAGATGACAGAGTTCTAGGAGAGTAAATTGTTGATACTGGTTAAGATAAAATTCTTTAAAAGTTTAATTTAGCATTTACAGTTATAAATTGTTTCTATAGTTTTTTTTTTTTTTTTGGTAAGTAAAACGTTGGAATGAAGGTTGCTTTAAGTGAATAACCAACATGCTTTCAGCCAACTAAAGGGATATATATTTTGCCTGGCTGGCGTGGCTCAGCAATTGAGCATCAACCTGTGATCTAGGAGATCATGGTTCAATTCCTGGTCAGGGCACATGCCTGGGTTGTGGGCTCAATCCCCAGTAGGGGGCGTGCATGAGGCAGTTAATCAGTGATTCTTTCATCATTGATGTTTCTATCTCTATCTCTCTCCCTCTCTCTCTGAAATCAATAAAGATATATTGAAAAGGGGATATATATTTTTAAAGTACTCGAGATAGTCCTGGAATAAGTAATTATATTAAGAAATATAATAGAAGAAGCCTACCGTAATTTCTCCCCAATGCATTGTTAATTTAGTCAAGAATTAGTACTGTGTGTTCCTGCCTCCTGTACATATGTATTTTAAGATTCTGGTTTGGTACTATAAAGACATGCTTACTATTATTTTAAAAAATAATTTTAATATTATAGAAGCTTATTTTTTAAAAAGAGCTTCAAAAGCTTCCATCAGTTTTATTTACATGTTTATTTTATTTAACACAGTTAAGGAAAAGTTATTTTTTATTTTTTTGATTTTATAAAATAGTTTAAAATGATGGATTCACATTTTAAAAAGAAATTCAAGTAGTACAGAAAAGTATATCTAGAGATAGCTCGTGTTAAGGTTTTTATATTCATCTTTCTGCATTTCTCTGTGTAGACTTTAACATATGTTAGAAATGAGGGATTTTTTGCATGCTGTTCTGTAATCTTTTAGTCCATCTTATGTGATGGATATCTTCCCAGGTTAAT
Organism: Miniopterus schreibersii; assembly: GCF_964146895.1. NCBI lineage: Eukaryota > Metazoa > Chordata > Mammalia > Chiroptera > Miniopteridae > Miniopterus > Miniopterus schreibersii. The sequence goes on along the minus strand of NC_138110.1, from coordinate 51,313,719 downwards.
AAGATGAAATTAATATTAATGGTTTCTACTAAGCATGCGACATCTTTTTTTCTCTTTCTTTCTATGTGTGTACCATCATTTAGATAGTCTGTGCTCCATTGATAAAATGTTAGGTTGTTTTCAATTAGAAATCTGCTTTTAAATGCCTCACTAACTTCTTAAGTAACCAAGACTAAGTTGGCTTTGTGTTTAAAATTCACCCCCTCTCCTCGTTTTTAATTGGAAAAAGCTTAAGGAGTTTATTTGTAGTAAAACATCCAGGAGAGAAAATTACCTTATTTGGCTGTGATTTAAATATGTCTGCAATTTTATTTAAGCTATTCAACAATATATTTAATGTTAGTTGATTGCAGAGCTTGTCTACTAGATCCTTTGTTCAGTTTGTTTCCTTTAAACAAAGATGTTTTAAAAATAAAATTGTTTATAAGGTTTAAACCACTTAACCTGTGAGTTGATAAATGTGTTTTTATATTAAAATAGAGATAACTAGGTAGTGGTCTGGTCTTGGTATATAGTCTCTGTATTGTAATGTATAACCTTTCTATGTTATTACTCTTCATTGTGTCTCTGAATTCTTTGGCATTTTCTGTGTAGGAGAAACACACACCTTTCCCCCTTTTAAAACTTTATTAAAACAGTAAGGAGAGGCCCTGACCGGTTAGCCAAGGTTATAGGTTTCATCCCTGGTCAGGGAACATACAAGAAATAACCAGTAAGTGCAATAATAAGTGGAACAAGAAAATATTTCTTTCTGCCCATTCCTCTCTCTCTAAAATCAATCAATAAAATTTAAAAAGCAGTTCAAAGTAATGGGACAGTTTTTCTTTATGTTGCAATTATAGTTCGAAATAGTGTTAAAGTTGTGGTAGTTTTTGGAACTTTCAAATACCACATTTTAGCTTGAATAATTCCTGCTGTCTATAAATATAAAATATATTTTTTGTTTTTGAAATTTGACTTTAAGATTGTTTTGATGTGAATTAACAAAGCTCTAATACATAAGATATTTAGTTCTCCCCTTTCCTTTTACTTCTTAAGGAAAGATGCAGTAGGAAGTAGGTTTTTGGGTGGATATACAGTCAGAGGTTTATAGTGTTAGCTAGATATAACTGTGAGGTAGAAGTGTACATGGCAAGGAATAAAGATAATTGGAATGAATAAAAGGTAAAGTCTTGTATTTTCTTAGGTGTGTTTTTGTGGTGCTTTATAGACTTTTTTTTTCTGAGAGAGAAACAGAGACAGACATCAATTATTTGTTCCACTTATTTATGCATTCATTGGTTGCTTCTTATATGTGCCCTAACTAAATTGCACCTGCAACCTTGGTATATTGGGATGACGCTCTAACCATCTGAGCTACTTTGCCAGTGCTTGGGGTGTCTTTAAATTTTTTGTCCTGTTGCTAACATTATGTCGGGAGAGTATACTTTTAAAAGTGAATATAGCCCTAGCCAGTTTGGCTCAGTGATTAGAGTGTTGGCCTGTGGACTGAAGGGTCCGAGGTTTGATTCTGGGGCACGTACCACGGTTACAGGCTCAATCCCCGGCCCCGGTCAGCCCTCGAACTGAATGCAGCCAATCGATGTCTGTCTTTGCCTCTTTTCCCATCCACTCTCTCTGAAAAGTAATGGAAAAAATATCCTTGAGTGTGGATAAAAAAAAAAAAAAAAAAATCGTCCTGGCTGCTTAGCTCAGTTGGTTGGAGTGTCATCCTAATGTGCCAGGGTTGCCGTGCCATCCCCAGTCAGGGCACATACAGGTATCCACCAGTGACTGCATAGCTGGGTGGGACAACAGATCAGTATTTTTCTCTTTCTCAAATTAATAAAAAAAAAATTGAAAAAGTTAATATAAATATATATACTTATATGACTCATATATTTACATAAATATATACAAATATATAATCAAATAAAGTTGTTTACAAGTTTTAAACCACTTAAATACCTGAGGGTTGCTAAGTGTGTTTTCATGTTAAAATAGAGATAATTAGGTAGTAGTTTTTTGGTGTATATTTTGCAAATATACATTACGTGATAACATCCTAGAGAAAGTAATTGTTACTCTTTTTGAAGTCTGAGCTTCAGAATTAATGCTGAAAATTCATAAATTCATAAATGCTGAGAAATTCTTAAATGCCGAGAGCCTCAAGATGCTTCTCTGCACATTGATGTCCTGAATACTGTTTGCCAGTTAGAGCTGTTAAAGTTCACTAGGACATGGTATCTTGATGCATGTTTCAAGGTTTGGGTCTCATTTGGGGTCCATGAAGGCTTACCAAGGGGTATGTGAGCACAAATAGTTTCTGAAAATTTCTCATCATGAATTTAAACATAAAACTCTAGAGAGAATACTAAAATGAATTCTCATGAAACTATCTCCTACCTCAACAATTACTAACTTATGGTCAGTGTTATTTTTATTCATACTTCCGCTTTCCCTTATTATCTTGAAGCCAAGTCCTAGATAATATACTATTTCTGATTGTAAAAGTTTTAGTACAGTAGTCCCCCTTGTTTGTGGTTTTTCTTTCTGTAGTTTCAGTTACCCGTGGTCACCTATGGTTCAAAAGTATTAAATGGAAAATTCCAGAAATAAACAGTTCATAAGTTTCAAATTTCCTGTGGTTTTGAGCAAAATGATGAGATTTTTCACTGTCCTTCTATGTTCCACCTGGGACATGAATCATCCTGTTGTCCAGCATATCTGCACTGTGCCTGCTATCTGGCTGTTAGTCACTTAGTAACCCGGTTGGTTGGTTGGTTGGGTGGGTGGGTGGGTGGGTGGGTGGGTGGGTGTGTGTGTGTGTGTGTGTGTGTAGACCACATTCACATGCTTTTTAATATAGTATAGTGTTATACTTGCTCAATTTTATTACTAGTTATTTATTATTGTTGTTAATCTCTTATTGTGCCTAATTTATAGATTAAGTTTTATCAGAGGTATGCATGTATAAGAAGAAACATAAGGTTTGGTACTATCCGAGGTTTCAGGCATCTATGAGGGTGTGTCTTAGAACTTATTCCCCCCTCAGATAAGGGGGGAATACTGCATCTTTAAACAGTAAGGATTTTTTATTTATTTTTTGCCTGGCCGGGCGTGGCTCAGCGGTTGAGCGTCGACCTGGAATCCAGGCAATTGGGGTTCCATTCCCGGTCAGGGCACATGCCCGGGTTGTGGGCTCAATCAATGACTCTCTCATCACTGATGTTTCTATCTCTCTCTCTCCCTCTCCTTTCCTCTCTCTGAAATCAATAAAGATACATTTTTTTTAAAAAAGATTAAAATCACAAAACAGTAAGGATTATTTTTAAAAAATCATCATTTCACTGTAAGAAATTCCTTAATATAAAATATCCAGGCATGTTCAATTTTTTAATTGCTTGAAACATCACTATGTTTGTAGTTAGTTTGAGTTAGATGTGCATATTGCAATTTGTTTTATTTTTTATGTCTTTTATTTAGGTTTCTACTGCTTCTCTTTTTTTCCCCTTGCATTTTACTTACTGGGAAAAATGGGTTCTGTCCTGCACAATTTTCCATAGTCTGGATTTTGCATCTGAAGAGTGTCATTTAGTACATTCTTCTGTCCTCTGTATTTTCTATAAATTGGTGGTTGGATCTAGAGTCTTTAATACAGGTCATTTAAAGAGAATCACTTTCCAGATTCATAAACTTTTCTTCTTTCAAATCCTTAAGTTGGTCTGCCTGAGAAAGCTTTGCAGAGTCTTATTATCCAGATGTCTGCTTTCACAGTTGTTCTTCTAATTGCCAAAAGAAAGGAATAACTCTTTTTTCACTGTTGCATTTACACTGGGTGTTTAAAAAAACCCTGGGATTTGAAGCACATGGACAATTACTATTACTGCTGTCACAGTTTAAAAAGTGAATGACTCTTGCCCTGGCTGGAGTGGCTCAGTTGGTTGGGCATCCTTCCGTGCACCAAAAGGTTGAAGGTTTGATTCCTGATCAGGGCACATGCCTGGGTTGTGGGCTCGATCCCCGGTAGGGATGTGCGGAAGGCGATTGATGTCTCTCTCATGTCAGTGTTTCCCTCTCTTTCTAAACATCAATAAAAAGTCTTAAAAAAAAGTGAATGACTCTAATGGCTGGTAACAAATGGTCTGTCAGGTGCTTCTCTGAGTCTGTTTTCGTCAAAATCAAAATTGAGAGGAGAGTTAATCAAATTGCTCTTTGGGAGACTGAAAAAATAATTTTTGATGATAGTTCACTGATTTTTATGTCCACATAACTAAGATTGCATTCAAAGAATTAAGTGACATTGCTTTCACATAACTCCTTCCACTTAATTATCTACTTATGCCAGCAAGTTGTATGTATAATTTTACAAACAAAAAAGTACAAATTGATGGACACAAATAACATTACATTTTAGCAATGTTATTTATTGTGGATACCTATTTATTGTGGACACACAGGCTCCTGTGTCTTAACAGCTTCACTTACAATGAAAAAATGCACCTTTTACATGAATTTTATCAGAATTATATTCTAATAACAATTGTATTAATTCAGAATAAAATGTGTTTTCAGCGCTTAAGAGCCCATGCTTAGATAGAATTTAATTATTTCAATTTACCTACCTTTTTGTTGCAGAGATAGACTGATCAATAAAATACTTGAAAGCATAAAAATGATAATTCCATTATAATCAAATACTGTCAGAGAAGAGGAAAAATTTTGTTTTCCAGGAAAAAGGAAAAATTATAAAATTTCTGGCTGTTAGGATGATGATGATAATCCAGGCTCCCTTGAATACTTAAGAGTGATGTAACTTGCCTGGCTGGCATGGCTCAGCAGTTGAGCATCGACCTAGGATCCAGGAAATCATGGTTCGATTCCTGGTCAGGGCACATGTCCAGATTGCAGGCTCGATCCCCGGTGTGGGGTGTGCAGGAGGCAGCCGATCAATGACTGTCTCTCCTCATTGATGTTTCTGTCTCTCTCTCTCCCTCTCCCTTCCTTTCTCTCAAATCAAAGATATGTTAAAAACAAAACAAAACCCAGTGATGTAACTTTTTAAAAAATTCTAATACTGATAATATCTTGGAAATCACTGCTGTGTAATTAGTTAAGTTTTAATTTAAATGTTAATTTACAAATATTCCAGGGCACATTTTTTCGAAATTCTTTTGGTAGATACCTGAGCAAAAAGTTTGAAGTCCTTTTGTACCCGCTAATGTCAGGCTATATTGTTGATAAAATGACTAAAGTGTTACGTTCCTGGCTTTCAAGGAGTAGATTTTTCTAGAAAAAAAATACTACATCTATATCTGACACAAAAACGCATAACTTTATAAAAACATGAAATGTAAAGAAGCTTTGTATCTCCCCTCTCCATTTTTGGCAAACAAGCAACTGGCTCTTTAATGTGTATAAGCAAAATTACAAATCCATATTTTGTATTTGCAATTTTAAGTTAACTCTCCCTCCCTTGTGTTTTCTTTATCAAAGTGCAGGCTGTAGAAAATAAATGTTCTTGTTAAAATGAGAAACATTTTAACAGTGATTCAAAGAAGATTAGAATAGTGGTGATTCTGTTGAAAAATTTTAAACATGCATTTTTAAAAAATTAAAAATTATTCACATCTTCTTTTAATTTGCTAAAAGAAAAAAGGAAAATAATTTTGGAGGCTTAATACTTCATCATTTAGATAATGTGTGTGTCCCCTCTATGAAGAATAAATAGGAAGGCTAAAATAGAAAGGCTAATGTAAACATTTCTTAAAACTAAATTTATTTATTTTTGGCTTGATGGAAGCACTATTTCCCTAGGTTTTTAAATCCTCATGCACCAGGTTGGCTCTTTTGCTGAGGATGAGGCACTTTTGTGGTAGTGTTGCCATGGTGACTGTCTTCCAAGTGCTGCCTCAAGGTCACTCATCACTCATAGCCCTGAATACTTGGATTTTGTTAAAGAAAAATATCAACACTCAGTGGATAAAATGAAGTTAATTATCACATTGCATTACTCAGTCAAATCTAGCAAAATTATAAACAGAATTTTGTGTTGACAGTATTGATAAGCTATATTTTCTTTGAATATTGAATTTTAATCTGCCATATTAGAAGGCTGATGGTATATGTATAAATTATCCATAGCCATATATTGTAATAATTTGATTTTATTCCATTTATGACCTTTTAAAAAAATGTAGCAACTTTACTTTTTTGCATTTATGTTTAAGTATGTCTAAACATACCTGCCTCAGTATTTGTTTTTTTGATGAAGTAAGGGCAAAGATTCCTTAACATTCCTTTTCTTTTTGGTAAACTTAGCTTGAAGTTGCCAGTTGTATCAGCTTTTGTTGATATTAGGATGATTATTTTATTTTTCTTAAACTAGATTTCAGAGATCTATTGTCCACCTGGCTTCTATTTCATGTATTCTTTGTCTCACTTATCCTTACTTTCTGGATTTTTATCTTTTAGTTAAAGTTAAGATGTTATACCACCAAAGATTTTTATATATTGCTATCAAATTTGTTTTCATTGAAGGAAATATGAAAGAAATGCCTCCTTGCATTATTCTTTATTTTCCTGTGAATATTGTTCTAAGGAGAGGGGAATCAGAGCTGTGTTCCTCCTTAGGCTGGAAGGTGACTTTGAAATCAGAGATGAGAAACATTACTGTAAAAAGGAAAGTGCCACCAAAACAAACAGAAATTGCTATTCAAACATATGTGGCTAGAAAATTTGGTCTTTCAGCTAATTAGAATCTAACTAGTTGCTGTACCTCCAGGGAAATTGGATAAATTGGTTCTCATAAAGCATTTTCATCTCTGCTTCTGCAGAGCAGCCACCTTTGCAATGTCTGATCAAGAAATTATTTTACATGCTTGAAATTTTAATGAATACAGAGCTCTATAGATACTATTGGAAATCTGCCAGATAGTATATGCTATTTAATGTTTGTTTCATTTATGCATATTTATGAAACCAACTATGTTATCTGATGCTATTTTTTGCTAATTTATTTGGAAAAAGGAATTGATTTAAAACTAAGCTATGATGTAAGGCAAATGATCTAGAAAAAAGGAGTATTAGACTAGGCTATCCGGGCCCTGCACTGATCCTTCACCTGTCTTACTGCATGAACTTGGTCAAGTCACTTTTGTGCTTCATTTTCCTCATCTATAAAACAGGGTAGTTCCATTTCCGTTGTGACCTTTCATGAATCTAGTCCATTGTTTTGTGTATTAAATTCGGATTATCTTCTAAATGGAGGAGAATTGCAGTTCATACTAATCTGAAATGCTGAATCTTTCCCAACTAATTTGTTTTTTTTTTAAATTTGTTGGATTTTTGATGGAGATTTATGTTTCCTGAGGTAACCTTAAAATGATTTGTGTTCTAGATGCATTTTTAACTAGATTATTTTGAAAGGGGGGGGGAAGAGTTTGAGTGGTACTGGTTATGTGACAAATAATTAGCAGTTTTTAAAATGTTTTGCGACTCTAAACTGAAAAATATCAAATAGAAATTGATTTTGAATATCTTGAATGTGGGCTTAATATAGATTCTAGACTTTTTCAATGAGGAGGGAGGGTTCATATGCAGTATTTTTCTTTGAAGTTTTTTTTGTATCTCATTCCATACACAGGAAGGCCTTAGTCTCAAAAGATGGTGCACATCCATGATTCTTTTGTATTAGGAAAAAAATAATATGAATTTTAAAAACTTACAATATATAGAATATATGAGCAAAAAGTGAAAGCTATTTGTGGTTTGGTATTGTATCTTTTCATACCCACTTCCATGCATATATAAACATGTAGTTTTTACTTTACTGAATCTTAAGTACTCAGAAACCTAAGCATATACGTTCTTTTTTACAGGCAAAAGGAAAACCATTATTTGTACAGTTGATCCTGGAAAATATATGAAGTTTGTATGATGCTGTCTTTTAAATGCCGTCTTTTAAAGGATAAACTGCTCATTCTGCCATTGCCATCTTTTTGTCAGTGCGTAAAGATCTACTTCATTTAAAAATAATGACCACTATGGATCTAGTAGAGTCCAGTATTAAACCAGACCTGGTTAATACTGGTGGGTATATTGATTGACTTGTAAAGCAGTGTCACAAAGAACATAGTTTTTCTTCCATTTTTACCTATGTGTTCAAATATTTCCATAGAACAAATTTCTTTAAGTTGAATTTCAGTCAGAGGGATATCCTTGATGTTTGGATAGATACTTACAGAAAGGTTTAAGAGTTTACAGTTCAGTCCAGTCGGGCGTGGCTCAGCGGTAGAGCATAGACCTAGGATCCCGGAGAACGCGTTGGATTCCTGGTCAGGACACGTGCCTGGGTTGTGGGCTCCATCCCCAGTTGGGGGCCTGCAGGGGGCAGCCGATCAATGACCACTCTCTCATCATTGATGTTTCTGTCTCTCCCTTTCCCTTCCTCTCTCTGAAATCAATAAAGATACATTAAAAAAAGTTTACAGTCCGGTTAACAGTGATACCTACTTTGCACGCACAGTTTCATTGGATTATGATCTGATCTTAGCTACCATTCATCTAGTTACCCACTTGTGTTAGGAATCGCATCAGGTGCTTAACTGATAATTTGGTAGATACTATTTTTGTCCTCATTTCCAGTTGAGGAATTTGAGGATCAGAGAGGTAAAATAACTTTCTTAAGGCCACAAAACTATTAAATGGTAGCACTGGGGTTTAAATCCCTGTCTCTAACTCCAAAGTCTGTTTTTTCTATCTAAAAATATTGCTCAGGTTGAGAGGACTGTCTTTCATAGGTGCACATAAAAGTTCAGAATTTACATATTTTTCTTCAAAACCAGTCAGATAGCCACATAATACGTTACATGTTAATAGTACTTTTAGATCAGCTGTAGCCTAGATGATATAGATAATGCACTTTATTTAAAAAAACATATATATAATTCCTGATTCTGGCTTTAGGTGTTGATTTTTTTGACTTGAGGAACCAATGAGTACAACTAGAAATATACTGCCAGTCTATAAACCTAATCTAGTTTGAGGAAGAGTACACTATTAGTTTGCTAGGGCTGCCATAAAAAAGTACCACAGACCAGGCAGCTTAAACAACAAATTTATTTTCTCACGATTCTGGAGGCTTAGAAGTTCAAGATCAAGGTATCCACAGGGTTGATTTCAATTCCTCTGAGGCCTCCTTGGCTTGTTGATGGCCATCTTCTCTGTGCCTCGCATGGTCTTCCCTCTGTGTGTGTTTGTGTCCTAATTTTGTCTTATAAAGACACTAGTCATAATGGATTAGGGCCCATCCTAATGACCTTATTTTAACTTAATTATCCCTTTAAAGACTCTATCTCCAAATACAGTCACATTCTGAGGTGCTGGGGGTTAGGACCTCAACATGTGGAATTTGGGATGGGGGCACAATTCAGTTCATAACATAAGCCATATTATTTTTGTCTTCTATATTTTAAGGATTTTGTAATCTTTATGTTTGTAATGTCTAAGCATGTGATTTTTAAGTGCTCTTTATACATTTGAAATGACTGGTTTAACATTATGAAAATACTAAATCCTTGCTTTTTAAAATTTTCTGCTCCACTAAATGTATACATAGTTCATTTAGATAATAATTATAATTAATTTTTATAATAAGAAAATTGTTATTTTGGGGGGGTGGCAGTTTAGAAGAAGTAAAGTATATTCATTGTTAGAAAAGAAGCTAAGGTAAGTGATAGGAAAAGCCTCAACTCTCAGAATGTACTACTTGGATCTTTGCTTTCTAAGATTCTTCTATCATAAAGCAATACTAATATCCATAGTTACCATTTATTGATCACTTGATACATGTATCAGAATCTGAGTATTTTAAGTTCTTTATGTAATTCTCATATAGTTCTTACAACCCCCTGAGGTATTTTTTATGTCTGTTTTAGGATGAGGCTCTCCGATGAGTGGACTAGTGTGTCTGTATCCAAAGTTTGTAATCTTTACTATACTGCTTTATTTTCTACTTACTTGAAATTTGTCATTTTATGACATTTCTCTACCATATTATACATGATTTCATCTTTTCTGGGCAGTAGCCAGAGGTTTTCTCCTCTGTGTTGGGCAGAATTCCAGAAATCATTCCTGGAAGAGAAAACTGAAGGCATTTGGTGTTTTATAGCATGACATTAAGTCATAAGTGTGTGTGTATGTTTTAAATTCCAGAAAACTGTAGTAGCTGTGTTGGCATCATTTAATTATATTTTAATTTCTTGAGTCCAGGAGATTTTATATTAGTGCCACAAATTATTTGATGGCAGACTTATTCTTGTTTTTCAATAGTGTTTCACTTTATTTTCCTTTGTGCTTATAACCAAAAAGATTATCTGTGTCTAGTAATACAATATTTTCTTCAGAGAACTTTTAAAATGTTATGGGATTTTATGTAAAACCTTCTTATATACAGGTATACCTCAGAGATATTGCAGGATCGTTTCCAGACCACCACAGTAGAGCAAATTGTAATCTTTTTGCTGGTAGAGATTCTTGCCTTCAATTTGTAAAAAATTCAACATTTGTGACACGCAGTAAAGCAAAGTGCAATCAAACGAGGTATGTCTGTACTGGTAAGCAACTTTCAGATGTTTTGACCTCTTTTTGGGGAATGATTCTTTCCTCTAAGATCTCTGAGTATCCTGTATATATTCATATGTATGAATCTTTCTTCTCTTTATTTAATCTACCAAAATTTTGTGTGACAGCTATGTGTTAGGTACTGTGGTTGAAACAATACAGAGCCTGGGACTTTCCCTTTAAGAGGGAAAAGAACAAAAGACAGTTACCAGATGATAAGCAAAATTGGAATGTTCAAAGGTATTAGTTATCGAGCTCATTGGAGGAATTATAACCTAAGTTGGGATTGGGAGGGTGGCCTGGAAGAGACAAAGATGAAGCATCTGGTAAGCTTTCAGGAGGAGGAATGTTATAAGGTATAAATTGGAGGTGAGTGGTGGGTCAGTAGAAAAGCATTATGACTGAGAGAGCAGCTTGTGTGAAAGACTTAGAGCAGTTGGGGTGTCCTGTGGGAAATGGTAAGTTATTTACTGTGGCTGGACCCTTAGAAATAAGGAGAGGTCCTTAGAAATGAACCGAGAAGGGAACTTGAACTTTATAGGCACGGAAGATTTTAAGTAGGAGCATGGAAAGATTACCCTGATTCGGTTGAGGATTAAATGGAGAATAAAGGGAGACTTTTGGAGTAATCCAGGGAAAATGGACTGACTGAACTACTAAAAGGTAGTTGTAATGGGGTTAGAAAGAACTGGATAGATTTGAGAGATATTAAAACTAATGATACCATGGATGACAGAGGTGCAGGACATAAACCCTTATTTATTTTAAAGATTTATTTTAATTGATTTTTTTTTTTAAAGGGGGGGTTGAGTTAGGGAAAGAGAGAAACTTGAGTATGAGAGTAGAGCATCAGTTGGCTGACTCCTTCATGTGCCCTGACCGGGAATCGAACCTGCAACCTTCTGGTATATGGGATGATGCTCCAACCAACTGAACCCCCCCGGGCAGTGTGGTTGTCTTATTTTTGAATATTATTTTGTGTTGCTTTTTCTTGGTTTATATTTGATAATAAAGAAGATTGTGATTAGAAAGTTTTATAGAAGTATTTTTTTAAATGTCTTTATTGATTTCAGAGAGAGGAAGGGAGGGGTGAGAGAGAGATAGAAACATTAATGATGAGTCATTGATCGCCTGCCTCCTGCACGCCCCCTACTGGGATTGAGCCTGCAACCCAGGCATGTGCCCTGACCTGGAATCCAACCCCGATCTCCTGGATCATAGGTTGATGCTCAACTGCTGAGCCAAGCTGGCTGGCCTAGAAATGGCTTTTAATGACTCCGCACTTCCCCCTATTTAAAATGTTAATATAGTACTTACAGAATTGAATTTTTGCTGGGCTTTTTCCTTAATGAATCTAATTAATGGCTCTAATGTAGCTAAGTATCAGTAGATTGGCTTAAATCTTGCTAGAATATTTTTGTTACATTAGCAATTCCCATTCACCACAGATGGAATCTTAGCATACTTGGGGTCTCCATCAGGGTGGACAAGTTACAGCTTCTGGAGCCCTTCCTTATCTGTAATATGAGATGCTTTTCTTGATAAGCTAATGTATATTATTTCTATAATTAATAATTTTATAGTACTGTAAAAATATTAAGTGTTATTGCTATATTTTCTGCTTGTACTCTATAAATCTCTTGATGGAAATTTTAAATCTAATGAGATTTATCAGTGTCTTGCTTTTGAAAGCCTAAATGTACTTTCCCACTATAGTACTGGAAAGAACTGCCTATGTGCAAACTTTTATATTCCTCAAGACTTGTGGTGTTTCCTGTTTATGAATGTGAAAAGATACTCATGTAACGAACAGCAGTACCTTAAGTGCTCACTTGGTACTTACTGGCTTTGTCATTACTAGGAATTGTCAAAGTCAGTATTTCTTTCCTTCTGTGTGAATCTCCCCAGCTACTTTTGGGTTCTCAATGGGAATGGTTTAAAATATTTTCTTCCCTAATTCATTTTAGCTACTTGTTTGTGCTTTGTGGATTTAATAAAAAAATATGAAAATACTTAGTAATTTTATAAGTTAAGTTTCTTCTTGTTAAGATAGCTCTGAGGTTTTTGTGCGAATCCCCGACAGTCTGTAATCCTATTTCAGTAATACGTATCTAAAGTTTGTATTTTCTCACTACTTAGCCCTCAAAACAAGTTTATCAGAAGAGATTTTCATTGGAAAATAAATTTCTTTGACAAGACAAAAACTGTCATTACAGTATATTCAGCTTGACACATAGTAGGCATTTGATGTGTTTGAATTGGTGGAAAGAAATCTTTAAAATTCTTTTTTTATGCAGATGATACTGCAGAGACTTAGGACAGTTGTATGAGAATCTTAAAGAAAAAATGTTCACATTGAATTAAGTTTAAATTTATCATTGAGAACCAGCATGTTTGGATTAGTGACCCAGAGATTACATTAGGTCTGCAATGAAAAATTTCCATGTTACTTTTTTTTTTTTTGAGAGCCTTGGGTGAGATCATAGAAGTGAGCATATGGTATAGAAATTCTGCAGCCTTCTTTTTTTTAAAGTTTTATACAACTGAGTTATAAAAGAAAATACTACAAAACTTGATTACTTAACTTGTGTTAGATATTCACCTGATAGTGTATTTATAATTCTCATGATTTAAAAAATTTATGCATTTTGCCTTGGCCAGTGTCGCTCAGTTCATTGGAGCGATATTCTGTGCACTGGAGGGTCTTGGGTTTGATTCCAAGTCAGGGAACATACCTTGGTTGCAGGTTCGATCCCTAGTTGTGGCGTGTACCAAAGGCAATTGATCAATGTTTCTCTGTCACATCAGTGTTTCTCTCTCTCTCTCCCGCCTTTCTTCCCTCTCTAAAAAAAAAAAAAAAAAAAAAAAAAAAAAAAATTAAGGCCCTGGCCAGTGTTTCTCAGTGGTTAGAGCCCTGGCCAGTGTTTCTCAGTGGTTAGAGCATCGGCCCACACACCGAAGTGTTGCGGGTTCGATTCCCAGTCAAGGGCACAAACCTGGGTTGCAGGTTCGATTCCGGCCCAGTTGGGGCAAGTGTGGGAGGCAGCCAATCAGTGTGTCTCTCTCATGTTGATGTCTGTCTGTCTCTCTCACTCTCAAAATCAGTGGAAAAATATCCCATGTGAGAATTAACAACAAAAATTAATATACTTTATTTTTTATAATAGTTTTAGATTTACAGAAAAATTGAGCAGATAGTACAGAGGTCTCATATACTTCCTCTCTCCCCAGTTTTTCCTGTTAACATTTCGCATTAGTATGGTACATTTATTATAATTAATGAACCAATATTAATACAGTATTACTAACTAAAGTCCATAGCTTACATTAAAAGTTACCTGTGTTTCATCTGTTCATTTTTTTTTCTGCCTGAATCCTGGTAACCACTGGACTTTTTACTGTTTTTGTAGTTTTGGCTTTTGCAGAATGTCATGTGGTTGGAGTCATATAGTATGTAGTCTTTTCAGATTGGCTTCGTTCACTTAGCAATGTGCATTTAGGGTTCCTCCATTCTTTTCTCTGCTTGACCACTCATTTCTTTTTTGTTTTGTTCTGTTAATCCTTACCCAAGGATATTTCTTCCCATTGATTTTTAGAGAGAGTGGAAGGGAGGGGTGGGGGGAAAGAGAGAGAGAGAGATCTATGTGAGAGAGAAAGAGACATAGACTGGCTGCCTCCCACTTGTGCCTCAACTAGGGGTGGGGAGCGAATCTGCAACCCAGGTATGTGCACTTGACTGGGAATCAAATCTGCAACTCTTGTGTCCTTGGGCTGACGCTCTAACTACTGAGCATCACTGGCCAGGGCTGAATAGTTTAGTTTCATTATTTATGATGCTAACTAACCTTGACCATTTAGTTGAGGTAGCATCTGCTACTTTCTCTTATGGGGAGATACTGCAGTTTCCTGTGGGGTGTAGAGGTTTTGAATCTGTCACTGAGAAAATATCCTTACTCCTTAAGCTTATACCTGCTAGTTTTAGCGTCCATTGATGATTCTTATCTCCTGAATGAATTATTATGATTTTGTCAAATGCTGACTTTCTAATTCCATCATTCCTTCTATATTTATTAGTTGGCTTTCTACTGTAAGGAAGAGTTTTTCCTTTGTATATATGTTTTCATACTTATTGTGGATTCATGAACTTGTAGTTTATCCAGTAGATTATGACCTTTACCGTTATTATGATGCTCAAATTGTACCAGATTTGTCCAGTTGATGTTTAACTTTGATTATGGGTTTTTTTTATTTTTTGTTTTTGGTATATGGAAACTACAAAAATATGCTAATTTTAAATATATTGATCTTTTTAGACTTCTGGATTTTGTGTTGTACTCAGGAGAAGCCCTTTCTTGCTTTCACTGACTCCCCACTATTGATCATCTAAGTCCCATGGTTTTCTAACCTTTGTTGCTTGCCTCGTGACCATTCCATGGCTTCTAAGTACCACACTGGGGAGTGGCTGGGAATAGAGAACAAAGGTGCAGAGAAGCTCAGTAGTTATGGTTGCTGTGCATAGCCAACCCCCCCCCAAAAAAAACCAGACAACAACCATTAAGTCATAACACTTGTAAATAAAAATTTAACCCTTTGAAATAAAAACAAAAATCTTTAGGGTATTTAAACTTCTTTTCAAGCAGTGTGCTTAAGTGTTCTTAATGATTCAGGACACTAAGAGCATTATTGTTAAACTTTTTTCTTCTTCTTGCTGTTGGTGACATCTCATACCTCCTGAATTAAACAGGATTATTTCTCTTTAGGCTGAAAGACGCTAGTCTAGACCACTTTAATTTTAAGAGTTTTTCTGTTTTCTTTTTCTTTTATTTTTTTTCTGATTTTCCTTTGCTATTGTTTGCTAGCCAATTAGCCGTACTTTTTTGCTGTTGTCAATACTTTGCTTCTAATAGTGTCTCCTTTCTAATTTGCTGTGAGGTTGGGAAGCCAGATACACAAAATTCTAATAAGCTGGGAATAATAACAAACTCAAGTGTGAGGCCCTGAGAGTCTCTCTTAATGAGTAGATGGGCTGTATGTTTTTTGCACCAATTGTCAGGCTTTTCCTGACAGTGTTGGTGGCAGCAAGGCTGTCAGTCATTCAGTCTTCATAACTGCCATTTGAAATAGGTAGGACAGGATATATTACCCTTATTGTATAGAGGAAGAAATGGGTGGTGTTGGTTAGGACAGCTGGAATTTGAGTCTGCTGTTTCCCTCCAAATCTATTGAATAAGCTTTGTTTTTAGTAATACTCGCTAGCCCCATTCCTTACTAATCCTAGAAAGCTATGTTGTGTACTGGCTTTAAGTAAGGTTCTTTTATTGACTTTATTAAACTTAAATTTTAAAATGAAGCATATTGCTTTTAAAGTGGATTAGTGCATAATTTTGAAGTTCACATTGGTCTACAATGTGGATCCCAGAGCAGGAGTGCAAAGAAGGTTGAGACTGTTGGACTTAATGATAATAAAATAGATAATGAAATTAATTATAATTAATCAATGGTCTGTTAGTGTTATCATATATGGTGCTGTCTGCCTGGAACCCTCTTTGCATGGTTGGTTTCTTTCAGCTTTCAGATTAAATGTTGCATCCTTAGAGAGCCCTTTCCTGAGCTGAAATTACTTTCGTCTTCTACCTTTCCCTCTTTTCTATATCACATCACTGTATTTATTTTCTATATGGCACTTATGACATTCTAGAACTACCTTGTTTATCTGTTTGTTGTTTGTTAATATCCAGTAAAATGTAAGCTCTGTAATTTTATCTTTTTTTAATCTTTTTTCCATCTTTAGGGTTTATTTAATCTGAATAGGCGTGTTCTTAGGTCTTTTCGAACTTCTCTGAGCACCTTCATTTGTCTGTTGTGAGGACCTGTGTCTTGTTTACCTTTGCACAAAAACATGGAATATCAGTACTGTAGACGATGATATAATTTCAGCAAACATTTGTGAAATGAATGGATGATTTACAATTATTGTTACTTTATGCTAGGCACTGTAATGACAACGTATTAGATTTCTGACTTGAGAGGTATGGTTGAAGCTTAGACTAATGTGCTTTTAAAAGAGCATTTGGTATAGTTACATTATTATTGATTAATAATACCATTTTATATGGTATAGTACTTTGTATTTTTTTTAAACAGAAAATTTCAGTAGCCAGCCTATCCAGTTTGATACCATAAAAAAAATTTGAATCTTTTTTGATTTTAGGAGAGTGATTCTTAAACTTATGTCCGTCCGTGAAGCACTCTGGCAGAGCAAGATGACATGCAGGCCAGTGTTTTGTTTGCTTTTATTTTATAGTCAGTGTTTCCTTTCTGGTTGTGTATTTGGCACGGAGGCTACATTGGTACAGGAAGAGCAGGCAACTAGCAGCTGTGGCCCTGGTTTTGTCTGTCTTGTTTGTCAAGTGAGGAACACATTGGATAATTGGATAAAGCAGGGGAGAGACCGATTTAGTTGGAGATTCGAGGAATGATTGTATCTCTCATTCCCATGTCCTGGTCTATGGCAAGAACCTAGCTAGCCACTACTTAAATCTCTGTGCTTTGTTCGGAGTTATATTTGGAATAATTCATGTGCTGGAAAAAAGAATATAGAGGTAGAGGAAATTAAGAAAAATTTTAACCCCCCCCCCCAGTGCCTCACAACGTGTCCTAGGGGAGAGGGAGTATGAATAACTAATTTAATTTTACCCTTTGTACATTTTTAGAGTTTGTCCCATCTCAAAGGGATTTGAAATGGTCTTGTTGAATTCTTCTGGATGTCTTCTTTTTTATGCCAGCCACTAGATTCTCTGAATTTAGTGACTTTTCACAGTATTTTCTACTTGGTTGCCTTGTCCTAATATGATTTTTTAAAAAGCCCTTTACATATATAGAAAGCTATGTGCCTATTAAGTAATAGCCCTTTCCTGCCATTCACTGAAAGGTAAAAGCCTTTAAAAAAAAATCAAACAATGTCAATGTGTTTGAACCTGAGCATCCAGTTTTGTTGACGTTATTGAACCTTCAAACTTCAATTACAATAAAAGGATGGGAGCATCAGGGAGGGACAGATTATATTCGTAATTTATGTAGAAAGTAGAAATATGACAATTTAAAAAGAAAGGCCTGGTTTTGTGTTTATTATACAACCATTAAAAACACAGAGGTACTTTGCTGATTTCATATCTCTGTGGAATGTCATGGTTTAAGAATAACTGATCTGGTAGGTAGGAAAAAATGAATCTGATCACAAATCAATCTAATTTATCCAAGGTTACATATGGAAAATTATAAGGAACATATAGATTTTCTGATTCTACCTAATGTTTTATCCAGTTAGTTGAAATATAAATAGAATCTCAAGGAGGACAGGCCAAGTACTTAGTATGGTTTCCTAGCTGTATCTATTAATTGCTCAATTAAATCTTGCTATTATTCAGGGAGAGGGTTTGTTTTAGTTACTGATAATGTATATTTTGATGATTTTTGTCTTTTTGAGACAGAGACGTAAGAGACATAATGTTAATGTTGGTGCGAGGAAAACTGAATTTCAACACAAAACTTCTGCAAATATTTTGCAGTATAGGCTTGGATTTCTACTTTCATGACTTTTATGCTACCCTTGGCTTTAGCTGAGAGAAATTGAATCTGATTTTGTTTTCTTCAAGGGCCTGTATCTTCCTTTGTAGGCATTTTGAATAGCAAGTACAGGTCATACTGGGTTGAATGCTAAGTTTACTTTAGTGTTTGGTATTAGATGATTTGTATAGTATTAAGTAAAATGTTTTAATGTATTGTAGCAGTGAGGATATTGTTGACATAATTTTGACATGCGTTATACTGAGTTAAATTTCTGTCTTTAAATATTAAGGAGGGGGAAAGGTTTTAATCTTTATATGCCAGGAATTCTGGGATCTTCCTGTTCTTGTCTTCTTACATAGCTGCTGGTGGAGATGGAAGCCTATTCTCAGTGTTAATAAATGCCATCACCCATTCCCTTCCCCCAGCCTTATGCTGGAGTCTAGTTTGCCTGCAGCTGCAATGGTAGGCATCTTTCAGGAAGTGACCTTGGCTTGTATTAATCAAATTCAGAACACACAAAAAAAGCTTCTTGCTAACATGCTGACTTGATGTAAAATTTTATTGCATCCATTTTCTTTCAAAATGAGGCCATCTTGTAAAAGGAAGATATACAGAAGACTTTCTCTAATTTAATATATAAAAAAAGCTTCTGCAAACCATGCTTAAAAAAACCTAGATTTAAAAAATATAGACTTTTTATTAACAAATATGCATAAACTTAAATCATGATGGTTTGGGAGGTTTTGGTTTTTTTCCCTAAACCAGAAAATTGTTTTAATGCTGAATTAAAAACACCTATATCAGCATCAAGTTTTTAAAATTTACTGTTTTAACAACTGATATTAAATTGCTATGGAAACTTTATACACTATGAATTTATTTTGGGGCCCTTTAGCAGTTATTATATTAAGTAAGGCACTTTTGTTTATTGGTCACCTTTGGGTGTTCAGCAATAACTGTGGTGTCTTATTTGCTGGTTTGAATAAGAAAATGAATTTCCTACATGAAGTAATTTTCTTAGGTAGTGGTAGTGCCCATAGCAGCTTCTAAATATAACCTCAAATTTAAGTTAATAAGCCTGTTAAAATTTGACCACCTATTATATTAATGAGAAATATTGCTACCACAAGTTCACACATTTGCTTATTTAGGATTTAACTGATTATTTTGATAGAGTAGTTAATGCAGATATTTCACTTTTATCATGTAAAGAAATTGTTTTTAAATGTAGAATAGTTAAGGTGTATATAGCACAGATCTTCATTTTAACCTTGGACAATGTTAAGTTAGAATGTTGAAAAGAGTAATGGATTAGTTTACTGATATTTTCTACATTTGGAAGAAATTTACATTAAAAAAAAATGAATCAGAGAGCGGCTGTGTCTGTTCCCAAAGGGTTCACTCTTGAGTTTAATATATAGGGGATCACTCCTGGGTACTGGTGTTTATAGAGGAGAGATACAGGAAAAGAAAGCTTAAACCTTAGGAGCTGTATCTTCATTTCGGTAGATGTACAGTATGAAAATGACAGACATGTTGCATGTTTATATTAATGATTTGGAGAGGCGGTGGGGAATCTTTGCAAATAAAAAATTGGAGTGTAGATAAATACTTTGTGTTAATTTTTGAGTTGTTTTTAAAGCATTTACTAGAAATACAACCAGCCGTTATCTTTCATTATATTGTAAATTGTTCTTAGAATTGCAGCCTCATGGAGATAGTCTATTGCTTTAACCTACCTAAATTTACTCTGTCTTGATACTAGCATTAATGGTTGGTTTGTTAGATACTACAGGATAAAGAAACTGATTTCAAGGAGAAAGATGATAATTACTCAATTGTTTCTCCCCTCAAATACCCGTTTAATATACATGGTCGTAAATAGGATGGTCACCTTGAACTTAAAATGTGTTTTGCTTTCTGCCCCCCCCCCCAAAAAAAAAAAAAAGAAAGAAAGGAAAAGGAAAGCCTAACAAGAAAAGGAATATATACAATCCTGGTAGCCAATGAGTTAATGTTCATTTGCAGCCTGAGGGGTCAGTGTGCAGTCTCTGTTTCCTGATTGGCTGCTAAAAGGTGAAATTGAAACCACTGTAAACTTTTGACCCTGTAGCAATTCTTGTGGAACGCCTTCCACTGGTGGAGCCCAGAGCTTGTTCACCTCCCCACCCAGGCTTCCTGTATTTATTTTGTGTGATCGTGCAGCACTGCATGCAGTTTTTCCAAGAGAGGGGGGAGAGAAACCTGAACAAGCACCGGCAAGCGGTTTGCTTGCATGCCTGTTTTAGTAACCACAACTACATGTCATTACTAACTACAACTCAGCCAAAGATGTGAGGCCTGTTAATAAACTGGCCTGCCAACCGGATTTTTTAGTTTTCTCCTTAATCTCAAGGTAATTTTAAAAATGCAGAATGGTTATATTTACTGCCATTGTTCATCAGTGGATAGTGTCGTTGTGTAAGCATATTTCCTGAATATGTTGAGTTAAAAATAGCTTTCATTTTCAGCCGCCGTTTGTTATATATACACCCCATTAATGTTTTCTATGCTCATGTAATTTTTATACAATTGGCTAACATTTTTCCAAGAGTTATTTTCTTCTTTGTCTTTGCCTTTTATTATAAAGAAATTTAAATGACATTTTGGTTATGATAACTATGGAAAATAATTTCAGAAATTACCTGTACATTGAAATATTATCAATAATTCTCTCTCTCCTTTTTGTTGTTGAGGTAAATGGTTTTGGATTTGTCTTGCATTCACATTTAAATAGTGCTTTACAGTAAAGTTACCACTGGAATCCTATGAAAAAGGCAGGGCAGTTCTTCTCTCTTCTCTCCTTTAATATTATTGTTGGACTCTGTCTTCAACTTCTGGTTCTTGTATCTCTGGTGTCTGGTACAGTGTTAGCATGTACATGCTCAGCAAATGCTTACAGAAGAACACAGTTTTCATTTCGGGAACTACAGTGGCTATTTATACCTGCTTCCTATTTAATGGCAAGAACCATATTTTGCGTATAACTTCTGAGTGCCACTGGAGCATCTGGCATTTAATAGGTACACAGCAAATATTTAGTAGAATTAAATGTCTCACACAACGTAACTTTAAGAAGCTGGGCTTCCCAAACCAAGGTTTTCTGAAACCAAGGCTTCTGTTTTTACTACTTCAGTTAAATTTTCAGGTTGACTTCGGATAGGAAACGTTTATTATAATTTACTAAATGACTAAGTAGAGTAAACTATTATAAATCAGTTTGATCCTTTATATAGTATATACCGTAGGATAAGTGGTAATATATTTCAGTTTTTTTGACCCTCTCCTTACTTTACTAGACATGAGTATGCTGTAATTTGACATAATTCCTGCTCCCCTTGTCAAAAAGATGATGGCATTTAAGAATGTTTTCATCACAATATCCTTAATGGACTAAGTATAAATATTTAAAAAAAACCCTACCTTTTTACTGAGTTACGTTTAGTTTCAAAAAAGTGATACCTTTCTATATAATACTAAGTTTTCATGTGATTATTAACTTACATCTGTTTTTGCCCTTTCAGTATAGCTTCAGATTGGTTGCAGTTGCAAGTAAAATATGTTACGGTTTTGACAAAGGATATGTTTACCTCTTGATAATCTAAATAATCTCAACTACAAAAGAATGTTAAATTTAATTTACACCAATATTAGGTAACCTATAAGTAACCTTAAATTTAATTGGTGCACAAACTTATTCTGAAGTGTTTTGAAGATGAGTGGGCAACAGCTGGCTTTCCCCAAAGATGGTGATTCCCCATTTCTATGATTTTAGGGAACTGAGGAGGGAATCTGTAGGAGCATTGCCTATAGCAGTATGGAAAGAACAGTGAGTTTAATATGATTAATAGTGGAGTCCTTGATTCCTTCCATGTTCAACAGCAAAAGAAAGACATGTTTATAATATTTAGTGGCCTCTTTTTGTCTATTTGGTGTTTCTAAGCATTATATAGTTGGGATTTTCCTCTGTCAGCTCCCCTCCCCCAGTTTGAATCTTTGTTTTGGCCTCAGGCACATCTTCTTAGACCAGCTATTAACAAAGCTCAGTTTAAACGCCCCCCCCCCCCCCCCAGTTAGCTTTCTAGTGATGCAGATTTTGATAATGTGGATCTCATCAGTAACCTTTCTGCTAATTCTAGTAGAAAAATTAATGTCCCCCTGCCTTACCTTCTCAGATATCTAGTATCTTTGGGATGTGTCATTCAGTTTTTATGTCAGTGTGATTTGATTTTTGTGTGTGTGATTGACTAAAGTCCAAATTCTGAAAAAGGGGTAAGAGTAAGCGTATTTTTGTTAAAAAGAAATAGTTTCAAGAAATCTTCTAGGACTGTTGCCTTTGCAGAATCTTTGGTTCTAGACAGGTTAACTGAAGTTTTCCTAACAGCTCCATACTTTACAGGATTCTAGTATAGGTACTTTTTAGACCATCGACCTCTTGCAGGTTCCTGGTAGGCAAACCATAGATCTATGATTTGGGGACCTTTCTAGTCCAACTGCATACTTCTGGGAGTGGAGAATTTTGTAGATGGTGTTTCTTTGGATCCCTGGGGTTTATGGAGTCCAAATTGGGTGGGCCAGCACTTCTTTAAATAGTTCTCACCAGCAGTACAGTAATACTTGAGTATTAATGTGGGCTCTGTTTGCCATCATTCCACACTAGGCAGCAGTACTTGTTTCCTGGGTTGGTTGTTATAGTACTAGGTACATTCTGAATCAAATTCCTTTTTCTACCTACCACTCTTGTTCTATAGGCACTACATCCATCCCAGAACTCTGCCCCCTTCCCTCATATAAAGGAGCATCAATAAAAGAACCATTTCTGAAGTGAAACTTGATTTAAAACCAGGGCCAGAAAACTTTGGCTTTTCTTTACAGAAGTTCAGCTTACCTTTTCCCCCTTCATCTTCCTCTAATTAAACTGGATATCAGAAAAATTAAAATCATAAAACATTGAATTCATTTAAAAACTAAAATGAATAAATGTGTTTTCTGTTTTTCATTTCATTGTTCTTGGAAAATCTTGTATGTTAAGTAATCTTTTGTTTGGCTAATAACAGCTTTTATTTACTAAGCATTTATGTATTAGGTACTTTACTCCTTTAGGTACTAAAGGAACTTAAGCATTTTAACTTTATCTTTACAAGAGCCTTTTGAGGTGTGGTTTCCATTTTAAGATGAGAAAGTCTCTAAGAAGTTTTAAGTTGACTCAGGTGCCTAACTAAGTAAGTGAGTTATCTACATCTGGTGGACTCCAAAGCTTCTGCTCTTGAGTCATTATGCTAACAATTAGTTACACTATTGTGGATAGGAAGATTTATTTCAAGAACCAGCTTATTTTTTGCATATATCTCAATTATAAGCTAGAGACTATACTGGGATTTATAAATAGATGTGTTAGATCTGTCAGCTGTTTGTATTTGAATGGCACTGATACACTACCTGGATTTTCCTCTTTCCCCTTTGTGTACCACATATGATGTGCTTCCCACCCCCATCTTCTAATTTTCTTCCCTTTAATTGGTTTTCAAAAGGACAGCAGACTCATCACATCATATAGCTACATTGTGGTTGGTTGTCCCCTATCTACATGGGAATTTGCTATGGCTGTGAATATTTTATTTTTTTCTTTTATCCCTTCCCAATAGACCTACCAATTCCATCATGTAGGCTTAGTTATGATTGTTGTCTTGATATAGATGCTACTAGAGTTAGTGATAGATTGTTGCTTTATTGTTACATTTGGACATTCACAAGGTGAAGGTGAATGTTTTTATTGACTCACTTGTTTGTTGCACCAGAACCACCTCCACATTTCCTTAAGTATAAAAGCTTGCCATTTAGATGTTCATGTTTTTTTTATTGCAGATTATTTTGAAGAACTGCCCCTCATTTCCCTGTCTTTCATTTAAAAATATTTCTTGTTGGTGACTCAAATGCAGCCTTCCCTAGAGAGGGGAAAAAAAAATTCAGTTTTTTCTTGCTTGCTTACTCCATCCATCCACCCTTCCTCCCTTCCTTCCTTTCTCCCTTCCTCCCTTCCTATTTAAGCATTAGCTTCTGCCAGGATATTAATAATTGTCTTTGTTATTTGTCAGATACTCCTTTTGGACAGGTGGGGATGTCCCAAATTCACATTACCCATCTGGTTTGGTCACATTACAGGACTTGTGTTATCCCACTTTGTGTTACCCATTTTTATAAACTGTGACAAAGCATATTATATATGCCATATGCTGTGCCTGAGTTTTTAAGCAGAAGTGGTAGAATATGGTAAAGTAAGCATCCGCTCAAATTCCTAGAAAAGGCCTCTTATTTAATAGCTTTTTTTTTTTTTTTTTTTTTGGTTTGCTTTGTTTCATATGTCTAGGGAAGGGAAAACCGCAAAAAGTTAATTTGTGTGTGACTATTAATACTAATATTAAGAAAGGGCAATGAAATTCAACATTTTTTTTTTTCTTTAATCTTCAGGATCAAAATACTTGCTGAACAGAGGAGTCAGAGACCAATAAAAGTAAACTCCTACTTGAACGTCATTTGACTGGTTAGCCAGGTAATTCATTTTTTCATTTTTTGTTTTTTTTTACTTGATCCTTTGTAATTTTCTGACTTCACCCTCTGAAGATACTGCTCTCTTCTTTAACCTTTATCGGACGAACGGGAACTTTAGTTCCCGGCAAGGAGTGGGTCCCACTGGCCGAATGGGAACTTTCGTTCCCACTTCATTTGAGTTATTTCTCACTCCTTCTGTGATGATGGTTGGAGTGCATGATAATGTCAGGACTATTTTTCTCTCTTTATTTATTTATTTATCTCTATTTATTTATTTATCTCTATCTGCCGTCTTTTAAAGGTTAATCTATGGTTTAATCTTAAACTTGTTTTATATTTCTTGTTTTTCTCTTTAATGATTAGTTGAATAAGTGCATGGTATTGGAATGAGTGAATATGTATATTGTATATATACAGAAACATCAACTTTTTGGGGGACTAGGGAACTATATGTTACAGTTTAATATGAGGCACTACCCTCCCTCCCTCCTTGTTCTTGTGTGTGAATATTTTAATGGCATTTAGTCAAAATCTGAATCAGCCCCACATATTTTTACTATTTTTTACCTTGTGAAGACTGGTTTTTCCAGATTGCTTGTGTGGGCATATAACATTTCACGTAACTCCTCTCTTAAGTTTTATTATTGCATCAGAGTAGAAAAATGAATATAGAAAAAGCTGTTTGGTAGCAGAAAAAGTAATTATGTTGTGTTTAGCTAGTTAAATTTCTTTTTGTTAGTAATACCATCATTCTCTAGACTTGAAATCTGAGTCTTTGAATCCCACCTCCCCCTTAGATACATTTAGTAATCAGGCCTTATCTGGTTTTCTATTTTCATGTCTCCTGTATTTGTTCCACTTTCTTTTATTAATCTTAGCTTCCTAGGCCAAGACCCCATAATTTCATGCTTATTTTTGTCTAAATGTTTCTTTACTGCTTCTATCTACTGTTTCTACCCACTGGAAATATACGCGGGCATAAGGATTGATACATAAATCAGTAGAATGGAATAAAGATTAGAAAGAGATCAAAGCAATGCAATGGAAAAAGGAGTCTTTTCATCAAATAGCCCTAAATGAAATATCCATACTTAAAATAATGATCCTCAATCCTTTCTTCACACCATACACAAAATTTATTTCAAGATGGACCACAGACCTAAGTATAAACCTAAAACTATAAAACTTCTACAAGAAAACACAGGAGAAAATCAGGTAGTCACTGGTCTGCTTTAAGTCAGTACAGTTTTGTCTTTTCTTGAATTTCATATAAATGTTATTCCCCTTATGCATATATTACACCTTTTGTAATTGTTCCACATTTCTTGGATATTTTGTTCTTCTTTTGTATTTTTTCTCTTTATATTTCAGTTTTGTAAGTTTGTATTGGTATATCTTCAAGCTCGCTTTCTTTTTTCCCCCCTCAGCTGTGTCTAGTCAGCTGATAAGCCCATCAAAGGCATTCTTCATTTCTGTTAGTGTTTTTGATTTCTAATAGTCCTGTTTACTTCTTTCTTAGTTTTCATCTTTCTGTTTACATTACCTATCTGTTCTTGCATGTTGTCTACTTTTTCCGCTAGAGTCCTTAGCATATTAATCATAGTTAAAACGGCACATTTGATTTCCAGTTTTTTTAAAAAAGCTATTTTTAAGGAACCTGATTCTTTCCTGTTTATATTAGCAAACTTTGGAGATTTCTTTGTATATACCATCAAAATCTGTTTCGATTTTTTTTTTTTTTTTTAGTGCTCATGTTTTCTCATTTAAGAATATACGGAGTCACGTAAAAACTTGTACATAAATGTTCATAGTAACATTCGTAATAGCCAAAAAATGGAAAACAACCTAAATGTCTATCATAAATGGATGAATGGATAAATAAAATATGGTATATCCATACAATGAAGTATTATTCAGAAATAAAAAGAAATGAAGTACTGATATGTGCTACAACATGGATGAACTAGAAAGGATTATGATAAGTGAAAGAAGCCAGTCTCAAAGTACTAAATATTGTATGATTTCATTTGTATGAACTGTCCAGAATAGGTAAATCCATAGAGACAGAAAGTAGATTAGTGGTTGCCTAAGGTAGGGGTAAGAAAGAGATTGTGTGAGGTTGCGGGGATTGGGAGGATTAGGGGAGAGACAGCTAAGGGGCTCTGGGTTTCTTTTTGGGATAATGAAAATGTTCTAAAATTGGTTGTGGTGACAGTTGTACAACTCTGACTATACTAAAAGCCATTGAGTCATATACTTTAAGTGTAAGGTAAGTGAATTATATCTCAATAAAGCTGTTAAAGAATATAGTTGACTTATTGAGGAATAGTAAGAGCTCTACGATGCCATTAAGGAATTTTATGGAAAAATATTGTTACCGGCTGGCCGAGCGTGGCTCAGCGGTTGAGCATTGACCTAGGATCCAGACGGTTGGGGTTTGATTCCCGGTCAGGGCACATGCCCGGGTTGCGGGCTAGGCAGCCAGCTGATCAGTGACTCTCTCATCATTGATGTTTCTGTCTTTCTCTCTCTCTCTCTCCCTCCTTTCCTCTCTCTGAAATCAATAAAGATATGTTAAAAAAAGAAAGAAAAGAAAAATATTGTTACCTTTCTCATGGCACTGACCAGCCTCAGAAGCTTTGCTGTCTCAAACATTCCTGGGTTTCAAAAATAATAGGTTAATTGAACTCACCTCAATTTTTTTAAAACCTCATTCAGTCTTTGTTATAGTAGTCAACCTGTAATTATAGGGTTAATGTTAATTCCACAACAGTATCTTTTTCATGTGTCAAGAAAGTTTATATCCAAAAGAATTTATTCTTAAAAAAAATTAATTCAAAGTCATACCCAGACCTATCTGCACTTTTCTGTTGTCCATTAAACATTTGTAAGATACTTAACAGGTATTTTGTAGCAGAATGTTTAGAAATCAATTTTTGTTCTCAAGCTTATAATAGTAATTTTAAAAAATTACCAAGAAAGCCATAATTTTGGTGGATCTGCTATTTAGGGCTAATTAAGTGCTGTGGTTACAAGTGGAAAGGCCAAAGTTATTTTACTTGAGGTAATCAGACTACATTTAGTTTCTTGCCCCCCTTTTTATTTTCTTAGGTTTTAAACTTTAAAGAGTCTCTTATATGGAAAAAGGACTGATGACTAATGATACTATATTTAAAATAGGTAACCGCTTTTGTGATGATATATAGGAGAATATTAATGCATTAATAATTTTAAAAGCTTAAATACTTTGAATTTAATGTTGATTGAACAGCTATTTACTTTAAAAGGTAATTTTTTTGAGCCGAGGTCACATATAAAAAAGATGATTTTAACAGAAAATTGCTGTTGATAGTTGTGCTTTATTAAAGCCAGGCTGAAGGCTGGTTTGCTTTGATGATGGAGCTTTCAAAATATGTAGAGAAAACTTAAAGTTGTAAGATCCATCTTTGACATGAACAACAGATATCTAAATTGTACTAATCTACAATCACCATTTTTTCTGATCTTGGTGAAAATGGATGGAGATGAGGTTTTAGTAGTTGTTCAGAGGGTTCATAAAAAGGACATTTTTATTGGACTTGGGAAATATAGACATAAAAAGGGTCAGATTGGTAATAACATACCTCTTGTAGTACTTAATTTTGTAACTTAATTAAGAAATACAGTTGGCTTAAATATCAGCTCAACGATATAAAAGTGAACTGTACAAATAGTCCAGTTTATTATAAATGGCCCTGTCTCTCATGTGCCAAACTCTTAATTAATTAAATTTCTTATGATTCTTTGTTTCCAAAAACTGTTCTACCAAGAATATGTTTTTGAATCTGTATAATATTTAACATATAAAGCCTGCATTATCATGAAGCCGATATTGAAAACCTCTAAACTTCTGACCTTGAATAGGATTTGTTATGTATAACCATTACATGCTGCTAGTGGATTCAAAATTGCCTTTTCTGGGACTCTGCTTTGTGCAAAATAGTATGTATTGGGCATGAGTGCATGGCAGCTGACATTTATCAAGGATAACAGGGGCCTTACTCATTTTCACATTTTAAAGTAACTTTGAAAGCTTTGCATGCGTGCACACGTGGTCAACATATGTTCCTAAGATTTAAATATATTTTCCATCATGTATTAATGAAACTAAGTATTGATCTTCAATGAGCTTCATAGATTAAACTCATACTATGTGAGTACACAAACATACGATGTGAATATACTTTCTGAGTACACAAAGATTAGTTTAGGATATTTAATTCATTTCTGTAGAATTTTATCTTTTCTAGTTTTTAAATTATAACAAGTAAAAATGTGCCTAATGTATTCCAGGTAGCACTCCTAGTACACAGTGTGTGATTTGGCATTTCTTTCATTCCCCTACTATAAAATTTGAGCCTAATATAGAAAATTGATTTATAGAAATTATTTTTTTCTAAATCAACTACTAGTATATTGCTTTTCTGTTTAAAAGGATTTTTATAGAGCTAGTTATTTACTGGAGGGTGACATAAAGAGAACTGGAATTGTATGACTTTGAGTCTAGGTTCTTCGCTTTTAAAAATTTTATTTAAAATTAGATTGTGATAATTTAGCAAGAATTCTAGAATTAAACTGCAAAGTTCTTCATGTGTTGACAAACTTGTTAATTAAAATAACACCTTTTAACGGTTTGTATGGGTTTCAGATGCTGCAACCCTTCCATATATTGATATGCAGATCACATTGACTTGCTGCGAGGTAACAGGAGACATGCTTTGACTTCAGAAGATAAATTGGCCATGTAC
The DNA here is from genome assembly GCF_964146895.1 of Miniopterus schreibersii. Classification (NCBI taxonomy): domain Eukaryota; kingdom Metazoa; phylum Chordata; class Mammalia; order Chiroptera; family Miniopteridae; genus Miniopterus; species Miniopterus schreibersii. The sequence continues at coordinate 51,284,173 of NC_138110.1, read as the reverse complement.
AGCTGTAATCTTCCTGTCTTTTCATTTTTAGACATGATTTAGTAGTATAAGGCCCTGGGAAGTAAGTTAATTTTGTGTGTGTATGAGAATTTTTACTTGGGCTTTTGATAAGCCTGTTTTATGGTGTGAAGGTACCATGTAAATTGTGACTGTTTCATTACTTTACCTCTCTCCCAATTCCATTTGAAATATAAGAAGCCTGAGTTTTATTCCTTTCCATTTTTCGGGGGCAGTTGAAAAGGAAGCCATTTTACTAAGAATGATGAATAGTGAAAGGAATTTTAAATTTAGGTTAGTTAAATTGCCAATGTCTTTATATTTTAAAAAATTGCAGAGCAGGTAATTATGTGTTTTAACATGAATTTTCAAAGAATAAATTGTTATTAATCACTTGTGATCCAAGTGCCCTTTCTAATAAGAGGTACTATTCTGATAAATTCTGTTGACAGAGAAGTATACAGTATCAGAGAGGTTTAAAGAAAATAGTTGAAGTGTTTACATAAGAACACTTTAAGAGCACTACCAAAACTTTATTTGTAGCTCTTAGCATTTTTGAGAATGTAGTATTTCCCCAAAAGACATCTCTTTAGTCCCTTCTTAGGTACCAAGGTTTAGGTAATTTGCTTAAGTTACCCAGCTAACATAGGAGTTAGAAAACAAAAATACTACATTGTTTCCTGAGTTTATCTGGACAGTAGATATAGTTACTTTATAATTACAGAGGCAGATTTCTTTTTTTCTTTTTTTTTAAATAACCTTGATTCTTGAGGAAGCTGTTTTTTCAAGCCTACCCTTTGCCTCTTTTTTTTTTTTGAGCATATAGTTTTTAGTTCTTTAAGCAACTTTGTAAAGGTGATGGCATATCCATTTTAGAGAATAGGAAACTGAAGTTCAGAGATTTAAATTTGTTAATAAAATGCTAGGGTTTTATATAACTTTGAAGCCTTTCCCCTTCTTTACTTCACTGTGCTGCATTCTGGTTGGATTCATCAGTTTTCTTGTTCAGTTCACTCGTGTGTGTGTGTGTGTGTGCGCTTTGTATATAGTTTAGGAATTAATACTATCTATTGAGTTTTGGTTCCAGATATGGGTTTAAGTATTCCATGCTAACCAAATCTACCCAGAGTGCAGATATTTGATGCTCAGATAATGGGCATACTATCTTTTTTTTTATACTTTGTAATATCTGAAGGTTTATAATTCATTCTTTTCACAACCACTTATTTTGTGTGTGTTTTTCATATTTGTCAGTTCTTTATCTCATTGAAAATTGTAAACATTTATTTTAAACTTATTTTTAGTTTCATTTTATTGGGTGGTGAGTTTATCTTCAGATATTGATGAATTTCTTGACCATCCTTCTCAGTTCTGTTTTCAAGTACACTTGGGAATTTTAGTTTATAATTTGCCTCTTGAGTGGCAAATGTATTTTTCTTTCGGTGCCCTCCATGTATGCCACTCTCCCTGCCCCTGGCACCCCTAGTTCTATTTTTGTTGACTTTACCAATTTCTGCCATACCTTCAGTCTAGGTTCAGGATTCCATGCTGAAGTGTTAATTGCAATATCAGAGATGTGCATGACCCACGTTTTGTATGTATTGCCCTTTTTTCAACTGGAGGTGACAGTTTGATATAATCAGTAACTAGCTATTAATAATTGCCTTTTTTTCCACCTTCCTTTCAGGAACTTTTTGTTCAGTTTCTACTTGTGAGCCTTGCTTTTGGTCCTGTTATCTTGTGTGCGATTTGACTTCCTGATTGCCTATGCTAATTTCTGGTCCTGGAGCTCCGTGGTTCCATGGAGTCATCAGTTCAGTGCTCTGCTTAGTTTTGGTCCAAAGACACATTTGTTACTTTAGAGCAGAGCTGTGTCTTTCTAAATTAATAATTTTTTTTTGGTCATTATTGTGTATGGTGCAAAGGGGAAGAATGTGTTTGGTTGAAAGCAATAATCCACTATGTAATTTTATCAGGAATTCCTTTGTTCTTTTAATCTCACAGCATGGCATATTTATACAGATGGTCCCCCACTTATAATGGTTTGACTTAAGATTTTTGATGATGCAAAAGCAATATACATTTAGTAGAGATATACTTTGAATTTTGAATTTTCATATGATACTCTCTTGTGATGCTATACAGCAGCAGTGAGCCTCAGTTCCCAGTGAGCCACTCCATCATGAGGGTACACAACTGATACTCCACAATGTTTTGTTAGATGATTTTGTCTACCTGTAGGCTAATTAATGTAGGTATTCTGAGCATCTTTAAGGTAGGCTAGGCTAAGCTATGATGCTTGGTAGGTTAGGTATATTAAATGCATTTTTGACTCAAGATATTTTTCAACTTTTAATGGGATTATTTCAGTTTATGATGGGTTTATTGGGATATAACTCCACTGGGAGTTGATGAACAGCTGTATAGGTCTGCAGATAGTAGATAGTAAAATATTTATTAAATGGATGTAGAGAATCTTGGAGAAACCATAGCAATTTCAAACCCTGAATTCCAACCTTAATCTAGTCCTCTGATTCTCAAAGTGTGGTTGATGTACCCTTGGGAGTCCCTGAGAACCTTTTGTGGGGTCTACACAGTTAAAACTGTTTTTATAGTATATGTTATTTGCCATTTTCATCCTGTTGATGTTTGCACTGATGGTGCATAAAGCTGCTGGCACCTTAGGCATGGCTCAAGGCAGTGGCACCACCAGACTGTACTAGTAGTCATTGTGTTCTTCACTGCCATGCACCCATGGTTAAAGAAAAACCCACCCATTTCCCACTGAGGATTGTCCTTGATAAAGCAGCAAAATTGCTTATTTCATTAAATCTTGCATTTAAAAAAAAATTTTTTTTAAATCCTCACCTGAGGATGTATTTTCCATTGCATTTCAGAGAGAGTGGAAGGGGGGAGAGGAGAGAGAGAAACATCAGTGTGAGAGAGAGACATCGATTGGTTGCCTCCTGCATGGGCCCCTGGGGCTGGGGATGGACCCTGCAACAGAGGTATGTATCCTTGACCAGAATTGAACCCTAGACCCTTCAGTCCTTGGACCCCACGCTATAACCACTGAGCCAAACTGGCCAAGGCAAACCTTGCCTTTTGAGTATATTTTTAATATTCTATCTAGTGAGAATGGAAAACATGCAGAAGGCACTTCTGCCTGCCAAAGAATGATGGTTGTCTTGGGGGAAAAGCACTTGGGCAATTGGCCTGTGTACTGAACTGGCCACTTTCTTTATGGAATACCATTTTTACTTGAAAGAATAACTGAAAAACTATGGTTATTGAAACTTGGATTTTGCTGACAGTTTCTTAGAATTGAGCAAGGTGAACCTATCACTTCAAGGAAAACATATGGCAGTATTTGTTGACAGTGATAAAATTTGAGTTTTTAAGTAAAAATTGTTGGTAAATTTGAATCTGCCCCAGTGAGTGTGACATCTTCTCAGCACTCAGAAAACTTTTAGGATGAGATGGGTGGTGATATTAATTTTGATATTATATAATGAAAATATCAGTATTTGAAAATCTGCTTAATCAGTAAACCCTATTATCCAGATGACAGTGTTTGATGTTACAAAATCATGCATGGGTAAAAGATTTGTTCAGAGTGCAAGGGAGGTCATTATATTTTAATGTAACAGCATGAAAGTTCATTGATATGGTTTCAGATTTCAGTTTGCAACTAACCTTGAAGAAAGTACCACTTTTCAGTCCTGGCCTGGTAGCTCAGTTGGTAAGAGCATCAACTCGATACACCAAGGTTTCAGGATCGATCCCCAGTCAGGGCATATACAAGAAACAACCAATGAATGCATAAAAATAGAACAATAAGCTGTTTGTCTCTTTCTCTTGCTTTCTCTCTATTTCTAAAGTTAATAAGTAAATAAATAACATTTAAAAAGCAAAGTACCACTTGTCAAGTTTTAGCATAATATCAAGGAAAATTATCTCTAATTATTTGTAAAAGGTTATTGAAATAGTCATTCCTTTTACAAGTATGTGTCTCTTTGAGGCTGGATTTCCTTGTGTTGTTTTTTTTTTTAATATGTCTTTATTGATTTCAGAGAGAGGAAGGAGAGGGAGAGAGAGAAAGAAACATCAATGACGAGAGAGTCGTCATGGATCGGCTGCCTCCTGCATGCCCCCGACTGGGGATCGAGCCCACAACCTGGGCATGTGCCCTGACCGGGAATCGAACCGCGATCTGCTGGATCCTAAGTCGACGCTCAACCGCTGAGCCACACCCGGCTGGGCGAGGCTGGATTTCCTTCTTATGGTTTAACCAAAATAATATATTGCAACAGGTTGAGTGGAGGAATAGATAAGAGAATCCAGCTATCCCTAAGTCACACATAAGAGTTATAAAAATGTAAAGCAGTGCCATCTTTTCTCTGAATTGTTTTACTTCAAAAAAGTTATTTTTCATAAAATTGTTTATGGTAACATATAATGGGCTTATTGTAAAATGAGTTAATATTTCACATGTTTCTAAGTTTTAATGTATAATACGGTAAATATTGATAGATATAACCCAAATAACAAAAGCTTTTTGGGGGTCTCAATTTTTAAGAGGTAAAGGAATCCTGATATCAAAAAAGTTGAGAAGCACTGAACTAGTAAATTTGGTTGGAACTCTGGAAACATTTGATGTAAACCTTCCACCTTGCTGTATGTATTTGTTGCCTGTAGCACATCCAGGTCCTGCTATACAGCTGTCTCTGTTCTATCCTGTTTAAACACGAGGGAGGTCTGAGCAAACCAGTAAAGCTTGGCCAGTTTCAAGGACATGTAGTTGTCCTTAACCTGAATGTCTCTCTCTTAGTAGTAAGAACCAAATTGACTGCAGAAGGTAAGGACTTTGAACAACTGTACTGTATAACATTGTGTACTCTGTCGGTACTCGGTTGTTCCTGCTTTTGAATTATAGATTAGGCATTAATTTTCAGTGGAGACCTTTTATAGCACACAAAACATTTTGTGATTCTACACCTAATAGATCAGTGGTTTTCAACCAGTGTGCTCCAAGAATTTTTAAAACATGCAATACCTGACTAGTTAGGGGAACTGACCTCTTTTTCCTTAGATTGTCAAATAAAAAAATGACAACAGCCAACACAACAATGGTTGTCTGGTGAATGCCCTGTCTTGAACCATAAATGTATAGCTCATATAATAGAGTTGCATAATATTGATCTTGTCGCATAATGAGGTTGCGTCTGATTGGTTAATTCTTGGTACCAGACATCCTTATGTACAAATAAAGGCACCTGATTTTTTAAAAAGTCGCTTTGGAGCAAAAAGGGTAGATAATTACTATGATTTTTTTCTTTTTTTGTAAATCAATCAAAATTATACCTATTTTTTTTGTCAGATTGGCAAAAAATGTATTTTTTGGTGCACTGCAGAATTTTAGTAATCAGTTTGTGTGCATGAGATGAAAAAGATTAAAAATCGCTGTAGTAGATTATTGATCCTGACACTGGATCATCTTCAGCTAATTGAAGGCAAAAAACCTTGTCTGTTTTGATCGGCAGTTCATCCCAAGCACATGACATAGGGAATTTGATCTCTTTTGTCTATGTGGACAACACTTAGTATGTTGAATAGTGACCACTCCTTTTAAAAAACAAACTTTTTTTCCAGTTTTATTGAGAAATAATTGACATGTTACTGTATAAGTTTAAGGCATACAGCATGATGGTTTGATTTACATATATTATTAAATGATTACCACAATAGATTCAGTTAACATCCATCACCTCATATAGATATAATAAAAAGGAAAAGAAGAAAAGGAAAACATTTTTTTCCTTGTGATGAGAACTCTTAGGATTTACTCTCTTAATAGCTTTCCTATGTATCATACAGAAGTGTTAACTACGGTCATCATATTGTACATTACATTCCTAGAAATGAGTGACCACTCTTAAGACGCTGCTGAAGTGGATTTTGATTTTAACCAGTTTAGTTGTATGAATGATTTTACAAGAGTTCATAATTAAAAATTTGCCTCAGGTATTCTCTAGCAATAATGAGGTGCCCCCGGTTTCATTTCCTAGACACACATAGGCAGGTTTTATGAAGTACAGAAAGAAGCCCTTTAAAGTCACAAATCATGAAACTGACCTTTGAAGAGCAACAGAAAAACCTCATGCTATGTTTTATTTTAAATTATTTGAGTGATGCTCTTTTTATCCTATTCCTCAGTATTTTATATTCTTGCTTGTTGAAAATTTCTTCCCTGAAACAATTGTGACCTAGAGGCATAGATTTTTTAGCTCCACATGGTATAATAGCTATATTTTGAAAGGGAATAGGGAGGCAGTTGAGGTTTTTGTTCAATTTAGACTTTGATCCTTTTTAACATTTCTACCAGTGCTACCCCACCCTCCAACAGGTAAGTGATATTATGAGTGCTTTTAAATTTTCTTTTTGGACTTTGATATATATGTTCTACTATTATTGTCATCCTGAAATTGATAATGACTTTTGGAGATTTATTTGAAGAGAGAAATGCTGTTTCCAGGCATGTAACTTCTAGGGATATGGAAACATTATTTTAAAAAAGGATTCTTTTTAATTTAAAGTTATTTAGGCTAGGAGTGGAATTAGAGTCACTGAAAAGTAACAAGCTGTGAGTTCAGAAAAAGAAAAAGGAAAAAAAACCCCACAGTGGAAACAGCAAGGACTGAGCCACAGACTAACCTGCAGTAATAATGATGACCCATTCAGGAAGTCTTATGAGTCAGACTTGCCGGGCTGTGTTGCTAGAGTTCGAGACCATCTGCTCTAACCCCTTTGCTTTTAGAGAAGGGACTCTAGCTAAGGTGTGTTTTTACTTTGATACATCTTACACTCTCTCTTCCACTCTCAGTACCTTTTCTTTGAAAAATTAATTCAACGTGCTTTATCAGCTTTACGTTTCCACGTTAATTTTTGTGATGTTAGTGTCACACGTAAACCTGTAGTTTCTTTATGTTTTTTATATTGGTGGACAGGGCTAATTTCAATACTGTAGGGGATAGTATCTTGGTACTGTTAAATTTTTTTACTCTGTAGGTCCTCCGGTATAGGAATAGCTGTTTTGCAGTTAACCCATGGTTACCATTCCCTGTGTGATTCATTGCTTGCTTAGTGCTGCTTTCTTTCACAGTTCTGCTGCTCTCTGCTATTTGGTTACCAGGTGGCTAATGTTGATCGCTCTTAAGTTTTAACATTTCTTCTAATATCTTCCTCCTCTGAGGCACATAGAAAGAATGGATTAGGAGAGAATGGGTCACATGTTGTGGTCATCTCTCCTTTACATCTGTATTGCTTACATTTGTATCAGATTTTATTTTTGCTCTGTGCACACATACCCCCTAACTCCTCCTCACCACTTATCTTAATCTAGCGCTTTACCACTTACCTCAGGGGGCTAAAAACTTTGTTTTTCTCTCCTTCCTCTCCGTTCTCTGCTGTTTATATTTTCATTATGTGTCAAGGGGCAACCTTAGGTATAAACAGCTCTTTTGATATAGAGATATTTATATCTGTCAAAGAAAAATTAAACTACAGATCTAGATGTAAAAAGGTCATAAAAAAGAACCACTGTGTACTTAACTTAGTACCTTTGAAGGTGCTTGGATGTCCTCTTCAGAATCTTCTAAAAGAAGATTATCTGTTTATCTTAATACAGATATCTGTGACAGTGGTTTTATTCTATTTTCATGGCATTATGTTAGCTACTGGCTACAGCTCACCACACTATTTCAGTGGGAAATTGTTTTGAATTCCAGTCAGCTCTCTGTATGTTGAGGTTAGCCTGCATAGTCCTGGCTAATTTATTTGTCTGGGTCTTTTGAATTTGTTGCCATATGGGATATTTGTAGCTATTTGTTCTTCAAATGAGAGCAAAATTAGTGTTGCTGAGCGTACATCTTTGTTCTTGGTATTTTGTGCTTCTGAAGGATCCTATTATTCCCTGTGCTTGCTCTGTATTGCTTTTCATCCTTGCAGTAGACATATGAATACGTGGGGTGTGATGATCCCCAGTGTTTACAGGTGATAGGACAAAAGTTTACATTTTAGTGAAATTGAGATTAAGCCCTCAAGTTTGATTCCAACAAATCTCTGTTGCCTTTTTTATTGTATCACACATAGCACATCAGTTGAAGGGTTCAAACTCTTGAGTTTATTTCAGTAGTCAGATTGAAGCTACTATACTTTTTGGAATGGGGATACCCAAGTGAAAATTACATGTCAGGAAAAAGCAAAAATGTCCTGTAAAGTATTTACTCCCCTTCCCCCAATGAATCTTCAGTGTATTTTAGGAAGATTGTAGAATTGGTCAAAAGTACAGCTTATAGGATGGGAAGGAGGAGAATGGGAGTTGGAAAAAGGATCAGGGGGAATGGTGGTAGTAGTAAAAAAGAGGAGTTTGTAAAAAAGTCTCATACAAGTTTTTATAATGGTTTAGAGTTTATATGAGGAAAGTGGAAAGAATGGTGTAAAAAAAAGTATGAAAAGTGATTAGGATAAAAAAGGGAAAACTTCTAATTGGGAGAGTTGGGAAAGCTTTCACTAGAGGTGATGAGCTTGATCTTAGAGTATTCTAGATGGAAGAGGGGTGAAGGGGAGATTTAAAAAGAAATTAATGACTTAAGGTTAAAAACAAAATAGGAAATATTTCAGTGATCATGCTTTGTCAAAAACCTCTTAGCACAGGTCATTTGGGTGGCTGCTGATAGTGGTGGTGATGAAGTATGACTGATGGTTTGTTGTTTAGAATGAAGCTGAAATCAGGTTTATGAAGCTAAGTTTAGGTCTGCTCTTATTTATGAATAAATTCAGTGCATTAAATTGTAGGAGTCTGCGTAACCTTTAAAACAACTACAGGATTACCCAGCTAATTAGTATGGTGTCAGGAGAGGGTAATATGATTTAGATGGAATTGGCTTGCTTAACTCCCTCTGCACAAAGTGTATTTGTGAACTTCAACTCTTGCTTATATAGAGGTTGAAAAGTCTCTTGGCAACAAGCTTCCAGTTGCAACTAGCACCTGTCCTGGCTAATTGGTATGCCCAGTTCTGGTACTAGAGCCTCTGGGGAGATTGTGTTTGAGTTCGACTTCAGGTTTAAACTGGAGCATAAATGTGAAGGGCCTTTGGGTTCGGGCTGTTGATTGAGAATGAAAAGGCAAACATAGAAAGAGGAAAGAGGGAATGAAACCTTGTGGATAAAATGGTGGTTCATTTACATTCGGATGCTTTTCATCTCAACTTATATATTAAAAATAGGATGTTTTATTTTGTTGCTCTATGGTAGCTCCTTTCCATATTTGCTGGCATTCTAAAATAAAGATAGAGGAAAAGAATGACCAGGACCTGAGATTATAGCGTTTTCTGGCGTATGTCTGCACCAAGGTCATTTATTGTAGACGTCATTGGTACCCTTTTTCAAAAATTTGTAGGCTGGTAGGTTTCCTGTCCTATGTGTTTCCATGCACTTTATTATAGTACATTCATTTGAACACTCATAAAGTTATTTTATAATTGTTTATATGTTTTCCTCTTCTGCTAGCCTGAGTTCTAGCAGTATGTGGTATCATTCATTTCTATTTCCTGGACCTAAAATGGTTCTGGGTATGTAAGTGTTTGAGCTGAAATGGGATTAAATTGAAAAATGGATTGCATTAGGTAGTTTATACTTTATCCTACTAAACATAATAGGTTGTCAGCAGCAGAACAAAAGGATATTGCCAGTTAGTTTTTATTGGGAACTTTCCCCCTCTTTTGCTTCCTCCTTGTCTCTTTTCAGCTCTTATTCTCTTTACCAGGGTGGAATTAAAACAAACATAAAGGCAGGAGATATTCGCTGGAAGGGAAGATTTCATAGTGGTTCTATGTTTGTGGACTTGTCTCTTCCCCTGCTTCTCCCTGTCCCCTAAAAACACACAGGCTATATTTTGTTCAGTTCTTTCCTCCATGGTACTGGTCCTCTTGGAGCTGCACAACAGATTGAAATAAAACCTTTGATATTTTAGAAAATATAATCTTGTAGGATTAAGCCTTTAGATGAACTAGTGACGACTATATACTAAAGCGTCTTAAGTAAGTGTGTCAATTTGTAACTTGAGTTTTGGGTAGTGCCTTTATATACAAATGTCTCATAAATTTTTTCCAAGAGCAATTTTTTGTTCTAATAGACTTGAGCAATACCTGCTTTTACACAGTGTTTCAAGCAGTTTTCAGAAATCAAGTCTACTGTTGTTTGAAAAATTTCCTTAAGTTACTGTGATTCTCAGGAGACACCCAGAAACATTCCCTAAATTAGCATATTAATCATACCTTGCATAACTCAGGCAAACAAGCCTGACCAATAAACGAAATTACTGGGATAGTCAGAAAGTTCTTGGCCCCAGCATTTAATCTTATAAAATCCAAGAATAAAAATACTTAGACTATTTTAGGGTATAGTTTGTGATTTTCTGATCTCAAGTTTTTTTCTTGCTGTGTGAGCCACTGGCTATTTGTCTCAAGTGGAAATAAGGGTCATGGTTAATATTAGACCATGTCAGAGGGCAATTTATTTTGTGACTTGTAGAGTAATGATTAGTTATTAGGGGCTTGAGGGGAGTTACAGCATTTACTACCTGTTGAGCTTGAGCAGTTCCTTGTTTCTGTCCCTAATACTGCATGCCCCTTACCCTGGATGTAATAACTTCTCAGTGTTCTTACTGATGAGCTGAGAAATTTTTTGGCTGACTGGTTTGAGATAGTGTGATTCAACAGTACAAATGGTTTATTTTTTGGTGGTGGTGGTGGTGGTAGGGGGTGAGATAAAATGTCCAATAAACATTTGATACATATTTTGTTGATTATGAAGTTTGGAGCTATTGCAGTTTCAGCTCTGCCATCCAGTATCTGTGTGTGATCTAGTGAAAAGTTATGTAGCTGTTCCCTTATCTATAAAATGGGAATGATAATACATACCTTGGAGAGTCTCTGTGAGAAATTACATAGAATATGTGCTGTGCCCAGCACTGGAGCCAAAAAAGTCATCCCATTCCCTTTTCCTTATTAATTTAGAAAAAGTAAAATATTTTCGTTGGTCTTTATGCCAATTGAGACTTAGGGGGTGACCTATCTCCTCCCCATTTTGGCATGACATGGCTTTTCATAGTCTCCACCAAATAACTTTTTGCTTGCTTAATGACATTGGCTTTGTTGGTTAATATCTTTTCCTGTTGGACAGGGAGTTAGTGCTTCCTGTACCCTTGTCCCTCTGGCTAGTTTGTTGGACACAATCAAGATTTTCCCTCCTGTCTTAACCTCAGATAACCAAAAGGAAAGGTAGTTAATGTTGCTAAGCCATATATAACATTTTCATGGCTTTTGAGCTGACATGACAAGTATAATTCTTTACTGCTTTTTAGCCTGAATTGAAGTTTAAGGATGTTCGTTTTCTAGCAGTTTGTTTTATTCTGTTCATGTCTAAGCTTAAAAATGTACGATAGCTTGATTATAATGTATAGAAAGGCCTACAGTAGTTATATTAGAAATTATGTTATTTGCTGTAAGATTCTTACTCATTTTAAATCTGATTTATCATGGATACACATCTGACTTTTTTCAAATAATATAGACATAGGTAAAGTTAGATTTTGATAGCATTGAAAGCTGTTGTAAATTGTTACTATTTGCTACTTCAAGTAACTGTGTAGAATATCTTGCTTATTAACTGTATAGTCACCCCTCTGTACCTGTGGGTTTTGCACCCAACAGTATTTTTTTATCTGTGGTTGGGAATCTGTGGTTGTGGACTGGCTCTATGCATTGTTCTGTGCCATTTTATATAAGGGACTTGAATGATTTTGGCATCCAAGGGGATCCTGGAATCAATCTCCCATGGATACTGAGGGATGATTGTAAGCTTAAAGTGCGTATTGTCATATTCATATATTTAAGTAGTATAGCATATATTAACTCTTTAGTAGAAACATTTCATACAAGAAAAGTAATTGTAAAAAATAATCTACATGGTTGACTTCATATTGAATACACTTTGGGCCTTTGGATTCTGATCCAGTGAAAAGTCCACTGTGGTCATTTTCTGTACTGCAGCATCAGGGGCTTGAAAAGGCTTCTGTGATTGGATTGGATTCTGAGTATGCTTTAATATCATAACATTAAGCCACTAGTAATCAAAATTATTTTAAAAATTCTTTTTCGCTCCTTTATTTTAACTTACGCTGTAAGGGAAAAAACACCACCACCAAGACTTTAAAACATCTCAGCTTTTCAGCCTGTATGTTTTACTACCAAAATTATAGTTAGAATGAATTTTATTAATATTTAGAACTCCTGATTAATGATGAGGTGATTTTGATTTTTGAAAAGCTACATATTTTAAGTTTGAGCAGCATCTTATGTGGAATTTTACATTTTATTTAATCTTCCTTCTTGGTAGTATAGTGCCACCTAGTGGAAATTTGTATCCCTTAATGTATGTTTCAGAATGTAGATGGAATGCAAGATGCGTTTTAACATGTTAAGAAAAAGTAGTTTGGAATGTTTGGTTGACTTGGAATTCTTTAGAACAATGATTGCTTTCCTAAACAAGATTATAGGGCAAATAAAATTCTTAGTAAGTGAAGGTTTAGTAGATGTTTTAAAATTATGAGCTCCCCAGTGTTAAGATGTTTCTTTTTTCAACAAGAAATAACCGACATTTATTTTCTTTATTAGTGGAGCTTTAATCAAAGCATATTATATTTCCATCAGTTAATATTAAAATAATTGTTGCCTTGTGGATCTTGTCAAAATCTCTCTCCCCTTCCCCCTGGAGTTTTATTGTTGTACATCTAAGCAGAATGTAGTGGAGTTTACATGTTATTTACACAATGTAGGTTTATTTTGAAGTAACAGGAGTAAAACACATTGGATGATAAATATTAATGAAATGATCTAAAGAAAAAAAATGTGCTACCTTGAAAATAACCTGATATAATTTAGACTTTTATCATTGGGATTTCTTACCAAATGATAAGATAAGCTCTTACTTGTGCTTACTTGGATATAAATAAAATTTAGGATTTTACCAATTGAAGAATTGACGGTTTCTTTGTCTTGTTATTAAATATGAAGAAGATCCCTAATTCTTTGTGAGGTATTCAGTGTACACATTTTTGGTAGCACTTGAGAAATATTTCTGTGTTGGGGTTGGACATTATGGGCAATCAAACTGGAATATGAGTATACTCATTTACTACAAAGAATATGGAGCCCTGGCCAGGGTGGCTCAGTTGGTTGGGCGTCATCCGGTGCACCAAAATGTTGTCAGTTTGATTTCCAGTCAGGGCACATGCCTGGGTTGTGGGCTCAATCCTTCATAGGGGGTGTGCTGGAGGCAGCTAATCGATGTTGCACTCTCACATCGATGTTTCTCTCTCTCTCTCCTCCCTTTCTCTCTCTCTCCTCCCTTTCTCTCTCTCTCAAAATCAATTTAAAAAATCTTAAAAAAAAAAAAAAATATTGAGAATTATCTAACCAGTTAGGGAAAGTAGTTCTGAATTATGTGATGTGCAGTCATTCAAGCATATTCATAATACCTTTATAGAGTCATGGATATTTTATAATGTTTTTATCTTATGATTCTTTCTTAGTTGCTGATGTATATTCACGATGAGCGGATTAGGAGAAAACTCCTTGGATCCACTGGTCCCTGATTCACGAAAACGCAAATTGCCATGTGATACCCCGGGACAAGGGTAGGCAGTTTATTTTCTGATGCTACATCAAGGTCTCTTCCCCTTACCCTTATTTTTTGGTTTAAAGATAACATTTTAATTTTCTGTTATTTACATTCTCTGGTTAGATATTTTTGGTTTTTGTCTTTGCTTAAATACTATTATTTTACTTTATAGTAAGTAGAGTAGTATGGCGATGAGATGGACATCTTTATGATGTAATAGAAGCTTTATTGTTGATTCAGATAGAAGTGAGAATATTATACTAACAGTGTGATACTGTAAGAAGCATTTCTCAACGGAAGAGGTAGGAGTTAGGAACAGATAAACAAGATTATTATAAGAATTTTAAATATCTTTTAGGAACGTTATTAGTTGATATTTTGTTATTTGTGAGGCTTCATCATTCGTTTCCTGAGTGCAGTTAGAAGTTTAAAAAGTAGAAATAAAATACTCTGTAGCCTTTTAAGTATTTTCCAAGGTCAGTATCATTTGAATTTTAACGTGATAGTTGCAAAACAAAGGCAATTTACAATTTATAAAACCTCATCATTAATACTTATCCCTAATTTCCAGATTGATGAAACTGAGGTTAACTCTTCCCAAGGCTACGGGGCTAACAAAAAGGTGGACTTGAATTTAGGTTTGCATGAATTTCTGCTATATTGCACTACCTCTCTAAGACAATGTTTTGATAGTTTCTATTGGCTGAATTGAGATTTTTTTTACATATGAAGATAATGGTGTTGTGTAGGGACTGATTCTGCTCACGATTCTTTTGTGATAGGTATATTCATGTTTCCTCCCCCCTCTCCCCCTTTTAGTCTTACCTGCAGTGGTGAAAAGTGGAGACGGGAGCAGGAGAGTAAATATATTGAAGAATTGGCTGAACTGATATCTGCTAATCTTAGTGATATTGACAATTTCAATGTCAAACCAGATAAATGTGCAATTTTGAAGGAAACAGTAAGACAGATACGTCAAATAAAAGAGCAAGGTAATACAAAGTAAGAAAAACACTCAAGTCTTTTAGAAGGAACTTAACTGTTTACATTTCTTTTTTCTACCTTGTTGCTTAGGTGGGGGCTCCTACTAATTGAGGCTAGCCTCTGTGGGAATGGACAAATGAGTTCACCAGTTTTATGCTTTAGGAAACTGTTAGCAGAGAATTGGAAGGCCAGTGTTGTTCTCCTTGTCAAATGTTAGCTCTTTTTCAGGAAGCCATGGGATAGTAGTATGTTTAGTAATGAAGGAAATTTAGGGTGTCTTTATCTTCTTCCCTCCTGGGTAACTCTGAAGTTTAATTTTAACATGTAAAAATTTTTAGCATTTTCTCATCAGAAAATATTGTGTATGTGCATATGCACGTGTGTGTGTGTTTCTCTTTGTGCCTGTCCTGGGGACTAATTTGAAATTGGATTTAATCTGTCACTGGTATATGTGCTCTTTGTAGTACTGCTGTCTGTCTTTTTAGGAAAAGCTATTTCCAATGATGATGATGTTCAGAAAGCTGATGTATCTTCTACAGGACAGGGGGTTATTGATAAAGACTCCTTAGGACCACTTTTACTTCAGGTAAGTATATGGTTTTAGCTATCCAGTAAGGTGTGTTGATTTTTAAAAAAATTGTTGAAATTTTGGTTAGGTAATGAGAACAAAAAGACAGGTTTCTTTTTATGAGACAGAATTCAGTATTTTGAATATGATCGTAAAATGCAGTTGCAAACTGAGAAAGCAAACAAAAATATACAGAGGAGCCCGGCCAGGTGTGGCTCAGTGGTTGAGCATCGACTTAGGTAGGAGATCGCAGTTCGATTCCTGAACAGGGCACATGCGTGAGTTTCAGTCTTGATCCCCAGTAGGGGTTGTGCAGGAGGCAGCCGATCAATGACTCCCTCATCATTGATGTTTCTATCTCTATCTCCCTCTCTCTTCCTCTCTCTGAAATGAATAAAGACATATAAAAAACAAAACAAAAAAAACACACAAAGGAGCAAGAGAGGAAAGGTAACCCAGAATTTCAAAGCTGATATTTGGGCATATTTTAGCTCAGACGTTTTTGTGCATTTTTGCATGATTGATCATATGGCATACTACAATTTTATATTCTTGAGGAAGTTTAAAAAATTTTTTTCCCCTTTTTTAAAAATTTCAGTTACAGTTTACATTCAGCATTATTTTGTATTAGTTTCAGGTGTTCAGCATCGTGATTAGACAATATACTTTACAAAGTGTTCCCACTAATATTTCTACTACCCACCTGGCACCGTATACAGTTGTTACGATATTGACTATATTTCCTATGATGTACTATATCCCTATGACTATTTTGTAACTACCAATCTGTACTTCTCAATTCCTTCACCTTTTTCACCCAGTCTCCTAAACCTTCCCTCTTCTCTGGCAGGAATTTTTAAGACTTAATGTGCATCATTTTCTGAGTAGTTGTCTTAAATAGATATGATTAACTTAGACCACTTACATAATGTTTCTCTTATTTGAAGTCAGGGCCTGAAGCCCTTCATAAAGTTCACTTGTCAACTTTTATGTTTCATCTAGTTTGCTCCTCTCTTTTTTAGCTCATTTCTCTTTGTAAATTCTTGTGCAGTGGTATAGTTCCTGTAGCCTGACTTGGTATTAGATGGACAAATGGGAAGCGCTGAGGTTGATTTTTTTCATTTTTAAAAGCTTTGAAGATGTGATTCTTCAAAAAGTAGGTTAGACATTAATTCAGATTTTATGTTGACATATTTTTCCTGTTTCTTCAAATTGTCTTTTTATTTTTTATACAACCCTGTAGTAATGGTGCTAATGTTGATAGAAATGGTGGCTGATAGTTGTTTGCAGTGATGGTTAAATCAACAATTTTTTTCAAATTCTACTTAGCACCAAGGCCGGTGTCTTAGTTTAAGGCTGCCCTAATAAAATATCACAGATTGGGTGGATTAAACAGCAGAAATTTCTTTCTTAAATTTTGGATGCTGGAAGTCCAAGATCAGGGTGTCAGGAGGCTTGGTTTCTTTCAAGAGAGATCTCTCTCCTTCACTTGTATAGATGGCTGCCTTCTAATTGTGTCCTCACATGGCCTTCTCTCTCTTTGTGCATCCCTGGTTTTTCTCTCTCTTGTAAGGACACCAGTCATATTGGATTAGAGCCCTACCCTTATAACTTCATTTAACCTGAAAACCCTGTCTTCATTGAGGGTTAGGGGTTCAACATGTGAATTTTAGTAGGGATATAGTTCATTCCATAATATCCAATATTAACATTATCCCACTTTAGGCATTGGATGGTTTCCTGTTTGTGGTGAATCGTGATGGAAACATTGTATTTGTGTCAGAAAATGTCACACAATACCTGCAATATAAGCAAGAGGACCTGGTTAACACAAGTGTTTACAATATCTTGCATGAAGAAGACAGAAAGGATTTCCTTAAAAACTTACCAAAATCTACAGGTAGGCCCTTAATGTATATTTTCTAAATAAGGTGAAAAAAATGTTTTCTTGACCATTTCTTAGAAAATTGAATATACCTTTTAGGAAGCCGAGTAATTAAATTGGTGTAGAAAGGCAAGTGGTTAATAGCAAAATTTTCAAATATGACCTTGGTGAATTTAGAATATGGTATACATTTCATATGACCAAAATATACAGTGAGATACCTGTTTTAATTGAAATTATTTCAGTGTTTTATGTACAGTAGTTTTCCCTTATCCTCAGGGGATATATTCCAGGACCCCCAGTGGATGTCTGAAAACGTGGGTAGTACAAGACCTTATATATACTATGTTTTTTCCCCCTATACATACACACCATTTTCACTTAAAGGAAGCATTTTATGTCATATGCCAGCGTCACTACTCTTGCGCTTTGGGGCCATTACTAAGTGAAGTAAGGGTTACTTGAGCACAAGGACTGCTACTGAGATACTTGACCTGATAACCGAGATAGCTACGAAGTGGGTAGAGTATATAGCGTCGAGATTTGTGGGACAAAGGGATGATTCATGTCCCGGGCAGCGTGGGGCAGGATGGCACACAGTTTAAAACTTATTAATGATTTATTTCTGGAATTTTTCATTTAATAGTTTTGGACCATCGTTGACCATGGGTAATTGAAACTGTGGATAAGGGGGAACTCTACTGTATTGCCACCTTGAAATGTTAATGTAGACCTTACTATGGAAAATGTGTGTAATGAGAAAATATAGCTTGAGTTCTTGATGATGGTCATAAACTGAATTGTCAACTTTTAAAATTTATTTTCCGAAGTTAATGGAGTAGCTTGGACAAATGAGACCCAGAGACAAAAAAGCCATACATTTAACTGCCGTATGTTGATGAAAACATCACATGATATTGTGGAAGACATGAACACTAGTCCTGAAATGCGCCAGAGATATGAAACCATGCAGTGCTTTGCCCTGTCTCAGCCACGAGCTATGATGGAGGAAGGGGAAGGTAAGAGTGATCACGTTTGTGATGTTTATGAAACAGCAGTCAAACTTGTAGTTTCATAATTTCCATTGTTATAATTCTTACTGAATTTCATGTCCTCACTCATCTATTGAACAGACATTTAATGGTTATATAGATTTCTTACCTGGTTGAATTTTATTGTAGATTTGCAATCCTGCATGATCTGTGTGGCACGCCGCATTACTACAGGAGAAAGAGCATTTCCGTCAAACCCTGAGAGCTTTATTACTAGACATGATCTTTCAGGTAAAAAACTTTGTGTATTGCTCTGTATTACTGTTCGTTCACTTAGAAAATTTTTAGAAAAGTTAACTATTTCTACAGTCTGTACTGTTAGACTGTTCCCAGTGTAATGAATGCTTTGCGTGATTATTTCCTGTATTTCTTACACAATCCTGAGAGAGATTCACTAAAAACCTTGGCATATAAATTGGGTGTATTTGACAAGAGGGTACCTGGCTCTCTCTCCAAATAGCATTTCCAATCAAAGATTAATATTTATTTTCTCTAACTTCAAACCCATTTTTCATAAAGAAACAAATTTTCAAAGACATGTTTAATGAGGATTACTGATGTAATTCTTGACATCAACATGAACTTCAATCTTGGACTGTCTTTTTTTGACCGTAGGGGTAAAGAATTAAAGCCAGTGTGTAGTTGATAAGGCACAATGATGAAATGAAAAACAGTGGTGATATTATCTGTTTTTACTTTTAAGGTCACTCTTACGATCATGTAAACTTAAATGGTGATGCCACAGGTTTATCACATGCTGCATCTCAGAGATGAGGAAACAGGCACAGTGACAGAGAGGTGTGTTACTTGTCCAAGATCATGGCTAATAAGAGGAGAATTTGCAACTGGATCTACTTGATGTCAGACCTGAACTGTTTGTTTAGTATCCACCATGTGGACCCTCAAGTAATTTGATAAAATGGAGTAGGTTTAAATAACCATACAACAAAACTATAGCTGTTTTATACATTCATACACACACACACACACACACACACACACAACATTAATGTAAAAAATAGCTATTTTCAGTCAACCATTTATGCCAGGCTCAGTTACTTTTCTAGAGGCTGCTTGAGATGAATTCTCACAGATACAAAAAAAGCAAACAAGTTATTTATATTATGAATTCTCTCAATCTGTTTACACTGATGAATATTACTTTATATTGAAAAGTTTTCTCTTACCTTGAGATAATCAAACCTTATGACAATAATTTTTATGTATTATGTTATCATTGGCAGTCTAAATGTTCTCCCTAAATAACAATACTTTACATCTTGCTGAAAATATGGAATAAAACATCTTTACCTAACCAGGTTAGGAAATAGAACCTTTAAAAATTCTCATTAGTATTTTCCCTTAATATAAAGCAATACATATCTGTTATTAAAGTTAGAACTTACCAAGCAAGGAAACCCAAATACTTTAATCTGGTTAACACCTGAGAGCCATCTTACTATAGGTATAGTTGGTACCTTCCAGTTGCTCTCTGCTCTTCCAGGGAGATTTGCACTCAGTCTAATACTTTTTATGGCCTCTGGAGAGATTTTATCTCCTCTGTCCCTAATGTGTTTCATTTAATCATTTTTTTTCTGAATATCTATTGTGTTTGCCATGTGGCTTTCAGAACTGAGTTCAGGGGAGGTGGTTGAGGACAGACCATTCTAATTCTTGGCACAGCAGCAAGTGTTCACTCTTTCTGGAATGCATTTGTCTCTTCTCCCTAATCACCGCCCCCTCCCCAATTAATAAGATTTTTATTTGTCACCATTAAAGATCTGAAGTTTAAACAGGTTCTTGGACTAGTGGCTCATATCCATCAGCTTATCCAACATCAGTGCCTTTTCAGCTTTTCCAGAACTGTCATTCACCATGAAGAATCATGAGTTTCCCAATCCAAACTTGATTTTCTTCATGTTTACTTTTCTCACAAATGCATCATGGAGAGGATAAACAGATCAGCAGATTTTTTCTGTGTCTTTCCCAGTCTGTCTGGAATCAAGTTATTGACCAATTCTTCCAAGTCATTTGTCTGCACATCTTTTTTTTTTTTTTTTTAAATTCTCACTCAAGGGGTGAGGATATTTTTTCCATTGATTTTCAGGGAGGGAGGGGGGAGAGAGAGAAACATCAATGTGAGAGAGACACATTAGTTGGTTGCCTCCTGCACGCCCCCGGGGATGGGGATCAAACGTGCAACCCAGGCATGTGCCCTTCATGGAACTGAGCCTGAGACCCTCTGGTTCAGCTCCATCAGTTCTTGCACAGGTTGACCTTCTAACCACTGAGCCATACTGGCTGTCTACAAATCTTGTGTTATGATTTCTGTCTTCTAGATTTGGTGGGCCTTTTGGTGCTGAGTATGAGAGGTTGTCTGGATCTGAGTATTGCATTTTTTTAGTAAAATTTGTGCAGAACAGACAAAAACAACCATCGGTAGTCTTGACTTCAACGTGAGCTTTAGTCATAGTCTGACATTTTTTGACCATGTTTCATATTTTGTCACAGAAATTCATGTCATGGATGTTGACCACACAGTTTTGGTCCTGGACATTGTCAGTAATTATTTTGAATTTTCTAAATGTAACTTAAACATTCTTTATATCAGCAAGGCTCACTTTAGTAGCACAGCACTTGAGACCATCAGAGGCAATTTTGGTTCGTTGAGTCCTTGTTATTAGTGTTTTCCCAGTATTTCTTATGTTGAATATAGCTGGTGCTTTCACATCATACCAGTCTTTTTCCAAAATGGATCAACCACTTTCTTCTTGGCTCTCTTTTTGCCACTTTTTGTAAGGTATTTGTTCCTGGAGCCTACCTGGTACTGCTCAGAACTTGAAAAGGCCTAGCCAGTTTTTAAGGACTATCATGAAACCTATAATTTCATAGCATATTTGAGTTGTATATATTTTGTCTCTTTAGTGTATTTGGTATTAAGGAAAAATTGTTAAAATTCCAGAGTTGTGGATATGAGTATTTGATTAACCCTACTTGTATAGATTTTAAGTGTCCAAAAATGAAGTCACCTCTCAGATGGGAAGAATGGTCCCTACTGTCTGTTTAGGCAGGTATTTTCTCTTGCTTCATAGTTGCAGGGGCAATATCATCAGATATGAACAATTTTACTGGTAGGTGTTATTTTTTTCCTTTTATGAAAATGAACCTGAGGTTATCTGGACATGTTACTTTCTGTACATTCAGAAAGTAGTAGGAGGAGTGTGATACACTGTTATAGTCTATATAGCAAAACATTTAATGTAAGACTTTACTGAAGGACTGTGCCCTTAGACAGAAAAGCTTTGGATATAGCAGAAATTTGGATCAGAGAAGGTGGAACAAGGATTTAGTGTCTTTATTTCTTAGTGCTAAGCCATGCAGTATGCAACGAGTAAATACTTGTTGGTTGGATTTAAATTCTTATTTTTTATTTAATAGGAAAACTTGTCAATATAGATACAAATTCACTGCGATCCTCTATGAGACCTGGCTTTGAAGATATAATTCGAAGGTGTATCCAGAGATTTTTTAGTCTTAATGATGGGCAGTCATGGTCCCAGAAACGTCACTATCAAGAAGGTAAATCATTTTTGATTCTTGATATTGCTTGGCATGCTATAAAGCAGAAGCACATACATGACCGTAGTTTTGTGCATGTGGGGTAGGGAAATGATTCTTGAGCATTCTTAGTTTAGCCTATTCATAATTTTGTTGTAGGTCCAGTCTTTCACTGGATTTTGAAAATATTGCATTTGAAGTATATTTCTTTTCTATATATACCTGTTTGTAATTGTAGTTATTAGTAACAGGATATTTCCCCCAACAGCTTATATTCATGGCCATGCAGAAACGCCAGTGTATCGATTCTCTTTGGCTGATGGAACTATAGTGACTGCACAAACAAAAAGTAAACTCTTCCGAAATCCTGTAACAAATGATCGTCATGGTTTTGTTTCAACCCACTTTCTTCAGAGGTAATGATAGTTTACTGCATATTCTCATAATAAGTGCAGCGATGTCCTCAAATGCTTCATTATTAATGTAAAAAAAGAGAAAATTCAACAAGAAAAAGCAAGAAGGATGTTGGATTTACCGAAGTGAGTTTAGATTCCTAGATTGTTTTCTTTAAGGTTGCATTTTAATGTGGAAATGAGTATTTGCTCATTAAATAATTACTTCCTGGGAAATCTGGGAAATGGGAAGGCTAGTAGATAAAAGAACATATAAAACCTGACTACCTCTGTTAGCTTTCATGCCAATGGTATATTACATTGCTCTAAGAATTGAATTTAAAAGTTGAAGGTAGACTTTAAGAATAGTTACTAAATGAACAACACCTGAAGAAGTATTCATTCATTCATTCATTCATTATCTTGAGTAGTTTGCTGCACATCCTGGTTAACTCCTAGGTGGGCGGCAACTCTAGTAAAGCACTGCTGAGATTTCAGTTAACATAGCTGTTGGCCCTTTGCTGTGCTGTGGTGGTGTTACTCATTTAGATTTTGTGGCTTATTAAAAAGTATGTCACTAGGTTAATAATTGATCAATATCTAGATTGGAATTGTTACTAGGTATAAGAATGATGCCTAAGAAATTAAGTTCCTGGGCACTTCGTCCTTTTTAGAAAATCTGATTCTGGGCTTTAATTCACACCTGTCAATTTTTTTCCTTTTTTGCAGGGAACAGAATGGGTATAGACCGAACCCAAATCCTGTTGGACAAGGCATTAGACCTCCAGCGGCTGGATGTAATAACTCGGTAGGTGGCATGAGCATGTCACCGAACCAAGGCTTACCGATGCTGAACAGCAGGACCTATGGCTTGGCTGACCCCAGTACCACAGGGCAAATGAGTGGAGCTAGATATGGGGCTTCCAGTAACATAGCTTCAATGAACCCTGGGCCAGCCATCCAGTCACCATCTTCCTACCAGAACAACACCTATGGTCTCAGCATGAGTAGCCCCCCACATGGGAGTCCTGGTCTTGGCTCCAACCAGCAGAATATCATGATTTCTCCTCGTAATCGTGGAAGTCCAAAGATGGCCTCACATCAGTTTTCTCCTGTAGCAGGTATTCTTGTTGGCATTTTCTTTTTTCTTTTTTGGTAATTCTTTCCATACCACTGTAATTCTTACGAAGTTAACTTATTTTATAATAGAAACTCTGAAGAGTTAAATGGTGTTTTGTTATAGCATTTGGCAGTCAATTATTTTTCTCACTTTTCTCCAAATCCAGGTGTGCACTCTCCCATGGGATCTTCTGGCAGTACTGGGAGCCACAGCTTTTCCAGCAGCTCTCTCAGTGCCCTTCAAGCTATCAGTGAGGGTGTGGGGACGTCTCTTTTATCTACTCTGTCTTCACCAGGCCCCAAATTGGACAACTCTCCCAATATGAATATAACTCAACCAAATAAAGTGAACAGTCAGGATTCTAAGAGTCCCTTAGGCTTGTATTGTGACCAGAATCCTGTGGAGAGTTCAATGTGTCAGTCAAATAGGGATCACCTCAATGACAAAGATAGTAAGGAGAGCAATGTCGAAGGGTCAGAGAATCAACGGGGTCCTCTGGAAAGCAAAGGTCATAAAAAATTACTTCAGTTACTTACCTGTTCTTCTGATGACCGGGGTCATTCCTCTTTGACCAACTCCCCACTGGATCCAAGTTGTAAAGATTCTTCCGTTAGTGTCACCAGCCCCTCTGGGGTCTCCTCTTCAACATCAGGAGGAGTGTCCTCTACATCCAATATGCATGGGTCACTGCTGCAAGAGAAGCACCGGATTTTGCACAAGTTGCTGCAGAACGGGAATTCACCAGCTGAAGTGGCCAAGATTACTGCAGAAGCCACTGGGAAAGACACTAGTAGTACAACATTCTGTGTGGAAGGAAACGTCAAGCAGGAGCAACTAAGTCCTAAGAAGAAGGAAAATAATGCCCTACTCAGATACCTGCTGGACAGGGATGATCCTAGTGATACTCTCTCTAAAGAAGTACAGCCCAAAGTGGAGGGAGTGGATAACAAAATGAGTCAGTGCAGCAGCTCCACAGTGCCTAGCTCAAGCCAAGAAAAAGATGCTAAAATTAAGACAGAAACAAATGAAGAGGTAATTTGTTTCTATATATTCCAGCTTAGTCATTGTGTTTCATCCTTGCATTTCTGTATTAGAAAGACAATGTTTTATACACAAATTCTAATCTTGTATTTTAGGTTTATTTAATGGAAGTTAATCTTGAGCTATCATTTCTTTGTAATTCTTTTGGGCATCAGTAAAGTGTATTATGATACAATTTAGAAATATCAGATGTGTGTTCTAAAATGTGACAGTAACTCATTACCAGCCAATTTGAAATTTTTTTTTTCAAATTTATTGTTGGAATGAGCAGATTTAAGGGCATGCTAGAAAGAAACCAGGGGGTAGGAATGGGGATTTGTATTAAGCAACACCATTTTGATTTTTACCTAAAATCACATTTTATGTACGTTCTATATAAGCACTTCCCAAACTCTGCTTGAGGAACACGATTCTGGGAGATGTTAATATTTGCCTGAGAAAATTAAAGTCTTGGAGAAGTCCTACTGTTAGGATGTCCGTTTGACTTTGTTTATGCTAGTATTCTCCAAATTTATTGACCAAAAGCCCCTTTTAAAGCACACCTATGAATACTGTGTTGAACATCAGCTTGTTGCTTTTATTATTAATCATACTTGTTTTCAGAAGGTATGTGTAGATGCAGGCATCTTTGTCTAATGACCCTGACTACTGTTAGCTGGAAAACATCCTACAGTTTGAGAATTAAACATCTACTGTAAATTAAGGAAATGCCCCTTTGAGAGCACCTCCAAACCCAGGGGTTTATCTTAGTAGTTTAACTGTTCTTTCAAGAAAGAAGACTGGGGGGTGGGGGGATGGTCATAATTAGCCAGACTTTAAGTTGGGAGTTATCATTTCATGTAACTGTTGTATTTTACTGGTTCCCATTTCATCTATTTTCTTTCCATGAATATGTTTATACCTGTGTATCTAGTAATGTACACAGGTTAATTTTTAAAATTTTATTTTCAGGGATCTGGAGATTTGGATAATCTAGATGCTATTCTTGGGGATCTGTCTAGTTCTGACTTTTACAATAATTCCATATCCACAAATGGTAGTAATCTGGGAACCAAGCAACAAATGTTTCAAGGAACTAATCCTCTGGGTAAGAAAGAACTGGGTTTTATTCTTGCTGCATTTTAAACTTTTCTGCATACTTGTATGTACTCTTACATTAAGACTAGGATCCAGCTGGCATATATAACTTCAGATTGCATACTCTGCCTCTCAGGTTCTTATACTAATTTATAATTATGTGTTTGTAAAAACTTCTGGGACATTTTCCTATTTTTAAAAAAATTCCTGTCCAGCCAAGTGTGGTTCAGTGGTTGAGTGTCGACCCCGGAACCTGGAGGGCTCATGCCCAGGTTTTGGGCTCGATCCCCAATAGGATACATGCAGGAGGCAGCCGATTGATGATTCTCTGTCATCATTGATGTTTCTCTCCCTTCCTCTCTTTGAAATAAAAAAATAAATAAATTCCCTTTTTTAAACTAATACGATGCTGGTAATCATGGCATGTATAGGAAAATGTTCATCTTTGCTTGGTCCAGATGAGTACTAGGTACTAGGGCATATATTTTTCTAGGCACAGAGTATTGGGTTAAAAAGCAACCAAAACTGTAGCTCAAAACCTGTCCTTTGATACTTATGGAATCTTGTCATTAATTATGAGACTTTTCTTCTTTGGTGTTTGCTATTTGAACACCAGCTTCTTTTCTATAGCCATGTCTTTCCTCGTTCATCAATTTAATACGGATATATTGTATGTATTAATTGAAAAAGAATAGTTAACAATTATCTGAATGAAGGTTATTCATTTTCAGTGGCCCTATTTCCTAAACTGAAATGGATAATCAGATTAATGAAATAGACTGGAAAAAAGAAAAAGGTTAGGAGGAAATTTTATGTTTCAGCGCTTGTTTGATTAGAAGACACTTATCTGATTACACTTAATTGTAAAATTCTAACAGAGATGCCATTTAATAAGTAGACATAGGTGAAGAACCTTCAGCAGTTTGAAACATCAGTAACATTTTCAGGATTAAAGTGAATCAGAATAGGAATGACTGTAACAGGCTACAGATCAGTGCCTACTACGTCAGCCAATACTGAGATTCTTGTTTTTACTGTGTTTGGAATACAGGATTTTTTTTTTTTACTTAGTCTTTATATTGTAAAGGATGACAGTGTTTGTTTTTAGTAAGAAAGACATTGTTGGGTGGGTGGTATTGGTATTTATGTCTTCTACTTGATTATGTACCAGATCATCAGAGGATATTTATATGTATTGTGCTTCTATGTTTTCAACAGGTTTGAGGAGTCCACAGTCTGTGCAGTCCATTCGTCCTCCATACAACCGAGCAGTGTCTCTAGATAGCCCTGTTTCTGTTGGCTCAAGTCCTCCAGTAAAGAATATCAGTGCTTTCCCCATGTTACCAAAGCAACCAATGTTGGGTGGGAATCCAAGAATGATGGATAGTCAGGAAAATTATGGTTCAAATATGGGTATGTTATTTCTAATTAGTATTTGTGATTAAAATTTTCTTTGGGGAAAAGCAAATTGAACACTTAGAGCCATTTAAGTAACTGGGATTAATAGGTTTTTGAATAAAAGCAGCATAATGTTTCTTTCATGAGTATTCTGTTCATTTATTCTATGTCTTGGTTATTTAAACTCCTTTAGAAGGCTTTTGATCTAAGACATTTTCTAACCTGTAATGGATTCATACTGGCCCATGAAAAATGTCTTAATAGTTAGCTAGTCCTATTCTTAGGATGACAAAGCACTTTTTTTGTAATGGCTGATGTGTATAATGACTGTACCTAGATGATATAAGAAGGATTTTATTATAATATGGAAAAGACCTAATAATTTCTACCTGTTGTAGGTGGACCAAACAGAAACATGACTGTGAATCAGACTCCTTCCTCGGGAGACTGGGGCTTACCAAACTCAAAGGCCAGCAGAATGGAACCTATGAGTTCAAACTCCATGGGAAGACCAGGAGCGGATTATAATTCTGCTTTACCTAGACCTACAATGGGTGGCTCGATGCCCACCTTGCCTCTTCGGTCCAATAGCATTCCAGGTTCAAGACCAATGTTACAGCAGCAGCAGCAGCAACAGCAGCAGCAGCAGCAGCAGCAGATGCTTCAAATGCGTAAGCATCCCCTTCATGAAAAATGAAATTAGATATTTTAGAGTAATTTTTGCTATTGGCTTATTTGAAAATTTATTCTTTCTTTCTTGCTTCTCCAGGGCCTGGTGAAATTCCCATGGGAATGGGGGTCAGTCCTTATGGCCCAGCAGCACCATCTAACCAATCAGGTTCCTGGCCAGATGGCATGTTGTCCATGGAACAAGGCCCTCATGGGACTCAAAATAGGTGGGGGGGTTATTATATGACTCGAGTAAATGTTAGCATTGGATTACCTAGAAAAGGATCAGAGCACAGGAACAAACCTAAAAGAGGATGAGAAAAACTGTAATTAAGTAATCTGTTGCCATGTGGGCATTTCTTGGATAATTATATGTAAAAACGAGGCTGAGGCACCAAGCAATGGCATTCATGGGAGAGGGAGGAGACGGAATTATATTGTTCAGCTACCAGGACTCTTGAGTGGTCAAACCTGAGAGCCTCTGTGAGCTAGTTGTCTCTCATAATGTTCTAATTCTCCTCCATGAAGAGGGGGGTAAATTAGCACCATTTTTATAAGGTAAATGGTGTTCAGAGGATAAGCCTAGTTTTTATGAAAAATTAATTTTTAAGGATTGGATAATTCTTCTTAAAAATTATTTAAAACATTTAAGGGATGATGGTGATGGTGAACTGTATATAGCACTCTTTTGTAAAAGAGAGTGGATTATGTTTATATTTTATTTTTATTTAGCTTGGTCGGTAATAACTCATTTGCATGAAAGAAGCTACCTGTCAATGTCAATTCTAACTTGAATTCTATAATATGTTAAGCTAAGAAAAAAATGAATTGGTCTTTTGAGTAGTTATATAACCACATGAATTTATTTTTTATTTTTTTAAAATGTTTTTATGGATTTTAGAGAGAATGGTAGAGGGAGAGAGAGAAACATTGATCAGTTGCCTTCTGTACCCACCCCGACCCACCCCAATTGGGGATCGAACCTGCAAACTGGGCCTCTGTGCTGACTGAGGATTGTATCAGTGACCTTTACATGCACCGGGACAGTGCTCAACCAACTGAGCCACATCAGCCAGGGCACCACATGAATTTATTAACTTGAGTGCTTCTTTACCCAGTAGAGAACAAATAGTTTCATCACAGAATTTTTTGGGTCAGGAGAAATGTCTAGCTCCATGCCCTTTTAATGTGCTTGAGAACTGTGGCACCTTGCTGTGATGTATGGAGTTTGTATTATACTTGTCACTGCATGAGCTCTTTGGGTCAAGTATAACAAAGTTATTTTAGCAGGTTACCAGGCTCAGTTCGATAGTGCATCATTTCTATCCTTTTTTCCTGTTCTTTTGTTGATTTTTCAACTTATATGACTATTACCACCTCTATTCTTGTAGCGTCTTGAAAACTGCATCCTCCATTCCCAACCCCAGTCTCTGCTGTCCCCCAAATGCCTAGGGGTCTAGCAGTTACATTTTGATGATTAGAGGGGAGAAGCCTAAGCTAGATATGATGATTGAAGATGGCCTCATAAGTTTAAAATTGTGGGCTTTAAATTTAAATTAAAAAAGATATGTATGCTTTTATTGATTTCAGAGGAAAGGAGGGAGAGAGAGAGAGAAACATCAATGATGAGAGACATTCATTGATCGGCTGCCTCCTGCATGCCCCCTACTGGGGATTGGGATTGAGCCTGCAACCTGGGCATGTGCTATGACCAGAAATTGAACCGTGATCTCCTGGTTTATGGGTCGACACTCAATCACAGAACTACTCCAGCTGGGCTGTGGGCCTTAAATTTAAATTGATACCATTTGCTAGTCTCTGCTACTCAGTTGGTATTTATACTTATAGTATTTGAGTTATTGCATATTAAAATATTATGTATAGTTATTGTGATTATTTTTTATTTTGAAGAAGAAAAGCAACATTGTAATTGCAAATCTCCTTTTAGGCCACTTCTTAGAAATTCCCTGGATGATCTTCTTGGGCCACCTTCAAACCTAGAAGGACAGAATGATGAAAGAGCATTGTTGGACCAATTGCACACACTCTTGAGCAACACCGATGCCACAGGCTTAGAAGAAATTGACAGAGCTCTGGGCATCCCTGAACTTGTAAATCAAGTAGGTAGCATTAACATGGAAATCGAAGTATGTGTGTGCACATCCTTGAAGCCATGCACAAGACCGCCTGTGTTACTTGTGTTACATTACTACCTTCATGTATACCAGCATTAAATTGAGAAAATGTACTTTATAATTGTGATATTACTTCCAGCAACCTATTATTTTATAAAGATGCCAGATTTTAGGCAACTATAGAAAGGATCCTAATAAAACTACTGTGTAGTTTTAAAAATGTTGCTTTTTACTTATGTTAGTTAAGTCACATAACTTCTTTTCTTTTTGTTAATCCTCACCTGAGGATATTTTTTCCATTGATTTTTAGAGTGGAAGGGGAGGGAGGGAGGGAGAGAAACATCGATGTGACAGAGACACATCAATTGGTTGCCACCTGCACACGCCCCCCAGCCGGGGCAGGGGATCAAACCTGCAACCCATAAGGTATGTGCCCTTGATTGGGAACCTGAGACCCTCTGGTGGGCAGTCTGACATTCTGATCACTGAGTCACGCCCGCCAGGGCATGATGCCCTATCTTGGTGTGGCTCTCGTTTCATTCATTCTGCTATGTATTAGATGCACAGATAATTGCCTTTGGTTTGGGGGCATTTTCTTGTATAATTTCTTTAATAATTGTATCTCTTCTGTTTTTTGTGATCTTTCTTTCTGGGGTATCTGTTGACATGTTGGACATTACATTGATTCTGTGTTTTTTTAAATCTTTGTTTTTAAGTTTCTTTTTATTTGTTTGAGGCACTAATGTTGGACGCTTTCATCATCAAATATCTGGTGATCCTGGACTACCTTTTTATACTTAAGAGTAATATATTGAAAAGGCAGGATCAGTCTTATTTCAGGACTACCCAAATTGCAACATGTAGATTTGTTCTCCCCCCCACTCCAATATAGTTTTTCTAGAGAAGATCCTCCATTTCTTGCCTGGGTTTTTTTTTTTTTTTCTTTCTTTTAAATCCTCACCTGAGGGTATTTTTTCTATTGCTTTTCAGAGAGAGTGGAGGTGGGGTGGGGGAGAAACATTGACGTGAGACAGACACATTGGTTGCCTCCGCACATGCCCCAACCAGGGCGGAGTCTGCAATCGAGGTATATGCC
Source organism: Miniopterus schreibersii (assembly GCF_964146895.1). NCBI lineage: Eukaryota > Metazoa > Chordata > Mammalia > Chiroptera > Miniopteridae > Miniopterus > Miniopterus schreibersii. The sequence goes on along the minus strand of NC_138110.1, from coordinate 51,253,458 downwards.
CTTGGCCGAAATCAAACCCGGGACTCTTCAGTCCACAGGCTGATGCTCTAACCACTGAGCCAAAACGGCTAGGGCTGGAAATTTTTTTTATTGCCTGGTTGCATTTTGGGCTAGAGTAGTGAGTTTACAAAATTATAAAATTCTACGAGAAATTGTAAATATATAAGATTTTCTGTTTTCAGCCTCTGCCCTGTTTCTACCCTCTCTTGTGCTTGGTGTCCCTGAACCCAGGCACTTAGGGGAGTAGGTTAGGTAGAAGGTACAGCCCCTTGAGTGTGTGGAGTTCGGGAGCAGGAGGTAGTTGGCCCCCCCTGCTCTATGCTCAGACTCCTAACCAACCATCTGTGTGAGCACTGTGCCTGACCCTCTGCTGTCCCAGTGGAGTCTCCCATTGACTACCTGGGAGACATTTGCTCAGTTCTTGTGTGTTTTCCTCTTCAAGCACATGGGTCTGTTTCTCTGCTCTGTTGAGTTACGCCTCCCTTCTCTTTTTGTCTTTCAGATGCCTGTTGACCTATTTGATCTCGTTAACCGTCCTTATTCTCATTATTTTGTGGTTAAATACTACCTTTTTATTTGCTGTCATTTTAGTAGGGTTAGCAAGAGAAAATTGTTAAATGTGCACGATCAATTTGCTATGTTAAACTTACAGTATTTTTTACTGTATAAATTGTCTTTATAAGAGGTTATCTCCGATTTCTGTCTGGAGAAGGGAATTGGTATGATGGGACAAAGTAGAAACACAGATGCAAATTACTACAAGAGCCCTGAGAGTTGTCTTGAAAAGGGTCGTGGCAGTGGAATGGAAAGAAGGGTACAACATATGCCATGGAGGCAAAGCTGACAGGACATAGTGGATCATGTGTGCGTGCATGTGCATACACACACTTGGCAGGGAGAATGGGAGAATCAAGATTGCCAACTTAGTTCGGGATGAACGGTTTCGGCCATGTACAGTATTGTGATGCAGAAGAGATTGGAGGAGAATCAGGCTTTTGGGGGCGGGGCTATCGGGAATCACAACTTCTGTTTTCTGCATGTTAAGTTTGAGATGCCTGAGACATCTAGGTAAAGATGTTAAGTAGGCAGTTGCATAAGCAGAATTAGAGTTCAGAGACATTTGAATTGGAAGCAAAAAAATTGCCAGTCGTCGCTAGTGGATGAGAGCATCTAAGTAGAGAATGTAGTGAGAGAAGAGAAGAGGGCTAACATTCCTCCAGGGAAAGACCAGAGAGGTGGGCGAAAACCCAGTGTGGTGTCACTGTGCAATGGGGTGAAGTATGCTTTGAGGCGAGCCTTGGTGAGGGTGTGGCCTGCACACGTGGCATTCTCTACCTGTGGATAAAAAGATAAAGGCAAATGTACCTGATAGGCTCTTCTTGTCTGAGCATGGCAGGCTCTTCCCTCCTTCAGAATATTTATTTGTACCTCTTTTTCTGTCATCTCCTGGACATTATTTTGTACACATCCTTAGCAGAAGTGATATCTGGCACATAACAGGCACTTAATAAGTAAATACTTGTTGAGTGAAGCCAGCCTGCCCTCCGCTGACAGTAGTGGATGACCACCTTTAGGTGAATACACTCCAGGGGCTATGAGCTTTTGTCGATTTACCTGTCTCTTCCAAAATCACCTGTTGCAAACTTCATAAATTTCCTTTTACAAATTACATTAGAAATGACTAAGCATAGTGATTTTAATTGGTTTGTTTTATATATGCCATGGGAGGTCCATGTTGGTACAGAAATCTAGTCCGGAACAAATAGTATTTCTGCAGGTACTTAATACATTATATTTGGTTCAGAAAATAAGTTTGAGTGTCTGTCTGTGTGAAACCTTGTGCTAGGCACCTAGGACACAGCCATGAAAGATGGGGCATGGTCTGTGTTCTCATGGGACTTCAGACAATAAACTTGATTTTGCTTTTGGAGTTCTGCAACATCATTGTTCACATATATTAACTTTATTTTTCACCTTCTCTAGAGCATATGATTTCAGTTGCTTTCCCAGATGTACTTCACTGTTCATTTATGTGTTTGATGTTTAAGGGACAAGCTTTGGAGCCCAAACAGGATGTTTTCCAAGGACAAGAAGCAGCAGTAATAATGGATCAGAAGGCAGCATTATATGGGCAGACGTATCCAGCACAGGGGCCTCCAATGCAAGGAGGCTTTAATCTTCAGGGACAATCACCATCTTTTAACTCTATGATGAGTCAGATGAACCAGCAAGGCAGTTTTCCTCTCCAGGGAATGCACCCTAGGGCCAACATCATGAGACCTCGGACAAACACCCCCAAGCAACTTAGAATGCAGCTTCAGCAGAGGCTGCAGGGCCAACAGGTAACCATTCACATGCTCTGCTTTGGCTGAAGCTGCTTTACCTTTGGCCTCCTCAATTGTTTTTAGACTGTGTTCTTCAGGGCTCATGTCACTGGCTCTCCATCCCTTGTCAACTAAAGGAATTCCTTTTGTTTTCACTTCCATGTAACATTTTGTTTGTACAGATGGTTTCTTGTTAGGGGTGGTGTGCTAGAATTAGGTATGTTTTTATAAGAATAGTCAGTCCAATGGACAGGTTAAAAAGTCAGTGCCAGAGAGGATTGCTTTTGTGGGAGAAAAGTATTTCTTGATGACTTTGTAGTCCTGGAAGTAGATAACTTCTATTTTTAAAAAAGTCTTTAATAGTAATAACCAAATATTTAAACCTTATTGATTTCAGCATTCTTAAAAACTTTATTTAGAGAGAAACATAGATGTGAGAGGGAGACATTGATCGGCTGCCTTCTGCACGACCCCTGCCAGGGATTGAGCCTGAAACCCCAGCATGTGCCCTGATTGGGAATCGCACTGGCAACCTTTTGCTGCACAGGGTGACCACACTGGCCAGGGCTCAGCGTTCTTTTTATGTAACTGCTGGTTTCTAGATATTTTATAAAACTTGAGCTCTCTTTTAATATGCCAAGATAAGATATTTTTCTCAGTTTCCTTAATCCCCAACAAATATTTTAAACTTATTTATATTTGCATCGTGGGTGTGCTGAGTTATCAAATGCGTCAGGCTGAACCGTATAAGCAGGCAAGCGAGTTTAGAATCCAAGGAGCCAGAGATGCTTCTAGTGTATGAGTATTCCTAAGAGTCAGTTTTTAGTACTTGGGAACTGTGTTAATGTGCTCATGGTGTCATTTTACTTTTTATTTCTTCCCAATAAAATTTACCTAGGGAAAGGTAGTAGAGGAGGTAGTTTATTCAGTGTTACTCAGACCAAGTTAAAGCTGTTTCCCCAGTGGCCTAAATAATCCCTGAGAACATTTGACTTTACAAATCCTTTGAGTTCCTGTTCTAGATATTCTTTAAGCTGCAAAATTGTACTTTTACTTCTGATACCAAACAACAAAGCTTCATATACTTGCTAGCCAAGAACTTTTCAGCATGACGTTTGTGAAATGTGAAAATGGACTGGTTCAGCTTAGATGTGATGACTTAACCAGGTTAATGGGTTTGGAATACCATCGTGACTTCACTGGGTGGTGTTGAGGATTTGGAAAAGTATTTTGGGCTTATTAATATGTTCCATTTGCATCCTAACCAATCTATCTGTCTCTCCAGTTTTTGAATCAGAGCCGGCAGGCACTTGAAATGAAAATGGAAAACCCCACTGCTGGTGGAGCTGCAGTGATGAGGCCCATGATGCAGCCCCAGGTGAACTCCCAGGTAAGAATAACAAGTTTCTCTATGTTCAGTTTCACTGTCCTATGCCTAGCACAGGGTCTGGCGTGGCCTGTGGTTGGCTCTCAGTAAATAGTTGTTAAATAAAGTAATTCCAGATTTCTGGGTAAGAAACCATCTCATGGTCCTCTCACACTTTTTCTTTCATTCTTCTCTTGCTGGTGACTGGGAAGAATCAGAAGAGGAGAGGTTCTTTTATTAACACCACTGATTCGTGTTTTTAAAATTAATTCCCATTTGTGATCAATCACTGTGTTGTGAAAACAGCTATTACTTCTTAGGAATTTAAGATAATCTAGAAACTTTTCTCTGTTCTTGGATTATGAAACCATATGCTCCCTGGGCAACATTTGAAGTTGTAAGAACAATAAAGAAGAAAATAAATAAAACATAATCTTACTCTTCTTATAATCTCTGAGATGACATCTCTTTCCCATAGAGGAAGGGATATTAAAGTTCTTTCTACCTCCAGTCTAAAGTGGAGACTGTATTAAGGTATTGTCTTAATGTGCACGAGGCTGGTGATACCACAGAAGTCCTTTACTGTGGTCTGAAATGTTACAATTATTGTTCAAAAACAGCTGAAATGCCTAGTTTTCACTGTCTTAGGTCCACTTGCAAGAACTGATATCTGTATTTTCTTGATAATCAGACATCCTGTATAAGCTAAGCTAGGGTGCCCTCCAAAATGATAATAAAAGCTTGCTTTTGAAGATGGTCTCTCCCAGCTGGTAGAACACAAACCAGCTTCCTTGTTAAGTGCTTTGTCACCTCCTGAACTTCAGGTAGCTTCTCCTTACCCTCTGCCTCCTCTTTCAGAGGTTTAAAGAGATCGTAAGATTTTCTGGGGTGGATTCCTGCTTTCTGAGTATAACCCCATATTTTTTTATTTTCTCCCCTTCTTATTTCAAATCCCCCTTTCCCCAGTACACTCTCAATCCCGTCATTTTTCATCATATAGCTCTATTTCATAATTTCTGAAAAGTTTATCCTCAAAATCTACTCTAAGTAGTCTCTCACTTTGAGGAATGTTTTCTATTTAAAGCTTGACAACTGTCTGCTTTCAGCTCCTGACCCCCAAGTTAATTTCTAGGTCCCTATTCTGCAAATATCCACCCTCCTACCCCCCTCCAATAGCCAGAATGCCTTTACCAAGATGAGAATTGTGCATTTTTCCTTTTTTTGTAATTGCCAAGAAAGGCATTGGGTGTTTTTTTTTCTGATACCTAATATATTGTGGGGGTACTATATGCATGAAATTAGCTGTTTTTTCGCTATTATGTGTGTAATTGAATTTTTTCTTGGGTATTAGCAGGGTTTTCTTAATGCCCAGATGGTTGCCCAGCGCAGCAGGGAGCTGCTAAGTCATCACTTTCGACAGCAGAGGGTGGCAGCGATGATGATGCAGCAGCAGCAGCAGCAACAGCAGCAGCAGACCCAGGCCTTCAGCCCACCCCCTAATGTGACTGCCTCCCCCAGCATGGATGGGGTTTTGGCAGGGCCTGCCATGCCACAGGCGCCACCCCAGCAGTTTCCATATCCACCAAATTATGGTAAATTTGATAATGATAATGTCTGTCCCAAAGTAATATTACTAAGGACATAAGATTGACTAGATCTGTTGCATATTAAAAACAAGTACAAATACTGTTCACTCCGTTATTTCATAAGAAAAATGAAATTAATTCTCAGTGGTTAGAGCATCAGCCTGTGGACTGAAGAGTCCCAGGTTCGATTTGGGCCAAGGGCACGTACCTTGGTTGCAGGCTCAGCCCTAGTTGAGGCGCATGCAGAAGGCAACCAATCTATGTGTCTCTCACATCGATGTGTCCGTCTGCCCCCCCCCCCCCCATTCTCTCTGAAAAGCAATGAAAAAATATTCTCGGGTGAGGATTTAAAAAAAAAAAAAAAGAAAGACAACAGAACAAAAATGTCTACTGCACTGCACAGATAATTGTAATTGTAATTGAGGTAGATGGTCTGTCATAGTTGAGTATTTTTTTTCCAGGTCTTGTTTTTTCAGCTCTCCATATCTTAATTTGGAAGGAAAACTACCAGGTGTCATTGTGTTTCCCCCATTATGTCTCTAGTCTCTGAAGGCTTGGTCAAATCAGAGAAAAGGGTGTGTTGTGTGGGCTTTTGAGTTCCTATTACTTGTGAGTGAGACACACTAATTATAATAATGCTTATACCTCTTGGAGGTAGTGGTATCTACTGAGGAGTTTACATTTTAGGATGCATCCCTGCCCACTGGGGACAAAAGCTCTTCTGCCCTCTATAGAGGGACAGAGTGATGTGAGTAGTATAATACGGCGTCCCTTTTATACAGAAAGCTCATTGAACTACCCACCCTTCATGTGATCTTGGCAGTGTGCTTTTCTGCAGCAAGCCTGTTACTCTAGTTGGCATCTTGGTGAGAAGAATAACTGGCAGTTAGCAAGCAGCCTGTAGCAATCTGTCTTATACTTCTCACCTTCCCCTGCTTTTAAAAAAGAACATAAAATTACTATAGAAAGCTGGTATTCTAAAGAGGTAGCATTTGAGCATTGTAATTTCTTCTTTCTTTAAAGGGATGGGACAACAGCCAGATCCAGCCTTTGGTCGAGTGTCCAGTCCTCCCAATGCAATGATGTCATCAAGAATGGGTCCCTCCCAGAATCCTATGATGCAGCACCCTCAGACTGCACCTATGTATCAGTCCTCGGAAATGAAGGGCTGGCCATCAGGAAACTTGGCCAGGAACAGGTGAAGAACAAGGACTTCAAAAGTCATTGGTGTTCTAGTGCCAAAAGTTCAGGAGAGCTCTGTATTTTTGAGTTAAGCCTGTTTGGGTGGAGAGATCAAAAGGCCTGGGTTCACATTAGAAAATGTTGTTTGGCTCATCCATTTTGTGAATCCTTCCTCTCATGCATTTATCCATGAGACCATTGAATACAGACAGCTGAGAAAAGTAGAGGGCAGGCTGTCAGGGAGTTTTCTCTCTAATGTTGTTCTCCGCTTAAGTACAGTGACATTTGGCAAAACTGTGATAGTCTCTGTGTGCATGTCCTGTGCTACTAAAATGACCCAGGGGCTAATTTCATACTTCCTTTGCAGCTCCTTTCCCCAGCAGCAGTTTGCCCACCAGGGGAATCCTGTTGCAGCATATAGTATGGTGCACATGAATGGCAGCAGCGGTCCCATGGGACAGATGAACATGAACTCCATGCCCATGTCTGGCATGCCCATGGGCCCTGATCAGGTATGGGGATCTATTCTTTCTCAAAATGTTTTTGTTTTCTGGAAGGAACCAAAGCCTCAACTGTAATCTAAATTCCTAGGTAGATTTTTAATTTGGATGTAAAACTTAAAATACAGTCATTGAAAAAATTTTTGGTTTGAAGGCATTGGACCATTAGATACTTTTGGTAATTTGAGATCTAAGGAATCTGGCTCAGTCAGCCAGAGCCATGTTGCAAGCCATCATAGACACATGGATTCTTTTCTCTTGTGCAGTGTTTCACTCATGTTTCTTCTGGTTGCTAACAGAAATACTGCTGACATCTCTACACCAGGACCTCCAAAGAAATCACTGTACAAATGGCACCGCACTAGGATTATCGGGAGTAAGGAATCATTGTTCTAGGCAGCCAGCTTTGAAGAAAGGACCAGCTTTCATCTCCACAAGGGTATTCCAAGTGATGTCATTTGAGTAGGACTGGATTTTAAGCTGAAGTGTGATAGCTACCTTTTCTTTTTCCCCCTATGTATCATGGTGTTCAAAACAAATAGTTTTGGCGTTCTGCTTCTTAGAGATATGGTTCTGGAGGGACCGGAGTGTTACTGATTGCAAAACTCTCCCGTGTCCCTTCTGTCTGCCTGGCTATTCAGCCTTTCAAGTATATATAAGTGGTCCAGAGAACATTGGAGAAACCACGAGCGATGAGAGCATCTGGTTTCTCTAGTTGCAGCAGCATTGGAGGAAGAGCATAGTCCCAGCCCTCATTTGTTTCTGTCACCACTAGGCAGTTCTGCCCCATAGGGTTGGCATTTGAGTCTTCCTCGAATGATAGTGTTGAGTTGCTCCAGCCCTATTCTCAGTTGTCCTAGGCTTTAGCTGGATTTTCACTTGTTCCTAATGTTTTGTCACACTTCACCTCCAGGAATTCTCCTTGATATCAAATGGCCTTGTAGAGGGGGAAATGAGATGACAGTATTTAATGCAGCAGTAGCAATTTCTCACATGCTAACGTGCCGCCGAGTGCACTTTATTTAAAAAGTAGTGGATAAATGCAATATTCTTGAGGTCTTGAGGAATGGTGAACCACATTCCTGGTTTTTGTCTAAGCTGTTGGATAAGAACTATGATTTTGTTGAAAGTACTGGTGTCACCCTTTGCCTATATGGTAGAGCAATAATGCTTTTTGAAAATAAACTGCAGAAAACCCAAGGCCAGGTACTGCATTCTGAATCAGAATCTCGCAGTTTGTGAATAGATTTGCTTTTGTAAATATAACCTTTAAGATATTATATTATGTAAAATATGTATATACCTTTTTTGTAGGTTACAACAACTCATTTTTACAGAGTTTGTGAAGCTAAATATTTAACATAGTTGATTTCAGTAAGCTCAGTGTGGTGAGGTTACAAACAGAAGAGACATCCCCTGAATTTTGTGGCCTGGGGGAGAGGACAGCAATCCAAAGCTTTTCCTTCCCTCTAGCCTTAGATGCCTCACTCTTTTCAGTCCCTTAATCTAAAAGCTTTTTAAAGAGATCATTTGTTTAGATGTAGGCATTTAAATTTTTTAAAAAAATTCTTCTACCAAAACTAAGCACTTTGTTAATTTTGGGGGAAAGAATAGACATGGGGAAATAAGCTTTTAAAAAAAGGTATCAAGAATTAAAAAATATCAAGCAATTTGATTTTAAAAAGAATCTTGGATTTTAAGCTGCCCATAAATAAAACAAAAGCAATTCATGTTTTGTTTTTTGTTTTTAAATTGAATATGGCATCTTTTTGTCCACTTTGAGGATTGTGCTAAGGTTTTGGTTACCAGGACCTAAATCCCAATTGAGCTCTCAGGAGTAGAATCCTTGATGTGTGGTTTCTAATGTCTGCTCAGCTGTCTTGCCATTTACTAACATGATGTTTTCACCATCCCTGAGAATAAGAAATGTCCTGGTTATTTCGTAAAGATTCAGCCCCAAGAAGTCACTTTTGTGTGATTCAGAGCTGTAGTCTGAGCGCCTTTGCACTCCCTCCCTCTGCTACCTACCCCTGCCCTTGTCAGCTGTTGCCACTCCCTGACACTTATTCTGGTCGGTTGGGAATAGGGAAAAAAAAAAAAAAAAAAAAAATCAAATTTAATTCCTTGTATCTAGTTTACTTTTATTAAGTTCAAACAATTGAATGAAATTGGGTTTTTGGAATATCTATGAATCTCAAATGTCTCTGCTAGCCTTGGTGTCATTTCCTAGCAATAACTGAGAGCCAGTTAATTTTTATTTCACACACGTTTAGCTAATCTTTCTAGGTGCCTCTTGAAGGTAAGATCATTTCATTTCTTTGACTTGCTTATGAATAAGTGAAACCTGTATTTCTAGAACCACCATTAGAGTGGATTTGAGTCCAACACCTCATCCCATCTAAGATTGTAAATCCATCAACTTCCATCATAGTGGCCTGTACTTTTCAGATAACATATCCTCCTGTCTGGAGATGGAGACATAAGAAAGAGTCTCTGTCTTTTTAGGCACAGTTGTGTTAGGTGTGTCTGAACCTTGTTTCAGTCGTGTGTGCATGGGGAGAAATAGAGTGGTGCTCTTACCTTTTTCACTTTTAAAAATTAAGAACAAAACAAAAAGTTTTGTGATTCTTTTCCTTAGTCCTGGCTCCAGGCTAACTGGAAGGCAGCACCCCTTTTTTATATTAAAAAAATGAAGTTTATTATAAGTTTTTATATTTTCTACTTGTTCATTTTATTGGTGCAAACTTAAGATTTTGATTTTCTTTTAATAGCTGCAGTCTTTGAGATAATTTGTTGTTTTTAACTTTTATTGCTCTTTTATCTTTTTTGGATAATCCTTTGTACTCCTGCTGCCTACCTCTCCTCGCCCTCCTCCCTCCTCTTTTTTAAACCTTGGTATCTGTTGGGTGAACAGTATAAGTAATCTTTTCATCTGCTTTTAGAATGTGAGATATTTCCAGTATACCTACTTTCTTGCTGAATCCAAAGATAAATATATATATTTTTAAAAGATCAAAATGATATGAAGGAGATACATGTTTCTTCCTTTAGAAAAGCAAATAGAAATTGTTAATGTTCATGTTATGATGCCACTTTTCTAAATTGTGCATCTTGATGGAAAGGTGTAAATATCAATCAACAGGACTGCTTAATCCTATTTACTCTCTGAGGTGAGTTGGGGGTATAGGGTGAGGTGCTGTAGAACACCATTGGCTTGCTGTCCTAGAAATTCTTTGGTCCAGAGATAGATACAGCTGGAAAGTAAGAGAATGCATTGCCAGTTACCCATATGCCTGTCCAGTTCCCTTTTTATTTGTAGAAGCCATGAGTTTGTTCACAAGTGGGAAATGCATAGGAGCAAAACCTCTAGGATAGATGAGATTTCCTCCTGCCACAGCAGAGTGGGAGCTGCTTTTCAGCCCCAAGGCAAACTGTTTAATATGAGTAGGGTGTTCTTTTTTCCCCTTCTTTCTCTCTCTTTCCAATGTGTGGAATTTTGAAGAAGATGGAAATGTCATTCTGAGAGCAATATTTAAATTCTCAGGAATTGACTTATAGTATTGAGAATGAATTCAGTTTCAATCAAGTTTACATTAAATGTTGCTTTTAAAAAAATCTAAATCATTCTTTACACTGCGAAGAATCCAGACCACATGGGATAACTTATGAGATGGTTGTGTGGTAAGCTATGACTGTTTTGCTGATCATTTTGGGTGTCACTGTAAATAAAGGTTTCTATTTAAAATTAAAGCCCAAGAGCTTGCTTTATTTAAAAAAAAATCCTTACTGGATTAAGGGTAAAAACAGAAGGTTAAGGACTCTTATTTCAAATAATTGTAGCGGTTTCTGTGAGGTTAAATCTTTTTCCCCCCCTAAATGCCTTTTATTGTTTGTAGCAATGGAACAACAAAATTGGAGATTATATTCTGCAAATACGTTCCAAAAAGAAATCTTGTTCTTAGAAAAGGTGAGTGCTTAGGGATCATCTATTAAATGAGAAATGGGTTGGACTAGTTGATGGCTGAGATTCTTCTATTTCTCCCATTCCAGCAGCTATCTTTACCAGATTAGACTACCTGAGACACAAAGAAGGGTTAGTGAATTGCTTTGTCTTTAATACATTTTAAAAGTGAGGTCCTAAAGCTGGTGTAATGTGAGACTTACCTGTGAGGTCCCTGAAATATGGTAAATTTTAGTCATTCATTTATAACCATCTACCCCCTTTTAAAAAACACCCATCTAAGTCCAAAGTGTCTCCTTTGAAAAAGGTGTTAACTGGTAGTGTTTTGAATGATTTTTTAAAAAAAACCAAACACACCAAAAGCTCCCAAGAATGGCCTTTTACAAAATGTCAAAGGTTACCTCATACCAACTGCTGGTGGTCATTGGCTGGGGTTTTGAACATTGTATGACAATACTTAGACTACAAAATCTCTTTACAAATACAATTTCATTAAAACGGGGGATGTACACTAACTTTATGTCTTTTCGGTACTTAGAAAACATTAGTTCTGGGACAGATAACACAGGAATACTGGCAGCAATGGTACCTGGTCAGGAACATAAATGTCCACACCTGCAAGGGCTTTTCTCTTACACTGGCCACAGCGTTTATTGACACCACCACTCTTCAAAACTGGGTTTCTTATTAGTCAGGTCCCTCTAAAAGTTCCCACGCTGGTTACATGTAAATAGTCACATATTTACAGTGAAGTCAGTTTCTTCAGAGGCAGCCAGGGTTCTAGTGCCAGGTGAGTGCTACTTCTCTGTGCTGTTGACTCGCTGTCCAACTGGGCACCACTTCCAGCACCTGCATGCTGCCTCCGTCCACCTCTTAGCTCATTCTTCATGACAGACCAAAAGGTAAGAGGATTTAAAACAGGGTTGGGGTGGTTCTTCCCCTATGATTTAAAAAATTCCAGTGACTTTCCACCCTTTGGGGAAATTAAAAAAATCTCTTCTTTTTCCCTTGTGAGCCTCTCGGAGAGGGTTAGTGGTGACTTTTTGATATGAAAATGCATTTTGTGCAGCTGGTGAGGTACAATCCAAAGCAAAAGCAGGGGCAAAAATGGGTTTTCTGAAGTATCACTATTCCTGGTAGTTCTCTTCCAGAATTTGCCGTGTTGACTGAAAGCAAGTTCTGTGTGTCTCAGGTCTCCTGGCTAACAGCATAGGTCTGCCTGAAATCATACAGGGTTTTGCATTGTCTGGATGGTCAGATGATGCCTCTGTTTTGGGAGGTCCATCTTGTGCTGCTTAACCTTCCCAGCCTTCCCACAGTTGTCCCCTGTAGAACAAAGCAGACTCACCTCAGTATTTGATTGAGCAATCCATAGCAGCACGACAGTCAGTCCTACAGCTGCATAAGCTTTGCTTCAAGGATGTGGCTGCTGAGAAGGAATATTTCTAGGTCCTTCAGACTGGGCTTGCTACCACCTCATCATCTCGATTTTCAGTTGTTGGCAAAGGTGGCATTTAAAGATAGGCGGAGAATAGTGGCCAAGGAGAATATGAGATGGAAAGATTACGTGCGTAACTTCTGGGAGCACCAAAGGACATGCTTAGTTGGCCCATTAATATGGTCTTATTAAAGCTGCATAGGTTTCTACGCACATAAAGAAATGATTAGGCCAGAGGTTGCAAATAGCAGCTCACCAAGGAGTTTTGTCTGCATGGTAACTTAATGTCAAAGTAGTTGCCAGTGTTAAAAAACTGTCACACATATTTGAGTTCTGGGGTTTCCCTGACGAATTAGAGGATTCAAACTGTACTGCATTCGTGCCATTCTCTTTAGACGAGAGGTGACCTTTCTAGGTTGCCACAGTCTCTTAGCCCTCCGCCAGCCTCTCCTGGCACTGGAGTGTGTAGCATGGACATTTTGGAAACCATTAAATGAAGCTGCCCCGCTGATGTTATGGACCAGGTAACACTTCTGCAGCCACAGCCTTCAAGGTGTCTGGCAGTTATAATACTTAAGTGCTTTTCATCCTCTAAGGAATGCCTTGAATTTACGAGGCATAGACTATTGTGTAGAGAGCAACAGTGTGTATATATCACACCCACAAGGTCTTAACCTAAAACATGTACTCAAGTATGTTACTTCATAGGAAAGACATCATTGCTTCCCCTCTCATGACAGGAACAAATGAGAGTCAAAGGTAAGACTTGGCATGCATACAGAACAGCCTAGGCAAAATGAAGCAAGCCAGAGAGGGCTTCTATTTGTAAACTGGTTCCTCAACTCACAGTGATTTGGAAGAAGGTCTCTTCATTTCTGGCCACTTTCGACGCTGAAACTGCCTAAGTTTTCAAGTGTCAAAAGGAGAATGAGTGTTAACCATCACCAAGAAAGAAAAAGTTACCCCCAAAGAACAATACACAGATGGTCTCTTAGGTGACACCTATCACTGGTGGGCAATCCAGGCCCCTGGCAGACCAGAGAAAGGGCAGTGTCTCAACCTAACACGTGCAACCTCACAGAGGTTAGACTAAAGGATGGGCCTAGATATGAGACCGTTCTCGGGCTTTAAAAACAAAATCAAATACCTGTATTGCTCATAGCTTCCTCCATCTTTAAGTCCTAAATGAGAGAAATGAACAAAATAGAAACAGCTAATTTAGGGTAAATATGGAACAAGCAGTGACAAACTTTAACTGCCTTTTTTTCTTTTTTAAAACACTGTAGGCATTTTGTCACAAAACCATGATGTTGACAGTGTTCTCTAGGCAGACATAGTGGACTGAATTAGGTGAGCTGTTCTTAAAGCAGCCTTCTTGATTTGCCTGCACTCTAGTGTCACCCTAGCAGTTTTAGGACCTGCTGCATTCATTCAACACTGACCTTGGTCATGGTGGGTGAGGCAGATACAGGCACAGGCATCTATGCTACAGAGGACAGAAAGCCAACGGCCCTGAGAAAGGCAGGTGCTGGGGAGGTCCTGTGTCTTGCTCGTATCAAGTTTCCCAGAGGATATGGCAGTGCGACCAAATGCGTAGGCTTTAGAGTCAGCCAACCCAATCTCTCTACTCATCCATAAAGTGAGGTCAAGCAGGTGTACCTCAGAGGACCATCATAGGATTATCAGCACAGTGGCCGGCACATAGTAATTAAGTGATGGCTCTTATGATCATAACAAGAGCGCTTGGTAGATGTTAGGAAAGTGATATTTTAGTCACTGGTGAGAATTCATCAACTCCTGGTGATTCTGGGCTCATTTTTCAGACCAGACATGACCCCGTAAATTCCTTCCTGCGGTAACCCTGCCGGGTTACAGGCCCACGCTGGGGCACCTACTCACCCAGGTCCATGTTGCGCGTCCGGGGGTTACACTGCTTGTAACCCTTACAACTCCTTAGCTCCATGAGCTGTACGTGTAGCTGGTTGAGGACATCCCTGTCCAGTGTATTCACCGCATTCATCAGCTGGTTGGAAGAAAGGTGGGTTAGGAACAAGGTGAATACAGGAACCACCCCATCCTCTGCTCCCAGCCAGGGGACTGACTGCAGGCAGATTGGGAATAGCAGGTGCTACGGGATGGTAACTTTTGCTTTTGCAGGAGCCAGAGTTTGGAACGGTTAGGATTGCTTTTTGCCTCTAGCCCCACCAGGCTCTCTCTCCGTGAGAATAAAAACTCACGAGGATAAAACCACCTCTGTGCTTAACGCTGAGCTCCTGGAGCCACTGGCCAGGAAACTATGTCTTCAAGCAGCCTTCCATCCCAGTCCCTCCGCCCCTCTTGATTGGAAAGCAGCCACTTGGTGAAAGGGGTGGGGAGTGACCATTGACTGAGTAAGCTATGTGCTCGGCCAAGTCCTTTTGTAAAATACAGGGATGACCTACCTAAGGAGAAAGACTGGCAGAGCATAGAGTGGCTGGCATTTAAAAGTCAGATTTCATGTAAGAAATTGACTTCAGCCTTCTTTTGAAACACTGGAGACCAGATGGTGCCAAGGCCACACTACTGAGAAGCTGTAGTGCTGAGCTCAGTGACCGTCTGTTGAGATGGGACATGCTGATTCCACTCAGCAGACTCTGTGGCTCCTTTTTGTCTTATGTGTTCTGGGCCACTTTAGACATCATGTGTG
The DNA here is from genome assembly GCF_964146895.1 of Miniopterus schreibersii. Classification (NCBI taxonomy): domain Eukaryota; kingdom Metazoa; phylum Chordata; class Mammalia; order Chiroptera; family Miniopteridae; genus Miniopterus; species Miniopterus schreibersii. The sequence goes on along the minus strand of NC_138110.1, from coordinate 51,238,415 downwards.
TGTTCAGATGACGTGATATATGGAAGCACTTAGGGAAGCACCTGGCGTGGAGGACAGTGCTGCATGAGTGTCAGCTATTGCCCCGTAGGCACCCGAGCACACAGGGTTTGGCCTGGTCCTAAGGACCTCTGCAGGCCAGGAGCCTTCACAAGTTCCCACACAGCCTGTGTTAACCTTGCCAGGGGAGAGGCTGTGTAAGGTCTGGATTGCAGATGCAGGAAGATGGAGGCACATGGAGTCCCAGAGCTCTCCGAGGTTTCACAACTTACTTTTGTCTTAGGCACTTGGTGGTACTTTAGAAAATGTATCGCTTCCTCATGGGGGCCTAGTGCCAGTACCCCTGTACTCTACACATCCCCATCTCTCCAGGGCGGGTTGTCTGTACCTGGTAGGGGTCTGTGTTGAGATCAAAGTACTCGAGGAAGCCGGTTGCAAATTCACAGAAGAGGAAATTGTGGGTCTCGTTGATTGTCCTCATGCACCAGTATGTGTTGTTGTTGGCGCTGGTGCAGGCACAGAAGGGCCCCACTGCCAAGACAAGAGAGAGCATGCCCTGAGTGCGCCTGTAGACGAAACCCAGCCGGCCAGCAGGAATTCCTGTCTGGGACAATCCCCCAAGCCAGTTCCTGTTGGGAGCACTTGTTGACCCCTGAAGTCATCAGGGAACCTGTTCCCCAAAGACCTGTAGGGTTTGGCAAGAAAGCACTCACAGGCTGGTGGCAAGGTGAGGCCCCGGAGAAGCCCCTCTTGCCCAAGCTGCCCCCTGCCTGCCCCGGGCTCGCTCACATGTCCAGAGAGGCGCGGTCTGCCAGTGCTGGTTGTCGTGAGTGAAGCACGTGAGGCCCGGCATGCTGCACGTGTCGTTGTTCTGTAGTCGCTTGAGCAGCTTCCGAAGTTTCTTCTTGCGCTTCTGCTCCCGCAAGAGCCACACCTTGTCCTTCTCCTGCAGCCCCTTCCTGTGGGCAAACAGGGCCACACCACTCACACCCCTCTTGGCCCCACCACCTTAAAGCCTCCTAGGGATCAATGATCCTGAACTCTGCTCTTCCTGCCAGAGAGCTGTGGGCACAGCACTAGGGAGACCACCAAGGGAAGAACCTTTGCCCAAGTCCCACTGCAGGTCCAATGCGGCACAGATGTGGAGAGAATTAGGAGGCTGCTGGGACTCCGGCTCTCACTAGGTTTGTTAGGCCTGTGTCCTGCCCTGCATGGTGGGGTTGCAGTAACCCCTTCAGTCATGGGGGCACCTGGAGACCTCAATGTTGAGCTGGGAGTCTCCCTCTGCAAGGACTGCCTTGAACTTCCCAGGGAAAGCCAAGACTACTTTTCCTTGTTTGCCTTAGCTTAAGGAAGGGCAGCCTCTGTGTGTCTCCCCTGGGCCTTAAGCCACCCTTACCTGAAAGGATGCAGACTGGAGCCTTTGTGCTTGAGGCGGCCTTTGTGCTGGGTGTGGTAACTGGAACAGACCCCAAACCCCAGGTTTCAGAAACTGTTTACAGAGCAGCTCTCCTGGGTGGGTACAAAGTGCGGTTCCCTGGGACCCCGTCCCTCTTTCTCATGCACTGCCAGGGAGGGTGCTATCTCCAGGGCAGCAGCTCCCTGCCTCCTTCCTGCAAGTGTGAGCTGGGAGCCCCTAGCTGAAGGCTCGGGCCACAATGAGAAGATTGGGGTAGGTGTAAGTCAACCAAGGCTGGAAGCTGGGTCTGGGTTTGGGTGGCTTCAGCCTCAGCATCACCCAATGGTTGTCCCCAGACCCCTGCCCACCTCATGCTTGGTCAGGGCCAGCCCTGGGGAAGGGGGGCATGTTTTGCAATCCCTTTCTGGGAAGGTAGCAGAGATGCTACAGTTGGGCTGTCTGGTACAGTAGCCACATGTAGCTATTTCAGTTTAAATAAAACTTTAAATTCAGTTCTTCAGTTACACTGCCACATTTTAAGTGCTTACACGTAGTTGGTGGTCACCATACTGGACAGCAAATGTAGCCCATTTCCATCATTACAGAAGTTTTCTTGGACAGTGCTACAGTGCTGCTCTCGAGTTCAGACCCTTGAGCCAGGGGTTCCCTGGGCTGGTAATGTGACCTCCAGCCACATGGGCTATTCCTGAAAGGGCAATCAGCAGAGGCCCTTTCCCTCCTGGGAGCCAGCTCCCCGTATCAACAGCCTACCTGCCAGCAGTGCATGAAGCTGGCAGCTGGCCGGCTACGTGCGGGTTGTGGTGTGGTATGCGCCCAGTGGCTGACAATGGGGATGTGAATGATGTGGCACTTTTTTTTTCACCCCGAGGGAGCAGACAGGATATAAAAGTAATGACAGGAGTCACAGAATGCTGTGTTCCCCGGAGTGGTCCTGCAGGACCACTAGTGGCCCTCCTGGGGTCCGTTTGCTACCTCCTCACCTGATTTTGTGACAATCACATTCTTCTGGCCGCTTTTTCTTCAGGTGACCTCGGACTTCCCTCAGGTTCTTAATTTTGTTCTGCAGGGTTTCAATCTGAGGGAGAGAGGAGGCTGTGAAACTCTGGGGGCTGGGGGAGAAGGGATGGCCTGATGGTGCCCTTGGCCATTTCCCACATTTGTGGGTACAGAGGGGGTTTCTTGGCTCCACCTGAAGTAACAGTCATTTTCCTGTTTCCCTCAGTCCTGGGGCTTATTGAAAGGACTAAATGGGGTGTGACTGTCTTGTAAATCAGGAAAGGGGTGTGATGTCCCCTTTCAGCAACTGGCGGTGGGGAAGCTTTCTAATGCTAGGTCTGATGCTCCTGTCCCTGAGTTGAGGGTTCTGTGGGGGGTCTTTCTCCCCTGAGCCTGGCTTCCCCCTCACTCCCCCATTGTGGCTGGTGGCCCTGCCAAGCTTGAGGTGGTGAGAAACTGCTCCTTGCCCAGACTCTCATCACCTCATGGTCGATGTGCAGCTTGTGGTCTTTCCAGGCCTGCAGGGACTTGTACAGATCCAGGTCACACTGGACCGTGTCGTTCTCTAGGATGTAGCACCTGCTCGAGAGAAGGGATCACATGTGGGCCTGAGAGGTTTGGGAGCCCCTGCCAAGGCCCAGCCTATACCTTTTACCCCCAACCTCTGCCTGAACTCTCACCGATGTGTGACTTTAATGGGGTTGGGGGCTGAAGAATCCGGAAGGCCTCCAGTGCCACTGAAGTCCCCACCGTCCTTGTCGTCTTGGTCCTCAGGGGCCCCTGGCCAGTGCCGCTTGGTAAGGTTGCGGGGCTGGGATGCCTCATCCAGACTTATGTGGTGCACCTGGCCGTCCACCTCGATGGCCACAGAGCGGATGGAGCGATTACGGGCATAGCTGGCCTTGTACTCTGTGGGCATCAGAGAGGTGGCTAGGTCAGGAGGGCATGGAAAACTGGCTGGGCTCCCTGGGCAGCAGACTCTTGACTTAGATAGGTCCACACTCCCAAATCAAAAGAGGCTCAGTGTTGCCTGAGACTTGTGAGCTCAAACCTACCACCCAAGGAAGCAGGACCTGGACCCCAGTGGAAAGGACTCAGGTTGATTTAACTGGGGAAACTGAAGTCCTAGAACTAAGAAGGAATTGGCTTAAGATAATCTCAAGAAAGAGCCATGATTGGAGAAACAAACTGGTACATCCATACAATATAATATCAGGCCATAAAGGAATGAAGCAATAATATAAGCTACAATGCAGATGGACTGTCCAAAACACTATGCTATGTGAAACAACCCAGACACAAAAGGTCACATACTTTATAAGTCTATATGAAATATGCAGAATAGGTAAAGACAGAAACAGAAAGCAAATTAGTGGCTGCCATGGGATGGCGGAGAGGCTAATGGGGTTTCCTGTTGGGGCAATGGAAATATTTTAAAACTAGAGGTGGTGGTTGCACTACATTGTGAATGTATTAAATGCTTTGTGAATTTCACCTCAATTAAAAAGAAAAAAGTGGATATAAAAACATTAAGGAGACTGAATCAGTAATCAGAAACCTCCCAATAACCAAAAGTCCAGGATGAGACAGCTTCACTGGTGAATTACACCAAACATTCAAAAGAAGTACGAACAATCAAACGTGTCCAAAAAGTAGAAGAGGAGAGGAGGGAATACTACAGACTCACTTTACAAAGGCCAGCGTTACTCTGATGCCCAAACCAAAGGTCACCACAAGAACAAGTTATAGGCCTATATCCCTTGATGAAAACAGAATGCAAGAATCCTCAGCAAAATATTAGCAGATGTTTTCAACAATACATTAAAAGAATCACATGCCATCATCAAGTGGGATTTATTCCAGGGATGCAAGGATGGTTTAATACCAGCAAATCAATGGGATACACTACATTAATAAAACGAAGCCTAAAAATCATATGATCTCAGTAGGTGCAGAAAAAGCATTTGACAAAATCCAACATCCATTTATGATAAAAGCTATCTGATAAGGGGTTAATATAAAAAAATGTATAAACTCAATAGCAAAAACAATCTGGCTAAAAAATGGGCAGAAGACCTAAATAGACATTTTTCCAAAGAAGACCTACAGATGGCTAAACAGAAACATGAAAATGTGCTCAGCATCACTGACCAGGGAAATGCAAATCTAAACCACAATGAGACATCACCTCATACCTGTTAGAATGGCTAGTATCAAATAGTCAAATAAGTATTGGCAAGGATGTGGAGGAAAGGGAGCCCTCGTGCATGATTGGTGGGAATGTAAATTGGTGCAGCCAGTGTGGAAAACAGTATGGAGGCTCCTTCTCAAAAAATTAAATAGAACTACCATATGGTCCAGCAATTCCACATCTTAATATTTATCCAAAGAAAATGAGAACATTAACTTGAGAAGGTATATGCACCCCCACGTTCACTGCAGCATCATAGCCAAGATATGTGAAAGCAACCTAGGTGTCTATCAATAGATAAATGGATAAGATGTGTATATATATATATATATATATATATATATGAATATTATTCAGCCATAAAAAGGAAATTTTGCCATTTACAACATGATGTACCTTGAGGGCATTATACTAAGTGAAGTCAGAAAGATATACCACATATGATCTCACTTATAGGTGGAATCTAAAAAAGAACAAAAACACCACAAAACCAAAAAAACCTGAGCTCATACAGAGATGGCTGCCAGAGGTTTTGGGGTGTGTGTGTGTGTGGGGGGATGGGTAAAATGGGTGAAGGGCATCAAAAGGTATAAACTTCCAGTTATAAAATCTTGGGGGTGTACTGTATGGTGGCCAAAGTTAATACTTACTGCCTATTTGTGTCTGGTAACATGTTAACTGGACTTATTGTGATCATTTTGCAATAAATACAAATAAGTCATTTTCTTGTACACTTGAATATTATCTGTCAGTTACAGTGCAGTGAAACACAAAAAAACCATTAATTGTTACAAAAAAAAAAAGCTGGGCAGCACATTCTTCTGGATAGAAAAGGGAGAGACTTGGGGAGGTCACTTAGCTTCTCTGCATCTCGGTTTCCACAGCTGTAGCTGGATGCTGCTCTACACCGGGTGGGCAGGGAGACGGGCTAAGTCAGCTACTGAAAACAGGGCATTCAGGCTAAAGTCAGAGCTCAGATTTGTGTCTCCTATATATTAAAAGACAAATTTTATCAAATTGCTAACATTAAGAAAAGCTGGGGTGATCTCATAGTGCAGATTTCCAGCTTCTGAAGAGAGAGATGTGCCTGCCTACCTGGGTCCACGGGCCCGCACAGTCAGCCCCAGCAGCAGCCGCGACACGGGGTCAGTTCTCCATTGGGCACCAGCCCCAACCACTCCTTTCTGTTTTAAAACTCTGTGCACATCATGAGTCTGTAACCCCTGCTGCCCTAGATGTCCATTGTTTTTTAGAGAAGGGCCTGGAGCCAGTCACAGCCCAGGTTTCTGTTTGGCTCCATGTGACCACCAGGTGGCGCCCAAAGCTCAAGGACTGGCTGGGAGCCGGAGGTGGTGGCACCCAGGAAGGGAGGAGGGGATTCCCGCTTCTCGTGTGGCCCCGGGCTCCAGGACCTGGTCTTGCTGCCCCCTCTCTTGGGACAGATATTGACACCTTTCATTTCTCAGATTCCTTGTATCAAAGGATCCAGGGCCCAGGTCCAGGAGAGGCATTGCCTCTTCAGTAAAGCCTTGGGCTTTTCTGGCCCTGGGCAGCTTTCTCCTTGGCTTTTTCCTCCCTGGGTTCAGTCTCCCTGAAGCCACAGGGCCGATCCCCTTGTGGGAACAGGTCATCTGCCCAAGAGGCCATGAACTAGACCCCCCAGGTTCTCTCTGCCTCTTTGTCTTTCTTGCTCCGGAGCCAGCTGCCTGTTTCTTTCCACCCCCAGCCACAAATCCAGGGGTCCCCAAACTATCTGGCCTTCTGCCTGATGCTGTAAATAAGCCTCTCTCATCTGAGCCAAAGGCTGTTTTCTTGCTGTTGCGAGAGAATTGAGTAGTTGAGACAGAGACCGATTAGCCTGCAAAGCCTCAAATATTTACTCTCTGGCCCTTTACAGAAGAGGTTGGCCAGCCCCTTTGTAAACCTTTCCCTGGACTGAAGCCATGCCACTCGCTCTCTGTGTCACCCTAGCCTGCTTTGTTTCCAGGGTCCCTGAGGTGCCCTCCCACAGAGCCTAGCCAGGAGCTCAGGCTCTGGAATCTGATGGTTTGGGTACAAATCCTGAGCCAAGGTATCACTACCAAGGGCCATAAGCTGTGTTCTCATGATGGTACCTGCCCTACAAGGCTCTCTGGAGGGTGACATGCAACAGAACTGGTACATTTTTCAGCACCCGGTGCAGGCACAGAGCAGTGGGGCATTTTGCAAGCATAGGCTCATTCCCATTTGAACGTCAGGCAGAGATCATTTTCCCCCTGGGAAGCTGATCTCGGAATGGGGCCGTGACCAGCCCAGAGTGACAGCTGAGTCTTCCAGCCTCGTCCAGAGGACATCCACCCTCTGCTCTCTGCTTGCTGGCTTTCTAACTGCCTGTCCTTCAGCCCCTGCTGGGGTGAGGTGTGGCGGCTTAGGCAGCTTCTTCAGCTGGGTTGGGGGCCTTTCCCCACTCCAAGATACAGTCCATTGTCATTTGCAGTAACTATGCCCTATAAAGCCACCGTGAGCACTGAACTAGCGAATAGTAAACCACCGCTTCCAGGGGAAACGCAGGGCTCGGTTCCTGCGAGCCTCCGGTCACAAACCTGGTTTGATGGCTGTTTCTGTTTAATGACACCTTATTTAATATAGGTTGTTGATTCATTAACAGTGAACTCATGGCCAACAGAGCTGCGACTCACGCCTGCACAAGCTTGTCTACCCCACATATTTCCTCCACAAGGCATGCCCCAGCCTCCCTGCGCTCAGGAACACCACACCGCACCTCAGCACTGTGCTGGGGGCTGTTTTAAACAGTGAAATCACTGGGAAAAGTACACAAACGTGAAAAGCACGACACCAAATAGACATCAAGAGGGCACCTGAGTATGAAGCTGAAACAGGGAGAGCACCTCCTTGTTCAACCCACTGGGAAGGTGCAGGCAGGAGACTCAGAATTTTCTGCCGTTCTGCACATGCCTGCGAGTGACCGTAAAAGCATCTTAAGTAGCGACTTGAGGGCACAAATTTTCGGGAGTTGGCGAACTTGCAAACATGGACTCCATGAACAATGAAGATCAACCACATCAGCCTGCCCTGACGGGTCTCCAAGTCACCTCCAGAGCCCAGCCCCTCACAGGGCTCTCGGCCAGTCTCATCCCGTCTCCTTGCTGCCGCCCCTGCCCCCTCCCAGCCCGCTGACGTGCAGCTGAGGGGTCCCTTGAAAACACAAATCTGCTCTTGGCTCCTCTGCTCAAACCCTCCGGTGGCTCTCATCTCAGAGAATGGGCCCTGCAATGTGATGTGATGGGCCCCTGGCTGGCATCTGCCGCCCCCTCCCTCCCTCTACACTCCATCTTCACAGCGCTCAGCTCTCAGGTTATCTCCCCTCTTTATTCCTGCCCTTCCCCACTGGGCCTGGAGGATCGTGGGGGGCTTGGCTGTGTCCCCAGCCCCCTGGCCCGTGTGTGTGTCTGGAATTACTTGAATGAACGAATGGGGCTACCCAGGCGCAATCCCTCCCCTCTGGCCTTGAAGAACTGCCAACACTCACTCTTGAAGAATTTTCTCCGACGTCCGGCTGGGCTGAGCTGGTCGTCCCCGCCACTGTCACAGGTGCAGGCCTCGCCGCCCTGCCCGTAGTACTTGGGCACCAGGTTGGACAGGGCTTTGCCGCTGGGCCGTGCTGGGCCCTTACACTTGTGCAGCTTCAGCGTCCCTGTGGCGTCCTCCACACACTGCCACTTCTGCAAGTCACAGCGAGGGCCTCCGGCTCCCAGCCAGCCATCCACTTTCCCCACCCGCCTGAGACTTCCCCCACTCCCTGCCCTCTTGGGGACACGGGCTCACAAGGGCTGCGTTCCTGGAACTATTTACTCAATGACGGACAGACACATGTCAACTGCGCGAGAAGCACAGAAATGGTACCGAGAGGGACACTGCATGACTCTATGGCTGAGCATGAGCCAACACGGAGCACTGGGACGGAGAGAATAGCTCACACCCGGGAAGGCCATTCTTAGGAGGTGAGGCAACAACACGTAGGGGGTGGCTGGACCAGCAGGACCAGGACTGCATCCCCCAGTGGGTGGACGTCTGGGACAGGGATCCTGGAGGCCCAGGGGCCGTGGACAGATGCTTCCCCAGCTGGTCTGGGCCCCAAACCCCACCCCTTGCACTCTTCTCCCTAGGGTTAAGCTGGGTGCCCTAAGAATCTGTTCTGAATATGCAGATACCTGCCCCAGGACTGCCTGACCTTTAATCTGGGGCACAGGATTTGACAATCCCAGGGGGACAAAGGCTCCCTGGCCTCACTGGCTATTCCTTGTAGCTCAGAACCGAAATCAGAACCACTTATGGGCTCTCGGCCTAAACCCAAGGCCAAATTCTCCCCAGAACTCCAGCTGCAGGAGGGCAGCACTTTCTGTGGATGGCATTCAAGGCTCTTGCCCCAGTGCCTGGAACAGTGCCTGAGGAGCAGGCCTGGGCTACGTTTGGAGGTGCAGCCATTGGGAGGGAAGAAAGGATGGAGGGACACCTGTCCCAAGCCCCAGGGCTGAGCCCCGCCGCCTCACCTGTCCCAGCTGCTCACATGCGGTCTGGTATTCAGCCCGCTGGCACAGGTCTTTCACGCGCTGGTACTTGGGCAGAAAGTTCTCCTGGGCATCTGCCTTGTCACTGTCCCTCTTGTGGAGCAGTTTGCTGTGGGGCAGAGAGCAGGACACAGGGCTGGCCTCTTGGCTCTGGAGGAGCGCGTGGCCTGCCTATGGGGTGTGGTGCCATCAAGGAGCATGCAGGTCCAGCCTGGCCATGTCTTCTGATTAAGAGACTTAAGAAATGGGGATTTTTATAAGAAACCTCCCAAACTGTATGAGTTGGCAATAAACTAAAACACATTTAAGACGTGCAAGCAGCAGAAAACGTGGCCTCCAGATGCAAATTCTGAATCGACCACAGGAACAGCAAACAGGCTTTTGTGTCTAGGAGCTGTGGACACGTGCCCAGTCACTGGGGGAAGGTATGATAGAAACATTCTCCCTCCTCCCCTGATAATTTTTTTTTTTTCTTTTTAAATCCTCACCAGAGGATATTTTTTCCATTGCTTTCCAGAGAGAGAGTGGAGGGTGGGGGGAGGGGGGGGAGAGAGAGAAACATCGATGTGAGAGAGACACATTGACTGGTCGCCTCCAGCTCGAGCACTGACCAGGGCCGGGGATTGAGCCTGCAACTGAGGTACATGCCCTTGGCTGGAATCAAACCTGGGACCTTCAGTCTGCGGGCTGACACTCTAACCACTGAGCCAAACCGGCCAGGGCTGATAGTGAGATCTTTAACACCATGGGTGCAGGGGGGACTGCCAAGAGCTTCCTGGGATGTGGCAGTTGTGGGGGTACCTGGGTGCTACTTGGCCCAAATGCCCTGGGTGGCTCCTCGGGACCCAGCACTCACCCTCTTTCTACTAGGAAGGAGTCCCGCCAGACCCTCATCTTCTTTTTCAAGTGAAACCTGGGGAAAAAGCACACCCCCATCTTCTCATCAATGTGGGGGCTTCATATGTCCCCCTGAGCCCCTTCTCCCAGAAGCAGGGACAATGCCCAGAGCTAGCCTTGGTTCACAACCTGCATAGACTCCGGGGTCCCAGGGGAAGATGGGGTGAACTGCGCACGAAAGGCTTTGATGACCACACCCTCCGCCCCTGCAGGGCTGCACCTCGCAGACCTAGGCCAAAGCCAGTCACCTGTGTGTCTGTCTCCGTGCCTCCCAGGGGGTCCAACAACTCCCCCAGTGTGAGACCGCTTCCTCTTAGGCCAGCACCAGATGGAGCGGCTGCCCTGGCTTCAGGTGACTTACACTGTGTTTTGGGGGATTTCCTTCTTTGGCCCTTTATAGTTGGGTTTGTGTAATTTAAGTGTGCTTTTCATGCTGTGTCACTGTCGTTTCCATTTCCCAGACAGAGACTCAGGCCGAGAGGCAGCTTCCACCCTGTACCTCACTCCTGGGTATCCTGGCTCCCAACCCAGTGCCCCTGCTCCTCAAACCTGCCCAGTTTACACCCTTACAGCTTAGAAAGCCTCAAGGGAAGCTCAACATAGGTGGCCCCCTACAGGGTGGTCGCAGGTGGGGGGACAGTGTTCACCAGGGCTGGACCTTCTGAGCTGTGGAAGGTGCAAGCCCAGGCTGCAATAGTCAGCTCCCCGGGGCCATAAATCCAGCGGACAGTTCCACTACTGGCCACCAGATGTCGCTACTGCCACACCGGTGGCTATGTCCCCCTGCTTTCCTGTCTCCACAGGCTCAACTCTCCTTCCCAACTGCCTGTTTCGCTCACCATCCCTGTTCCCTTTCCGGCCTCCAGGACACCTAGGAATATGCTCCCATCACGCCATCCGGCAGTAAGGGCACACAGCATGGTGACTGGGAGCGCAGCTTCTAGTCTGGAGTCTCAATGCTAGAGTTGGAGCCAGATTTACCCAGAGACCTCGGACAAGTCACTTGACCTCTCTGGGACTCAATTTCCAAATTGGTAAAAGGGAATCATCACCATGTCTGCCTTGCTGGGTCACTGTGAAGATCAAAATGATAAAATCCCCTGCAAAGTACATGCAGCAACAGGAAGTGCTGCATGAGTGTTAATTCCTGTTGTTGTTTCAAGTTTTACACAAACTTAGGGTCTGCAACTGGTAGCTCTGCCATATTCTAGATGGGAAGCTGGAATCTTAGGGGGGGGGCATTCTTCTCTCCCACGGTGGGGAAGTAGTTGGATGGGGAACTCTGGAACCCCAGCTCCTGACTCTTGGAGACACCCCTCCTCCACCAGACTCCCAGGGTTTGGCCACAAGTTCACGCAGGGGGTCGGGGGAGCCCAGTGCCCCTTCCCCCCCTCACCGATTCATCGGCCTCTCCGTGTCCAGCAGCTTCAGGATGGATTTCCCATCCATATCCGAGGGGATGTCCAGACCTGCGATGTCCAGGATGGTGGGGGCCAGGTCGATGTTGAGGACGATGTGGGGATTCCTTGGGAGGCAGGGAGACCAGACTTGGCCACCTGAGCGGGGCGGCCCAGCCTCCTCTCACTCAGGTGAGGGGAGGCTGGAGGGATGGAGGTTGCCAGGGACTGAGGCCCTGAAGGTAGAAAGCTGGGGTCGTGTCACTCCCTGTATCTCAGCCCTCAGTGCTCCCCTCTGTGGCCTAATTCACCTGAACCCTGCCCCTCCCCCTTGCCTCTGTGCCCCTGACACACCACAGGGGCTGCGATCCACTGGCCACACCTGGCCTCTAGGTGGCTGTTTTCTCAGCCAGGAATGTCCTCTCTGCTCCCCAATATCCAAAAAGACACCCACCTTTAAAAGCTACCCCAAACCTGGCCCCTTTCCCTGGACTCTTCTCTGAACCTCTAAGGTCGACACCAGCCCCATTGCTGTCCCTGACAGGCCAGGCTCAGTCTGGCCTCAGGGCCTTTGCTCTTGCCAGAATGTTCTTCCTCCAGATACCAGCATAGCACTTTCTCTCCCTTTAGTTCCAGAAGGACCTAAATGACAGCTCTATGTGGCCCTGTGAGCCCCACCCTCTGGTGTTCACACCTTTCTGTGACCCTTTCCTCTGGAGGGTGGGCCAAACCAACAGAATACAGCCAAGGTGGAGGGATGTCACTCCATGGTTATGTGACATATGACTCTGTCCTGCCAGCTGCTCTACATCTTTTATTGAAGGAGCAAGCTGCTATAATCCTGCCCCAGCAAGGACACTTGGCGAAGAGTCTGGGGGGCAGGCTGTGAGTTTTTGTCCTCTGCTTGCACTTGCACAGCCCACGAGTGGGGAAGTGGGACATATGATGAGCCAAGACAGGCCAGTGACAGTCATCCTCAGGCTTCTGTTCAAACCACTGTTCGGTTTTATAAGCCAGATGGCTGAAAGTCACGGTGACTCTGCCACCACAAGAGAAAAGCCTGTCTGAGAATGAAGCCAATTCAGAGAGAGCAGGGCTGACAGATGGAAAATGAGAGCTTCCTGATCTGTGTGACTGCTGGATCCAGCCATGCCTGAAGCCAGAGCTAGCCTTGGACTTTCTGGTTACTTCAGTGACTGCATTCATTTCATCTTAGTCTTACCCAGTTTGATGGTCATTTCTGCTTGCCACCAAAGGAGTCCTGGCTGACAGATATTCTGGGTGTCTTCAGCCCCAAATATGACATTAGTCCACTCTTTGCTTTGTCCACATGGGGTGTGGTTTTGGGTCCTGTGAGCCAGATCACAGACTCTGAGGCTGACCAAACCCATAATGCCAGTGCTTACAGAGCCATAGTGGGTCACTCCTATTCACAGGGGTGGCTCAAGGTGTCTGAGAGGCAGTATGGAGTGGCTGGCAGGAGCAGAGACTCCTGGCTTCAAATCCCAGCTCCTTCCCTTACAAGTGACCTCAGGCAACTTAACCTCTCTGGGCCTCAGTTTCCTTAGGTATGAAAGGGTAATAATAGCATCTACTCCTCAGGGTGGTTGTTATGCTTAAATGGATACATGGATGTGAAATGCTTAGACCTGGGCCCGAGGAATAAGCACTACATAAACACAGCTATTAGTACAGCTCTGAGACCAAAGATGGGGAGTGATTTGATGAGGTTGGCAGAGGAAGAGGGATGAGGCTGGGTCTGCCTCTGGAAACTGTCACTGGGTGTGCGAGACGGTGGGATCCTCAGTCCCTGTAGCCAGCCTCACCAGTGCCTGTGGGTGTCCTGTCTGGGCTCTGGGCTCAGAGGTAAGTCAGACCAAATAAGCGACTTAATAGTGACTCATCTGCATTTCAAAAAACCAAGTTGGTGTCCATAACATCCCAGTGGATCTGAGGAAGCTGCTATGATTACCAGCTTCCTACCTCTCCCTGCCCCAGACATGGCATTTTCTGCTGCCAGAACGTGTCATCTCAAAGGTTAACCCATGGAGAAGGCTGGCTGAGGGCCACATGGTCCTCGAGGAAGAATGGCAGCCAAGCCAGTTTACCTTTGAGCTGCAGCCTGAGCTGGCTCAGCCGATCATACAATGCCCCCATCCCTTCACCCAGATGGCGGGATTCCTCCCGACAACCACCGGACCCCCGGGGCCGCCCAGCCAGACAGAAATCAAGGTGTATTCCCACCTGCTGGTGGCACACACAGGCCAGCCCCCCGATTCCCTGGCACACTGCCCACCACAAACACTCTGTTTTCACAGGTGCTAATGGCTCCTGGCCTCTCCTTCCCCAACAGGGCATATAAAATGCGTCAAAATCCACCCTAAGTGACACAATCACTGTTTCACTTGGCACTGAGGTTCACCTGCCAGGACGTGAGCCAGCCCAGGGAGTGGCCTGGGGCTGCACGGCTGAACTGCCTACTTGTCCGTCTGGGTGCCAGCGGAGCCCAGAGGCCTCCCTGGGACTTTGGAGCAGTGGGAGTTGGGGGGGCACTCACAGCGAGCCAGCCTCCACGTTGGGGCCCCGCACATAGAATGGGACCCTGATGTCGAACTCGTACGGCATGGACTTCCCCTTCACCAGGCCGAACTGGCCGATGTGGTAGCCGTGGTCAGCAGTGTAGACGATGTAGGTGTTGTCCAGCTCGCCCGTCTCCACCAGCATGTTGTAAATCTGCGACACAGGTGAGCAGGTGAGGGGGCCCTGCCCGCTCTCCCCAAGGCTGATGGGATCTTAGGCCTCAGGCCCGCCCTCCCTCCCCTGCTCAGCTGTCAGTTCTCAGCAGGGGGCCCTGGGGCTGTCTCATTTATAATGCAGCTTCCCCACCCTTGTCACTTTCTGTCCCTACTTTTCCTCGCAGTGCTCCTCACTCTCTCTTCTCCCTGCATTAGAATGTAAGCTCCATCAGAGCAGGGACTTTCGTTAGTGAGTGAATGAATGAGGCCGGCCTGAGCAGGAGTCTGTGATCCACCACGGTGCTGTCCAACAGGACTTTCTGCAACACCGGCAATGCTAATTTCTGTCCTGTCCAACAGGGTGGCCACCAGCCACAGGTGGCTACTGGGCACCTGAAATGTGACTAAGTGTGACTGAGGAACTGAATTTTAAATTGTACTGTACTTATTAAATTAAAAGAGCTGTGGATAAAGTATTCAGCAGTAAATAGGAATGAAGTTCTGAGAGTGCCGCCACGTGGGTGAACCCTGAAAGATCACACTAAGTGGAAGAAGCCAGTGGCAGAAGAGCACACGTGCGACCCCATTCACAGGAAATGTCCAGAGGCGGCAAATCCACAGACACAGAGCAGGCTGCTGGCTGCCTCAGGGTGGCGGGTGAGGGAGCAGCGGCTAAGGGCCGCGGGTTTCTTTTTGGGGTAATGAAAGTGTCCTGAAGTTGACTGTGGTGCTGCTATTAAAACCACTGACTGTACACTTTAACTGGGTGGACTGTATGGTATGTGAATTATATCTCAATAAAGCTGTTAAGAAAACATAAATAGCCCCAGGTGGCTACCACATTGAACAGAACAGGGCTAGAGTGTGAAGTTTCGCGAAGGCAGAGGCGGTCGGGATTGCTCAAAGCCGTCCTCCCCAGGCTGGAGCAGTGCCTTTCCTTCTGCCTGATGACACTCGGAAGGGTAAGGGCAGGGAGGTGCCAGCAGGAAGGGGGTGCGTGGGGGGGCGGCCTACCGTCTCCATGGAGTCGTCCACGGACATGAGGGTCTGCAGGCGCTTCCGCTGGAGCATGTTGGTGAATTCCATGTGGATGGGCTTCATGGGCCCCGTGTAGCGCATGATCCAGTGCTTGTCGGGGTTGGGTGCGTAGTTGTAGCTCGGCGTGCTGGACGGCAAACACACGCGGGGGTCAGGCTGGGGGTGCTGGGCCGGCCCCAGCCCACCTGGGTCATGAATGAGCACCCGCCCTGCGCCCCGTGTGCAGCCCAGTGTGCAACACCCCCATCGGGGGGAAAGTAGACGCTGGTGTCAGGGCCTCTGCTAAGCATTAGGCCAACATTTCTCCCGCGTGCAGTGGCCACATGGGAAGACCTCAGGAAGGACAGCGTTAAATAACCTGGAGCCACAAACTCAGAAAGCAACCCCCCCCCCCCCCCAATTCCGGCTCTGTCAGCACACCCAGACATCAAGGCCAAAGTCTCGGCCTGGTGTCAATCTTCCTTTAACACGTGTCTGGAATTCGCTCATTTCCCTTTTGAAAGGAGAGAGGCTCAGTTCAAGCCTCTGGCAGGCACAGTGCCCAATTCTAATCTATCAGTACTGCATTTATTTTTCAGTTACCTGGGTCGATGGCAAGTGAATGCTATCATGGTCAAGGCGCAACTACCGAATTTCCTTTTGCAATAGATTTTGGTTCAAAAAAGGGAAACTGATGAAAAAATTAGGTAAATAATAGCTATGAATGTATAGCCAATGCTGTGAGGATGGTGCCTGAATGTATACATTCGGGACATGCCATGTTTTGTGACTTGATGTCACCATTTACAAAAGAGGAGACGGAGGGTCAGAGACGTCTGGGGTCCTGCCAGTGGACTGAGTGGGTGGCAAAGCCACCGAACCCTGAGACCCGCTGAAGGGCCAGCTGTGAGGACTCATAATAAACGAACAAATAAATGATAACCATTGACTCCAGCTGAGAGCTCACCAGGTGCTGGGAACAGCCTGAAGGGTTTGCCTAATATCATCTCATTTAATATGCATTACGGTCCTAGAAGTGAGGCTAATTTTATATTCCTTGTGTGAGAAACGAGGAGACTGAGGCCCAGCAAGGGGACTAACTGGCCAAGGGCAGAGCAGGGGTCTGAACTCCAGCAGCAGGGAAGGTGGGCCAATGCCCTATTGTCAGAAACCCTTCCCGACCCGCGGGCCTGACTATGGGCCTCTCACATCCCTAGTGTTTGAGCAAAACTTTGGCCAAGAAATTCCTGCTGAGGGATTAAGCAGCTCAGACGCCCGGGTTAATTCAGTCCGTGGCCTCGGAAGTTTGCAGATGAGTCCAGTAACATATTACTCTGCCTCAGACCAAGGGGCCCTCCTGTCACCCCAGGATCTGAGCTACTGAAAGCCCCACCAACACATGGGGTATTCTGGGTAGGGGACACCCCTGATAGAAGTGCTCTAAAACTTCACAAACAGTGCGCCTTGAACTGACTATACTCGAAGTTCTCCCAGATCATACTCCTTTCCCAGGCAAAGCTGCACATAAAGGCTGAGTTTCCAGTGTCCGAAGACAAAAGGCTTTTCAAAATGGCAATTTAGGGGCAAAGGGCTGCGGGGGTGGGGGGGTGAAGGATGGGGTCGGGGGAAGCAAAACAGGTCTTGTCAGAGAGCCGAACTCCCTTCTCTCTCTCTCTCTCTCTCCTCTCGCAGGCCACGTCAGGACCTTTACAGCCTCTTGAATATCAGAATGTTCTTGGGGTAGAGGTAATAACGCTGCGGCTTTGGGCAGCCTGACAGTTATGGAGACGGTTGCTATGCAGAGCGGGTGAGTCACAGCCTCCAGATTCCTTCTGGACTTTGCTTTCAGTCCCCGCTGGTCTCCTGCCGCTAAATCCAACCCGGCCCAAGGCCTCCTTTGATTATGAGCACCGCTGCGCACTCCTGCGGGCTCGCTCGGGGCCTGACCTGTGTGTAGAACATTCCCAGGAACAAGCTCCCCTCCGCCCCCCTCCAAGGAACTGGATGAGGGCGGCCGCTGCACAAAGACGCTCTCAGAGCTGCTGGGCGGTGGGAAAATCGTCCCGCAGGCCCTGGGGGCCGCATTCCAGGAGGCAATTTGGAGCAATCATCCCAGAACGATTAGGCTGGTGTCTGCCCTTGAGACCAGAGGGGTGAGTTTATCAGGAGTTCGAAGCCCCTTCTCTGAGGCAGAGGCTGCAGAGCCTGGGACCCTGGGGGCCAGTGCCACCGACTGGCTGGTGGCCTGCACGAGGCCAGACTTCCTTAGAGACGGTGTTGCATCTTCATGGGAACCCAGCAGCCTGCTCAACAGAGTTGCAACCCTCACCTCCTTGAGAATCCCAGGAATGTCTGGTGTGTTCACAGCAGGGCCTGAGGGAGGACCCCCCCCTTCTGGGGGTGGTGGGAGGATGACTCTGCCCTCACAGCCCCTCACCCCAAGGCTGTCAGCCCGGCCTGGCTCCCATTGGTTAGAAAAGGAGAGGCCCGTGAACCCACAGTCAAAGGCCACACTTGAAACACAGTTCTGGGGGCTGGTGTCTGTGTGCGTGCATCTGTGTGTATGTGTGGGTTTCTGTGTGCACATGCCTGTATGCTGGTGTATCTTTGTCTTTGCATGCGTCCATTTGGGTATCTGTCCTTGCGAGTCTGTCTATATGTATCCGTGTCTTTGTGTGTGTCTATGTGCATCTGTGTTTAAGTATGTGCTCTGTGTATATGTCTGCGTATATGTTTGTGTGCACAGGTTTGTGTGTGTACTTGTGTAACTGTGTGTCCGTATTTTTGTATGTGTGTTTGTGTCTGATCTGTGTGTATCTGTGTGCACGTGTACTTGTGTGTATCTTTGTGTGTATATCTGTTTGTATCTTTGAGTGTGCGCGTGTGAGGGAAGGAGGACAACATGGCACCGAGCAGCGTTTCTCAAGCCCACAGGCCTGGACCAGGCTTGATGGGGAGAGTCTCTGACAGCAGCCTCCTGGTAAAAAGATCTGGAACTCCGACCCAACCTGCAGGGCTCTATCCCCTCCTCACCCCCCTCTGACGGTCATAACCAACCGTCCAGCTGCAGAACTTTCTGGTTTTGTTTTAGAAATGATTACACCCCAGAGATAAGAGAGCCTTCCAAACACACCCCTAATAAGGCAAGGGGGTTCTCTGGGTAAGTCATAGCAGGCGCTGCTCATGTTCAATTTCTGTAATTTTCATTTCAAAGGGAAAATAAATGAGCAGGCAGTGTCAAACAATCTCGTGAAACACCAGGGCTGCTGGGGGGGCTGGGAAGGGGAGCTGCCAGCACCTCTTTTAAAGAAGCCACAGAAGCAGAGTGTACCCTCCCACCCCACAGATCTCCCTTAGGTGGGACAGTTGGCCACATGCCCCTCCTGCAGAGGTGAGCCTCAGTGGGGGGGCGGGGGGGAGGCTGGCATCCCGGTGGGGGGGGGGGCTGGGGGGCAGGCAAGTCAGGTGTGCAGAGAGGCAGTGCTGCCCTCTGGGGGGTGAGGGCGGCACTGCAGCCCCTGGAATGCAGTTCACCTGTCAAATCCTCCCCCCAGAGCCCAGGGGATCAGAGGTTAACACACCCCTTATCCTCTCTGAGCCACTTTGGGTCCTGTCAGAAAGTAAGTACAGAGCAATACATTCTGAGTGCAATAAAAATTAAACACCGGAATGTTCGGTAGGATTCTAAATTGCCCTGTCTTTGTCACCCCAATGTCACAGCAAGGGCTGCTGAGTGTCTCCACTAAGCGGGAAAATGTCTGGGGCAGAGAAAAGCAGAACTTCCCAGAAAGACTTACTAGCCAGCTAGAGGGAGGAGGGTTGGAGGGCTGAACGGAGGGATGGGGGGTGGGAGTGGGGGCCGGATCTGAGTCCTGGCTCTGCCGTTACCAGCTGGGCGACCTGAGGGAAGTTACATCACCTCTCTGTGCCTCTGTTTCCTGGCCTGCAAGATGGGAATACCCTGTGTGATGAGAGACAGCTTCCAAGAGAGCCTTCCATGGCCCCCACCTCCTGAGAGTCACACACTTGTGTAGCCCCTACCACACCACAGGAGCACTGTCCACGTGACCAATAGAATGTGGCAGAGTGACTGATGTGTGTCACCTGAGATCAGGTTATGAAAGGCTATAGCTTCCACTCTGGCCTGCCCTGCCAGCTCCGCACCCATCGTTCTCTCTCTCTCGGGTCATTTGCTCCGGAGGAAGGCAGCTACTGTGCCGTGAGGGGCTGGCCGAGGAGCTGCCACACGGGCGAGCCCAGGTGAGCCTCAGAGCTGCAGCCCCTTCATCAGAACCTCAGGCGACCCTGAGCCAGCGCCTCCCCAAAAGGCCACTCCCAGACACCTAACTCCCAGACGCTGTGCGGTAACACACACCGTCATTTGAGGCTGCTGGATCTTGGGGTAATTTGTTAACTAATATATCAAGGGTCATGGTGAATATTCAATGATTTGGTGCCATGCAAGGGCCTAGCACAGAGCCTGCCACATAAGGCGGGCGGATATATGAGTATCTGATGAAGCTATGGACCACTTCCCAAAAGAAATGTTTTAAAATAAAACACATAGGGTTACAAAGGAAACCTATTATACTGAACTGCAGTTCTAGCCACAGACCTCCCCGGGGGCGGATGTGGGTCCCAAGTTAAAAACTTGTCCCTCTGGATTTGTGTCCCGCTTTCCGCACAGACGAGCTGCGTGCTCCCGGTTCTCTGAGCCAGTCTGTCACTGCCGTTCATGACCCGCCACCTCCCCACCAGCCGTGGGCCCTGCGGGCAGGCGCCGAAGCTTACATGTGCTGGGACGCGTTGGGGAAGAGGCGTGAGTACTGGGGGGCCGAGTCCTCGGGGCCGTGGGGCGCCGCGTGGCTGATGACCATTAGCACGGGCCTGTGCGGGTACATCTTCTTGGACGTGCGGAAGAAGCTCACGCTGTCGTTGGTGATGAGGTCTGTCAGGTAATCCTGGGGGCCGGGGGGAGAGCTCGTGAGGAGCCGAGCGTGTGTGCTGAGCGCCTACCGTGTGCCAGGCGCCGTGCTGGGCACTGGGACGGCCCCAGCAGAGACCAAACTAGCCGGTCCCTGCCCTCGTGGAGCCGACCGTCTAGGGCGCAGACAGGTAATATGTCGGCAAGTAAAAAATAGGAATGTCAAATGGTGCTAAGCATAATGGAAGAAAAAAAGCAGAGAAAAGTTAGAAAGGATGGGTGAGAAATCGCAATTTGCCACTCGCTCATGCTAGACATCAAAATAATAACAGCTTATACCAGTGAGCGCGACCGTGTGCCGGGAGCCGTTCTGTTTCCTTGCATTCACTTGCTTAGTTCTTACACAGCCAAGGAAAGTATGTGTGATGAGCCCTGTTTTCCAGAGCATGAAATGAAAGCCCAGAGAAGTTATGTGACTCAGTGTCACACAGCTGGAAATGTTGCAACCAGGCCTCCGGAGCCTGACGTCTTTTCAAGACTCCAGGGGAGCTTATCCAGCATGGTACAGCCCTGCATTTCTGGAGGCCTGGGGGCAGCAGCAGATAACAAGGAAACAAAAAACCAAGATAGTGACATGGAGAGACAGATGACGAAAGTAAGACAAAATATGACAATGAGTAACTGGGAGCTGGGGTGGGAGGGTATACTTTAGCTGAGGCAGTCAGGGAGGGCCTCTCTGAGGAGGTGACATTTGAGCTGAGGCCTAAGTGATAAGAAGGAGCCGGGCATGGGAAGATCTATATCACTGGGGTTCATCTCAGCTGCTGGAATCCTCAGGGGAGCTTTACTGATGCCTGAGTCCACTCTCAGAATTTTTGGCTCAATTGTTCAGCCTGGACATCAGACTTTTTAAAAGCTCCCCAGGGGACTCCAATGCGCAGCCAGGACTGAGAACCACTGATCTAGGAAGGAGTTCCAGGCAGAGGGAACAGCCAATGCAAGGGCTCAGAGGCAGGAATGAGCTTGCTGCGCGTTTGAGGAAAAGAGGGCGACCAGGCAGGTGCAACACAGGGACGCGCTAAGGAGCAGCACCGGGGCCCGCGCAGTGACACCCACTCAGATACCGGGCAGCAGGAGAGGACAGCTGGGGGCAAAGTAACGGGCAGAGACTGAGGGCTTTTCAAGTTCGGCCAAGAAGGTGAGATGCGCCCAACCCCTTCATGAACTTGGCAAATCTTTAGCTTCTGATCTCCTTGGAAGGTAATGAGTTCTTGAAATTTACCCGCAGCTTCCTAAGAAGCAGCTCTGTCCAAAGAAGGATACTGTCCTTCAAAGAAGGATACTATTTTGGAGGGAAAAAACATGAACAAGCGGCCACGGCTTCTAACCTGAGTTATACTCTATGACATACACACACACCATGTGTCTGCGTGTGTCCACGACACCACCTTCAGAGACATGCATACACTGCCCCTGTGCACAAGGACGGCCACCGCAGTGGTGTCGATACAGCAGCGACCAGCAACGGGAAGATGACCTAATGGGCTCACACTCCGTCCTACTATGCAGGCTGTGCCGACGTTACAAGGGCAGCTGGCCTGTGGTCACAGAGGTGGGAAGTCGTCCAGGACACACTGTTAGGAGAAAGAGCAGGCCACAGAGTCAAACCCAGGGAGACCCTAGCTTTTCAGGAAGAAGGGAGGAAGGCAGAGTGGGGGGCGATGCCAAACCCCTCTCTTCGTATGCGTTTGAGCACCAAAGAAGAACCCTGAAGGACAGTCATCCAAGTGCTAACTGGGGACTGCGAGAAACGGAGCGAAGCAGGGACAGCCATTTGCTACTCGAGGTGCTTTTCCTTGAATCCTTTCTATGATTAATTTTAGGAGTACAACAGGGTTTATAAGGGGGCTTGTAGAACCAATTACTTAAAAATAATGTTACGTCAATCGGAGAAACGCTGGCATAGTTGTGGAATGTGATCTAAAGGTGTTAGAAAAGCTCTTAAATGACAAAGGTAACTAACAGTGGATCTGAACATGGTGCAAAGCTCTTGGGTGAGGAGGGGTTGGACCCCAACAGGAAATCAATAGTCAGTGCCTCTGGGGGATGAATCCAGAAATGGCAGTGAGGTCGTGGGGGGACCCACCAGCTGACACTTGCTGCCCCCGGCCTGTGGAGTGGGGTGGGAAGAGGGCTGTAGCTCTTCATAATAAACCCATCTTCACTATTCGGTTTTAGAATTATATGCCTGAGCCAGAGGCAGTGAGGTGCAATGAGGCTGGGCAGGAAGCTGAGAGGATGGAAGGACGGCTGTATTGCTACTAGCAGGGGAGAGAGAGTCTGTGAATGGGGTCGAAGAGAAGAAAACAGAGCTTAGAGGAGAGAGAAACCGCTGCCTGAAGATTGTGTTTGAGCCCCTGGCTCCAGCTACGCCTGATGCTATTACCGCTGGGTCATTTACATATGTTTCCTCTTCAACTGAGCCATTTTAAGTTTCTGGTCACAAACAACTGAAAGAAGACGGTCTGATTCAAGAAAGGATAAATCCTGCAGTTTAGGGCAACCCAGGAAGACTTCCTGGAAGAGAAGGTAGATAAGACTTAGATAAAGTCAGGGCAGGAAAGCACTAGTAAACTTTGAGATGGTTGTAATAACCAGCTAGGCATTATGGTTGAAATAGCTCATACTCGGGATGACAAAATAGGAGACAAAGTGTGTGTGTGTGTGTGTGTGTGTGTATACATGCACGCACACATACATGTGTTTCTATACTGTGCTGTGGCTCACCTTTGGATACCCAGCACCTGGCACAGAGAAGCCTCTCAATAAATAGTTGTCGAGGGAATGAATGAATGACATAATCAAATTCAACTAGTCCACTCACCTTATATGACTGTTGTGAAGATCAGAGATACACATAAAACACCCGGCACAGTTCCTGGACCATAGCAGGCACACATGATTAAGGATGCAAAGGCATACCCATTTCCCAGACTTGGGAACTGAGGCTCCTAAGAGCAGGTAGTATAACCAAGGGCACATAATATACGTCAAGACGGGGCTCTGAACCCAAGTCCACTGACTGTGTGACTCACTGCATCATCCCTGGAGGGCAGGGTGGGCAGGGGCAGAGGAACAACGCAGTGGGCTGCAAAGCCTGCAGAACTCACCTTGGAGTAGTCAAAGCCATGCTTCTCCTTCACCCCGTTCCGACAGAGCGTGTAGTTATAAAATCGGGAGTTTTTAAGGAGGCCGACCCACTCCTTCCAGCCCGGTGGCACGTAGGAGCCATTGTATTCATTCAGGTACTTCCCGAAGAAAGCTGGAGGGGAGGAGGGACCAGGAGGCCACGTGAGATAGCAGTGAGCAAAAGTCTGTCCCAGGCATCACCCAACCGTCCTGAGCTCAAGGCCTGAAAACAGCCCCGTCCTCTCAGCAAGGGGCCCTTTGGGAGCAAGTGATGCCTTTGACTCCCTTCTGAATGTTTTTACATGCATAAAACAAAAAATATAGGATTACAGAGAAGATCAATTATTCTGAAATATAGTTACCAACATATTAAAATATTTTGGCATATGATCATAGGTGTCTCTAAAAATAATTTTTAATTAAGGCAGTAAAAGCAAGAGTGATAATTTCAGAGTAGTGATACATGGACATATTTTATTTTGCAATATCTGCAGTAAATGCAATGGAATATTACAGTTGAAATCATGGTTGATTTCCACGGATGACAGAGTTATAGGTTCTGCTCACCTACTGTGGTTTACGGCCTACCTTCATAATGGAAGCAAATGCTAAGTTGCAGTTGTAGACTAATGAAAGTAAGAGTGAATTTTTTTGCATTCAAGTTTATGCGTCCCTTGAATTCTACCTACTACACAGTGACCAGAATGGCTAATGTTAAGAAATGGACAATACCAAGTGTTGGCAGGGATGTGGAGCAACTGGAACTCACATATACTGCTGGTGGGCATGTAAACTGGTTCTACTGCTGTGGAAGACTGTTTAGCAGTGTTGGTTACCCTTGAACATATTTATAGCTTCTGCGATTCAAATCTTGGGTTTTTACTCAACAGAACTGCATTCATTCACACGATCACCAAGTCACGAACAGGACAAGCTCACAGCAGCAGTAGTCATGAGAGCCCCCAGAAAGGAGCCTGTGCCTCCAGCCTAGGCTTTGTCAGATTCATCAAAGTGCTATTTTGGCTTCTGTTTGCTGTCCCTTAGTTTTATTTCTCAGTTGGTTCAGAACCTCAACAAGGGAAAGGTAAAATTTAATAAGACCCCTAACAGAGCCCTGTCACTTTCTATTCATGGCAAGTAATACTGGTGGTGATGTAAAAGTTTCCCTTTGAAAT
Source organism: Miniopterus schreibersii (assembly GCF_964146895.1). Taxonomy (NCBI): domain Eukaryota; kingdom Metazoa; phylum Chordata; class Mammalia; order Chiroptera; family Miniopteridae; genus Miniopterus; species Miniopterus schreibersii. The sequence goes on along the minus strand of NC_138110.1, from coordinate 51,213,909 downwards.
AAATAAAGTAAAAAGAATAAAATAATAGAGAGGAAAATATTGAGTAAAGAACAGAATCCGTGTGCCTGGACATGGTAAAAATCAATATGTCTGTTCAACAACTATTTATTAAACACCCATGGTGTGCCAGGAGCTGTCCAGGGCACTGGAAACACAGCAGCAAGTGAGACTGACAGGGTCCCTGCCCTCTGGGGGCTGACATCTGAGTAGGGGGCTGTGACAAATAAAGATGGTGTCGGTGATACCAGTGACGAAGGAAATAAAAGACGACAATGTGACAAAGTGGCAGAGGCGGGTCACTGGAGGCACCACTGGGCTAGGTGGCCAGGGGAGGCCTCTGTGAGGAATGATGAGAGTGAGTCAGAGCGAATACAGGAATACAAGGAAAACTGTTCAGGCCGAGGGAACAGCAAGTGCAAAGGTCCGGAGGCAGGAACAAGCTTGGGCATCTGAGGAACCCCAAGAGGCGAGTGAGGGAGGAGGGGCCAGACCGTGCAGGGTCCTGAGGGCACATTGAAGAGAAGCAACAGGAAGCATGACAGGGATACTTAAAAAGGAGCACATGTCCCCTGAAGTATTACACGCCAGACTTTGCATTTTGTGTGCATTTTCCAGGGAACAGGGTCATAGCTTTAGACATATTCTGAAAGAAACCCAGGGCCACAGTAATTTAAGAAGCACAGAACTTCAACGTTCTGAACGAAACCCCGGAGAGAGAGATTTACTGAAGTTCCCACTGGGGGAACTGAACTCTCCTCCAGGTCTCCCAAGTCCCTGGCTTGGGATCTACTGGTTTGTCCCTGAAGATCTGGGCCATGGTCTTTCCGAGAAATGTGCAGTATGGAATGCTAATAAGCTTAAATTCTTGGCCTGGCTGGTGAGATAACGATTTCTTGGGGGTGGGAAGTGGGGAACCTTTGGAAGCCCACCCCTGCCTATTATTGTCCAATGCCATGGGTGTCAAACTGCCCAGAGCTGTTTCCTCTGCTAGAATCTCCTCTTTCACATCTCCCTTCTCTCTAACCCTCAACCCTGAAAAAACCCAGAAAGAGTTTATTATTCAGGCTCCACAAGGCCCTAGAAAACAGGGCTTCAGTCAAAAGCTTTTAGAGCCAAATTAGATTTTGTTCTCATTTGATTAGATTTCCCCAAGGCAGTTTTTAAAATGGTTATTCCGGCACCAGATGAGGTGGGACAAGCAAATCAGCGTGGGCCCCAGGGCTCTGGGCTGGGACACAGAGCCAGGAGAGTGAGCTGGAATTAAAATCAAGAAGAAAAATACAGCCAGTGTCACCGCTGATGTCACTGAGCTTTCCTGGTTAGGACGGTGCCAAAGGAAGAGCAAACTTGGGGCTGGTGCGAGGGGTGAAACAACTTGGCAGGCAGATTAAGAGGAATTAAATGCCCGGCCAGGAAAGGCCATGACAATGTGCTGGCTGCCGGCTGTCCCTAGGAAGCAGGGCTGGCATCAACTGAAAAGACGGAGGGAGCATGTACTGGCTCCCATGTGCCAGGCCCTGCGTGGAAATTTACACCTGGCAGTGGGAACTTGCCTGGTCCCGACTGTGATTCTCTGGGTACCATCACTTCTTTACTCAAGTACACAAAGGCTGATCTGAGTTCAGCCTGACAATCAGAGCACCGCATTCCCCGGCTGCTGCCACTGGTTCACAGACAGGCGTGTGGCCCAAGCTGGGCCAATGAGACGCAGCCCTGGGATTTTTAAAGAGCTGCCGGCAAAGAGAAATTCTTCTATAGGGCTTGAGTCTGCTTGTGGTCATCTCGCCACTATGACGGGAGAGTCTATTTGAACTTGGAGCAACATGGAAGAAAACAGCAGAGGTGAGAGACGGAGAGAGAGAGGAAGCAGACGCTGAACTGGGCCAAGGCGGTGAGGGGGCTCCACAGTGCGAAGGAATGACACCCAATGACGCAACCAAGTGGACGGCAACGACGAGGGGGGCAGCCCATTCTAGGCAGTCCTCACTTCGCACGTCCTGATACGCACGAATGTCAGTTCCCACCGTTCGGTTAAATACCGGTTTTCCATTTAGCCACCACACTATATTCACTGTAATTATGCAAAGTACAAACTTTGCAACTGGCTCTCCAGTCCACAAACTGAGATGTAAATGACATCTGTGCATGGTGACCAGCGGCCAACCACGGCACTTTTGCAAAGTCAACCGGTGACCGGCTATGGCGCACGGCATTCGTGCAGCCTCCTCGCCTCCCGGTGATGCGTCTACAGGACAGTGTCGGGACGTGATCGCCAGGAGGGAACCAGCAAGAGACGCACGTGCAGCGAGGAGCCCGTCAGGGTGCCGAGGCTGAAACCTGAGCCAAGCCGAACGCAGTTTAGGAGAAACGGGCCGCCCCTGGGAGCGAGGGCACTCGCTCCGAGGGAAACGAGAGGAGCAGCCAGAAGAACCTGGCCAAAGGCGAACTTAATCACCGGCTTAAGTGAGGAAAAGTGGCCGTGATGAAAAGGGTGGGGAGATCCCAGAGGAAGCGACGTTGGCAAAAACACTTCCCCTTAAAGGGGACCTTGGAGGTATTTCACAGCACTGTACGCTGTGCGTTCGCGGGCAAGTCGTTTAATCTCTTGACACCTCAGTTTATCCCTCTATACAACGGGGGATGATAACTATTTATCTCGTGGGGCTGTTATGAGAGCAATGTTTGTATATTGCTCAGATCAGTCCATAGCACATGCCCACTAAGTGCTACAGTTTCACTGTCACCAATGGGTGCCCTTTCTAGACACCTTCTTGCTCCGTTGTATCTTGTTTAATGGAGTCACTGTAGAGACAGATGTCAGGATCCTCCCTCTCTGCCTCCCCTCCCCCAGGGGATTGCTGACCCCCAAACCCTTGCGTAAGGCTCTCTCCTGGTCCTCAGGCCCATGCAGGCGGCTCTTGGTTGGAAAGCTCTGAGCTCGCTTCCCTTCCTGGCTGCTGCTCTCCCATCTGTCTGAGTTAAGTGCTGCTGGGGAACCATTCGGGGTCTGATGGGAGAGCCAGGCCCTTCTGTTATCTCTCCCAGCCCTGAATCTAACTGAAATTGCCTCGTAATAATCGCATTTGTGGTCTGTGAAAGCTGCGTCTTGCTGCGACTGGGGACTGAGGGGAGGTAATCCTGGCACAGGAGGGCAGACAGTCAGAGGCATCGTTTTGGATACAGGGGAGATGGAAGGTTTTGGCAAATGGACACTAATAGGAATGCCAGGGCCAATTCTCTGTGCTGGTGAGCTGGTTGGGCGAGTGTGGGGAACACTGTGTTTGGCACCTGCCAGCAGCCCCTTCCCCTTTCTCTGGGTAAGACCAAGTAATATGGGAGAGCAGCTGACAGCACTGGCTGTGAACCCTGGTCTGCCACCTCCTAACAGTGGGACCCCAGGCAAGGGACCTCACCCCTCTGTGCCTCAGTGGGCAACAGGACAGAAAGCCACTGCCTACTGTATGTAAAGCAGGGGGAACCAACGTGAAACAGTACCTGGCACATCCTAAGTGCCTAGCAAGTGGCAGCTAATGGGGCTGACAGCACCCAGCGCCTATGGGAACTCTCCCCCCCTCTCCCTCATGGGCCATCTGGGTGGAACTGTGAATAAGTTAGTTTCAAGAACATTGGGGTCTCTCAGCACACACTCATCCCACGCCATCTCCACCCACATCCTGCATTAGGGATAATCGATAAATAACAAAGAGGTGAAATATTCCAGAGTTGACTGGTTGAGTCATGCTACATTTCATTATTTAAATATAAATATTTCATTAAATACTTATTCATTTTGACTTGGCAGTTTCCCCCATATTTTGGAGCCATTATACCAATATATACACATATGCACGAACACACACACACACACACACACACACACACACACACACACACTCTCTCTCTCTCTCTCTCTCTCTCTCTCTCGTACATTCTTTCAGGTAACCCCTAAAAAGCCACAGCCACTGCACCGCACCCCGGGTTCCTCCCAAATACAAAGGTCCTGGCTGTCAATTAAGGTGCTCTTCCCCACCCACAGGGTGGGTGTATGACTGAGCTCAGCCAATCAGAGTCTACCCTGGGACTATGAATCTTGAGCTAGGAAACTCAAAGGTGGAAAAAGGGGTTGGAGTTCTGTAAGAGCCCTTGATGGGACAGTTGCTCAAAACTGCAACTGAAATCCTCAGACCCAGTATTTCAAAATCTAAATGAAAGAGGCAAGGCCATCAATGCAATGAAGCCTCCCCGTTGCCTTCTCATAACCCAGTTACCCCCAAACAGCCAGAAGGACCCTTCTGGACCCAAGACCCTCCTGCCATTCCTGTTCAGTGATCTGCCTGCATCTCCCACCCCTCGGCTCTCTGCTCACTCTGTTCTAGCCACTCCAGGCCTCCTGTTTCGTGACTGTGCCATGCTTACTGCCATCTCAGGGCATTTACACCTGTTCTTCCCTCTGCCTTGGACACGTGCCTCCTCCCTTGTCACGCTGACATCTTAGATCAGATATTACCTACTCTGAGAAGTTGTCCCTGATCCCCCCGTCTAAAGTCACCTACCACCCTCCACTCACTAGGCTACCAATCTTCTCCACAGCACTCAGCACTCTGCAATTATCCTGTAGACAGTTTGTTTTCTTGTTTATCATTACCCCCCCACCCAGGATGTTGGGCCCAGAAGGCAGGGCCTCTTTTGGGTGCTGCAGCCCCAGCCCAGTACTTGGCGAACAGTGGGCACTCAGGCAATCACTGCTGACGGGGGACTGTGGGTCACTGGATGTGGGTGAGACCCACAGGCTGTGCAGTGCAGAGCTGCCCCTCTCGCGTGTCTTAAGCCTCTGGGAGAACAGGAGGGCTGGAGGAGCAGCAACTAAGTATTTTATTAAAAAGGATTTCTATGACAGTATCTGCAGGAGACCATGCTACCTGTTGGGAAAGGTGGTGCATGTCAACCCACAGCCTGTCTGTATGCAGAGTACACTGAATAGGTCTCAGGCCAGTCGGGGCCCATCTGCCCCCCAGGGGCCATTGGCAATGTCTAGAGACATTTTTGGTTGTCACAAGTGGGGGAGGAGAGTGCTACTGGCACCTAGTGGGCAGGGGCCAGGGATGCCGCTAATCGCCCTACAGTGCACAGGGCAGCCCCCACTACAAAGAATTATCTGACTCCAAGGTGTCAGCGGTGCCAGGGTTGAGAAACCCGGTACTGGGGGCACAGTTTCAAAAGTTGTGCAGGTGTCCAGTGATGGCGAGGGTGCAGTGTGGGCTGGGAGAGCTGGGTTTCCATAGTCGGGAGCCAGAGTGCTCCTTGCTAAGCCTCAGTGACTTCATCTGTGAAATGGGAGCAGTAATGAATGAGATCATGTCTGGCACAGAGTAAGAATGGTAAAAAAAAACAAAACAAAAGGGAACTGTGAGTTCCCAAATACAACCTGCTCTCTTTTTCAGGGAGGGGGGTGAAAACTCGGGTCTCTGGAGAAAGAAAATGGTTGTTAGAAACCAGATGTGACGCCGTCTCGGAAAATGACACGGCCCCTCTGAGACTCCAGTAATGAGCTCGGAAGGGATGTTTATGCTGCTTGAAGAAATCGGCTGAGCGTGACACACGGCTATTAGCAGAGAGGGGCCGGAGCGCAGAGCCGAGCCAACGACAATAAACAATGTTTGCCTAAGCAATTCGGAAAGGTCAGCGCAACTCGAAGTCGAGCATGCTGGAAATCCATCTTTCCCGAATTAAGGGCTCCATTTCACAGGCAAGGAGTTTGGAAAAACAAAAAGAGGTCTCTGCCCTTCATGACATCTTCTAAATCCCAGCTGTCTGGGTGCCTCTTTCTTTCTTTTTTTTTAAAAAAAACCTTTATTGATTTCAGGGAGAGGGAGAGAGAGAGAGATAGAAACATCAATGATGAGAGAGTCATTGATCAAGCCCACAACCCGGGTATGTGCCCTGACCAGGAATCGAACCCGGATCGCCTGGATCCTAGGTCGATGCTCAACTGCTGAGCCACGCCTGGCCGGGCCTGGGTGCCTCTTTCACATGTTTTGCCATTTTCATGTGTCATTTGGACTGTTACAAACGGAATATTTTTCTTCAGATCAATTCATTTGGAGCCAAATAAGCATTTCAAACTGGACTCTTGATTGGTCCCAGTAAACCTGCTTCTCTCCCAGCCTTCCTGTAGATGCCAGTTGCTCTGGCCACACCCCCCTGGAGGGGTCTTTAGCCCCCCTCTCTCCCCTGAAGTCCACTGATGACATGTGACAGCAGCTCTACCTTCAGAACAGACAGAGGACTGAGCACTTAGCACATCCCACTGTGCCCAGCTTGGTCCAGGCCACCACCTTCTCTTGCATGGACCTTGCAGGAGCTTCCTCCTTGGTCCTCCTGCCTCTAACCTTCCAGAAGGACTCTGTTAAATCACAAGCCACAGTTTTGCTCAAAACCTTTCAATAGCTCCACATCACACCTGAGCTAAAACCCAGAGTCCTTGTCATGGCTTGCAAAGTCCCATGTGACCCATCTTCTGCCCCCACCCTGACCTTGGCTCCCCTGCTTTGTCCTGGTCCATTCTGCTCTATCCGCAGTGGCCTCCTTCCCAGCCCCCAAAGCTCATTTCTGCCCCAGGGCCTTTGCCCTTGCTGTTCCCTCTGAAGGAACCATCTTCCTCAGATACCTTCATGGACTGTTTCCTCACCTTTCCCAGGTATTTGCTCAAATGTTACCTTACTGGGTTACATGCCTACTTATCCCATTAAAATGGCCTCTCCCCACCTGACTCTCCTCTTCTCCCGACTTTCCTCCAGTATTTAGCCCCACCTGCCAAATTTATCTGTCTTCTGGTTTTTATCACCTGCCTGCCCAGCTAGAACATCAGCTCCTTGAGGGCAGGGGCTTCTGCATGCCTTGTTCCCGCCTGTGTCCCTGTATCTAGAACAGGGCTCAGCAAGCAGGACGTCCTCAACAGACACTTGTGGGATTAATGAGTAAACGGCTGACCCAATGAACAGCCAGGCACGGGAGGCCTACGGGAGCCTCCCAGTTCTCATTGCTCAACACCCAGGGCACACTGTCTCTGGGTGAAAGAACAGCTACAACTGTCCAACTGTTGTCTTCCTATTTGACTTAGTGACACCTGGTGGGTTGAATCTGGATCTATTTAATTATATGCAACATGACTTCGCTGTGGGGGAAGGGCCTGAGGCCAGTGTTAGTCAACGGCAGTGGTTCTCAAATGTCTGGGGTCAGAGTCCCTTTAGACTTTGAACAAGTATTCAGACCCCAAAGAGCTTCGTTTATGTCGGTTGTACCTGCTGACAGTGAGCGTATCAGAAATGAAAACTGAGAAATTGAAAACATATAAACTCACTTAAAAACAGTAATAACCTACTTGTTTAGTATATATTTTAAAAAATGATAAATATACCGAGAGCCATGCCTGGCCCATTAGCAGAGTGCTTCTAATGTTTACTGAAGAAATGAATTAGGGAATGAACAAATCAATGAATACATAACATCGTGGCCCTGGGGTGGGGCAAAAGGTTTACAGTTGTTTGTATGGCAAATAATATAATAATAATAATACAAGAAGAAACTGTTTCAAGTACTCACAACTGTAAACCTACTTTTGCCCCACCCTGTAGGTTCCCAAAATGAAATACAGTCAGCGAGAGGGGCTGTACTGGTTCACACTTTTACAAATCTCTTTCATGTCCGGGATAACAGAGGACAGCGGGATTCTCCTATCGGCTTCTGCACTCGATGTGTTGCAATGTGTTGCTTTGGTCACGTTTCAGGAAAAATCCAGCCTCACATAGACATGCACGCGGAAAGGGGAGGAGTGTTTAAAAACCCTTCCAAGACAATTCTGGATGTGTTACGTACCCTCTAGAAAACACTGTGCATCTGGGAAAAAAAGGGTGGCAAAGCAAACAATGTCTTGGCGTTTCCATGAAAACTGTGTGGCGTCCAGGGGTCCTGGGGCCCCACTTTGCAAACCACTGGGCTAGAGGAGGAGACTGTCCCACAACAACCCAATGACGTAGGTGCTATTTTTGTCCCCATTTTATAGTTGGAAAAACTGAGGCACAGAGAGGGGAAGTCCCTTTCTGCCGATGTCCCACAGCTGCTGAGTGGCAGAGCTGAGCCTCGATCCTGGGTGGCCCGTGTGGGTTCCACATGGCGGTCGCCTCCCTGCGCCCAGCCTTCCAGGTTCACCCGCCCTGGGCCGCGGAGGGCGGCTGCTCCCAAAGCCTCCCCGGGACAGGGACAGGGAGGAGCCACGGCACGGCCTGGACCAGTCTTTCTGGAAGCGCAGGGCTCAAGGGGTGATTTTTATCCTGGAAGGCAGCGGGTGTGAGCGCGAGGGCTCTAGAGCTGACAGCCTGGGTGTAAATCAAGCTGTCCCTGCAAAAGTCAAAGCGATGTAAATACAGCGCACGGAACTCAGTCAGTAATGTAACAACTATGTATGGTGGCGGAGGGGTGCTAGATTTATCGGGGTGGTCACTTAGTTATATAAAGTTCAATCACTGGGTTGTGCACCTGAAACTAACATAATATTGCATGTCAACTGTCATTGAAAAATAAAAAAATATTTAAAGTAAAAAAATAAATAAATTGAGTTCTCTCTATCTCCCCACTCAGTTCTCCCAGCTGTAAAATGGGCATAATAATATGCCTTCCTGACAAAGTTGTTGGGGAGGATTCAATGAGAAAACATAGGAAACGGCCCCAAAATGTTGATTACTATTTCTATTATATTATTTATTGAGACGTTACATGTTCATTCATTCATTCATTCACTCATTCAATGAGCATCAGAAGCACACTGCTATGTACCAGGCATGGTTCGAGGACTGAGGATACCATCAAACAAAACAATAAATTAATAAACAGACAAAACCTGCACTCCACAGGGTTGAGGACAGTAGGAAGCAGGGCAGCCAAGTCTCGGAGGCTCCCCAGTAACGCGGGAGAGGCCGGGGGTTCTAAGCAGGTGGGGGCAGAGGGCCTGGTTGGCTTCAGGCTGTTTCTGAAGGTGGGACCAACAGGATTTGCTAGCGCATTAGATGTGTGGGAAAGAAGTGAAGGATAACTTGGAGGTTTCCAGCCTGGGCATCTCGGGAGGGGGTACCATGGCGGGGGAGGCTCGTGGGGGGGGGAGATGAAGAGCTGGAGGAAAGATGTTAGCCTTGAGGTGCCAGTTAGACATCAAGGTGAAGACAGGGTGGAGATATGCGTCCATGTTCAGGGGAAAGGTCTGGCTAAGGGCAGAAATTTGGGACTCGTCAGTGTTTAGCTGGCCTTTAATGCCACGAACTGAATGATACCACTTAAGGACGCGGTTCTTAATCCGCGGTCTGTGAACTTGAGTGGGAAAACATCTCTCTTTCTGTTATCCTCTAACTGGCACCTTCTTTAATAATGAATGAAGGCAACAAATCATAGGAACAGTAGCATCTATGCCACTGTCACCAACAGAAGTCACAGATATTTTCCTATCACATTACAGTTAACAAATATCATTGAAACCAACATCCCTTTGAAACTGTGGAAGTTATCAGGCTTATCAGTGATCAGCTAAATAACCACGTTATTTAATGTGTAAAGCAGCATACGTATCACCGTTTATAATGTATTTTGATGAATGTATCTGGATATAACTGGCTTCCTTTGTAGTTCTGTGTATTTTCTTCCACGCATTTAATTTGAAAATAATTCTGAAAAGGATCCATAGCCTTCACCAGATGCCAAGGGGGTCCCGTGGCACTAATGGGGCCAAACCCCCCAGTTAGGGAATGAGTAGAGCTGGAGAAGAGGGCCCAGGCTCTGGGCTCCAGAGTAAGGGGTCAGGATGGAGGGACACCTGCATGTGGTGAGTGGAGATGCAGGCCTTGGGTGTGAAGTGTCACCCCAGCACCCATTTGCTCCTTTCCCCCTGGAAACAGAATTGCTAGCTGGGCACAAGGCTGCCAGAATGGAGGTTACCTTCTCAGTGTCCCTGGCAGCTGGATGTGGCCGTGGCCAACTTTTGGCAGAGCCATGGGTGGGAGTGGTGTGTTCTGCTAACGCCCCTACAGGCAGTGGATGGGCCTCCCTTATCTTCTACTTCCTGCTGGCTGGATGTGAACATGGTCAGTCATTCTGGACAAGGGCAGGCCACCAGGATCTCAGAAGGAGCCTGGACATCAACCCTGTGTGTGCCATACCATCCTGGGCTGTTAATGCCCAAGCTGTCAAATGAGACAGAAATAAGCATCTGTCATCTCTAAACCACTATTAGGTGGGGACTGAAGAGCCCTCAGCTATAGCTATATTCTAACGAATACTGGGGGTAGCTGTGCTATGAAGCCAGCTGGCCACTACCATCTAGCAGGGATCAGCAAACCTTTTCTGCAAAGGGTCAGACTGTAAATATTTTTAGCTTTGCAGCCATATGGTCTCTGTTGCAATTATTCAACTCTGCCACTGTAGCGCAAAAGCAGCCCCAGACAATACATAAAGGAATGGGCATGGCCGTGTTCCAATAAAACTTTATTTATAAAAACAGGAGATGGATCCCTGTGGGCTACAGTCTGCTGACCCCTACCATCCAGGAATGTGGCCTATATTGGCAAGATCATCATCTTTTTTTTTTAAGAAAAGCTTGGAATCTGGATTTTTTTGATGACATTTCCAGATTTTAAAAAACACCTTGTATCCCAAAAAGAACATAATTGGGGCTGAGGGGTGGACTGAGGCTGTTGGTTGCCATTTTGCAAGACCCAAATTCGATCCTGGGTGGTACAGAGTAGAAGCTGAGCTGGTCCAGGCCCAGTTTCAATCCCATCCCCGCTGCCAGTAGAAGTGCCTGAGCTGTGAGACCTTCACCATCTGTCATTCGGCTTTTGGGGCCCCCGGCTTGGGCAGAAGAGAACAATCCACTAACTTTCTGGAGGTGGAGCTGGGGTCTCTAGAGGAACAAGTGATAAATGAGAAGGAAGTGCCTTTGCAAACTCTAGAACACTATAAATATTAGATGTGAAATGCCACAGGGCTGAAGTCTTTGTTTTTTGGCAGACAAATTGGCTGAGGAAGCAAGGCCGGGAAGAAATGCATTAAATAAACCCAGAGCCCCAAAGCTCTGAGGGTGGGGGCACTTCTGATATTCTGTAACTGTATCCTTTTAACTTTGGGCTGCTTGCAAGGTTACAACATGAATCTCTTCTGAAAAGACAGCAAATGCAAATTGCTGCACAAAGTGATAAATCAATGCTATGGAAAGTTCTGGATAACAGAGAAGGGATCTTGCTGAACGGAGGCTTGTGGGAAAGCACATGAAGAAGGTGGGGGCTGGGAGAAATGACCTCCTTGCACTTGCCCTTTGAGGGGGAAGGTGGATTTATTAGACATCTGTTTTATTTTTTGGCTCAGCATCCATTCTCTATCTTTTGGAAATTGTGCCGTCTGAGGGAACCAACTTTTCCTCCCTCTCAGTCTTCCCTATTCAGGTGAGGTGGTTTCTATCTCCCAGATACTAGGCAAGGCGTATGATCTGGGCCCGACCGATCAGGGTGTCCCATCTCCCCTGGCTGTGTGACTGGGTAAGAGAGGGACATGTGACCCTAGCTGAACCAGTGAAAGCCTCCCCGGAGACTTTTCCTGGAGCAGCGGAGAGAGGCCCTCTCTTTCAGCCGGGGTCAAGATGCTGGTGAGATGGGACCCATGGGGACCACCTTAACATCGCAAAGGAGAACCTTCCTCAGAATGAAGCCAACCCAAATGAAAGCACGTTCAATAAGCAGCAGAAAGACAGGTTTCTGATGAAAATGTCTGAGCACTGGGACTCGGCTAAATTTGCCTGAACTAATTTCAATTATATTTTTGAATGCCGGAAAAGTAAAACAGTAATCCAAATTCCATGTTGTTCTCATTTTCTGCTTACTTCAAGACTAAGGCCTAAGAGTCACCCATTCATTCAAATCTTTACCGAGTACCCAATACCTGCCAGGCACTGTTCTTGGATCTGGTGATATAGTGAAAAGACCAGGCAAGAAGTAAGTTCAGAACACCTGAGATAATGTCAAGGGGGTAGTAAGTCCTTCCAGGAACATAAAACACAGAATCATGGTAGAGGGGGATGGGGATGGGGAGGGCTAATTGATGCAGAAGGGGATGCTTGAAATGGCAGGTGAATGGTGACAAGAAACAAGCTGTGTGAGCAGTATTTTAGGCAGAGGCAATCGAAAGTGCAAAGACCCTGGGGCAAGTATGGCCTTGGAATGTTTAAGGAACAGCAAAGAGGTCAGGTGTTGTTAAAAAGGAATGGAAAGGTAGATGTGGACAGAGAGGTGCCAGGCTGAGGCTGTGCAAGGCCTTGGCAGCCCTGGCAAGAATCTATGAGTTTATTCTAAGAGCAGTGGGCGGCAGTGGAGGGTTGTATGCAGGGAGTGGCATGATTAGATTTCCATTTATCAAAGCTTCCTCTGACTACGGGGCGGAGCAGAGGAATAGCTAATTGCCTGGGGGGAGATGCAAGGGCAAGCAAATAACCAGAGGGAAGGCTGAGGGCTGCTGCTTGCCATGTCTCTTCACAAGCTCCTGGGTTCGGCCGCCTGTTTTTGGCAAGGTCATTGCTATGGAGGAAGGCTGGGCTGCAGATGATCCTGAGGCCCAGGGCCTTATAAACTGTGTCAGAGGCATGGAGGGCGGGCAGCTTGGGCCTCTAATTAAATGTTGGCCTTAGCCACCCACTCCATGCAGCTCCAGCAAATGAGGACCAGGGCCCATCTATTTCCTAGAAACTCAATTAGTGTGTGGGGGGAGCATGGAGGACTCCCCCAGCACCTGGGACAGGTTTTATCGCCCGCAGAGTCAACATCAAGACGAGCTGTGTCGGAAAACCTTTTTGCCCCTTTAAAGTGCGGTTCTGTCCAGAAGGATGGGACAGAGGAGGGGGACAGAACCCACAGCAGACCCTTAGAACAGGACCCGGGGAGACCGTCAATCAATGGATATTTAATTATCACCTTGGAGGAATCAGACACTAAGCCGATCCTTCAAAGAGCTGTTCTCAACGCCATTAGACTGATGTCCCATTTCTATGACAAATATTTTGTAACGCTCCCTTATTTTCCTGAAAGGAAATTTATAGGTGACAAACGCTACTTCTGCACATCATTTCCAAAAAAATCAATACAATGCCCTCACTGCAATCTGTAAGAAGAACAAAAGGAAGGCAATTTATAATAAAGAAAAATTTCAATGTGAACTCCTGAGCACATCCATCAAGGAGACAGGATGGAGCAGTCAGATGCCATCACCTAGACGCCGATTCACGGGGAGTGTGACAGCTACAGGCACAGGCTGGATGGGCCTGCGGCATTTGCAATTCAAATGCTTCAGGTGGCACTGCCATCAGCAACCCGTTCTCAGCAATAGTAAGTAACTCTTGGAAAAGTTTCGTATTCAAACATAATAATTTCCTTGGTGCAGCCACTGTGGAAAGCAGTACGGAGTTTCCTTAAAAAATTAAAAATGGAACTGCCTTTTGACCCAGCAACCCCACTTCTGGGAATATATTCTGAAAATCCCAAAACACCAATCAGAAAGAACATGTGCACCCCTACGTTCATAGAAGCGCGATTTACAATAGCTAAGATCTGGAAATAGCCCAAGTGCCCATCAGTAGATAAGTGGATAGAAAAGACGTGGGACATTTATACCATGGAGTACTACATGAATGTAAAAAAGAAGGAATTCTTACCTTTTGTGACAGCACAGGTAGACCTGGGGAGTATTATGCTAAGTGAAATAAGCCAGTCAGAGAAAGACAAACACCATATGATCTCACTTATATGTGGAATCTAATGAACAAAATAAACTGATGAACAAAATAGAACCAGATGCATGGACCCATGGGACAGACTGACAGAGGTCAAAGGAGAGGAGGGTAGAGGGGGATGGATAAAAGTAGGTGAAGAGAGTAAGGAAATAACGCATAACCCACGGACACAGACCATGAGTGGTGGAGGCCACGGAGGCGTGGTGGGGGCTGGGTGGAGGTGGGCAAAAGCGGGGAGACGAGGGACATCTGTGATAGTGTCAACAATAAAAAAAAGTGGTATTTTCTCCATTTACTTATCACTTACATTCCTGGAAAATTCAGGCTGTATTAAAACTGCAAAACCCTTCAGTGTTTATACATAAAATAGACTTAGGGTCAAGGGTCAGACAACATTAATTAATCCATTCAAATAATGATCTGGTAGAAAACTCCAAAGCCATGTGGAATACAAGGCAATATGGGGGCCGGGTGGGGCTCTTAGTGCAGAGCAGGGCATCAAAGGTCCCTGGTTCTTGCCCCCAGGAAGCCAGCAGCATCCCCCTACCTTTATAACCACCAGAAATGCCTTAATATATTTTAACCCCTAGGGGGCGGTGTGCTCCCTTGAGAACCACCAGGTTAGAAAAAACGTTTGCAAACCGGGGGCCTGTGGGTGGAATCCATCCCACAGATGTGTTTGCTTTGGGCCTGCCTCGTGTTTTATTTATTTTTAAAAAGTAGAGCAAATACTCCCCATTTGGAAACCGGGCAATTTTGCATGAAAAGCTGCATATCACACTTTTGACAAATCAGATGATCTAGCAACTCTGGGTGCGTTCATCATCCAATGGGCACATCTGGCTTCGCCCTCTGCACCGCCTGGACCCTCTGCACACTGGCTTCCCGGGACAGGCAGGCTTCCCACAGGCACGGCAGACAGCGAACCCCTCCTCAGCTTGGGGAAGACTGATGCCCGGGGTGCCCGGGTTCCCTTCCTTTGCTGAAAGCTCTCTCGCCCTCTACTCTGACCTCTCCCTGGACGGCACAGATGGATCCTGAAAGGGCTCACAGCGTGTGCTGAAAATGCCCCGCTGGCCAAGGAGGGGCTGTGCCATATGCTCGGGGAACAGGACCTGTCTGTGGACAGGTGGGACCCACAGGCCCCAGGATGAAGCGCTGCTGTGTAGCAGCCCTGATTCTGAAACCCTGACCCACGACACAGCCACAGGATGGACTGGGACGGCTTGGAGAGGTGGGGTCAAAAAACCAGATCCACGTGCGCAGGGCCTGAGGGGGCCAGCACAGGAATAAGGGGAGGCGCACCCACCTCCTGGGCTTCTGTGAGCACCCGGCACAAGGTCGGCACCGTAAACGCTCGACAATAACTTGCATTTTTATTATTGTTTATATTATTATATTCTCAAAGGTTTGTGTGCCTGCCTCCAAAAAAGATTTTGCTTGAATTACATTCTGTTCCAAGGCCGTCCAATAGAACTTCTCGTGATGATGGAAACGATCTCTATCTGTACCATTCAATCTGGCACCCACATGAGCCTTGAAACATGGCTAGTGTGACTGAGAAACAGAATTTTAAATTTTACGTGTATGTGTGTGTGTATATATATATATATTTATGTATTTATTTTTTGTTTTTTTATTTATTAATCCTCGCCTGAGGAAATGCTGAGAGAGGAAGGTAGACAGACAGAAACATTGATCAGGTACCTTCCATATGTGCCCCACCCTGGGATTGAGCCTGCAACCCAGGCATGTGCCCTGACCAGGAATCGAACCAGCGACCCTTTCGGTGCACAGGACGAAGCTCAACCAACTGAGCTACTCTGGCTGAGTAAATTTGATATATTTTTAATTAAAGTTAAAAAGCTCCCTGTGGCTACCATGTTGGGCCCAGTGGCTCTGGTCCACCCCCTTCCAGAATGTCCAGAAGGAAGAGGACCATGTGACGGGAGGGACACACAGGGAGAGAGCCATGCGACAACGGAGGCAGAAATGGGAGTGACGCAGCTGTAAGCCGAGGCGTGCCAAGGACTGCCAATACCCACCAGGAGCTAGAAGATGCAAGGCAGGATTCTCCCCCAGAGCCTTCAGAAGGGCTGTGACACTGATGTCACTTGATTTTGGGTTTCTAGCCTCCAGAACTGTGAGAGAACATGTATCTGTTGTTTTGAGCCACCCAGGTTGTGGCACTTTGTCATCCCAGCCACGGGAAATGCGTAGCCCAGCTAATGGGCTGGGACAGACACAGTGCTCCAAAGTGTTCCCTGGGTACAGACAGAAATCCTGCCCTATCAGCCTCATACCCAGTGTCTGAAAAGCTGAGACTCGTGACCACCTTCCCTTTCCAGGGGGCCCTTGCTCTCACAGCCCCAGGGAACCTCTCCTCCCAAGTTTGTGGCACTGGTCGCATGAGCCTCAGGGTAAAGTCATATCAAAGGCATTGGGTAACTTGCACACATATGTTGCAAGTCTCCTGCAAAGATGGGGAAATGGAGGCTCAGGCGGGGCCGGATCTCAGCTAAGGTCACAGATTTAGAAGCAGAGCCTAATTCCTGCATTCCCGGGCCAATGTTTTACTTGTTTTGAAATGTGAAGGTCCTGGAGAAAGGGAGTGACTGTTACACTGGAGTTTAAAGAAATTCAGCTTGAAGATGTGTGTGGAAGTGACAAATGTATGTCTCCCAAGGATGCCGGGGCCAGCCTGGGCTTGGGGGGGGGGGGGGTGCTGCTGACCCTCGTGGATGCCCAGACTTTCATGGTGGGGTCCGAGGTGCCAGAGAAGGTCCCCTGCTGCTGGAGGTGGGCCCCCTTCATGGGGTGAATGAAGGCACTGCTGTGACACCCACGGGCTGGAGAGGGGGCAGGCAGAGGGGCAGCTGGACAGAGGAAAGAGGGCAGCTGTGTGGCTGTGTGTGTGTGTGTGTGTGTGTGTCTGCGCACTCGAGGGGAGAGGAAGGGAGTGGGGAGCAAAAACAGGAGAAAGGCCAAGCAAAGAGAAGGCTGCCATTGTGAAGGCAGGACAGCTGCACCGGGCCCAGAGGAGGAGTCCCAGGAGGAAGCTAAGCCCTTTCTTCTGTGTGTGTGCAGAGGGCCAAGAAGAAAGAGGAGAGGCCGAGGTGGGGGGCGTGGGGGTGGGGAGAAGAGAAACAGAAGAGGGGAAAGGAGTCTAGAAAACATGGGGGAGGGCAGGGGCGCTGCTGGCCCTGGACAGAATACGCAGACTCGTCCATGCATCCGGCAAAGATTCACTGAGCACCTACTACAGGCAGGCTGTCTTCTGGACATGGGGATACTGGGGGGGACTAGACAGCCCTGCTTCGATGGAGCTGACCCTTTACAAGCGAGACAGCCAAGATGACTGGCGTGGAAAGGGCCAGGGAGACAAAGCAGGGACCAGAGCAGGGAGTACAGGAAGGAGACCAGGGACATAATTTAACCTGGGAGGTTGGACAACAAATATACAAATATATGTTAAGTGGTGACAAGGGCTCTAAAGGAAAATAAAGCAGGGGAGGGGATAAAAAGGGAAGGGAATCTTCTTTTGGGTGGGATAGTCAAAGAAGGCTTCTTTGAGGAGGTGTTATTAGAGAGAAGTGAGTGAGCAGGCCATCCAGACGTGTGAGGGAAGAAGTTTCCAGAAAAGGAAAGGATAAGTGCAATGTCCCCTAGGTGAGAGGCACCTGGGGAGGGAGGGACAAGATCAGGAATCATTTTGGACGTGACAGGTTTCCAGGTTTGAAATGCTGGGGAGACATCCCAGGGGAGATGTTAAGGAGGCAGCCGGATGCTGGCGTGTGGAGTCCAGGGCAAGGGGCCCAGGGCAGACCAAAACAGAGTGGTCAAGGAGGGAGGCGTCCTGAGCACCAGCCCTCAGGTCTTCGCAGTTCTGAAACCACTTTCGGGAAAAACAAGTCACCCCGACCCACCCACCCACACCTGCCTTCACATGCCAGCAGCGGATCTTTTGCCAGAAATGCCCAGCAGAAGCCTTGCCGTGCTCGGTGTGAGGGGGCGGGAGGATGCCCCAGCCTCACCAATATTCCCGCAGGTGTCAGGGCACAGAGCCCCCCCTTCCCCGGCCCCTAAGCGAGGGTGGCTGCCCAAGGTTGCCAGCCAAGCAGTGCAGGTCCTCAGCTGACCTCCCTCCCCAGCTTTGTGTGAGGAAAAAAGTGAAAATCACTGGAGTCCTTGGGCCCAAATCTGAAAACTCCAACTGGGAGCCCTGGCATAGTCAGAGACTCAACTGCTTTCCCTCTCTCTTTATTTCCCATTAATGAGAAGTAAGTCACATGAGCACGCATCCATACAAAGGGGCCTGGGGAATGTAGTCTTTATTCTGCATGGTCACTTGCCCAGCTAAACATTCTTTTACTGTGGGGGAAGAAAACAGATACCGAAGGAGGGTTAAAGGCACAACCACAGCGACGATTCTCAACTCTGTGCGTGGGTGACACCCTTTGGAATACAGGTCGACTGAGCTGTGAAAGAGTGGAACTGGAAAAATATTCCTTAAGTAGACCAAATGCTGACTAATATTTCATGTAAATAGATCTTTGATGTATTTAGTTAGGTATTTTATCTTGAAAAAGTGAAATTACAAAATTTTGAAAATAACCTTATTTTATGGGACATCTAACAGTATTTAACAAAGGTTAGGTTATAATTGTGACTAATGGGTTGATTATTTAAACAAAAAACCTGATGAAGTGCCTACTGGGGGTGTAATGTAATGTGTCCAACAAATTTAAATGACAGCACAATATGATATTTACTTCACCTTCAGTTTTCACAGCAAAATCATAAGGGGTCATTTTGCAAAAAATGAAATCATGTCAAGAGTCTTTTCTCATTACAGTGGTAGGATCTGATCAGTTTCCCCAAGGGCCTCTCTTAATCCTTTGACATCTGAGTCTTCCCCTGTGAAGTGCTTATTACCTTACCATCGTTTCGGTGGTCTCTTCTCCAATTATCTCACAGCCCAGATTATTGTTTATCAATGGATTTGCTGGCGCTTTGAGCTGTCCTTCAGCATCACTTTAATTCCCCAAACCTTGCATCTTTCACAAGATTTGCAATTTCATCTTGCAGTGATCTTGCTTTGTGCTAAAGCTACCCCATGTTTGTGGTAGAGACTGACAAAGAATGAAGTGAGAGATGCCAAGTTTAAGCAGGATAAATATCAATTTGTTAACAGACATTTCTGTGTATTGGTTTCCTCAAACTTTGGGGACTTGGGTCTCAAATATAAATACCCTTGAAAGGACAAGTTGCATCCTCAGTTTTTACAAAATATACGTAGCCATCTCTCAGCACACTTAAGCTACCCTGGCTGTGCTCACTCATATGCCCACGAGTCAAACTTACATAGTGTTCTTGAAACGAGACGCCTCCCAGCTCTCTGCAAAGTGGCTGCAAGCAAGGGTCCTGCCTGGGTTTTGAATATGGGCTCGACCACTTACTAGTCGAATGAACTTGGACAAATTATCTAACCTCTTTGTCTTGGTTACCTCAATTTAGGATAATAATATTACTTAGTTCATAGGTTTTTTACGAGGATTAAAGAGTGATACATAGTAAATGTGTAAGAAATGTTACCAGTGACGACGACGATGATGATGATGATGATGTGCAAGAATAGCACAGCATCACGCGATCCAGCCCAGACCAGTGCTCTGATGACTATCACAATATGTTACCCGGATGGTGGAAATAAGTTGTACCCACGCATCAGAATGTGGCAGCCTGTGCCCACCTCTCTGGTAACCAGTGAATGCAAATGAAGCCAGCAGTGAGCTATCACATTTCACCCATTACCGCAGGGAGTATGCAGAGGTCCTGCCACCAAATGTTGGCTGTGGGAAAACAGGAAGTCAGTCCACTGTGGGGGATGCTATTGGCACCTCCGTGTGGAAGAGCAATTCGGCAGTTGAAGCAGAGCCGAAACACGCATATCCTTCCATGCAGCGTCTCTCCCCTGGCTCTTCCCCCTCAGTGCCGAGGAGATGCCTGGTGAGTTCTGCCTGAGCGGGGAGAGGGCACTTCCCGGTGATTACATGGCCAACAGGTGGCCTTCAGATCCAAGACACTGAAACCCCAACTCCAAGCGGTTTCAACAAGATCCTGAGTTTTTTGCTCCCTAAACTGAAAAGGTATAGGCGACCTTTTAGGCAGAGGCAGATCCAGTGATTTAACAGTACCACGATTTTATCATAAGGCTTGAAGTACATGAAAAGGTGCTCAATGTCACTAATCATTGGGGAAATGCAAAACCACAGCGAGACAGATATCTCCTCATACCTGTTAGGATGGCCATCAAAAAGACAGTAAATAACAAGCGAGAATGTGGAGTAAAAGGAGCCCTTTTGCACTGTTTATGGGAATGTAAATTGGTGCAGCCACTATGGAAAAACAGAACCCTATGGAGGTTTCTCAAAAAATTAAAAATAGAACTACCATATGATCCAGCAATTCCACTTTTGGGTACTTATCCAAAGAAAATAAAAACACGACCTCAAAAAGATATACGCACCCCTGTGTTGATTGCAGCCTTATGTACCCAAGATATGGAAACAACCTGTGCCCACCAACGGATGACTGAATAAAGGCACACACACACACACACACACACACACACACACACACACACAATGGAATATTATTCAGCCATAAAAAGAAGAAACTTTTGCCATTTGCGACAGCATGGATGGAGCTTGAGGGCATTATGCTGAGTGAAATAATTCAGAGAGAGAAAGACAATTACCATATGATACCACTTATATGTGGAATTAAAAAAAAATTGAGCTCAAAGATACAGAGAATAGACTGGTGGTTGCCAAAGGCAGGGGCTTACGGGGTGGGCAAAATGGGTGAAAGAGATCAAAAGGTACAAACCGTGGGGATGTAATGTGTAGACGGTGACTGCAGTTACTAACACTGTGCTGCATATTTGAAAACTAAGAGAGTAGATATTAAGAGTTCTCATCACACACAAAAAATCTTGTAACCACATATGGTGACAGATGCTAACTAGACATATTGTGGTTATTATTTTGCAATATATACAAATATTCAACCATTATGTTATACAGATGAAACTAATGTAATGTTATAAGTTAATAATATCAATTATATGTCAATTTATATCTCAGAAAAAGAAAGGGGTTGAGTATCAATTCCTGACTTTGAGTGGGGCAGTCCCACCAAAGCAGCATGGACTTTTAACTGAAAGTAATAAACAGTTGTTACCTTGGGTCTCACACACAAACTTAAGTCCAACTCAACCAACTGCCCTAGACACCCACAGAATGCAGGATTCATTGTGTCTAAAGACCCAGCAAGAACAGTAAACCATTGGTTTTGGGTCGGGGGGACTAAAAAGTTATATTTTCTAATGTGAGTCATATAAATCAAATTAACTTAAGAGGGATTTTGAATTTATTATAATTTTTTGGTCATTTTTCTCAAGTAAATAACCAATATATTAGGTAGCAGTAGCTTTAAATGTTTTTGCATTAAGCAGCAACTTAACTTAAAACTCAAATCTGAGCTTCCTAGCTGCCAGGGGAAAAGGGAAAGTATACAGGATACGCAGCCCTTGTTATTTAATAACTAGGAGCACACCAGTTCAAAGTAAAAATGTTTTCAGGATCCTTAGTTCTGAAAGTCAGGTTGGAATGGGGTTCCTTGCATATAGGGGCATTCTAAATATAATAAAATTTTTGGTGACAGTTTTACAAAAAACATAAATGTTCTGTGTATAGAAATTTACATTTGACATTATGCTCCCAGTCTTCATTGAGGATATAGTAATTAAGCATAGTGTCTGATGAAAGCCGTTCTTTAGGGAAACAGCTTTTCGGTGATTTGTGTAAATTTAAGGATAAATTTGGGAAATCAGTTTTGAAGAATACTGTCAAGAGATGGTTCCTTTCTTTGTGCCAGCTGTATGATTCTGAAACACTCAGCTTTGGCTCCCACCACGAGCCCCCAAGATACTGAAGGATATGTGTTTCCTTTCAATTTGACAAATGCAAGTTCCATACTCCCTTTGAATTCCCACAGTCTTGTATCCATTTTGATTAAGCCACAAGCACCTCATTTTATGAGTCTGGGCAAATCTCTTTTCTAGGTTGCCACTGTCCTGGCTGTCAAATGAGGGGGTTGATGAGAACACTTTTAGGGGTCTGTTCTTTTGGCACCTAAAGCTAAAAGTTTCTACACAGGCCTTTCAGCCAGGGGTTGTAAAAAGGGGTCTGTTAGCCACACTCAACCCTCAGACATATTTTGTTTGGCCCACAGTTTACACTGAGTTTTGCCAACATTTTTTAAATCAGCAAATTTCAGCAAAAAATTCAGAGTAGAAATATTTGAAGGTTGGCAACCCTTAACACAAATGGCTATGATTACAGTAAATCCTCACTTAATGAATGTCATTGATAGGCTCTGCAACTTTAAGAGAAGTAACATATAGTGGAACCAATTTTACCACAGGCTAATTAGTGTAAACAAATGTTAAGTTCCTATGGCATCCCATCAAGGTTATAATGAAATGACACAGAATGAAACTATGCTATTCAGAGGACCCGCCGTATCTGGATTTGAGGGGCAGATGCCCCTTTCAGTCAGTGCCCCCCAGTGCCCCCATCCTGCTTCCTCTACCTACATCCCGGTCCCTGAAACCACCTGCGTGGTCGTCCTTGGTGAACTCACACATGTGGCTTTCTGCAGACTCAGGACCAACACAGTTATGTGTTCGGATCAGGGCTTCCTAGTGCTCTCAGCAGCACCCACACTTCCTGGGTGATTCCGGCAGTGGAATGAGTCTGCAAGACACACCTCACCAGCTTGCTCCCCACCCCAACGGGTCCTCGAAGCTACACCCTGTAACTGAAGGAAACTGTGAACTGAGCAGAGGGAGGCCATCGGTCTTCCCTCGTGTCACTCCCACCCAAACGCACGCCTGGTCGCTGGGACACAGCTTCCTGAAGCTGCAACATCTGCACCGCAGTGTCTGATTTCACAACCGCCTCGGCTCCTTAGTCAAGGTGGGGAGTATTTATTTATTTTTAATTAAAGCAAGCCAAATTAACTGAGTTTGGAGGATTCTGCAGTGGTGTTGGAGGTGAGTGACTGTAATTGTGCCTTTGCCTCGGGCAACCAGCCAGGGGTGGGGGGGTGGGGGGGGTGAGCCTTCAGAACCCACCAAAGTACCTCCTCCAAGGCAAACAGGCAGGAAGCCTCGCTCGCTCTCACCCAGGATGCACCGCTGGGCAGTGCAGACGGTCAAGTGTGGACAAACCATCTGCTGCCATGCCGCACAATCCCCACACCCGCTCTCCACTCTCCACACCAGTTTAACGCCCACGCCCCAGCCCAATGTTCTTCTGGAACCTTCTTCCATGCTAACGATCTAAAGTCAATAAATCAGTCCCGACGGCTTTAACGTCAGCATTCCCCCAGGCGGCAACGCGCGCAGGGTACTTCTGGCCTCTCTCTGTACTACGTATTTCATATTTTACGTGGGCTCTTGTTTTTTTAACTCAATTCCCTTGTAAAGGTCACTCTCGATCACTACGGCCGAACCAGCCTGCCGATTTGTAACGCGAACAGAAACACACGCACAGCTTGCCCAGGGAAGCAAGCTGCCCCGCCCGGCGCTCACCTGTGCGGTAGCCCGTGCTGTTGAGGTAGGCGGCGAAGGTGCGGCTCTCGTGCTGCGCCTGCCAGGACGGCGACGAGCAGTTCTCGTTGTTGGTGTAGGTGTTGTGGTTGTGGACGTACTTGCCGGTGAGCAGCGAGGACCGCGACGGGCAGCACATGGGAGTGGTCACGAAGGCGTTGACGAAGTGCGCGCCGCCCTGCTCCATGATGCGCCGCGTCTTGTTCATCACCTGCATGGAGCCTGCGAGGGCGCGGCGGGAGGTGAGGCGCGCGCCCCACTCGGGTGCCCCCCATTCGGACGCTACCCCCCCCCCCCCCGGGTGCTGACTGATAGTCTGGGAACGGGCTGAGTGGCTCTCAACAGGACATGGCACCCCATCCCCAGGGGGGGGGGGGGTGCATTTTGGAAATCTCTCGGGGCACCTGGGGGCAGTGGCCAGCAAGGCGCCGTGGGATGGACCTGCGCCAGGAGGAAGCATCCTGGGTCCCCAGTCCCGCTGGGCGTTGATGGGGTTTATAAGTCACCTGAGCCTAGAATGGAACCCTGTTTGATATATAAACAGAAGATCTTTTTTGCAGGGTATTAATATACACTGATTTTTTTTTTTGGAAGCACCCGCTATGTAAACCAAGGGAAGATTACACTTTTGTCTTCTTTGGAATCTTCCCAAGTATTGTTTGCTCTCACTGAAATCTGGTGACGCCAACCCCCTGGCTCACCTCTCTCTGAATACTTCTCAGCCAAAATGCTCTACATCAGCCACGAACCACGCTCTCCTCCTCTGTCCCCGAGGTCCTTCTGGCTCGGAACCCACTTCTCACCTCCCTCAGATCTAACCAATCGGTCGAGCCTCTTCTAGTTGCCCTCTGGGATCACTCCGGTTCTAATTCCCTGCAGCTCTTATTACACGTGCAGCGCGTGTTATTAGGGCTTAATTATACACCACCAGGCACAGTGCTTTCATTCATGCCTATTCTTGTTTCATGAAGCTGTCAGCAGAGTAAGGCGTGCAGGAAGGAAACCGACGTGTGTGGAAACCCCACCGAGGGCAGGTGCTTTCACACTCGCTGTGCCCCACAAGGAAAAAGACCCCGCCTTGCTCGGTGCTCAATCCTCAACGCCCCCGTGGTGTGTGACACACAGTAGGCGCTCAGTAAAGGTGTGAAGAGTGGATGTGTAATTGTACCCAACACTTACTAGTTGTAATGGAAACAGTGGAATTTCTCTTCCTTCTATGGCCACCTGCAGCTCTTTTCCTTTTCCCTGCAGTTCTCAGGGTCTGTAGGGTTGAATGCCGGCCCACCCTCTAAAGATATGTCCAGGTCCTAAGCCCTGAAATCAGTGAATGTGACCTAATTTGGACAAAGGGACTTTGTGGATACACTTAAGGATCTTGAGGAGAGATGGTTCTGGATTACCCGGGTGGGCCCTAACTCCAGGGATAAGTGTCCTTATTAAGAGACAGAAGGAAGAAGACAGACACAGAGGGAACGGCCAGGTAAAGATGGAGGCAGAGATCAGAGGGATGCATCTACAAGCCAAGGAATGTCTGGAGCCCCCAGAAGCCAAAAGAGCAGGGAAAGATTCTCCCCTAGAGCCTTTGGAGGAACCACAGCCCTGCTGGCACCCTCATTTTGAACTTCTGTCTCCAGAACTGTGAAAGAGCATATTTCTGTTGTTTTAAGCCACCCAGTTTGTGAAAATTTGTTAGGAAAGCAATACAGCATCTACCAGGCATCTGAGGTTCTTGATGGTGAGCTGCTCATTTCAATCACCAATAATCCCCTAGAGACCTGAAAACGACCAATCAGAATCCCTCAGCACTCTGTCCCTAAAGGCTAAGAATGAAAAGGAGATTTATATAACTTTATCCCATCTTTCTGCCAAATACAGAAGGAAACAGAGCTAGAGCTTTCCTGAGGCAAATATAGATCATATCTCTTCACCTCTTCACACTTAAAACCATCCAATAGCTTCCCACTGCGCTCACAAAAAACCCTACATTTCTTCCTGTGGCCTAAAAGACTCTTCAAGACCTGCCCTCCCCCATCAACCCACTTCCTGTGTTTCTCTGACCTCATCTCTTCCCTCCCCCTTGCTCAGTTGGCTACACTGGCCTCCTCACTATTTCTCCAATGCTCCAAGCTTATCCCTGTCTCAGGACCTTTGCACTTGCTATTGCCTCTGCTGGGGCTCTTTCTGAGATTTTGGCTGGCTTGTCCCATTATTTGGCTAACTTAGAGGCTATCTCCTCAGCAAGGTCACCTCTTCCCCACCTGAAAGAGCCCCCACCCTGCTTACTTCCTATCTCACCAGTGTATGTTTCTTCTTAGCATTTATCTCCTTCTTAAATGGTGGTTTTTACTGGTCTGCTTGTTTATGATCTGCCTCTCCTCCTAGACTGAGAGTTCTAAGTGATCCAGGTGCTGCCTACCTCCCCACCCTAGGAACATGTCATTGGTGTTCTGTAAAAACTGAAGAAAACGAAGCAAAGCCTGCCCTTTCAAGCCCAGCACAGTGGTGGTTTTAAAAGGGGCACATTCCTGGAGCCAGGTGTGTTTCCTGAGCCTCTTGGCCAAGGTTGCCCCTGTTGGGTGGAGGAAAGGACAGGCTTTGTGTTTGAACAGGAATTGTCAGGCCCTGGGGACTGTGTGAATATCTGTATCAAGGTCACAGGCCCTCATGAGAAGTCCCTGAGGGGCCCAGCTGTAACTGGTAGGCAAGGAAAGGCTTTCCACCAGGTGTGAAGTCTCCCTCTGGAGGGGAAGGAGGAGGTGGGCTTTTCGAGGCCTTCCTCAACCAGCTGGTGATAACTTGCTGGAACCTGATGGGGAGGTCTGGCCAAGCCCTGGGGCCTCACCAGCCTCAGGCCACTCCTGGGGACCTGGCCCCTTGGGATCCCAGGCAGCCTTCTGCTGGCCAATCAGTTCCTTCCATCTTGAATTTTAACCACAAACTGACATATCAAGCCTATGTCCTTGAGGCCCCAAGCTTGAATATGGGCCACATTCCCACCTCATGGCCTTTGCCTGAGCTGTGACCTCCGCCTGGGGTGCTCCCTCTAACTTCCTTCAGGTTATTGACCAAACTTCAGACATCTCAGAGAAACCTTCCCTGGCCCCATACTGAAACTGCTCCCCCCCAACTCCCTTCCCTGCCTCACTTCTCCCCACAGCAGTTACTGCCCTTGAGCCCCAAAGTCACTTCTAGTTCACTTGTTTGCATGCTGCCTGTCACTTCCACTAGAACAGCTCCACAGGGATTTAGGCCTACTTTGTTCACTGTCATATTTCCAAGCCTAGAACAGGCGCAGCACATAGTGGGTGCTAAACAGATACCTGCTAAAATAATAAAAAATTATCTTACTCTTTGGGTTTCCATATAACTCAGGAGCTCAAGCTGGTTTGTGTCCATGGACGTGTGTGTGTGTGTGTGTGTGTGTTGTGCAGTGGAAACTGATCCTGTATTCTCTAGTTGGCCACACTCGCCAGCACTCCCTATAGTCTCACACCAACTTCACTCATCCACATTATCTGCTCCGTCCCTGAAGGCCTTGGTTTTGCAACTCCTAATGTAACTCAGCTGCTGAGACAGCTCCACTCTGTCCGTGGGGCAGAGGGCACTGTTATATGTCAACAGTCATCATCATTATTAATGTGGTGACTGTCACTGGCTGAATGTCGGTTGTGTACATTGTTTACACATGTACTGGTTTACTTAATCCTCTCAACAGCCCATTTACCAGAAGAGGGAACTGGGTTCGGGGAGTTAAATGATGGTGAAGGTGGCAGAGCTGGGGAAGCAGGAAGTGAGGACTCAGATCCAGGCTTGTTTGCTGGGAGAGGTGGGTGCTGGGTGTCATGTTAGGAAATGTTCAGTTTATATCATGTGGGAGGTGGTGACACTGTACCAAGGAAGCGCACAGAGGTTCCTCTGCACTCAGTCAACTCTTGGCTACAGCAAGGCTCAGAACAGTCTCTGGACTGTAGGTATATCCAGTCCCCCAGTCATCCCCGAGGGGACTTGAGCTGGCACACCAGCAGTGAGAGCGGCACAGGGTCCCATCACCAACCACCAGGGACAGCAGTGGTGCGAGTGATTCCTGCTCGTTCCTGGTAAACTCCAGGAGAAAGTGTCCTTCACACCTGCACACCTTCTGTCTGACAGGGCGGGAACTGGCCGCCGCTGGGAGCTCGGGCGGGCGGCGGTGTTAGCTTATATTTGCTCAAATGATTTACTTTCCTCCCATTTGGGGCAAGGGACGCACGCTTCTCTCTCTCAGGGTAGTGGGATCCTGTTTTCGTTTTGTTTTAAACCACAGCTGTTTAAAATAAGTAAATAACAGTACAGGTGGCACACAGACATGGTGAAACAGTGGAAGGGTGAGGGCCGGCTGGCGTTTGGTAGCACTGGCTTGGTACAACCCAGTGCTGTCACTTCAAAGAAGTGTGAACAGACACTTCGGGTGCCACACCCAGAGCTGAGCTCCTGGTGTCACCCACCCCCTCGTGGCTCCTCCTACATTGCCTTCCCTTTCCTCCAGTTACTTAAGCAATAATCTGGGCTACTCCTTCGTCCCCTCTTTCCGTTCTCACATCCACTCCATCAGCAAAGCCTGTTGTTCTTCAAAGTAGATCCGCAACCAGAGCCTGTGGCCTCCCCTCTTGGATGGCGCTCACCTTCTCTCCTCTGAATCAGGTCAACTGCCTCCTGACTGGACTCTGACCAGAGTGCCCCCTCTCCTCAGCACCCTCCATGGCTCCCACTCACTCGAGAATAAAGTCCCCGTGGTCGCCCACAGGCTCTGCGGGACCCTGCAGCCCACTCCCCACCCATTCCGCAGCCAGGCTCACTCCCACCTCAGAGCCTTTGCCCATGTTTTTCCTCCTCCTTGAAACTCCTTGCCCTCAGCCCCCCCCCGGCCTGTGCCCTCTCACCCCCTTCTTGTCTCCACTCAAAAGCCGTCTTCTCAGTGAGGCCTTCCCTGCCCCACGGCCACAGTTTTACTCCCCCGCCCCGGAAACTTCACATCCACTTCCTTGTTTCACAATCTCAGCTCTGATGCACCATCTAACACACAATGTACTTTTACGTTTTTACGTATTTGTCTTGCTTGGCATCCCCCTGCAGCCCCAGATGTCAGCACCACGAGGGCCGCAGTTACTGACTGTGCCTCACAGCCCCAGCCTAGAACAGTGCCTGGCATACAGTAGATGCTCAATACGTATTTCTTGAAGAATGAATCCAGGGCAGTCCAGGCACAATCAGCCCTTTGCCTGCTCTTCACAAACAACGAAGACAAAGCAGGAAGAGCAGATGGGATGCCAGCCTCTCTAGGTCTCCAGAGGACGAAGCTGGCCGCCCACCCGACCTGTCAGACCCTCTGGAAAGCAGGGAGGCCGCCACCTGGTGAGTAATTCACCTGCCGTCAGCAGCCCCAAACGCTGCGCTGGCAAAAAGCAAACAGCCTGCAGGACTGTTTATTTTTAATGGGCTCAAAACCAGGGCCTCAAAGTGCTTATATCTCCACCCCACTCACTTCCGAGGAAGTAAGCCACTGGCGCTCTGGGCCAGTAGCTCCCTGTGCGTGCTCGCTGTGCGCCCTCGCCCGGCCCAAATAAGGCGGCTGAAGGAGAGCTCGTCAATCCGCTCCGAGAGCACAATGTAACAGCGCCGTGAAGTGACAGTGGCATCTGTGCATAAGCAGCACTACATGTTAAGCCTCCCCTTGGGGACAGTAACCTGCTTTATTAAAACTGCCATAGCGACGAGGCTCTGCCAAGCCACATCTGGAACACGAGAACATCCGATGGAATCTCCTTGCCGAGCACAGCCCCATGCAGACGGGCGGCCCTGGCGGGAGGGAGGGAAAACCTGGAACACGGGGCCACACAGAAATCAAAAGGCCAGTTTTCAATATTTTAAACAAAGCTGAGCCAGCCAACCCAAACTGATTTTGTCCAACATAAACCTGGGGACACGCAGACAAAAACAGACTCGGTTTCTTTCCGTGATCAAACCTTCCTACCTCGCTGGGCCAGGGGTGAAGTCACCCTGACACCTCTCTGTGAATCTAATGGGCCTGGGAAGCCCCACCCCTACCATGATGATGGCACTTAAATTTCAGTGCCCAAACCACTCGCCTGCCAGGAACATGGCATTTCCCCCATGACGCCCATTTGCCCACCCACGTTGTGATGGCTTTTTTTTTGGGTCTCTCCATGCACCGCCTGCGCTATTATTTATTTGATATTTTGCTTTAAAGCGACTTTAAAAAATAAACTTGAATCTCAACCCAAGTGACTGTGAAATCCTGGATTTGAAGTGTTAACGATATATTTTTTGATGTGTATCAGAATAAGTTCATAAGCAGTAAAATCAGTGTTATTTTGACCTGTTACCTGAGATGATCTCATGAATTACCTGGACATTTTAGGAGCTGCTGAGTTAATTTTCCCTTATAAAGGTCTGGGTCAGAGTAATCGCTACCTATGGGGATTTAGCAGGTGCTGGGGGCATTCAAGATTCGAAACATGACCCAGTTTTTGCCATTCCTGGGGCTTAGGTGGCTCAAATCCACTTCCTGCCCTGGAGGCCTGTGTCAGGTGGGAGCAGATGCACCCTGCAGCCCTCCCACATAAACTCCTATGGCACCCAACCTTGATGGCACAGGGGCACTGGTTTTGATGGGTAACTAAGGAGACGATGCCTTTTGATGTTTGTTTTCTTAAAATTATATGTAAGTAATTAGAGTCTGGGATGTAAGGCCCTCCTTGGGGAAGTAGTGAGGGTGGGACACGGGGAAAAATAAAGCCTGTGTCTAAACACAACTGTCTCTCACCTGGACTGTTGCAGAATCCCAATTGAGAAAAAAATAGGTAAAGCCTTTAGTTCAATGCTTGGCATACAGGAAGCACCTAATGCACGTTAGCTTTGAAAAATTTTCATTATTGTGGCTCCCAATTAAAGTCTAACACACAGCTCACAGACTGAGGGCCTCTGGACAGAATCTTGTCTGCACGTGTGTTTGGTTTTTAGGTCTGCTCGAAAAAGTGTTTAAAAAAAGTTTGAATGAATTGCTAACTTTGTATTTTTAATCGGGAGATTTCACATTGATCTAGGTTTCAGGCTTTGCTTAAAAAATACAAAGATCTGGCCTTGAAGGGCCAACACGTGGGTTTAAGCAAAGCTGGCTTTAGAAGGGCCCCATCCGGTTCTCCTTGGCACCCACCATGCCCACTTCCCTCATTTGCAACACTTGCCTGGCCCCGTAGGCACTTAGTTTGCAACCTTTAGCTGATTCTGTTCCAGCTGAAGGGACTAGCTAAGTAAACCTGCAAAGTAACACTTCCTGTGGCCCAGAGACCCAGAAAGAACAGGCTTGAAGAGGGAGGAGAGAGGCTGTGGGTCTGAGTCAAGGTTGGAACAGAACCTTGACCTGGACAGGTGGGGTAGGGTGGAAGTCCCTGAGCTCAGGCCACAGGTGAGAAAGCACCTGTGTCCCACACTGTCCTCCAGCCACTGTGTCCACCCACCAAGCTGGAATTCATGTGGCAGCCCTCATCTGGTCCTCAAGTGCCCCTGGAATGCCCACAATGTGACTGGATCAGGTTGTGAGCTGCCTGCCCATGGGATTCCTCTTTAACAGCCATCAGACCCCAACAGAACAGCTCTGTCCCTAGCAGGAGGGTGAGAGAAAGGCCCAGGGGACAAACAGCAGCAAGCCAAGGCCACATCTGAGCAAAAGGACTCCATAGTTTCCCTAGCTCTGGACTGGAGCCTGCTCACTGTTGTCTGTTGGCAACAATTCAGAATAATGACACTGGATTCCTGGGACCTACTTCTCAAATGCGATTTCCTCACAATGGTGGCAAAAGGGATACCATTCCTGATTCTTGGACGTTACAAAATAAAGTCAAATGTAATTTCTGTATTTAGCTATGAAAAGCTAAGGCTCAAAATTGGTTCTTAAACCCAAATGAATTAAGCAGATGTCGAAGAGGCAGTATTGGAATTTCATTAATGAACATTGGGCTGTCAGAGAGCTCATGAAGTTAATTTTTTTCTCCTCTGCCTTCTGCTGGCTCTGGTTGCAGAAGCTTCAGGGAGAAAATTCTAATAAAGTCATTCTCCATGGAGGGGAGGTGGCAGAGGGACCCTAGGAGAGGGCAGGTCACCCTCATAATCAATGGCATTCAGCAATCATTGGTCATTTCCTCCCTGAGAAGCTCCACCCAGAAATGTTCTTTTCACTTGTAATTATATGCACTTCCATTTGCAGAGGCTATTTATTCAACCATGAGGGCTCTCCAGTGTGCTTTCCCATTTTTCAGGGTGGGCTACACAGAGCCAGTCACCTAGCCCCTTCTCCTGGTGGGTGATGTTGGCAAAGCAGCTTGAGTGTGTCGTAAGCTTGAAAACCCGTCCGTCCTCCCCCAGTCTCCCATCTCTGTAAATGGCACCACCATCTGCCCAGCAGCTCAGCCAAAACCCTGGGAGTCATCCTCGATTCTCCGCCCTCCTCCCACTTGCAATCCATCAGCAAGTTCTGCCCGCCAGACCTTCAAAAGAGAACCTGCTTCCTCCACCCCTCTCCCTCTGGGAGCCCACAGCATCTCCCACCGGGACAACTGGTCTCCCCCATTCTACTCTTGTCTCTGGGCCACCCCCTTTCCACCCGCAGCCAGATGGGCCCCTGAAAACATGAATCGTGTGCACCTGACCTGCTCAGAAAAGTTCAGCGACTTTCTACTGGCCTCGTGCCATCTCCCTTTGCCCTCGCCCCCAGCATGCTGCTGCTCGCTCCCTAGGTCCTGCTGGCTGTCCTTCCTGCCACGCATCTCCCGCCCTTTTCCTTCTGCCTGAGATGCTCCTCCCCAGTTTCCATGTGAACGATGACTCCTCACAGTGCAGGCAGAGCCCGTTGTGTGACATGGCCCCTGCTAGGGGCACTGCCCCTCACAGGGCCCCTTGCTCTTGATCTCTGCTGTGGCCAAGACCCTGGGCTGCCCACCAATATCTGTTTCCCCTTCTCAACAGGTCCTGATTTTAATCTTCAATCACTTAGCTAGGAAACTAGGTTTCTCAGTCTCTCTTGTAGCTACATGTGGAAGTGGTCCTCCCTGGCCTTCCAGATCCTCCCTCTGCCCAGCTGTCCAGCCCAGGGAGCTGGCCTGGATGAACTGCACCCACAAGTGACTTTACTCTCTGGGTTTGGGCTAGGTATGGCCAATGGGGGGCTTGGTAGATCAGCGAGAGGTGAACTGAGGTCGCGTACAGATCCCTCCATCTCCCTGTGGTGTCAACAGAGGGTGACAGCTCCTGTTGGGTGGCTCTTTGTGTCTCCAGTTTCCAGTAACCATTCACTCATCTCATCCCCTTAGTCTTGGGTGGGGATGAACCCACTGCTACCTAACCAACCTTGGGTGCTGCACTCTCAGTGGTGGTTTCCACACACTTGCTTGCACCTTAGCGAAAACTAGTGAAACCCTCCTTGAATAGCCCAAGTTTCTTGTGTGCCCCACATTTCTGGCTGAGACTGTGTGGCTAAGTAAATCAGCTCTGTCCATGTTGTATGTGATGTCTGGGATGAGGTCCTTAAAAGGAGCTGACTCAACTTGAAGGTCCATGCTTTTGCCCTTCTGGTTTTTCCTTCTTCCTGCCTGGAATGTGGCTGTGATAGATGGAGCTCAAGCAGCCATTCTGAATCACAAGGAGACCTCGAAGTTGGAAGCCATGCAATAAACACGGTAGAACAGAAAGGGGGAGGAGGAGCTGGGGTCTCTGATAACCTTGAAGCCACTGTGCCAGCCCTGAACTGCCAACTTCCAGATATTTTTATGTGAGTGAGAAGCAAAATTCTATCTTGTTTAAGCCACTGCTATTTTATATTTTCTTTTACATGCAGCTGAACTTAATCCCGATATACTTAGCTTCTAGAATTTGAGTGATTTCCCAAGTGTTGCTGAATTGAAAAAAGTGTCTTGTAGGAATGTGCTTGGCAAGTTGAACACCAGGGTGGGACCAAATGAGCCTCTTCTTCCCGAGATAACCTGCATCGACATGTTTTTCTGACTCTAATGAGCAGCGGCAGGAATGTCAGGAGCTGATATCTCAGAGAGGCTGAGTTGGAAGTTACCACCGATCTGGTGTCCGGAATCTGGGCACACTGTCCTGGGCATCCAGCCACTTGGCCCCTGCAAAGTACCCAACCTTGCAATTTAGAATTGATTTCTGGCTATCAGTCTGCAGCTCAGGGTGTGGTTTCCTTGTGTTCACAGATGGAAATGAAAAACAAGTGCCTGGCCAGAAACCCTCCCAGGCCTTTCTCTCGAAAGCCAGTCTCTCCTACAAGCAGCCCTTCTGGCTGGGGGCCTGCAAATTTTTAGGATCACAGACCTCTCTGAGAATCTACTGAGCATCTCCGACCCCGTAAAGCCCAAACAGGCAAACAATCTGCATGCAATCCCCACTCTCCCCTGCTCCAGGCCTATCCAGGCCTGGGACTCTCTCCTGAACTTCTGACTCCGAAGGCTGGCTGCCTTGGATGGCTCCTCTTGGCAGTTCACAGGCATCTGCAATTTATCAGGTCCCCACCACAGCTTTTCCCATTTCCATAAACAGAAAATCCCTCCTTGCAGGTGTCTGGGTCAAAATCTTGGGAGTTATTCTTGACTCTTCTCCCACTCCACATCTGCCTCAT
This sequence comes from Miniopterus schreibersii, assembly GCF_964146895.1. Classification (NCBI taxonomy): domain Eukaryota; kingdom Metazoa; phylum Chordata; class Mammalia; order Chiroptera; family Miniopteridae; genus Miniopterus; species Miniopterus schreibersii. The sequence goes on along the minus strand of NC_138110.1, from coordinate 51,179,730 downwards.
CAGCCTGTCTTATCAGCTCCACCCTCTATGTGCAGCACCTGACTCCTTTCCCCACTCTGGTCTGAGCCTCCATCATCTCTCCTGCCTGGACCATTGCAGTGGACTCCTCACTTCCTCCTGTCTTCATGCTCACACTGCTCTGCCACTCAGGTCTCTTGGCTGCTCTGTGAACCTGCTTCTGCCTCAGGGCCTTCACGTCCACTGTTCCCTCTGCTGGAATGCTCTTCCCCAGGGGACTTCCCCTGACTGGCTCCCTTACTTTCTTTGCCTTCTCCGTGAGGCTGCCCTACATAAAATCACAACTCTCCCTTTCCCCTCCCCTCTCTCCTTGCTGGCTTCCCTTCCTCTCTTTATTCTTCGCACCATTTTTCACTATCTTATGCACCACATACTTTAAATATATTTTCTGTTAACTCTTGCCCTAGAACATAAGCTCCATAAGACCAGAGATTTTGCCTATTTTGTTTGTTGGGATTGTAGGTGCACAATAAACACCTGTGAAGGAACGAACCCAGTCCACCCTCTGAGCACCTCGCTTCAGAGACAGCCTGTTAAGGGTGCTGTGGGCATCTCCCGGACTTGACTGCTCACCAGTCGTTCTGCCTCCTGTGGTACCAGCTCCTGACTTCTCCCTTAGGGAGTCACCCCTACTCCCCTGCTAGTCCTCATGCCAGCCTTGTGGGAGGCAGCATCTTGCTGAAATGTCAAAACACTGCTGTGCTCATTGTACTGGGTTTGGCAGTGACCTTTTCCTGAAGGCAATGGATACTGGGTTTTCATTTACAATCATAATTTAGAGCTTCCTTTTAAAAGAATATTTAAGTCTCAAGAAGTAAGTCCAGTTAAAGAAAATTTCAAATAATAGAACAGATGGCCCTGGGATGCGGCAAATACGCCCTCGCCCCAGGCGGGGCCGACGTCTAGCTCACCTCGGCGTCTCAGAGCCTGCCCGCGCCCCCGAGCTCACCAAAGGACTGTCTGGATCGAGTTAAAGCGGTTCAGCTTGGCACAGTCTCCCGGCGCACGGGCTCTCTCACCGAAGGCCGCATGCGCACAAGACCCTGGCTTCCATGTGCTGCTTCCTCTCCCGCCTACTGGTGAAGCAGCCCAGCGAGGACCCTGCTGGTCTCTGAAGGTCACCCAACCCAGGGACTTGCCCAATGGCTTTGAAAATGTATTGATAATTGAGGCCACTTATTGACTGATAGGCCCTGGGACCAGTTCCCTTGGGCATTTGACGCTTCTGAGCGACAACGCAGGGAGGTGTGTCAAAAGCATGCAGGGAAAGGAAAAATGGATAGCCCCCCCCCCCCGCCTTGCAATTAGGGAACAGGACGTGGAGCCCCTGTTCTGTGCTGTGCCCGCACCAGTTCCCTCAACCAGACCCTAATTAGGACAGATGGCTATTTTCCACCCTGGGACTGGAAGAAAGCCTGGAATTATCTTAGTTTTGAAGTCTCCAGCCCCAAGAACCATCGGAACTGCCGCACGGATGAGCAGAAAATAGCAGATGATAAATTTTTTAGGACCACCCTCTGCGTGCCAGTTGTCGCAGACTGTGAGATAATGGGCTGGCCTTTTTGGGAACATGCATTATTGATCTGGGTCTGTCTAGTGGTTTATAAAAAGCCCCTACCCCCCAACCACCTTCCTATCCCTCACCTCCTGGAAGAAGACAGCCTCCTTCAAAAGCCAGTTCTGCCACTGGAGGGGCTGGCTCGTTAGTGGAAGGGAAGACAAGCAGGCACCGATCTACGCACATTAGTGCCAGGGGTGGGAGCTGACAGATGCCACAGAACACCAGGGCCCTAAACCTACTACGCACCATATCCGCTTTCTGAAATTTACCTTTCAGAAACACTTATCTTTGGGTATGCAAAGATGTGTGTATAAGACACTGTTGGCAATGGCATTTGTACCTGTGAAAACTAACAAACACACTAACAATCTAGAAATAATAGCCACCCCAGGAGACTGGTTAAGCAGCACAGTGGTTAAGGCCATGGGCTCTGGGTTCAAATCCTGTTTAGCCATGTTCTAGCTGTGTGACCCGGGTAAGTAACTTCATTTCTCTGTGCCTCAGTCTCTCTATCTATAAAATAAAGAGAATGAATGTATTTTAAGTAAGCCATGGTTCCCTTTGCTCTCCTCTCTCCATGTCCTCAGTACACCCACAGCTCCTTTCCCAATATCTGCGTATTCTATTGGTTTTGAGAGTCACAGGGGCAAACTTACAATCAGATTCTGACACGAGGCTTAGTTAGATCACGTTGCTGCAGCCAAAATGGGTTGTTCCTACAAATGGGTATTCAGTCACTCACCCTGGTTCAGGCCAAAAATTCAGGAGCCATCTCGAGGTCCTCTTCCTTACCCCCCACCTCTTACCCACTCATCATCGTCTCACCCCTTCTACTGCTCGGTTCCGGTCCCAGCTTCCATCACCACCTGCCCAGTTACTGCACTGGCCTCCGAATGGCTGTCCCTGTCTCTGCTCGTGTTCTCTGCAATCTAATTTCAACATAACAGAGGGATTCCGCTGGAACCTAAGGTAGGTCACGTCCCCCCCTGCCCCCCGCCCCCTTGCTTAAGGTCCCAATCCATGTCTCTTTCAGTAAGAGTAAAACCCAAAATCCTCACCATGACCACAGGCCCCCCACGACCTGGTCCCAGTCAACTCCTGGCCTTGTGTCTGTCCATTTATCCCCCGGCTAACTCCACTGCCGCTCACAGCCATTTTTCCTGCCTCTACCCACCAAGCTCGTTTCTAACTCGGTATCTTTGCCTTTTCTGTTCTACCTGGAACAGCCCTTTCCCAGTCCTGACGCTCCCAGGACAGTGCACCGCACAGAGTAGATGCTTAATAGATACCTGGTGAGTGCACGAATGAACGTCCGGGGTGCCTTGAATTCCCAGGCATAACTAGATCAAAATAGCTCGAGGGGCCCCATGAGGCAAGACCAAGGTGCTCTGAAGTCCACGTGCTCTCTGCAAAATTCTGCCAGAAACAACACCCACTTCCCTATGGCCACAGTCTGTAGATGCCCCACGGTTATCAAATGCAACTCATGATAAATGGTGCCGGGGAGATAGGGATCATGTGTGTCAATCTGTCAATAACAGCTCTGGGCTCTGATTACTTCCTGGCTGCATATTCTCTTTGCACTGATAAGCTCCTTGAGAAAAATCTATACTTGTGATCATTAATATAAATCATTACAAGGAGTGACTTGGGTTTATATAAATCACCCTTTCTTGGCAGTTAGAAGACTGATTCATGTTTTTAATAATGGATCCGAAAAGGGTGTAGATTTGCAGTTGGATCTTCAACACAATCTTACATTTGGTTGCAAAGGCTTACCCATTAACCCTCTAAATTTGATTGCCACTGGTGATATTCGGTTGTCCTTTGAGAGTGGGCAGAGGCTAAAAGGCAACCCCTCACCTGGCGACTACAATTGCTTCTTACCACAACCCAAGAGAGCCTCCAAGATCTGGCTGCATCCTCTCCCCAGTCTCATTTCCTACACCCCTCTCCCAGGTTTCAGCCACTTCCTTCTCCTAAGTCTTGCCTCAGGGCCTTTGCACATGCTATTCCCTCTGCTTAGAAGGCTTCCCCCAGATATTTACAATAAAGAGTAGTATTGATGATAAGGGAAATCTAATTTATAGGCGAAGGAAAGTGTGCAAGGCTCGTGTGCTGTCCAGAACGTCCCCACAAGCCACAAATGGCTACTGGGCACCTGAAAGGTGACTAGTCCTAATTGAGATGTGTCCTAAGCATAAAATACATGCCAGATTTTGAAAACAATATAAAAAACGTAAAATGTCTCATTAATGATTTTTTATATTGATTACATGTTGAGATGATAATAACTTGGATAGAGTAGGCTAAACAGAATGTTATTAAAATTAATTTCACCAGTTGTTGTTTTTTACTTTCTAAAAAATGTAGCAATTAGAAAATTTTACATTACTTATGTCATTTGCATTTGTGGAGGGCATATAATTCTATAGGGCAGCGCTGGTTTAGGGTTTAATGTGGAGAAATGGAACCCACAAAATCAGTAAATTCAATAGTGAGAAGACACAAGGTAAGGAGAAAGAAGGCTTCTATTTGGGAGAGCCTCTGAGATGAGCTGGAAATATAAATGGAGTTTGAGCCAGGGGAACAGAAGGTCCAAGTGAGACTTTCTGGAGGCCTCACTCTTGGTGGCCTCATTTATAGGGTATCCTTCTCATGCAAATGAAGCCACCCAGAGCTTGGGTGGAGGAGTCTATGGTCTTGCTTAGGAGGGCAGGGAGGAGTCCGGATGGTTTAGACAGTGAACAAAGGATGTGGCCCAGGGTGGCTTGAGTGGGGAATAAAGGGAAGGTGCAGAGGCCTTGAGCTGCAGAAGCCCTTGGACACAGCAGCTGGGAGTTCTTGCCGTGCCTGCCACCAGTGTAAATGATCTAAACCTAGGCAAGGGCCCCTGTCCTCACCTGCGCTACCTGGAGCCCACAGTGCTGCGTGGGGAGGAAGCTCAAGATCAGAGCCGGCCAAGCTCATCCTCCTGAGGCATCATCTTTCTGAACTGGGTCAGGTCACTGCCAATAGGGACGGCTTCCTGCCCCTGGATGCCACCCAGGAAAGCTGAGCCCACCCACAGCTGTGGAGATGGGTGGAGCAGGGGTCCACACATATATGTGTGTGTTCGTATGCAAGGGAGGGCCGGTTCCTTCTTTTGTTCAGTGTCAGCTCAAACATTCCCTCCTCGGAGAGCCCCTCCCTGATTACCAATCCAAAGCAGCTCCAACCACCAGCCCATCCAGCACAGAGCCCTCATCAGTTTCACAGGAGCATTTCTCCTTCTTGAAATTATTTTATGTGTAAACTTGTAGTTGTCCTGAGGATCTGTGTCCCTCACTCTATGAGAGCAGGCACTGTGCCTTTCTTACTCATTACTGAAGTTCCAGGTCCTAGAATAATGCCTGGCACATGGCAGATACTCAACAGAAATCAGATGAAAATACGAATTGGTCTTAACATGCCTTCTTCATAAGACTTTGGAGAAATCCAAGAAGGGTTTTGCAGAAGGATAAGGCTGGAGACCCCTAACCTTGAGGACCTAGCTGCGAATCCACAGATGTAGGGCAACCCCTGTGACTTGGCTAAATCCACTAGAAGTGAATTCTACAGGTTGACATGAGCATCTTGCATCAGGAGCCTTGGCCCCAGCAGATGGCCCTGGTGACCCCGGGGAGATGCCACCTGCTGACCAGGGTGCTTACCGAGCTCGACGTCCTGGTCGTCCGTGAGCACCAGGATGATGTTGGGGCGGATGTTTCTGCGGTCCCTCTGAAACCTGCCTTTCAGGCGGTGGTGCGACAGGAAGGCGGAGCTCTCGCTCAGCAGAGGGAGAACAGATGCGGAGAGCAAGCACAGCAGGAGGCCGGGGCGGGCCATTTTCTGTTTCTGCTGATCCGTGGCTTCTTGCAGGAGGCAGGAGTCTGCAGTTGCGTCTGGTGGGCTCGTTTCTTTGCCCTGTTCCCTCTCTGCTCACGGATCTAAAGTAGCAGAGAAAGAATCGTGTCAATCTTTACGTACCAGCTGCTCAGACTTGCATAGTGACACGAACGGTGGCCTCTGACGTGGATGACGGCAGTTTATCTGATCGGGGCCGGCTCTAGCAGAACATCTAACTCGGAGCAAGTGACCAAAAAAGTATTTGCAATTCGCTCAGGTGATAGGCTGGTAGGGAAGACTTCAGTGACCACTTCTGCAGCCAGAATTGTCCCCTGGACCAGCACGTGTCTGGATGTGTTGGTGGCAGCTCAAGTCCCAAATCAGATGATCAGCCTGCCACTGAACCATGCAACCACTTCCATGGACAAATCAGCCCCCCAAGAAAGGAAAAGAAGAAGCCTGCTTTGGGGGGATAGATATTTCTGGCCATTTCTTCTCAGCGGGCACTGCAGAAGATGCAGGGGGGAGGGGCTGCAGCCCGGCACCCAGGCAGCATGTGGCTCAGGGAGGGGTCTGGACAGCAGGGCGGCAATGGCGTCCATCACCTTTGGGCTGGACGACTCCCCATGTTTCAGTCTCAACTCCATCACTCACCAGCTCGGTTTCCCCATCAGTAAGCCAGTGGGGAACATGGGGAGACATGGCTGTTACAAGAACCCAACCCCGTCGGGATGTGTGTAAAGGCTCCCAGAGCTGGGCAAGTTATTCATACTAGTTTTAAGTTGTAGAATAAACAAAATGACAGAACTGCACATTCCACTGTGACCTCAGCCACCCCCCATCCCACCACACCCCAGATCAGATCACATGCAAAGGTCAGGGAGAGGAGGTGGGAGGGCGCAGACTGGCTCAGGCAGTCTCTGCTCTCCCCCTGCTCTTTGGTCTCTGCGGTCAGTTTTCTACTTCTTGAGGAAATGAGCCTTCAAGTCTTGTTCAGATATAGACTTTTGGACTCATTTATTTAAGGAGGGAGAGGGAGAGGGAGAGAGAGCAAAAAGACTTGCTGAGAGGAAACCAAACTCAGAGTCAGGCTGAGTCACCATCCTTGTGACCTGGAAGGACCACGGGGAACCGCACCCCAAAGTCAAGGCACAGGGAACTCGGCGAGGGCCCCAGTTTTTGCAGAGTGGAGTGTGTTGCCTTCATCATCTCTCCTAGGGATTGCAAAAGCCTCTTAAGGGGTCTCCCCTGCCTCCACCCCGCCTCCTTTCCATTAACCCCAGGGCAGGGTGTGAATTTCTGAAAATTCAAATCAGATCATATCACTCACTGAGGGAGGCGCTCACAGCACAAAATTGAAGGGACACTCACTCCAGGTTGTACAAGTTCAAGGCGCTTATCTCACCTTAGTCCCAGTCCTGTCACTTACCTGCTCAGACTCTCCCCTGGCTTCTCATGGCTCAGGCACTATGACGCAAACTCCCTACCAGGGTCACCAGGGCTCATGTGATCCAGCCCCTGCCCCCCTCTCCCCCTTCTCAACTGCTCACCAGTCCCACTGGCTCCTTTCTGTTGCTTGGACAAGTCAGGCTTGTTCCTGCCCCAGGGCCTTTGCACTTGCTCTTCCTTAAACCTGGAAGAGTCTTTCTCCAGATTTTGTATGATGTGCTCATTCACCTCTGATGAGCCTTGGCACAAATGTCACCTTCTCGGAGAGGCTGCCCTGACTGCCTACTGAAGGTGGTGTCTCCACCAGAGGCACTCTCTGTATTGCATAACCTTTTTTTATTTCCCTCATAATCCCTACTACAACCTACAATTGTCTTATTTATTGCCCAGTTCTCCCCACTGAAGGGTCAGCTCCACAAGGGCAGGAAGTGGGCCTGTGTTAATCACAGCTTGGTCCCCGGCACCTAGGACCATGCTTGTCACATAGCACGCCAAATACATATTCAGATAAATAAAGAAGCAGAGGTTTGGTTAAGGTCCTCTGAGCTCTGCAGAGTCAGGGATGCTGGGCTCGGCAGGGCTGCATGATAACCTGGGTCCAGAGGCTCAGAGATCTCTGTCAGCGACGCCCTCCCCATCACCCTTCCTGAGTCACCAGGAGGAACTGGCTACTCTGAGTTCTCTGGGCATGATGTGGTTGAAAAGACCCCAGGAAGGGTCCAGGGGTGGGCTGATCGTTGTGTCCCCTGATCCATTCTCCATCCTGCTGGGTGCCCCAGGAAGCAGAGCTCTGCAGGCTGCATCTCTGGCTACCTGCTGGCTCCACCAGTGGAAACCCTGCTGGGAGGCTGAAGGGGGGAGGAGGTGGGCAATCAGCCTACTCACTCTCCCTGCTCCCTCTCCAGCACGCGGTGGCTCCCAGTCCCTTTGTCTCTCTAGTCTGGCCACAGCTGCAGTCAGGGCCTCTCCCAGCTCCAGCTTTCCCCCAGCTCTAGGTGTCTGTCCCTCCTCTTGGCCCTCTGAGCCTGGGGTAGTCATGGCTCCCCTCCCTTGCTAGTGCCTGGGAGCTGCACCATTCCTTGTCTGCTCCCTTATCCCCAACCCACCTCTGAAAACAGTGCCTTCAACTCCCTCTCTCTAGGGGAGCTGGGTAGGCTCCACACAGGGCCCCCCTCCCCAGGAGCCTCTGACAGGACATCACTTTATCAGGGCAGCTGACTGAGAACCGTGAGTTCCATGGGTCTGGAGGGCAAGCACTGACTTCCATCTTCAACCCCAGAGTGTGCTGAAACACATCTCTCAGCCAGAGCCCCCGTATCCACTGTGTACTGAGCACCTGCTTTGTGCCATGTTGGGTGCCAGTTAAGACACGGAGTTACTTGCTGGGTGACCCTGGGCAAGCAACTTAAAAACACCTCTGTGCCTCAGTTTCCTCATCTATAAAATGGGTGTAAGGGGTTAAGGAGTTAACACGGAGTGTTGAGACTAGTTGTGCCTGGCACATGGTATTAACGGGAACACATCACTGACAGTGTGAGCTCTTATTGGATTATTATTATTAATGCAGCTGGGTTGTGCGTCAGGCACTCTGTTCGCAGCATCTCAGTCAATCCCCACACCCACTGTCTCACACAGGTACATACTATCCCCATTTTACAGCTGAGAACAACTGAGCTTAATCACTGTCCCATGATCACCCAGAGAGAAAATGGCAGAGACAGGGTTTGGCTCTGCTCTCCCTGCTCAGCCTGGGCCTCTCACCACTAATCTCACATATCCCAGCTTCTCCCACTCAAGTGCCACAGCCCCGATTTCTGCCCTTTCTGCACAACCCTTCCATTATTTCCTTCACATGCTTCTTTAAATGACCTCTTTTGAAAATAAAAATACAAATATATGTTTCTGGAAAAGGAAACTTTGTATTCAAGGAAAAAACAGAAAATCAGCAAACTTTCCTTGTAAAACTAACCACAAAAAGTCAAAGAAAACAGATACAGTGTTATTGGGTCGAACAGCATCTAGTTCATGTTGAAGGCTCCAAGGCCAGCCCTGTGCTCCCCTATTCTTGAACTTGCCGTCTCTCTCTTTAAGGGAGATTAGAAGATGTTAAAGGAGTCAAAGCATATTAGCACCATCTCTCCTGGAGGTAATGGGAGGCTTCAAAGGGGTGAAAAGCAGACAAGCTCTAGCCATCTAACGGGTCCCTGAATTACCCCAGATAATGGGGTCCTCAAATCATGTTATGGGCCCATGTCCCCCCTGGGGAAACACACCAGGATGCTTTGTGCTTTGCACACCCATTAAAATCCACATTCATACTCCTTCATGTAGACCCTGAGGGATAAAATATAGAGAGAATTGCCAAAGGATGCCCTACAAACAGCAACTCTCTTATACAAGAAACAATAATAGCAAATGTTTATTGGGAGCTTGCAATACTCCAGCTCCTGCTGTAAGCATTTTACACTCACCAACTCATTTCATCCGCACCTCCACCCATTGATATTATACCCATTTTATGAATGAGGAAGCTGAGGCCCAGAGAGTGAAAAACACTTTCCCATGATCACATGGCTCAATAAGTGTCAGAGAATGAGTCTGGCTTGAGTCAGCCTGCTCAATCAGAACCTCCTTGAAGGAGACCTCTGGGCAAGTTCCTAAGTCTCCCAGCTTAAGTTTCCTTATTTGCTAAACCAAGAGGTAGGTGGCCACCAGGTGCCCCCCGATGGTCTTTCCGGCTCTGAGCCTGTGATGTGAGGTCCATGGGAGCTGGGAGCTGCAGCCTTTATTGGGAGCCCTGGGCCAGATGGTGGGTGGAGCTGGGAATGTGTTCTGCGTTGGTCTTCTTAGCAACACCCCCTCCCCCCTTCCTGGGCAGCTATAACCCACCAGCCAGGACGCTCCTGCTCTGGATGGAAGTCAAAGCTCTGTGGCCAGAGACAGGAGAACAGGAGCTAATTATTTCATCAGATCAAGTCATCAATGGGTCGATTTTTGATGAATTCCCGGGCTCAGACTTCCCCTGGCCTTGTGCCAGCCTCTCTCCAGATGCCGAAGGAATCAATTAAAAACGACACAGGGGATTCTGCCTCCATTTTTCTCCTTCTTGGTAAAAGATTCAAAGTAGCTGAACCGAGAGAGGATCTGGTGAACCAGTACAGCTGACCGACGCTCTGTCCGTCTCACGGACACCTCCTCTCATTCCACCAGCTCGTGGCAGGGCCCATCCAGCTCCTTCCCTTCACCCGGTGTTTTCTCAGAGACCTTCTTCCTGGACCAGGATGATGTCTCTGGGAATGCCTAATGTCCCAAGCATTCAGAAACACCACCCCGGCTTCTGGATATATCTGCCCATCTGCAGAAAGGAGCAGGTCTTAGGGTGACCGGCAACCCCCAGGCCTGTCTGGAAAGACCCAGATAGCTATTTTCCTCTGAGGATCCCCAAATCCAACCAGAATAGCCGAGAGGAGTTTGGGAATGATCAGGCAGTTGAGGGGGGTGGGAGAGGAAGTGGCCAGAGGCAGAACAAGGCATTGACCAGACAGGAGAACTCACATGGGAAGTGAGAAGAAAGGAAACTGTGGGGTGTGCAGAGATGACATGTGCTGAGGCCAAAGCCTCTGCCATAGACTGGGAGACCCTCCTAGGTGGTCCAGAGAGCCTGGCCACTTCTGTCTTCATTTACTTTTACAAATACTTGTTTAGGGGCAAGTATGTGTGAGGCAGTGTCAGGTGGTAGGATAACCCTGTCCGGGTTGTAACAGCCTCCTAATTGGTTTCCCTGCTTCCACCCTCACCTCCTTCTATCAAGCAGCCAGAAGGATCCTGTTAAAAGAGGCTGTCTTCCTCCCCTGCAAAGCTTTCAAGGGCTCCCATCTCATGCAGAATAAAGCCCCCAAACCCTCCAAAAGGCGTACAAGATCCTACACAGTTGGCTCCATCCCCTCTGCCTTCACCACCTTTTACTTTCCCCCTTGCCCACGCAAGCCTCCATGCTATTCCTCAAACATGCCACCCTAGGGCCTTTGCACGTGTTGTTCCCACTGTCTGAAGCCTTCATCTAGGTGTCTTCATGGCCCTTTCCTCACCTCCTTGAGGTTAAAATTGAAATCTCGCCCCTCCCGAGTGGCACTTACCACTTCTGACTAGATATCTTATTTCTTTGTGGGTTTCCTGGACTAAAACATTAGCTCCCCAAGGGTAGAGATTTTCGTCAGCTTTGTTCATATCTGCATCCCCAACACCTAAAACAGCACTTAAGATGTAGCAGACACCCAAGATATTTACTGACTCAGCAAAGAATTTCCTCCCTCCTGGTCACAGTGCTGTAGTTGTGGTTGGGGGCAATGACACTCCCTTATTCTGATTATGTGCAGCTTGAACAGAGGGTGCAACATGTGACTCAGGTAGAGACAATCAGCACCTTCCATCTCTCTAGCTCCAGCGACTGACCCAGAGGTAGACATGTGACTCAGGCCTGGCCAACCAGAGGGAGGCGAGAAATTATAGAGCGGAGTGCTGGGTGCTAGGAAAGGGTGAGCGCAGCCTGGGCACCAACTGGAGCCTGAGAGGGGACGCTGGTGACACCAGGCTGAACCAAGATGCACCCTGTAGCCAGCCACAGGCTCAAACAAGTGCCCCTTGTTGCTTAAGCTTGTCTAAATCGGGGCTGTCATTTGCAAAAGGAAGCACCCAGATTTACACAATAAACTCCTGAAAACAATACGGGTGAAGAAAAACTAAAATTTATGGTGTGTTTATCTTGGGCCCTGCCCTATTTTCAGCACTTTTCCCGTGTTAACTCATGTCACCGTTACAACAACATCATGAGTTGCAGATGAGCAAGCTGAGGCGTGGAGAGGTCTGACCCCACCACTCTAACAGCTGAATACCGTCCCCTGACCCCACCCTCACCATCCTCTCTCCATGCTTCCTTGCACCCTGAGAAGTTAACTTGGATGGACCACATTAAGGGGCTCTGTACTCTCTGGCTCCTGGTAGGGTTTGGCCAAGGGGAATACCAGGGGAGGGGGGAATGGGAAGAGAGAGGGGCCCGAGAACTTCCCAGATGCTCTCCTTGCCCCATTACTAGGAAATGACCACATCCCTCCATTGCTTTCCTGAAGGCTGCAACTCCTGTGGGCGGCCCTCTACAGGTTCCAGCAAATGCTGCCTGCTGTCCCCAGCCCCAGGGATCTGTGTTACTCATTTTCTTACACTCTGCTCACACCTTTGTTGGAGGGCACCATCTGTTTCCTGCACCACTGATACAGCACAGCTGAGATTTGCACCCAGACGTTCTGACCCCAGAGACCTCTCGACTCCTATGCTCACTTGGAAAGTGATGAGTGATACAAGAGGTTGAAGTTAAGTGTGTTGCACAAACAGGAAGAAGAAGGGGGAACTGCTGGCCTGGGGGCAATCAGGGAGGGCTGCCTGGAGGAGTCTTTACAGAGCAGAGTTTGAGAAGTCTGAGAGGAACAAAGGTCTGAAGAACCCACAGGATTGGGGTAGACCCTGAAGAAGCAGGTGGAGTACAGGGTGCTTCAGGGAGGGGAAATTGCCTGAGAAATTAGGCAGAGTGGGAGGGGTGGAAATGTGTGGTCCTGAACCTCACAAGCCCAGAAGTTGTCTAGACAGAGGATGACACACGCACATCTGTTAAACCTTACACTCCCCTGGAGTCTCCCCTTTTTCCTGGCCACAGGGTTTTTTCAGCCTTCTCTCCTCTCCAGGGCTGTCAAAGAGAGGACGGGAGCTCCTGTAACCTACAGGTGACGAACTCATCTCCTGTGCCCAGGTCCAGGGTGTCTGGTGCTTGAACAGACTCTCCATGTCTGTTCTTGAAATTTTAGCTGGAGGCAGAGAGCCAAGTCAGCTTTCAAGAGCAAGACGGGACCAGAAAAGGGTCCTTCGGAGGAAGGAAGATGATACCAGGTTTCAAGACAAGGGCTCAGGACCTGGAAAGGAAATTAGGACATAAAGAGAAGGGCATAAGAACCTAGTAGCCCACATAACCATGCAACAAGAAATTCTCAAAGGCCTACTGTGTGCCAGGTACAGTTCTTGGCGCTGTAGGTCAAATAGCGAAAAAAAAAGTCCCTGCCCTCATGGAGACAACAGAGCTATGGAATGGAATGTACTTGGGTCTTGACAACATTGGAGACCTGGATCCAGCTAAGCCTGAAATGGGATTTATCTCTGGCTTCTTTGTTCATTTCTTTGCAGCAATATTCTTCTATGTCCTTCAACAAATTTTGTTTTTAGGTCAACTTTCTCAACACTTTGACCCTTTAGGGACATGAGTCAAATTCTCTTTTTTAAATAGGTCACTCCGAGTAGCTTTCCCTGTCACTTGCAACTGAATGAGCCCAAATGGTAGAGCAAGCTGGAGGCAGTGTGTTGACTCAGGTTGCATCCCAGCCACCTTCTGCCTCTGTATAGAGACATCTGACAACACAGCTTTTGAGTCCTAGGACTGTGCCCAACTCTAGGCCTTATCAAAGGCAAACTTCCCTCATTCTTATTTGTTAACTGATAAAAGGAAGGAAGTGCAGAGAAGTAGAAGGAATGTGGGCGTGGGAGTCATGACTTCTGGTCCTGATTCAGCCTCAGTTTCCTCCTTTGCCAAGAAAAACAGGCTATTCCCTGGGCATGGCCTTCAAGTTTGGGATGGGTGAAGTCTGACAGGTGGAGAGAGCCTTCCCTGGCCTCCCTCCCTGAGGCAGGCCTCCCTCTGTTACTCCTGGCCTGGATCCCAGGTTTATTCTCTTCAGAGCACTCATCACAGCTTGCAATTCCTTGATGCGTACTTCTGTTCGGGTTTCTACTTTGTGGGGGGTTGTTGTTCCCACTGGAAGCCCCACATGGGTAGGGACTGTTTCTTTCTAACCCCTCAGCCCCAGCCCCTGGTGCAGCCTGGGTCCTAATTCTCCCAGTCAACAAATATTTACGGAGCACCTACTATGCACAGGCCCTAGGCTCATGCCGAGGATCCAGAAATCACAATTTTTCATGGATCAGGCACCCAAATAAATTACAGGCACATAAGATGATGAGTCTTAAGGAGATGATGCAAGAGAAGGGGGCTGAAGTTCTAGTGGGAGGAAGGTTGCAATTATAAAGGGGGATCAGAAAAGGCCTCTCTCGAAGATGACATTGGGCAGAGTCCTGAAGGAGGTGAAGGAATGTGCCTTGCAGATATTTAGGGAAACAGTGTTCCAGGCATAGGGAAAAGCAAGTGCAAATGTCCTGAGGTAGGAACGTGCCTGGGTGTTTGAGGAACATAAAGTGGGCAAGCATGGCAGAGTGGAGCTGAGTCAGGAGAAGGCTAACATTCTATTGGTTTCAAGCAACTCACAAACTGGACCAGGTTCAAGGAGGGGCACAGACCCCCACCTCTCAACAGGGGAGTGTCCAGGTCACACTGGAGGTGAGGATGTGGGGTAGCCTGTGGTCGTCTTGGAAAACACAGTGGGCCTGGCCAAGTCACAGAAGCCTGGGCACGGCAGGGGGTGAGAGCCTGAAGGCTGTCCCCTTGCACACCACCCCTGCTGGGAAGTGAAACTCCATGTGTCAGATTTGGTCTGTCTGCCTCCAACAAGCTTCCGAGTTTGTGCCCATACCCATTTCGCAGATCCCCACCTGGGGGACCTGAGGGCTGCACCAACCCTACTCCTCCTTTTATGACAAAAGAGGTTACATCAATGGGTCATTTGCAGAAGGTTCTGAAGGGAGCAGAGAGGTGAACAGAAAGGCTTACCCTGGATGTGGAAGCTACAGCAACAACCTTCCCCCCTTTATTTCAGAGAACGCCGTTTCATCATATCTGCATTGAGAACATTTCTTTATTCTCACTTAAGAAAACCCCACAAAATCAAAACCCTGAAACTTCCCTTTTCCTTGTTCTTAAGTAGAAAGGAAGTCACTGAATCAGCCAAACTTCCCCCAGGCCTTCCCTGCTGATGTGTGAAATGATGCTCTTAGGCTCTGCCCTTTGGCCCTGTGAGCTCAGGGCCACTGTGGACAGAGAAGCCACCCGGGAGGGGAAGCTGCTGTCCAGTTTCATCAGGTGGCTGCTAGCTTGTCTATGGTGGTTGACTTAAACTGGGGGGAAGGGGTGCCAGGCCAGGGCTCCAGGGCCAGGTTTGGGAGGGACGGTCACAAGGCCTGGCTGGGCAGGAAAGGTGCAAACAGCTCCCAACCTGCTAGAGCTCGGCCTGAGACAATGCGGCTTCTCCTGCGGCTTCTTGTCTGGCCCAGAACCAACTGCTGGGACTTTACAGGCAGCTCCCAGGAAGTTCCCAGTGGCAGGGGCTTCTGTTGTGAAGCCAAGGGTCTGCTCTGAGAGGGGTGACATGACCTACTTTTGCCCACGCATGCCATCCCTATGTCGTGGGCTCGGAAGTTCTGCTTGTCACCTGCATTCCCACTGGTGCCAGGTTTAGCTTTCATTCACTCCCTTTCTTATTTCAGTCAATTTATTGACAAAGGAAAGTTTCTTCTTCAAGCACCACTTGCCCTAAACCAGGGTCTCTCAACTTGGCACTAGTGACATTTGGGGCCAGGTCATTCTCTGCTGGGTGGGTCATCCTGTGCATTGTAGGGTGTTCAGCAGTATTCCTGGTCTCTACCTGTTATACGCAAATTAGCACCCACACCCAACTGTGACAATTCAAAATGTCTCCAGACATTGCCAATAGTCCCTAGGGGGCAAAACAGCCCCCTGTGAGAACCACTGCTATACATGGATAGTGACACTAAGAAACAAATCTGCAATGACCTTGTGGTTCAATTCTTGCTTGCCAAGGGCACTGAGCTTTTTCTTACAAGGAGAGCAGGCCTCCTTGAAGACCAGGAAGGAGGGGTTAATGGGACTCCCTCCTTGATGTTAGAGGGTTTGAAAGAGAGCAGAAAAGGGAGTGACCTGCTCATTGAGATTCAAAGTCATTTACAACCCATAAATAATTTACAATCCCAGTGATTCTGGGAGCTGGCTTTGCCCCCTAGAAAGAGGACCACCCCTTAATCCAGACAATGGACTGGGTCCCTGAAGGCCAGAGAGCTGGCCCAAGGCCTGGGTTCATAAGAAGTCTGATGTTGTTTGGTCACCTTTGGAGAGAGACACCTGTCTGTAGTGGCATCTGTCTAAAGTGGGGACACAAACTTAAACGCCTGCAGGGCCGGGCAGAAGAATTAAATGAGTGATGTGGCCTGGATTTAGGGGAATGGGGGTGGGGGAGTGGGGACTGGACCACCCTGGAGACACAGTTTCCAAAATGAAACATTCAAGACATTTTAAATACTGAGCAGGCCAAACAAAACTCCTCTGGAGTTAGGCTGGGGGACTATTTGCAGCCTTTCAAAGCCATCTGATCTTTTCTGAGCAACTACTCTGTGTCAGGTGCTATGACGGATGCTGGTTAACGGCAGTGAATGTAAGGCAGACCTGGCCTCTGTCCTCAAGGAGCTGACATTCTGGTGGGGAAGACAGATAATTAACAAATGAAGATGAATTTCAGATTTTCTTAAGAGCTTTGAGGGAAATTATCAAATTATAGGATAGGGAGTAAAATGGGAGAGGCCTCTAGGAGGAGGTGATATTTGAGCTGAGAATGGAAGTGGGCTGAGAAGTCAGTCGTGGGTGAAATGCTTTCTAAGCAAAGGAAAAAGCAGTGCAAAGGCCCTGTGGTGGAAATGAGCTTGGTCTCTTTGAAGAACATAATAAAGATCAGTATGGCAGGAGGAGGGCGCAGGAGGGGCAGCCTGGCACAGGTGAGGCTGGACACCGCCTTCCCCCAGCCCATGCCTGCCAGGTAGGCCACACCTGCTGTCATTTCTGGGTGTTTAGGGGAAATGGGAATCAGATAAAGAAATTCCCACTTCTGTTCTTTGTTCTTTTGTCTTAGCTGTGGACAAAAGCTTCCCTGGCAGCAAGTTACAAAGTTATTTCTGCAAAAGGCCTTTGGCCAAAAGCAATAAAGTTGGACCTGAACAGAGTCACTATTCACGCCTAACTGTGGGCTGGTTCCCAGCACAGAATGCCTGTGCCAGGACTGACAATTCCAGTCACACCCCCTCCCCATTCTTAACCTCACACTCTCGCAGTGCTGTTTCTCCCCACAGAACACATATTTATGTTTCCAGAGATTGTAGTTTCCTCCGAGAAGAACGTAAAAGGGATAAAAGGCTATTTTGACTGGCCGGTATGAATAATCCAATTATTTCTTCCTTTCCACCCAATCCACAGCGCCATCCTCCCCGTCATGTCCCTGCTATTAGCAGATAGCTTCTCATTAGCTCACCTTGGAAACGGTCTGCCGCTTACAATTATTTGAGAAGCTTGTACTCATAGGCGGGGAGGGAGTCTGAAGCTACTTTGACCAAATAACCCACTAAATTTAGAGATGTGAGTCGAGAGAATTTGGAATGACAGGTCCATTTCCAACCCTGGCATGCTGTGCAATCTAATTAGCAGCTGGAAACAGACCATCAAGTGGGGGCACAGCCGTGGGTCAGAGGTGCTCTTCAAGCTCGGGTCAGTGTCTGCAACTGGTGGTGTCACCGCTGCTGGGGGCCTCGCTGGGTGTCTCCAGGTGTACTGTGTGCACAGGTGCACAGTGGCTGGAGGGGGGGAGTGAGAGCTGGGCTGCCGGTGTCTGTGGTGGGATGAGGTCTGGGCAGGCAGGGGCACACCCATTGTGCCAGCTTCTCCCTCATTGCCATGTCTGCTCTTCCTTCCAGGTGTCAGCTCAGATCATCCCCATCCCTCAGGTGAGGATGCTGAGGTGTGGCAGAGATTCTGGGAGCTGGCTTTGCCCCATAAAGTGAAGAGGGCTCCCAGACCCCCAGCAGTACCTGAGCTATGGGGCCACTGTCCTTGAAGAGCTGCCATACAGGTTTGGGCATCTGACTGACACTAGACTTTTAAAAATTCATTCATTCACTCATTCATTCATTCTGCCATCCACCCACCCATCCTCCATTCATTCATTCATTTAAAAATGTTCACTGCTCATCCTGAGGCAGAGTCGTTTATTCAGGGGCGATGTAGAGCTTTCTAACTCTTTTTGTCTGTCCCTTATCCGATCCCCTTCTTTTGACAACAACATCCCAATTTCCTTTGGAGGACTATCTCCCCTGCCAAGATGCCTTACCTTCTCTTGCCACGTGACTATGTGACCAAAGTTGGCCAATCAGACTCTCACTGGGGCCCTGACTCTCAAATGGAGTGTCAAGGGCAGAAGGAAAAAGCAGGGGTGCACCTGTCCCATTGGAACCCTGGAGACTGCCAGCAACTCCTGCTCTGAGCTCCCTAGAACTTCCTAAGCCAAAGTCTTAGGACGGTCTGGAAGCTTTCATTTTTTGCAGGCTTCATAGTCAGGCTACCCAGAGATCCCCATACTGTGAGGAAGCACAAGCAGATGTGAGAAAAGGCCATGTGGAGGAGAATAGAGCCAGTTAGCTGATGGCCCCAACTGAGCTCCAGTATTGTGACCAGCATTAGTGGCCAGCCGTATGAGCAGAGCCATTTAGGACCTTTCAGCTGATATCACATGAAGCAGGAGAACCCCCTGGCAATCCACAGAATCATTAGAAATAAACTGTTGATGCTTTAAACCATGGAGTTGGGGGTGACCTATTGCACAGCAGAAACAAAACCAAAGAACCCCTAATGACACTGATTAGAGCCCATTCCTCCAACTGGAATGCCACCTATGACCTAAGACGAGCCAACATTTTTGGTCCCCTGGGGCCAATGGCTTTAATCAGGTGAACACTTAGAAGTGCACATCATTCATTCATTCTTTCAGTCACTGACTCAACTCACCACCACACCAAGCATTGATGGCACAAACTTAAGGCCCTGTTCTAGCAGGGCCATTACACACAGTCCCTCAGTCTCCTCAATCATGAAAATAATAGGCCCTGCTTAAAGAGGCTGTTGTGATGATTAAATAAAGTCAATGATATTAGACTCTATTGTTATCATAAACAGAATTGCAATGCATTGTCCTTAGAAATGTGGCCATTTGTTGTGAACAGCATGTTAGAGATGGTGTGTTTGAGAGGTGATTAGGTCATGAGGGTGGAGCCCTCACGAATGGGATTAGTGCCCTTATAAAAAAGACCCCAAATCTCCCTCACCCCTCTGTCATGTGAGGACACATCTAGCAAGAAGGTGGCATCTATGAACCAGGAAGCGGGCTCTCGCTGGACACTGAATCTGCTGCCACCTTCACCTCCCTAGCCTCCAGGAGTGTGAGAAATAAGTCTGTTGTTCATAAGCCCCCCAGTGTCTGGTATTCCGTTACAGCAGCCTGAAGGGACTAGGACACCCTGCACCACGGGATATTATTACACGTTCACCTGAGCCGGCACTCAGGACGCTGCCTGGCAGGTGGACAGTGCTCAGTAAATGTGAGTGTCAGGAGTGTGGGTTGGGGAGGCGAGATGAGAGAGGCTGGCCCCCTGCACCATGACAGCTCCTTTCGGGAGGGGACAACTGAAGGGGGGAGTTGTCTTTCTGAGGGCACAAGCAGAAATCTTTCCCCCAAGAGCCCTCATTAGAATGTCACCATACTGATCTCACAGATTAACTCTCACATCCCAAGTGGCCTGAGACTGGTCAGAGCTGGAGCGTCTGCCAGCCCTCTGCAGGGCACGATGTTCCTGCTGTGGCGGCGGAGGGTGTTAGCACAGAACCCGGTGCCAGCACTGGGCTTGGGGCGGGAGGGGGCGGGAACCGGCGAATGTGAGAAAGCAACCCTCTCCACCCCCACTTTTACTTCCTAGGGATGACTACAGGTTTTGACTCCTTTGCCTTGAGCAGTCACCTTCGAGCAAGGATCCTCGAGTACTAGATTCAGATCCACCAGTAATCTCCTAGCCTCCTTCCTTGATCCCCTCATCCAAAAAATATTCCCTGAGCATTCAGAGTGCCAGGCCTTGTGCTAGGTGCTGGGGTACAGAGGTAAATGAGACAGAAAAGGTCCCTGCAGTCACAGGGTTTACTTTTTAGTGAGAGGAGAGAGGACAAAGGAGAAATAAGTAAATCGAGATAATTCCAGAGAATGATAAATGCTATAAACATAAAACAGGCATTCTAAGGATGTGACATTTGAGAGGAGATCTGAAGGATCAGAAGAGGCTAGGCTTGTGACACTACAAAGGAAGGGCAGTCCAGCAGGGGACACAGCAAGTGCAAAGGCTCTGAGGTTGGAACAAGCTTTGATGCAGCCAACAGAGAGGAGTGTGACTGGGTGCAATAAGCTTAGAGGATTGTGGAGTGAGACACAGGCGTACTCCAGGTGCTGCAGGGTAAGAAAACATATAGCAGAGAGTCTGGACTTCATTATAGGTACAAAGAGCCCCTGGAGGGGGCGGGGGTTCATTCAAGGGGATGCCACCACCTAGGAGCCCTTTTAGGACTTTGTACAAACGCCTGGCAGAAGGCACGCCATCTAGCACCTCTCTCCTTGCTTCAGTAGTTCTCAATTTCAGCTGCACATTAGAATCACCTGGGAGCTAAAAAAATACCCTGATGCCCAGGCCCCTACCCTGGGGTTGCCAATTTAACTGGGTGAGGCCTGGGGCTGGGATTTTTCAGAGCTCCCCTGGAGATTTTGTTAGGAACCTCTGCCCTACTCACAAGCATTTCCCTGTGCACACAGCAACTAGCCTCACCTTAGGCTCCCATTCTGCAGGTCAGTCCCTGAGGTAGCTCTTTTCCTGAGTTAGCTTCACTGAGGCCTAAGAGAGGTGGATGGCGTAGGGTGGGGAGTGCGAGGCAGTGTAGCTCATTGGCTCAGGAAGCCACAGAATTGAGCTCTAAGCCCAGTTCCGCCTTCGATTTTTTGCTGCCACCTCTCTGAGCTGGACTTTCCTCATCTGTAGGAGGAAGACCAATGGCCTTTCTTATGGGCAGAGTGGCTGAAAATACCAAAAAAAGCCAGCTGCAAAAGCACTTCAAAAAGCTAAAAAGAAATGGTGCAGCCATTATGGAAAAAAGTATGGAAGTTTCCCCGCAAATTAAACATAGAACTACCATATGATCCAGCAATCCCACTTCTGGGTATTTATCCCCCCCTCCAGAAAACATGAAAACACTAACTCGAAGAGATATCTGCACCCCCATGTTCACTGCAGCATCATTCACAATAGTCAAGACATGGAAACTAAGGGTCCATAAACTGATGAATGGATAAAGATGACATAATATACATACATAATGCTGCTAAGAACACTAGTAGGCTTTCCTCTTTTCTCAAGTGTCGGGAAGAGGAGCCTGCATTCAGAAGTCCGTGGCAAGTGTCTGTCTCTAGAGCAGGCCAGAAGCAGCTTCGGGTGATCTGCCTTTCACCAGAGCATGAACATCTCCTGAACTTCTGTGGGCTAATAGTTTTTTCAATCGCTTATCAAAAAGTTCTCCTTTTCCAGCCACTGAAGAGGGTCAAGTCACTCGCTGATCGGGAGCCAATAAGAAAGGGTGCTGGCAATATTCTTCCCCTAACACATCTGGCATCCACCTGGTCAAACGCATCTTGGGTACTGCTCGTGGTCCCCAGGGATGGCCCTGCCCAGCAACTCACACATACAGAACTTGCGCATATTGACTCTGAGTCTGGGACGGAATTAATTTAAGTTTCAAGCAGGGCCAGGTGGGCCGGGCCTTTTATAAGATGAAGCTACATGTCAGAGGCTGGGGCCACTGGACGACGTGTGTTTTGGAATCATATTAAGAGGCTGTGGAGAATTCAAAACAGTGGTGGTCTCTGGTTAGAAAGAATCCCACAAAGTCTGGGTCTGGACTGGCGGAGAAGCTCTGAAGACTATAGCAATAGGAGGCACCATGCGGCCTGTGAGGCCCAAGATCCTGCAAGATCCTTAAGCAATTTCTCAAGGGCATCTGGTGGAGAGTTGTGCATGTTTAGTTTCCGTCTGCTAATCACTGAGCACCGAGGAGATGGACAAGGGGAGGCTCGGCCTGAGCCTTTGGGAATTTCTGAGATGTGTCATAAAGAGGTGAGCATGTGGGAGGTGCTAAAAATATTCATCAAATAGATGTATGACAGTCCTGGGGGTGGGAGGGAGGAGAAAGAAAACCACACCAGGGGACAAAATACATTCTCCCTGGATGATTGTGTCCAGTCTCATGGCTTAGAATAACATGGATGCGCTGATGACTTCCAAATTTAGGTGGCCAGCCCCAACCAGCTCCAGACTTGTGTACTTAGCACCCACTGAGCTATCAGATACCCGGGTTGAGTGTCATCTCAAACACAACATTTTCACAACTAAATTCTGGATTCTCCTCCCCCAAATCTTTTCTCCCAGCCTTCCCTATTTAGGAATCACTACACACCAGGCTGCCCAGTCATCTTTGACTCCTTGGGGCTAAGAATATTTGCTAGAGGGGGGCTGTCCCGCACTGTTAGGTGTTTAGCAGCATCCGTGGCCTCTACTTACTAGATACCAATAGCACCTCCTTCCCCAGTGTGACAACCAAAAATGCCTCCAGACGTTGCTAAATGTCCCCTGGAGGGCAAAGTCACCTTGGTTGAGAACCACAGCTCTTTCCCTCGGTCTGAATATTCGATCCACCAGAAAGTTCCACTGGCTCTGCCTTCAACTAACCCGTTTCACTTCAATCTCCATTGGTATACTACCATCCAGGCAATATAGCTCCCCCATTCTCATCTCCCAGCTTCCACCTGCAAAGCACACCTCTCAGGGTAGGCACTGAGATCTTTTAAAAACACACATCATGTCGTCCTTGACTTAAAACTCTCCAGTGGTTTTCCATTTCACTTAAAATAAAAATCTAAGTTTCTCACCATGGCCGGTATTTCTCATCAGCAACTTCCCCTCCACTCCTTCCAGCTTATTTACTACCCTCCATCCCACTGGACTTCAACTTATGTTTTGAATAAGACTAGCCACTCCTCTCCACCTCCAGGCCTTTGCACTGGCTATTCCCTCTACCTGGAAGCTCTTCCTCAGATCTTCCCAAGGCTGGCCCATTCTCAAAATTTAGGTCACAGCTTAAAGGTCACCTCCTCAAAGAGGCCTCTCCTGGCCACCTGCCAAAATTTGTCTCCCACTCCTACCCTAGCATGCAATCATTTTCCATATCAATATTTTGTTTCCACTGTAGAGCTTATCACTTTTCGAAAGAGCCTCTCTTGTGGCCTTGTTTGCTTGTGTGTTAACTGCTTCTCCACTTTGGAATGTAAGTTCCATGAAAGCAGGGTCCTCTCTTGTTCATCCCAATGCTTAACACAGGGCCTGGCACATAGTAGCTGCTCAATAAACACACGTGCACCGACAAATAAGAGGAATGCCATCTTATTCTGTACAGCAGTTTTTCCAACATCTTTAGATCTCTGATCTCATTTGGAACCTTTCCCCTGTCTCCTGGCATCCCCTGAATCAGGTAGGAAAACAAAATATGCACACTCCAGGGCCTTCTTTCCCAGACCTCCCTGCTGGTGTGGAACACATCATGGCACTCTGGCTCATTCCCCAGCATCCAGGGCCCTCCCTGGGAGTCTGACTCAGCAGGGTCAGGACTTTGCATTTTTTTAAACAAATACCTCCAGATGATTCTCACAGTGGAAGGTTGGGCAAACACTGCCCCTGGCCACCAGAAAGCACAGAATCAAGGCCAGGCTGCATATTTCAGACACTAAGGCAGAAAAGTTAGGCCTCCGATGCCTTTTGAGCCCAGCGGAGAAGGAAGGGAAGCTGCCCACCCAGCAGCTGTTTCCATGGTCCCCACTTCAACCAAAATGGAGACAAGTCCATCTGACTATCATCTCTCACACTAGTGTCCTCCCTCATCATAGGCATTAGCTATTTGCCTCCCTAGCATCCAGGATCCCCCACATGCTTCTTCAGGGCTTTGGGGTCCAGTCCCTCTGCCCCAGCTGCAGAACAGGGCTTTGGGAGCCTGGCCCAAGCCCTTTGTTGGGGCCTCATTTTCTTGGCCAGTGATTGGTTTGGAGTGAGCACATGACATAAGTCAGCCCAATCAGATAGCTGCTCCGGGCCTGGTGGGCAGTGCCTGAAAAGAGGCTTGTTCTTTCCTGTTGGGCTTAAACCAGAGAGGTTAGCTCTTCAACAGCCAGCTTGACACACCTCAATTATCAGTGTCAGATGTAGTACTAAGCACCTGACATTGATGATCTCATTTCATTCTTTACCACGAACCAGGAGACAGGTGCTACGATCATCATCATTTGCGGATGAGAACACTGGGGCACAGAAAGGTTAAGTAACACTCTCCAGATCACACTGCTGGGCAGGTAGCCAGGGAGTCAGTTCTCTTAAGCATGTTGCTGGAGCCTGCCCACCTCTCAGAGCTGGAGAGAGAAACCAGCCCCCTGGAAGGAATAGCAGAGATGGAGGGACAGAGTATTATGACAATACCTGAGACCTGACTCCAGCTGTGCCTGAAGCTGTGCCTTAGCATTTTTAAGTCATGAAAGCCAACAAGTCCCCTTCTTTTCTCCTTATACTCGTTCAGACTTTTCCCCCCCTCTCTCTGTTGCTTACAAGAGAAAGGATCCCAATTCCTTTATAGTGCTTCTAGGAAAATGCCCCTGATAGCCATTTGCAACTTGCACACAGCATCTGCTCAGGAAACGCCAGCAGATGTGGGTGAAGACTGCTCTCCCTTCCCATGATCTGCTGGGTCTAAGCCCTATGGGCCAACTGTGGCCAGCCCAAAGCCTCTTTCACTTTTGGCTCCAAGTGAGGCCTAGTTCCCTAGCAACCACCCCAATTAGGCCATCATGCCATTTATCAGGGTGCCAATTAATTATAATGATCTTAATAATCTTCCAATTAGATAGTGCCCTGAATCCGGATCAGGGGTGTGGCAGATTTCCCACCAGGCCCCATCATAAGGGGCCCAAGGAAGGCAGGCCCGGGTGAGCCTCCCTCACCTGCAGGTCAGTATGGAGAGGCTCCACCTTCCACGTCCACTGGGCACACAGGGCCCAGGCCTGACACAAAGCACCCTGGACCGCCCCCAGCCCAACCCCCACCCCTCTGGGGACAGGCCCATGTGACTCCATCACCCACCACAAGAGGGCTGCACCTCTAAGAGAATTTTAACCTTCCTGCCATTGTGTTTTCAGGAGGCACGAACCTTAGTCTCAGACCTTACGGCTTTTTTTCTGGCGGCCACATTTGCTATTTTCCTTTGCATCTTGACTAGGGGGAGTGTGTGTACGCGCCAGACCATCCTATATTTTCCTGAGGCCCCCCCCCCAAAAATACAAACCCGAGATGGCCCCAAACAGTGGAGGTTTTGGAGAGAAGAGGGATTACTAAAGGGCTTCTGCCTTTCAAAGTTTTATTGTCTTAATATGTGTTTCTTCTACATTTGGAATAAAGGTCAAGGTCATGAAGGGAGAGGAGTGTGGCGGGTCAGAGTGAACTCCAGGGCCCCAGGGCCTCTTGAATTCCGGCTCTACCAGTGAGCAGCTGTCTGCGCGTCACAATCCTCTCTGTGCCTCAGTTTCCTCATTTTTGACAACAATCAAAGGACCTACCTCTTAGGGTTTTATGTGGATTACATGAGTTATTATGTATAAGCGCTTAGAACACACTACATCATAACATGCTACATCAGTGCTATCTACCACCTTAATTCTAGACTAAGCCCCTCTTAACTACAAGCTGATCAGACATGCTGATATTCTTCTGCAGGATAAAGCTCCTGGTCTCTTTCTAAGGGGGTGAAATCTAAGAATGGACTTGATAGAGTTGGGTGACATTCCCAGTCTGGCTAACTCAGACCAGAAGCTGCCCCCTTGAGGCAGGTCCAAACAGATAAACTGAACATATCCAGAGAAGGGAGGACGGAAATGTTATCCCCAAATCAAAAGGTGCACTTCAAGCATCAGGGTGTGCTGAGTGGGGGACACGCATGCATGTGTGTATGTGACTGTGCACGTGCGCAGAGTCTCCCACACAGCCACACTGTCTTCCTCCAAGCCCAGCTTTTTTTTATAATCAACTCATCATTCAACCCTTAAGTTTGAAAACCTAACATGTTATTAGGGTTTTAGAAAAAGCCATAAATTCAAATAAAAAAACACCAAAAAACATACACCAAGCCCAAAGCCCAAACCCACACTGACCCTCAGCCATGCAGTCAGGCCAACATCATGCATTTATGTATGTAAACTTTGCCTAAGAAAGGACGATTCTTCATGTGCAAATGTCCAGCATGCCATCAGCCAAGCTTGCCACCATTGCCCTTCGAGCTGCTTACTTGAACACTAAATTACACAGCCAGACAGGCATTTTTGATGAGTTTTTCTTCTCCATGATGTGCGACAAGCAAAGCTGGAGAAGCTCTCTTCCAAGGTGAGTGGTCTTCAGCCTGACCTCCCCACCCTTTCTATATGTAAGGAATGGCTTTAATTTAATTAAAACCCTCCAGTGGTTCTGTAATGAGGAGCGGAGATGCAGTAAGAAATCTCTTCACTATCAACTGAGAGTAACTCTTCCTGCTCCAGGGAGAGATGTGGGAGTCCTCCGGGGAAAGCCCATCTTATCGGCTTCTCTGCCCCCCCCCCCAGAACCCCCTTAAGAGCAGCCTCCCCTCTCTGCCCCAAAGGAGGGGGACTGCACTGGGGGAGCGAGGCAGGGACAGATGGAGGGGCAAGAGAACGGGTGTCCTGACATGCACAGATGTGCAAATACCCAGATTCGAATGTAAGCTGAATGTAATTACTTGGTTAATTAAATATTGACTTTTAACTCAAAAAGTGATTAAAACAAGCTGCAGGAAAGACTGGCCAGAGAGGAGAAGGGGCAGGGAATGAGTCAACTTTCACCAAGGGGGAAGAGGACGACGAGGGCTGCCAAAATGAAGGTCTCTGCTGTCCTACTGTGTGCAGGGCACATACTGCGTGCACGGGGGAGTCACCTTCAGTGTCAGGGCAGGCGGAGAATTTCAGATGGATGTCACTGTGACAAACTAAGACTTGTCGGTATCTCCTTCCTTTCTTCCCACCTAAGACTCATCTTTTTTTCCAGGCTGCTCTCAAAGCGGACAGAGAGCTTCTGGTGCTCAGGAACCAGGCACTGTTAACCGCCTTTGCCAGGAGCATAACTCGGTGCCTGGCACGGCCGAGGAGCACCATCAATGCTTGCAGAACGAATGAATGAACTGCTACGAATAATGTTTGTTTGTTTGTTAAAGTACACGCCTAGAAATCGCAGCCAAACTTCTGAAACCCTCATGGGCCCCAGGAGGGGAGCAACCCCCTATAAGGCTTTGGGAGCTGGCTCTGACCCAGCCCGGGGGGAAGTTCGCCCTTTCAATCCTATTTGCCCTTTCGGTATCTGTGAGTTCCCGGGCACTCCCCAACTCTGGTCCACGGCTCCCCCGGGTTCTGACCGGCCACACCCCACGTGGTTTAGCTCCTCGCCGGTCTGTTAGGTCTAAACTCAAAGGGGTCAGGGAGGCCATCCCCCGGCGGCCAGCGGGCTCAGACTCGCCCTCTCCAGGGCCTCCCGGGCTCCGCGTGGCGCGCCCGCCGGTCGGGGCGCGGTGGGAGGTGCCCAGCCCGCCGGCGGGGTCAAAGGGGTCATCCCCCCGCGGCCCGCTGGCGCCGGGGCCTCCCGCCCGCCCGCCGAGTCCCACCTCCGAGCGCTCGGCAGGCGCGGGAACCGGGCGGTCCGGACCGGCCCCGGCTCACCTGGGCGGCGCTCGCGGCCGCGCTCACCCCGGGGCAGACTCCGGCCGCGGGGAGCCCCGTCCCGCCCCCCCGGCGCGGCACCCCACTCACCGGCGCACGGCCTCGGCGGCCTCACTGAGCGCGGGGCGCCGCCGCCTCTGCCGCAGCCCGGCCGGGCCGCGGGGCGCAGGGGACTCCGCGCCTCAGCTGCTGCTGCTGCTGCTGCCGCCGCCGCCGCCGCCGCTGCTGCATCCTCGGCGAGTGCGGCTGCTGCTCCTCCCTCCCCTCCCTCCGCCTCTTCCCGTCCCCGGCTCCGCGGCTCCGCCGCCGCCCCCGCCCCCGGCCCCCGCCCCCGAGCGCCGCCCTCGCCAAAGTCCAGGTCGGCGCCCCGCCCGGGCCAGTCTTACGTCGCCCCAGCCGGCCGGCCGCGCTGCCCGAGCCAGCCCCCGGGCACAGCGCGGCCCCCGCCTGCCTCCGCTCGGGGGGCGGCGAGCGCGCGCCGGGCGGGGAGCGCCGGACCCGGCGGCGCGGGCGGCGGGAGCTGGGGAGCCGGGACCCCGCCGCGGCGCCCTCCCCGCGCCCCCCGCGCGGGAGCCATTCACCTCTGGCAGGAGGGACGCGCGTCCCGCTCGGTCCGCCCCTTCTGCTCCCGGCGCACGGCCCTGGCCCCGAAGTCCGGCCCCGGCCCCGCAGCGGCGGGGAGCGAAGGTCCCGGCAGCTCTCGGCCTCCCGGCGCCGCGGGACCCGCTGCCCGCGCTCCCGGCGCCGAGCGCGCACCCTCGCTGGGGCACGGACACACTCGCCGGCACACTCGCGCTCTCGCTCTCGGCGGAGAGTTGAAACAGCTGTGAGATTCGCCCAGGAGCTGGAAATAGGGAGGGACGCGAGCCAGAGCCGTGCGTGCGAGTGTGTGCGCGTGCAACACACAGACGAGCGGGGGCATCGCTAATAAAGCAATTATCGCAATAAAGTCCGGAGGGCCATCGATCGGGTCCACTTTGGCTGCAAAGGAAGAGAACCCTTGTCTGTTTTCCGCTTTCTTTCCCTTCTCCCTCTGAGCTGGGGGGAGCCAAATGTTCCGCGGGGCTTCAAACAGCCCCGCCGGGGGCTCCCCTCGTAATGGCATGTTAATAAATGTTTTCTTTTATCTGCTTTCACAAGGGCTCGCCTGGGTTTGAAAACACCGACCGCCTCTGCCGAAAGCCTTGCGCTCACCTCTAGCTACACACTTTTGCTTTTGGAGACGCGGGCTCGAGCCGGCGCCGGCAGCTAGATCGCAGGGTGAACTGTCCACGCACCCGGGACCTTCCCACGCGCCGGGGAAACTCCCCGAGACGTTAATTTGAGCTCAAGTGAAAATAGCGGCGTTGCCCAGAAATGGTCCCGGAATAGGAAAGAATAGAGAAAACGGGCTTCCTCCGAAAGGGGAGGAATTCGACTCAAGGTGGTGCTGTCTACCGCGGTTTCCACAGTCCCCAGGACACAGGAGGCCAGAGAGGGACGGGGCTGAGAGCGGTGGTCAAAGAGCCGGTGGAAAACCAAGTAGCAGCTGCAGAAAACACAGCGGAGTAGCTGAGGAGAAACAGACCTTGTGGTAGCTAAGCGTACTGGTAGGCAGTAATAACTTATTTAAATCTACTAATAATCCTCCATGGTAAATTGTAGAATTATACCCATTTACAGATGTGGAGACCAAATCACAAAGAGGTTAAGTAACAGACTCAACATTACACAATTGTAAATGGCAGACCTAGGATTTGAACCCAAGAAACTTGTCACCAGAGTTATGTTCTTAACTCCCAGGTCATTGCTATTTTTTTCAGCCCAGCATCTCCTTTCTCTGGTGTAGTCTTTTTTCATGCTGGTTAGGGTTGTCACGCTTAATAACTAAAAATGGACAGTGGTCTATGCGGATATACTTTTATAAAAAATACTGTGTTGTTTATCTGGAATTCAAATTGGGTGTCCGGACCTGGTGGGGGTCTTCACATTCCCCCAGCCACAATCTCCCTCAGCCACCACAGATCAACTTACAGTTTAAACAAAAGCAACAACAACTGGAACTTGCTTTTCCAAATTAGATTCAGGTGTTCACTTTTGGCAACACTGAAGTTGCTGATCTACCTTTCTTTAGCTTTGAAACAAATGTCAGGCTTATTTCTTCACCATCACGGACCAAAAAACAATGGGGACCCCCTTCCCTTTTGCCTCACCTCTGTAGAAGGAAGGACACATTTGCTGCACCCCTCTGGTGCAGTGCTGTTCGGTAGAAGCATAAGGCAGACCATGTGTACAATAGAAAATGTTCTAGTAGCTGCTTTCAAAAGTAAAAAGAAACAGGTGAAATTAATTTTAATTATGTAGTTTTATTTAACCTAGTATATCCAAAGTATCTTGTCAATATGCAATCATTATAAAAGTTACTCATGAGATATTCTTTTTTCTATGTCTTTGGAACCTGGTGTGTATTTTAAACTTATAACACCTCTCAATTTGGGCCAGCGACACGGTACTACATGTTCCCATCAGGGTAGCTCTAGCAGGTTCTGTGGTTCACTACTGAGTGTTTCCACCTGGTTATCTCATCAAATCCTATGAGCAGTCTTTTGAGAAAACCGAGAAAGCAAAGGGATTGATCAAGGTCACAAAGTTGGCCAGAGGGATTTGAAGTCGTGTGAGGCTCTGCCTGGCTTTGGGACGCGTATCCCCTGTGGCCTCAATTTTCCAGCTGGGTCCTCAGAGCCCCATGCGAGTGCCTCAGGGGCCGGGGTAGAGGAGGGAAATGAGATCTGCCTTTTGCTTGCTTGTTACGTTGGGTTCTGGAGAATATTTCAGAGGAGGCGGGATTTGCACCACAAAAAAAGTTAAAAAATACACTGCCTTCCATCAGGCCTCAAGTTCATGAACATGGCTCTCCCTTCCGTAAATGGGCCGTGCTTACGATTTTCTCCTCCATGCTTCTCTCCTCACCAGGGAACCCCGGTAATGGAGGGGCTGTGCACAGTCCCCTTCATGGGGCTGGAGGTGGGGCTGAGATGAAGTCATCTGATTATCTTTTTGGATATTTAGTCTTTCCACTGTTGCTGTTCAAAGACCTACCATGGTGATGACTGTGTTTTCCCCCTTATCCTTGGTTAGTGAGGAGGTGATAGATCTTGGTGTGAGTGTCTCTTTGTGTGTGTACCCGTGTTCATGTGCGAGCAGGGGCTGTGGATCGGGTTTCAAGGCAGGACTTAACTCACTAGCTCAGACACTCATTGGATTGGAGGGTCTAAAAAGCACTCTCTGGCCACATATCTTTCTCATAATTCACAGCAGACTCCAGTCCTCTGGGTCCGAGCCTCCGCCTAAGTTTTCTAGGTTCCTCCCAGGCAGGTGGGGCCTTCTGGCCCCATTTGGGAGCTCAGTGACTGCTTGGGAGATGAAATGGGCCTCAGGGGCTCAGATGTCCCCCTGCCTGGGAAGTCTCTCAGCCCTGACTGAGCTAGGCCTGGGTGGGGCCTCAGCAGAATTCTTGGGACCCTCCTGGCCTCCTAATTCTCCAGCCCCTGTCCATTTCCAACCACACCGACTGGGACAGCCTTCCCCCTCTTATGTCACCCTGATGGCCTCTCTAACTGGGATCATCCAGCCTGGATAACTGGGAGTTTCAGGCCACTCCTGCCTCTCCCCACCCCTTGTTGGTTTAACCTTGAGGGGACCTTTCTCCTGACACCTACGCACTTTGTTTCTTCCTTCTGTAAGTTCCTTGGTGGCCCTCTGTGCAGACTGCCTGTCTGGTTATGCCTACTGTGCAAAGCCAGAATGCTGTTCTATTTCCTGAACTCCTGTGCAACAATCAAACAAACAAATAAATAAAAAATCATTCCTGCTATGTGTTTCCTTCTCTCCAAGAGGCTGAAACTCTACCTGATTGTCCCAGCGCTTCTGGCTGCATTTGGGTGGGAGTAGGTGGGAGTTTATGAGGGTTGTAAGAGTCAACCTTTAACATCTTAAACAAATTGGTGTGTGAAGGAGAAACGTTAAAGCAGAAACATGGCTACAGACAGGAGGCTGGGGAATGTGAGCCATGGAACTGGGGCACAGGTGGCTTTAATAACCCACACGAGTTTGGCTGTAACTTGCTTCTTTCTACAAACCCAGAAGAGGTTGCAGAGTCACCCCCAGGGGTTTGGGATCAAACTTCTCCGTTTGTGAGTGGGGACAGTTTTGCACGGGTTTTAAAATACAAATCCCAGAATCATCCATAACATTATACATTTGGGATTAATTCTGCTGAGGTTTCACTTAGGCCCAGCTGTCTTGGTAGAAATGCAATTGCATTAGGGGAAAAACTGTTTATACTTCTTGAGATATTGTGATGATGAAAAATAGCACCATAAAACCCCATTAAGTCAAAAGAACATTAATTGTGTTTCATGCTGCCTCCCCTGGCCGGCACATTGACACTGACATGCTTTACTTTAGCAAAACAGGGTGTCTCATCTTTGCAGCACAGTACCTGCTTCCCCCCTTAATTACATGTAATTGTAGAGTCTAATTTATTTTAACACCCGACGCCTAAAAGTGCACATTCATGAATCAAGGGTTAGATTGGGAGGTAGGAGAATTATAACTGGGTGTAATTGCAGTCTCCTAGGGGCTGCTTAGGAGTGATCTCAAAGAGCCATGATGTTTATTCTGAATTCTTACAAATGAAAGACAGTTGGGCTGCCTCCAGTTAAGAAAACAGATAACAGTGATAATTTGTCTAGTTGCTTAACCATTCATCAATAGTTCTCTTTTGGATAAGTGGGCAAGAAAGATTAAACACCTGGATCTCACTGTGTGATGAAACACACAAGCAGAATTGGTGCATATGTCGATGACTATTAAAATGAGCAAGGCGGCCCCAGCAGCACGCTGTTGCTCTCTGTGGACAAAGCAGAGCTCCTGACTCTTTGGTGGGCAATAGTTTTCTAAATGGGAAAAGCAGGGACCATTGGACCATACGTACAATTCAACTTCATCTCTCTCTGTGACAACACACCTATTTTACAATTGCCTTCCAGAGAAATCACTTTTGAGCTTTGATTATAATTGATTAATTATGATTAATGTTGGTGGTGATTAAGTAAAAGTGGAATGATGACTTAGTGCTGCCCCAGGGCCAAAGTTCTAACTAACATGGACTTTGTTCCTGCTGGCTGATGACTCCTTAGCTGATCTGCTCCGGTCTCAGTTTCCTCATCTCAGGAATGGGGATAGTATTGAGGACATTGCAGATTGTCATATGTATTGAGTGAGATTAATGAAGGTAAGACACAGGCATGGTGCCTGGCTAGAAGGTGCACAATGAGTGTTTATTGAATCAGAAATAGAAACGTGCTTTCATGGGCCTCTAGAGAGTCTCCTCCATCGTCTGCAAAACCTGACTGTGAAAATCCAGGACAACTGCTGTGATGGTCGCAAAGCAAACCAGATCATGCCACTTCCAGGCTTAAAACCCCCCGTCTTGGATGGAAATCTACATTACTGAGCAGGGCCACAATATATCTACGTGGTCCTGACTCTGCTCGCCTCTCCAACATCTTTCTCTGCCCTCTTCTATTTTTATTATAAAAATTTCAAAAGAAAAATTTAATAAGTAGTACAGTGGATATGCTACACACTCTACCTGGAATCAACAGCTGTTAATATTTTGTCACTTGCGCTTTACATGTGGCTGAAACATTTGAAAGGAAGTTGTGAACAACATGGCACATCTGCCTCAAGGACTTGAGTGAGCATCTCCTAAGAATAAGTTGTTCTTTCAGGTGGCCTCCGCATCGTTATCACACCTAAGGAAATGATCATTAATTCTATAATAACTCCCCAGCTTGCTCACATTAGTAGAGCCACAAGAGTGCCTTTCTCTTTGCTCCTTAATTAAACCTTTTCCTGCCTCAGGGCCTTTGCACTTGCTGTGCTCTCTTCCTGGAATAGTCTTTCCCTAGATTTTGCTCTACCAGCTCCTTGTAGAGATCAGCTTAAATGTTAATAGAGTTCTCCCCTGTCTATTTCACCTAAAGATGTTCCCTGATTTCCGTTACTCTCTAACCTCTCCATTTTATTGTCTTCCTATAACATGCGTATGGCACTCCATTTTTATTCGGTGTCTATGACCATGGTCTATTTCCGCCACCCAACACTGGCTGCAGGAGGGCAGGGGCTGTGTCTGGTTTGTCCACTGTTTAGCCCCAGTGCCTACAGTAGTGTCTAGCACACAGATGGTATTCAATGGGCATTTGTTAAATGAGTAACTGAATATCTCTGTGTGCAATGTTTTCAAACAGAAGACTTGGTAAAATGAAATGATTAGGATCTCAGTGATTAGAGACAAATCACAGGGGTTAATCACAGCCCTGCCACTCACCAGATGTCACTATGGACTCCTGTGCCTTAAACTTCTCTGCCACATGGGAACAATGACAATCGTCTAATTTCTAGGGTTGTTGTGAGTTATTAATGAGATTATATACAAAGTACTTAGGACGGAGCCTGGCACATAACCATCAGCCTTCCTTGTGCACTTATAATTAATATAGGTCAGCTGGCCAGAGGCCCATAATTTTAAGCACCATTGGCCACTCACAGGCTCACACAGAAATGGTCTCCAAGCATAACACCTCATGAAAAACTTCTTGGAAGCCCTGATGTGACCACACCATTGGCCACATGCTGCTCTGTGAGAGTCCAGCCAGGTCAGCATTGGCCTAGAAAAGGCTCTGGTTGTTTACAGCGGGCATCTGGGCTGATGTGTCAGGGTCCGAGACTAAATATTTGGACTCTCATCCCTGAGACCAGCCCTTGGAGGCTCACATAGAAGCTGAGGCATGGGGACCTGGAGAGGAGGGGACAAAGGTAGACCCTCAATCCCCTGGAGGAAAGCGAACCCAGTGGCGTGGGCTCTGACTCAGCGGGCCGCCTCCCACGCCCTGTCTGGTTGGTTGACTGTTGTGAATTTTTACCTTATTACTGGCCTGTAGGGGCATGTAGGGAAATACATGTTTTTTTCAGCTAAAGTTGCAATAAAAAAATGAGGTAGGAAATTAAGAAAATTGTTGGAAATTTGGATAAAATTGCCTCTAACTGGAGATAAAATAAGGCAGTCTGTCCAGGAGAGTGTGTATGGAATATAAATATTTGCAATTGACCTAGGAAGCAGCACTCATTTCGTGGGATGTTAGCAAAATGTAGAGAAGGAATTGGGTGGCCACAAAAGACAGACACTTGCTCCACCTACAGTGCCAGGGGGTGGGCTGAACACTCAATGCCTCCTGTTTAATCCCATCCTTATAGTTAGGGAACCAAGGATCAGAGAGGGGAAGTAATTTGTTCAAGGTTGCATGGAGCTCAGATTCCAGAACCTTCACCAACCCCCCAAAGACAGGACTGAATAGAAAATGGCACAGAGCTCCCCAAACCCCAGCCATCTGGATGCCCTAATGCGGGCCTGGGGCTCCAACTACAAATTAACCCATTTTGTGTGGCCAGTGCAGTCACAGGATGGGCTCTCTGCCCTTGCTCATTGACTCCTCTGATGGAAGCAGAAAACTACTTACATTTTGTCCATTTATAAACAGCCAGGTCATGTAAAATTCATCGATGTGCCCACAATCAGAGGACTTGAGTTCTGGGTCCAGCTTCCTATTGCATAACCTTGGGTCTCGTTCATTCTCTGAGCCTTTGTTTTCTCATCTGTAAAATGGGGCACCAAAGTCTCTTCCCACTTTGCCCCCTCCGGGGCTGTCATTCGGATCAAATGTGCCTGTGAGTGCAGAACAAAAGGATGAGCTCTCCTCTTCATTGACCTTATTTCCCTCCAGCAACCTGTGGATAAAGGAATCTGTGGGCCTGTTTGCAGCTGCATTCACTCAGTTCAGGAGGAACAAGAAGCTGGGCGAGGCTAGAGGAGCTCCCAGAGTTGTCCGTTTAGACGATAAGTGAACAGAGGGCTTGTTTCTTTGCCGGAACAGGGACCACACGCCCATGGGCCATGAACAGACACTACCTGGGACTGCTCACCTGGCCACAGGCTGCAGCAGCAAAGACACCCAGACGAGCGTTGTTCTTGGCTTACCCACGGGGGGTTCTGATCCTGCAGTGCCCTTCAGAGCGGGAAGCCAGGCCCCCCATGCGGGGAGATGCTGAGAAGGGAGCCGTGTGAGCTGCTCTGGGGGGGCTGTATTCCCGAGTCAGGTGGGGAGGCGCTGGCCCTGTGCCTGGGAACTGCTGAGGAAGGTGTTTGGTCAGGGTTACCAGAACACGCAGCAGCCTTGCACATCTTTGGTGAGATGCTCGTTTATTCACTCATTTGACAAACCTGTTTAAAGTTGCCACTAAGTCTTAGGAACTAAGTCTCAGATGGCAGTGCTCACAAGATGACTTTTATGACTCCTGCTCCTAGGGGTTGAGTCTAGTAAGTAAAAAAGATACAACAACCGAGCTCACCAGAGACTTTGTGGCAGAATGTCATGGTTCTTACTGAATTCTTTTTCCCTCCTTGCCAATAGAAACTTGATTTTGTTTTGGGTGACAGTGTACCCCACTCAAGGGGTGGCTCAGGATTGTTTTAAGCCAGAGGTTCTGAAAGTTCGATCCCTGGACCACCAGCATCAGCATCACCTGGGAACTTGTTAGAAATGCAAATTCTTGGGCTCCTCCCCAGACCTGACGGACCTGCTGAATCAGAAGCTCTGGGGATGGGGCCAGCAATCTCTGCTTTAACACCCCCCCTTCCCTAGGGTACCAATCATATGCATGGGCACGTGGCCAGTTCTTGCCCATGAGATGTAAGGAGGTATCTGCTGGGGGCTTTGGAGAAATAGTTTTCTTCCTGTTAAAAAAAAAAAAAATTGGGTCCTAGACGGTTTGCTCAGTGGTTAGGGCGTCAACCTGCAGACTGAAGGGTCCCGGGTTCGATTCCCACCAGAGGCACGTGCCTCGGTTGCAGGCTTGATCCCCGGTGGGTGAGGGAGGCAGCCAATCGCTGTGCCTCTCTCGGGTGGATGTTTCTCTCTCTTCTCCCTTCCACTCTCTCTCTCTGAAAAAGCGGTGGAAAAGATCCTCAGGTAAGGATAAAAAAAAAAAAAATCGGCCAGGAGGGGGTGATGTCACTGCCCGGCTGAGGATGGCAGAGCAGAAAAGAGCCCGAACTGCCCAACCACTAGGGGACCTTGTGAAGAGATTAACCAAAGAACTTAAATACTTACATGCATAACCCACGGACACAGACAATAGTGCAGGGAAGGCCTGGGCAGGCGGGGGGGTGGGGGGGTGTAGGGCCAATGGGGGGGAAAGGAGGACTTCCAACAATAAAGATACATTTTAAAAAGATAAATAAATGAAAAGGGGGGGGGGAGAAAACAGTAACCGCCCTCGAGGCATTGCTGCTTGTAGCCAAGAGACCCAGGTTGACGAGGCTGCTGATGGTGTTAGTGCCGCCATCCAGCATCCCCGCCTTATCATGGTGGCGCCAGGTCCTTTCTTCCTCTGCGCCTTTCCACACCTGTACCTGAAAACCTCTTGACCACCTCCCGGGCATTAGAATGGCTACTGCAAAAACCCGCAGAAACTCACGTGTTGGTGAGGATGCGGAGAGATCGGCACCCTGTGCCCTGCTGGTGGGAACGTAAGCTGGTGCAGCTGCCGTGGAAAACAGTGTGGCGGTGCCTCCAGCAA
The DNA here is from genome assembly GCF_964146895.1 of Miniopterus schreibersii. Classification (NCBI taxonomy): domain Eukaryota; kingdom Metazoa; phylum Chordata; class Mammalia; order Chiroptera; family Miniopteridae; genus Miniopterus; species Miniopterus schreibersii. The sequence goes on along the minus strand of NC_138110.1, from coordinate 51,142,434 downwards.
TTAAGGCGAGAATTCCCATGGGACCCGGCAGTTCTGCTTCTGGGTACAAGGCCGAAAGGATTGAAAACAGGGTCTCAAAGAGAGATGGGCACCCCCATGTTCATAGCTGACTTATTCACGTAGCCAAGAGGTGGAAGCAGTGCAAGAGTCTATTGATGGTGAATTTTATGTTATGTATATTTGAGCACAATGAACCACCAACAAGAAACACACACACACCCCTTCCCTCACTATATCGCTTTGCTTTATCTCTATTGCTCTTGCCTTTCCTCTGAGTTCTGGTCCCACATATCCAGGCTTCTCCATATCTAGATGTTTCAAAGGCACCTCAGATTCAACGTGCTTGAGTCTGAACTCACGACCTTCCTCCCCAAACCTGTTCTTCCTGCCATGTTTTTCTTTGGGGTGACTAACACTTCCATCCATTGTAAGTCAGAAATCACCCTCTTTCTCAGCCTCCTCTCCCCAGCCTAATCCATTGCAAATTCCTGGTGATTGCCCTTCTTAAATACTGCCAAGGGCAGCTACCCCCTCCAATCTCCTCCAGTACTGCCTCTGATGACAGCAGTGGGGCCCGACTGGGCTCCCCGTGCATGCCCTGGCACCACCCAAATCCATGCTTCAGGGCAGAGCCCGAGTGAGTTTCCAACTGCACATCTGATTGATGGACTCCATTCTAATTTCACTCTCGGTAATCAATGCCATATGAAAATATTTCACGGAAAGCTCCAGCTCCTCCCGGAGTAAATTGCCGTGAGGGCTTCTCCTGCGTTGATTTTACATCTAGTTATAAGAGCCAAGCTGTCTTCTGGGTCTCTTTGGACTGAGCCTCTCAGATATGGAGTCTGACATCGGGGGAGGGGGACAGGGAGGGACAAATGTCACTGATGATCAGTATCTTAGTTTGGGTTGTGCCGGGTGTAGAGCCTGAGACAGTTCCAGAGCAAGTAGTTTATTTGGGAGGTGATTCAGGAAACACTGGCTGGAAGCAGGAGATGAGAGAAGGAAGGGAGATATTAATTTGGGGCATGTTATCAAGCCTGTTGGTACAGAGGACACCTAGAGTTCAACGTTGTGGGGAAGGTCTGGGAGATGGAGCCAATTACACGTGGATGGGTTATCCCAGGGGCGAGGGAGCACCAACTCCTACAACTCACCCTTTGGGGCATTGCTGGAGGGGCTCTTAGTTCTCTCACACTTTCTGGACTGAGTGGTCTGCTGAGGTTGTGGACAGAAGCCTTAAGGCAAAGGGAAGCAGACGTTGGTGGCTGGAAGTGGGCCTGGGCCCCCTGGAGGGTTCCAGCGCTATGTGCAGGGCAGACAGTGCCCACTGCCCCTGGAGGTGATGACCAATGATGCTCACTAAGTGACTCAGACCCTCATGGCATAACATGGAGACAAATGGTTAGAAAATTGGTCCTTCCGAATTCTCCTGACCCTCAAGGAGAAAAGTCCCAGCTTGTGCTAATCTGTCTTAACTCTTTTCTGACACTTGATTATGTCCCTTTTGAACCAAGGGCCAGCCTTGGGTTTCGAGACTTCCTGGGCAATCTTACCTAGCTGCAATTTATCACATTGTTTCGGTTTCTAATTTATTTTTCCAATTAAGTCAAATATATAGGTTCACTTTTAAGATACATTTACATAATTAAGATGTCTGATTTGAAAGAATGTTAAATGTATCACAGGTTGTGCTGTATCAGAACAGGTGACAGGTGGTGGCTGGAGCACGGGGAAGCTGGCCGGAGGGATAAAGTCCCGGCTCCGCAGTGGGCATCTGAGGCGTCTACCTGCTGGTTTCCAGCCACCTCTCTGGATCTGACTCTCATTTCTCATTGACCCCTATGCCCACCAGAAATCCCTTCTTGCTCCCACCAAGTACATTCCTGTGTCTGTTGTCATCCCAGCTGTTCCCACCACCTACAACACCTCCCTCCTTTCTTCTTTCAATATCCTGGTCATGATCGAAGCCCAGCTCCATGCTCCCTAGACTCCCTCCCCCCAACCCCCCAACTTCCCCCCAGTTGGAGCTGAGTGTTTCCTGCTGGGGCACCTCCTTCCTCCAGGATTATTTCATCCTTCTGCACATACGGCTGTTGAAAGGTGGGTCCCCCACTAGCCCAGGAGCTTTGTGACAACAAGGTCCTGCCCCTCACTGCAGCCATGGTGAGTCGGCTGATGAACAAGTGAAAGAGCGAAGGAGTGACCACAGCTCCCTCCTCTGTGTCCCTTTGACTCCTCAGGTGACTCTGGACAAGCAAGGTGCTCAGCCTGGGGAAGGATCATTATGAAGTGTGACCACGGCCCGGCCAGCTCAGCATTGACCTCCCGTCTTAGCTGTTCCTGTCCCTGGCTAAGTGGAGCATGAGTAGTTCCTGTCCCCCAGCTCTGAGTGAGACCTGAGACTAGCCTGCACTGGTAGACATGGGTGCTGGGCACCTGTCCTGGGGCTGACAGTGCTGCCTGGGGTTTCCGGATTGGGTTTGAGGAACCACTAGAGCCTGAGGCCTGAGCAGGAGGCCCCTGGCAGGTTATGTCACTGTGAAGAGAACAGAGCTAGGAATCGGTAGGAGGGAGGCATGTGGACCTCATCCAGCCCCTTTTGTCCTGTTAGCAGAGGAGCGAGTCCCAGCAGGTTCCCCTCGCAGGGGCCCAGCCTAGTCCTGGCAGGCGCAGGCTGCTCCCGAGCTGAGCCTGCGGGCAGGTGGGAGGCCGGAGGGGGCCCGGGGCAGGGTTTGCAGGGTCATCTGGGATTCAGACCCTCACTGTGAGAACTGAGGGTCCTGCCTGGAAACGTGGGCCTCAGGGATGTGAACCAGCGGGAGCACATGGGTTAGGATGACTCCCTGGTCTTCGTCAAGAAAAGTTAGAGCAGCCAAAATTCACCACAGGCAGCAAACACTGGTCTGAGCCCTTTTCATGCATTTTAGGTATTTTTATTTAACAAATATGCTGTGCTTGCTCTGTGGAGGCACTGCTCCAGTTGTTTTACAAAACAAAAACAACCAACAAATTTTAAACCATTTAATCATGAAACCACTTACTCCTCACAAAAGCCTTGTGGCGTTGGTGCTATTGTCTCCACTTGCAGGGGCAGCTGGTGACTGGCTCAGGGTCTTCGAGGAGCGAGGGGAGGGGCCCACGGAGTGATGGCTCTCTGGCTCCAGAGTAGGGCTTCTCCCCGTGGTAATGCCTGGGTTTCCTCACGCTCATAAAAAGTCATGGCCAATTATGCTTATTACCTATGTCACAGGAGGAAAAATTGAGGCACACAGGAATTAGCAATTTCTCAGCTTGAAAGCAACCGAGCCAGGACCCAGCCCAGGCCAATGGCTGAGGCCCACACTGTAACCACCTGGCTATGGCATCACAGTAATGAGCTCTTTGAAGAAAGGTGAGTCACTTATTTTGGCTGTGCCTCAGTTTCCTCATTTGCTAAGTTGGGCTCTACTAATCCTGCCCTCCTGACTCATAAGGAGTGCTGAGAGAAGGAATCCGGGCCAAGACTCCCAGAAACTTCCATTGGGAAGGTGCCCTGGTCTGGAAGGAAGCTGGTCTGAGCGCCTGTGGGAGACACGTCCCCTTGTCAGGCGGCAATTTCCTCACCCGGAGTGTAGGTGGTCTGAGATGAGATTCCCGGTTCATCGAGCTCTGCACATGGCCCTGGTTGTCCAGCTCTGTCCCAATGGACAGCTGCCTGTGTGACTAACCGGGAATTGGATCACTGCAGGCGGCAGACCCGCCAGTTTGAGCTTGTTCTAGGAAAGTGCATTCAGGGGGCCAAGCAGCTCTGGCTTCTGTAATGATCCTCGTGGCTGGATAATTGTAGAGGGATCCTCTGCACTGAGAAGAGACCTTGGACAAGAAGTCCAGCTCCTGGGTTCAGGCAGCCTCTGTTGGTCTCCCCCACGTTCTCCTTTGAGGCAGAACTCTCACAAGAGTACATCATTCATTCATTCAGTTCATTTATTCACTAATTCTCTATAGAGCCAGGCCCTGTTCTAGGCACCAGGGCTAGAGCTGTGAATGAAACAGACCAAGGCCCAGTTCTCATGGAGCTGACATTCCAGTGGAGGGGAGAAGATGGCAGTGAACGGTAAGGCACATCCTCCCAACAAGTACAATCATATAGACATACATATGTGTATGTGTGCACATACATGTAAATGTGTGTACGCACACACATACATACATACGTATGTAAGTGTGTGCTATTCTAGGTAGTAATAGATGATATAAAAATCAAACAATCAAGCAGAGTATTGGGATAGAGATTTCTGGGGGTTAATTTGATGCGGGGCATGGAAGTCCTCTCTGAGAGGAGCCATTTGAGCAGAGACCTGAGTGAATTTAAGGAATCTTGCATGTGCATGTCTGGGAAATGAATGTTCCAAGGCAGAGGAATAGCAAGGGCAAAGGCCCTGTGGTAAGAGTGTGCCTGGTGTGTTCTAGGAAGAAGAAGAACCTGTGTTACCACCATAGTGGAGTGAGACGGGTGTGTGTGATAGAGTTGAGATTATGGAGGGTTTTCTAGGCCATGGCAAAGAAAGTTGTATCCCATTGTGAGAGAGATGAGATGTGATTTGAGAGTTTTGCACAGAGGACTTGATGGATTTTGACTTGATATTTAAAAGGATTCCTCTGGCTGCCTGTGGAAGATGAACTGTGCAGGGTCAATACAGGGAGAGCAGATGCAGGGAGTTCAGTGAGAGATGATGGATGCTTGTGCCACTTGTGCTGGAGGGGGCAGATGATTCAGTTCTGGCCATAGTTTAAACATAAAGCCAACAGGATAGGTTGATGGATTGGATGTGATGAAACAGGAGAAAGAGAAGTGTCAAAGCTGACTCCAAGTTTTGGCTTCATCACCTGGAAGGAGGGGGCTGACCTTGACTGTGGGGAATGGCCGGCTTGGGCGGAAGACAGGAGCATCTGGAACCTGCAGGGGTGCACATGCAACCCTGATGTAAGGGTGTCCTCACCCTTGGCCCCTGGGGCCTCTGCCCATTTGTAGGAGGCCCCGAAACACGGGCCTCTGGTTTAACCCACAGCCTACATTTCCTTCCTGAAATCTCATCTCTAAAGTTTCCAGGGCGCTTTTGACTTTCTCTTTTAAAGACACAGCCTGCATTTTATTCTAATGGCTGGGATTCATCCCCTTAAGGATGGGCAGCCCCGGCAGTTAAAGCAGGAATGGATGACATTCCAGCCACGCCCTGAGTGCCCCAGGCCCACGGAGGAGATTTAGCTCGGCTGCCACCTGTCCAGATGGGTTTGTGGGAAAATGCGACATCTGTTAAAGGGAGTTTGAATGTCAAAGAGGGATATCAATTGCGGGAAGGAAGTTACTATTGAGTCTTCAAATACCGTCAACTGGGAGAAAGATGGATGAGGCTTTTATGGACGTGTCGTTTGTCCCAATAAAATAAAACATCTTAAAACCTGTCTTTACTGGCATCGAAGTGTTTCAGTGTTGTCTAACAGCAGTGTACATGGCAATGATGAGTTTCTTAAAAACAAAACACAAAACAGTGCTTTCACCACTCTGTCCAGGTTTCTAAAGCAACTGCAATACAAATACACATTTATTCGTCCAGTGAAATTTACAAAGCACCTATTAAGCACTGGGCCCTGGGCTAAGGAGGAGAGACATGAATCTGATCTTCTCAGCGGGCCCATGGCTGCTGGGGACGAAAGTGGGGAGAGAAATTAGCACCCAGGTTGCAGTGGGTGGATGCGGTGAGAAAGGTCTTGAGGATCAGAGAAGAAAGGGATTGCTGGGTGCTGGAGGGTCAGACAAGTTTTTTTGGAAGGGCTGGTATGTCAATCAGCTTGCTTTCGCCAGCATGTAACTAAAACCCCCACTAAATCTTACACCGTAAGGGAATTTGTCTCCCATAACAGAGTCCACCACCACAGGCCTCTTTGTCCAGGTTTGCTGGCATTGAGAAGGTGGCTGTCTACAAGCCAGGAAGCGGGTCTCAGCAGGAGCGGAATTGGCAACATCTTGATCTTGGACTTCCCAGCCTCCAGAACTGTCAGAAATAAATGTTTATTGCCTAAGCAACCTGGTCTATGGTAATTTGTTATAACAGCCTCGAGCTGACCAGACACCATGATCCCTCTCTCCTCCCCAGGTTAACATCTTGTCGAAGCTTCTCAGACTCTCTCAGCTCAAGAACAGGTGCATCTTTTAGGAGCTAAAGAGTCCAGTTCAGGACACCTCAATGTTCAATCTCACAACCAATCTGAACGTTTCCTGCTGTGAATTCCCTCCTGGGACTCTCCTTCCAAGTGTTCCTCTTCTCTCATGTGGAGGTGGTGGTCCCTGGCTCACCTGGATGTGTGCAGCACTCTCTTTAGAAAGAGTGGGCTCCAACACCTCTAGCTTTGAGACTTCTGCCAAAATTCCAAGTCCCCCAGAAAAGTCTCATTCAATGTCCCATTGCCCTGGAGTCTCTGTTTCAGAAAGTAGAACTTTTTGCTGGAAAGAGGCGTCTGGAGCAATGCCTGGGGTTGTCACCGAGTTCCCTCTTCCACCAGGGAGGGCACAGTCAGTGCACGGTCAGTAGTCAGTGGTCAGAGGTGTGGGCCTGGACTCTGGCTCTGTGGCCCTGCAGCCCTGGGCCCCAGGGAGAGTGGATCCTGCCCAGCCTGACTCTGCTCATCTGTGACATGTGGCTCCTGATAGGGCCGTGTGACGGCATCCAGGTGAGGATTAAGTGAGGTAATGGGGGAGCACTCAGAACCCCAGCCCTGCACGGGTAAGGGCCCTGTGAGTGTCATCCCGCTGTGGTCAGCGAGTTCCCAGTGAGGGTCACAGATGAATCAGGTGGAGAGGCCGCCCTGGAATCGGGGCTTTGGGCTTAGGAAGAGAGGTTTCTGTAGGAACACTTTGAGATGCAATGCCTGTAATTGGCAGCTTTGCTTCCAATAGCTCTTGAGAAACAGCCCGAAAAGGCTGATTACTCCTAAAAGGGGAGCAGAAAGGGCTGTGGGGAGAAATGGGGGCCTCGCTCCAGGAGCTGCGCCCACCCTGCCAGCTGCTGTCAGGTGGCCAGTGGCTTCCAAAGCTCTGGGCTCAGGGTCCACTGCCTTTTCTCCTTCTGCTTCTTAATTTAAAGAAATTATATCCCAAAGCATCCATTCCTACAGCCCTTGATACTTGACTGTGGGCTAGTCTTTAGGATAAAGCATAGGCCTTTTTGAGTGTTTTTTTCCTCTGGATATCCTCTTTGATCTTGAGACCAGGAAGAAACCTGTGTCTTGCTGATTGCCCAGAAATGCGTCCCTTGGTCATTCCTAATGCTCTCCTCCCTCCCTGTATTGCTGGCTAAGTGTTTATATCTTTCCCTTTCAGGGGTGATGGATGCCTAATTCCCCGAAGGCTGTAAAGCAGGTTGTAAATATGATGGTGAGCGTCTAGGATGACCAACCCCAGTCACTCTGAACAATTACAGAAGACAGCACAGAATCAACTTGGTTGGATGAAGGACCGTAGTGGACAAGCACGGGAAGAAAGCTCTAGAGACAAAGAAGCCTCACCAAGGCCCTGGGAGCCTGTATCCTCTGGTGCCTCAAATCCTCCTTTGATCAAGTCATTCAATAAACATTTGTCAAGGAATTTCTGTGCGCCAACTCCCTCCTAGGTGCTGGGTATGCAAGAAGGGCAAGGTCCCTAAACACACGGAGCTCACATCCAGGAGGCAGGGACAGGAAATGACCAATTAAACCAGTCAACGACATAATTTCAGATCCTAAGTGGTGTAAAATCATTATGTTGATGGTGAGGGACTAGGGGCTGGCTTTCAAAAGAGGTATTTGAGTTGAGATGTGAATGAAGAGAAGAGATAATACCAAGCACAGACTAGTGGAAGATGAATGAATGAATTAAAAAACAAATAAACGTTTGTTTGGTCGATCCATACAATGGAACGTTACTCAGTCTGAAAAAGGGAGGGAATTCTGACGTATGCTACAACGTGAATGAACCTGGAGGACTTTATGCTCAGTGAAATAAGTCAGTCACAAAAGAACAAATACTGTATTATTCCACTTATGTGAGGTACCCAGACTGGTCAAGTTCCTAGAGACAGAAAGTAAAATGGTGGATGCTAGGGGCTGGGGTAAGGAGGGATGGGAAGTTATTTAGGGGTACAGGGTTTTGGTTTTGCAAGGTGGAGGGAGTTCTATTGATGAATGGTGGCAAAGGTAGCATGGTGCTGTGGATATACTAATGCCACTGAACTGTACACTTAGAAATGGTTAAAGTGGTAAATTAAAGTTATGTTTATTTTACTGCAATTAAAAAATTATTGGGAGAGGGTCCCAGGCTTAGGGAACAATAAAAGCAAAGGCCCCGTGGTAGGGATGAGTCAGCACATTCAAGAAATAGAAAGGGGTTCAGTGCTTCAGGAGCAAAGTGAGTCAGTTGGGGAAGTGGGAAGAGATGCAACTGGAAAGACAGACAGAGGCCAGGAAGGTTTTAGGCAGAGAGGTGCCTGATTCAGGAGTTGAAAGGGGCCCCTGTGTGGGAGGGGTGGCCCCTGGCCCTGAGCAGGAGGGGAGGCAGGAAGGCCAGGATGAGGCTGGGGCAGCCTCCAGGGTCAGCTGATGCTGGGAAGGTGAATGAGAAGGCTCGTGCTCTGCAAACTGGAGGGTGCTTCCCATCTCAGGGATGATGGACCGCACCTGCCATGGGCTCAGTGACACCTGAGGCTGTTGATGGTGCTGGCGATGAGGGGGATGGCTCAGAGCATCCTTCTCGGCCCATGTTTCTGCAGGAAAGATCTGACCCAGGAGATAGAATTGATCCCAGCAGAAAACTGCATGGAGCTGATAGGCCAGGAATGAAGGTCACCAGGGTCATCAAATGCAATCCTGCTGCTGCTGCTGCTGTGTAACCTTTTAAGCCCTTGCCCCCTGTGTACAGACATGGCTGAGAACTTTACTGATACTTTCTGCTTTAATCCGGCCAATGATCCTATGCAGCAGACAATGCCATCATCCTTGCTTTATAGACGAGAAAACTGAGGCACAGAGAGGGTAAATCACTTGCCTGAGGTCACACAGCTCGTAAGCAGTGGGCTGGGATTTGAACTTAGAGACTCTGCCTCCAGAGGCTGTGCTCTCAGAAAGCTAACTGTTGATCATGAACGGTTCCACCCTGTGACCTTCTTAGGAGACATTTCTCAGCATTCTAACATCCCTCTGGCTTCCATAAAGGCGAAATGGAAATACGTTGCCCAGGTGCTTCCTCGTTCCTGGCCTCCACCCTTCCCTCCCTGCGCTCTCGCTCTGCCCGGCTCTGACCCACCGGCCCTGCTAAGAGCAGGCAGCAGCCGAGTTCCCAGGAGCCCTCGGGGCAGGGCTGGGACCCGCAGGTGGGGGCTGGGCCTCCACCCCCAGGCGCGAGTGAGCAGGATCTGTATCTTCACAGCGGACTGAGGTGCACTGTGCTCGAGTGCATGTTACACGTTGGGATCCACCTGCAGAGGGAAAGTGGGGGGCCTTGAGCCATAATCCCAGGATTGAGAGGTCCTCTTCTCTCATAAACCAGAGATGACAGCAACGATGGCCCTTCCCAGGGGGCCCGAGAGTAAGTAGCGGACCATGAGCCAGAAGTTCTGTGCCGTGGAGTCGGATCTGCCTCTGGCTGGGCTGGAAGAGCCTCCTGAGGCTTGTCCCTGACCCCTCACCAGAAATGCGTGCCAGTGACCTGAGGAGCTCGGCAGCGATTCAACCCTCAGGTAATAAAGATGGAAACACACTTTCTGGGAGCAGGTGATTAAACATTCACGCCGGGTGAACTCTGCACCTTGGTGCCCTTTGCTGAGCAGAATCCTGCCCTTTGGACAGTAAGGCTGCTGGTGCGGGGCCTACACACACGTCTCCACAGCATGACAGACCCTGCTGACCACACGGAGCCCAGGAGAGGCTCCCAAGACTGAGCTTGCAGGAGAGCTGGGTCCTGCTTGATGGTCTGAGGAATTTCTAACTGTGGGGCCCCTCCTGCTCCTGCAAGTTCCTGTGCACACAGACCAGGTTCCTGAGCGTCTAGGAGTCAGTCATCTCCTACTAGCACCAGTGCTAAAAACAGCATTATTTCCCCAAACTCAGCTGCACCTGTGGAGAGGAGAGCACAACACAGCCTATTTTTAGCTGGTGACAGACGGGCATGGGGGCCGTTATAATTAGCATCTTGTTCAAAGGGTGGAGGTTCCCACCCACTGAGAGAGTGACTGCCCTGGGGTCCCCTCCCCTCTGCACCTGTCTGGTGTCTGGTGTGGGAAGGAGCCAGTTGCAGGAAGGAAGACCCTGGGGTTCCCTGGGAGTCCCAGGAGGGGGCAAAGGCCTTAGAGGTGTTGTTCCCAGCATCCCTCACTGCCTGTCCCCTCCTGGCCTGGGGACCTGGCATATCTTACTTGTGCCTGCTATTTTCGCAGCAAATTTATTAAGAACACAAACAATTCTGGCTCGAAAGGATCACAGGATCTCATTGTAACCCAGATGTTGGCTGGTGGACATGCTTGAATCCCACTGTGGGAAGTGCAAAGTCGTCCCCAAGATTTCTGCGATTCACCAGGCGCTCCTCCCGCCCCCCCCCCCCCCCCCCCCCCCCCCCCCCGCTCTCGTTTCCCGCCTCTGCTGAGCTCTTACTCCCCACCCGGTGTCGGGCAGATGCTCTTTTCACTTCTGCAGGAGCCCATCATCCCCACACGGCTGGGCCCCTTCTCCTTGTCCTCACTCCCCTAAATTCCAGGTCCCGGTGGCAGCTGTGATGGGCACATTGTACTGGTGACTCTGGAGCAGCTCAGGTGATTTTATCTTTGTCCTGCTCCCTTTGCAGCTCTGCCAACAGCAGCATCGGGATGTGTTGCTTAGCAACCCCGAAGTCTCCTTGGAGGCTTCCTTTGGACCCTTACCTCTAGCCCCCACCCCATGCTAGTCACGTCCCTGTGTAGCTTACCTCATTCTGCACAAGGGACCCGTGAGGTGGGGCCTGTTTTCCCATTTCATAGATGAGGAAGCCAAAGGGGCGTCGGAAGAAGGGAATTGATGGGAGGTGGAGGGGTTGGGCGCTGTCTCATCCTGGGGTCCAAGCTCCTAACCATTGCTCACTGTTTCTCTACTTTATTTTTATTGGGATATAACTCACATATAACATTGTGTTAGCTTCAGGTGTGTAGCATAATGAATTGATATTTGTATATATTGTGAAATAATCACCACAATAAGTTTTGTTAACATCCATCACCACACATAATTAACAAATTTTTTTCTTGTGATGAGAACTTTTAAGATCTACTCTCTTAGCCACTTTCAAATATGCAATATCGTCTTGTTATATATGGTCGCCATGCTGTACATCACATCCCCAGGACTTAATTATCTGATATCTGGAACTTTGTACCTTTAGATCCCCGTCACCCCGTTTACCTACCCCCCAAACTGTTTACCCAATTTTATTCATTTGCAGGCCACTGTCTCCAATTTCTCCACATACATACACCACCAGAACGATCCTTTATTTATTAGTTTTCTTTAAATAAGCCCATTTTTTTTTCACTAAGAAACTTCTATGGAAAGAAAACTGTGTCGGCAGAGTAAATGGAAAAGCAGCGTGTTTTGCTACAAAAGGAAGGTAACCATAGCAATAGAAACAATGAACCTGCCCAGAGGTGCTGCTTTCCGCGCGGAGCCCGGGCCTGTTCCCGCTCCGCTCCAGCGGACGAGCAGCGAGGCTTAGGCAGGAGCCGAAGCCTATTAGCACCGAATCTAGATGTTGCCTTTGAGGTAACTGGAAGGAGCGCAGAAGATTCAGCACAGGAGCCAGCGTTCCCGAGTGCCACTTCCTTTCACTAGGTCAGATCATCTCACATTTACCATTTGGGAGGTCCTGGGCCGGGGGGAGGGGCCTGGCAGGGGTGGGAAGGGGAAGGGCATCGCTCAGGCCTGAGAAGAGAGGAGAGGGGGCCCCTGGCCCAAAAGAGGAGCTGAGAGGGGGCAGTGCAGAGAAAGGGTGGAGGAGCCTGCAGAGGTGGGGGGGGGCCTGGAGACCACAGTCAAGAGTTCCTTGGGTGGTAATGGGAAGCCGTGTGAGCTGCAGAGCCAGGGCATGGGGGGTCATAGGAGTGCTCTTAAAGCCCAGGTGGCCCTGGGAGAGGAGACGGGACAGCATCTGCCCATGTACCACCCCTGACCCCCTGTTTGTCACCTGTCCCTTCCTCCCAGCTCTCAGACCCCCCCCCCCCCCAGCAGGTGCCCACTGCATTCCTCAGAGGCTGAGCTTGAGGGATAAGTGGAGACTTTGAGTCTCCATCTGCTGAACCGCTCCCCTGAGTCTCGGCAGGGACCGCTTGGCCAGCTCAGGGAAAGCAGCTCCTCTGTCCCCTGTGAAGTGCCCTGGATTGGATTTCTTGGATTTCGAAGGCTTTGACAACCCTGAGGATCACACTGATGCCCCGGGCCAGGGACTTCTCTTCACCTGCCTGATGAATCGAATCCATGGACTCCCCATCTATCAACACCTTCCCTGAAACATGAAAAGCTCCGATAGTTTCAATAATTTACTTATTTCAAGCCACTGGGTCATGGCAGAGAAGTCAATAGGCTCCCTGTTAGAATGATTTCCCTCAATTATTCAGGCTCTCTAAAGAACAATGGAAATATCTAAACGTGAATTGAGCTGCTGTAGAGATGATGCCTGAGGCAGACAATTGGCGGCTCTGAACCACCTGCCCACCCACGTGGGCTCCCCAGGGCACAGGCAAGGTGTTCTTAATTCAACTCCAGGCGGTGAGTATTGACTGATTGTCTTTACAACAGAGTCCAATTGTCACCCCAGGGATGCAGCAGCCCTGAAAACGGTGGTGGCCCAGACTTTCAAGGAGCTGGAGGTCTAATGATGGGGGGCTGGGTCGTGTTCAGAAAGCCTAAGGACACTGCAGCATGGATGCCTAGATCCTGTTGGGAGCAGAGTGAAGGCCAGCTGGGGAATGGATGCCAGGGAGAATATTTGGTGTTTAAATATTTTTCTACAAATCACTACTTTGTTGTTGTTTCTTTGGGTAAACAATACAGGCTTTTAAAGGCTGTGCTCTGATTATAATCAAGTGGCAGTAAAGCAAATAATAAAAAATATGTCCATGCTGGAAATGTTCCATGTATGATTATGTCTCTGTTTATCCTGGGGACACATTTGTCAAAACATCTAACTGGACACTTAAAATGGGTGCATTTTATTGGGAGGAATTCTCTCCCAAATAACTCCGGGACCAAAGCAGAAGTCAAAAGAAAAACAACATTTCTAGAAAACAGTGAAAAGGAGAACGGTTCACACCCAAACCTGGAGACGCGGCTAAGCCGGGCTCAGAGGAAAACTCAGTTTGAATTGCTTGCACTATCCTAGAGGAAAGAGCAGTGGTAAATGTGCTTAGTTCTTAAAAACAGGGTTTAAAAAGGAACAAAAACCCCCCAAGATAAACCAAGGAGAGGGAATGAATAAAAACAAGGGCCCAAACCCAAATATGCACGTGGTCAGCGTCCAGAAGATGAGGGCTTTAGGGGAGAGGGTAATGTGAGAAGGCATCTCAGGAAATGCACTTTTCATTTCAGGAGCTGGAAGGTTTTTAAGCCTCGAGTGCTGTAGGGGAGCTGGGTTGAGAAGGGCGGCGGCTCCGACTGCAGGTGGAAAGCAGCCCCAGGCAGGGCGAGCTAGAAGCAGGAACAGTCCAGATCTGAGCGCCCTCCCTCATCCTTTTCCTGGGCACTAAGTGTTTATTTTCCTTTTCTCAACCTTTTTTTTTTTTTTTTTTTAAATATATCTTTATTGATTTCAGAGAGAGGAAAGGAGAGAGAGAGAGAAACACCAATGATGAGAGTCATTGATCGGCTGCCTCCTGCACGCCCCCAACTGGGGATTGAGCCCGCAACCTGGGCATATACCCTGACCGGGAATCGAACCCTGATCACCTGGATCCTAGGTCGATGCTCAACCACTGAGCCAGGCCCGGCTGGGCTCAACCTTTTTTTACACAGGGTTTGGACTCTAGCTCTCAGCCCTCCCTCCGGGTTACACAGACCAGAAATGAGATTTTGAGAGAGTGGGTGCATTTGCCCAAAGTCCCACCATAATCAAAGACACTTGAGATCTGGTGGAGTCTTCGATGAACTTGAATGATGTCGAGGGGGTGAGGCGGGGGGGGGGTGGACAGGAAGGGTCTGCCTGGATTCTCCATGATGGAAAAGGGGTTTCCCTGAGCGAGGATGGGGGGACCCCTGGTAACTCTGGATAGGAGGGTCCAGCCCAGCCAGGTCCTTAGAGGACCTCAATGATCTAGCTGCCCTCAATGGGACATGACAAAGCAGAAAGGCAGGAGGTGAGCCAAGACTGGGAGTTTGGAGTGGCAGGATCGGAGCAAATCCCCTTGGGAAATTGCCGAGAGTCATCTCTGAGGGACTGACTCAAGCACCCTTGGGGGTTGGTGGCTCACCTTAAAGACATGTCTTTGGTTTCGTCCATCAAAATGCTACTGGGAGTAAAATATATTGATGTGTAACCTACATAAGAAAAGTGGCCAGATCACAGATGTGATGTTGATGAATCATCGCTGGGCGAGGTGTGCAAAGTTGTACACAGCCCCTGGATCAGGAAACAGCATCAGAGGCCACTGAACAAACGCTGGAGGGGCCCATCGTCACCTTCAGTGTAAGGGAGATTGGACCCTCAAGGCCTTCCTTCTCTCCCAGCTGTTTCATGTGCGTACTCTACATGCCGATTTGTATGTGGACTTTGAAAATGAGTCCTACCTGTGTTTTTAGATTTTAATTACATCTTGATTCCACCCCGCAGGGCAATGGATACTCCAAATCGCAGAATGTGATGCCGAAAATCTGGAGAAGATTGACATTTTTTTAACCACCAGAAGAAAAGCTACCCAGAGAGGTGGCCAACAGAGTCAGGAGCTCAGCTCTCACGTGTTAGAGGGACAGTTGGCCAAGAGCAAGGATGAAGGACTCACAGGTCCCAGGACGGCTACTGTGGCCTGGAAGCTGCTCCCTGGAAGCCCTGCAGGGGCTGGGACATGTGGAGGGGGCCAGCAAGGGCTCAAGGGACAGGTCTGAGCTGGCTTTAAAGTTTACCTGTGTCAGAGAAACTCACACCATGACATCAAAGAACAAATAAGCTCCATGTGCCTCCATGGCTTCTTTTCCCCTCCCTTTCTCTTTCTCTCTGTATATTTTTCCTCAGTAAGAAAATATATTACAGCCCGGCGGGCGTGGCTCAGCAGTTGAGCGTTGACCTACTAGGATCCAGGCGATCGGGGTTCGATTCCTGGTCAGGGCACATGCCCGGGTTGCGGGCTCGATCAATGACTCTCTCATCATTGATGTTTCTATCTCTCTCTCTCCCTCTCCTTTCCTCTCTCTGAAATCAATAAAGATACATTTAGAAAAAAGAAAATATATTACAGTGTCTGAAGGCAACCGCTTTCTTGTCCTCCCTGTGAACAGCTGAGCAATGAATTAATTTAGGATTTTTGATTATTGGGGCCTCCCTCATGAAAGTACTCCCACGTTCTCTTGGAAGCCCTGGTAACTCAGTTTAATGATCTCTCACTCCTTATCTCCTTAAAAAAATACTTCTCGTGTCTCCCAGCAAGGGCAATCTTAAATTTAGGTTTTAGGTTTCCTGTCATTGGCCCACACACCAGGACCTCATCTCCACCCAGGCCCCACCCTCGGCTCTGCTCTGACCTTCCCGTGGTCCTGCCCTCCTTGCCTCATCTCCCCATTCTGCCTGCACTTCTTCGATCACGAACATTCCCATGTTTTCTTCTCCTATTAAAAGCTCAATTGTACCCAGCCATGCTCTTTCTTTAAAAAAAAACCACACAACTGAAATATGATGATGATGACCATCATGCCCTTACTGAAAGTCATTGCTGGGTGGTTTACATTTGTTGGGATGGGACAGACAGGCAGCAAGGATTGGTGGGCACTCCCCATACATAACAGCTTCATTCACCGAAACAAACATGCAAGAAAGGGGCCTTTCACTTCTCATATGGGCCCCTGATCACCTTTGGTGAAGGTGAGAATTACACAATGTCCCCTTAGGCATCTGGAAAATTCTTATGAAGGAGTTTAAGTCTGTTCACATCAAACTTAAAAAAAAAATTCTATATAAAAAATCCACATGATGATTGCCTTAGCTGATTTGGCTCAGTGGTTAGAGCGTCGGCCCGTGGACTTAAGGGTCCCAGGTTCGACTCGGGCTAAGGGCACTACCTCAATTGCAGATTCAATCCCAGGCCCTGGTCGGGGCAGGGCAGGAGGCAGCCAATCGATGTTTCTATCTCTCTGTCTCTCTCCCTCTTACTCTCTCTGAAAAGCAATGGAAAAAATATCCTCAGGTGAGGATTAAAAAAAAAAATTCCCATGATCGATCATATGACATATCAAAAGCCCTACACACTGTCGTGTAAATGTCTGTTTCATTTCTCTGAGTCTTTGGCTCCCATGTATCTGAGTCTGCAGGAAAGTTAACCAGCAATAGTGTTGAAACGAGGGAAGGTGACCTTGGGATCAAGCTCTGAAAAGCCCCCACCTCAGGCAAGCCTGGTGCAGAGGCTGGGAGAGAAGACAGAGTCCATGCTGAAAGGCTTGGCAGGGAAGAGAAACTGACATTTCTAGATCGTGGCAGAAAGTGCTCGGCCACAGACTCAGCGTGTTTAATGCAACGGCTACATTCTGAGACATAGGAGTATTCACTAATTTAGGGCCGTGTATCAGGTACCTATTGCTGTGTAACAAATATCCCCTCTTCAATTTAGTGGCTTAAAACAACACACATTTATTATCTTACAGTTTTTGAGGGTTAGACTTCTAGGAGCAGCTTAGCTCATGTTTCTGGCTCAAGATCTCTCCTGAGGTTTCAGGGAAGCTATCCACAGGGCTGCAGTCTTTGAAGTCTTGCAAGAGCTGAAGAAGCTCCTTCCAAGGTCACTTACATGGCTGTTGGCAGAGAGAGATATGGAAATTCCAGCCTTTTATAGCCTCGTATTGGAAGTGCCATGCAGTCACTTCTGCCGTCATACACACCAAATATGGTGTTACGTGGAAGGGGACAGTGCCGGGCCAGGAGGGGGGTCACTGGAGGCCAGCTACCACAGGCTGGGTGTCTCTTTTATTCAGAAAGTGTTAACGAGCCCCTGCCAGGAGCCAAGCAGTGCTGTGGTTTCTGGGAATTCAACAGGTAACAAAACAGACAAGGTCCCTGCCGTAGGGACTTCGCATTTTAGCTGAGGGACAGACAAGATACAAACAAATACGTAATATATTTCACTGCTCCTAAGGTGAGTGCCTTTCACACATTTGACATCTCTAAAATGGGCATGTGTCTTATAAATTGATTCTATGTCATAGTGTACTTGACAACGTTTTTATTTTCCTCTCTTCAGGGAAGGGCACAAAGGTCTTGTTAAAAAGATGAATGGGAGAGAGTTTAATGAAGAGACCGTTCAATGACCATTAATAGTGGGGTTGGGTGATGGGAGCCAAGGGAGGGGGATACCACCCACAGGGACTAGCTCCAGCTGCCCAATGCTTGACAGGGCAAGAGGAGGGCAGTGTATTGGAACCTGGTTGAACTTTCGCCAGGGGACAGGGGCTGTGGGTGTTGAGATTTGTAGCCGCTTCCAGCACCGCCGCCCAGCATGGAGGAGGCAGGAGAAATTCATCTCCCACCCTCCCTAATCCTGCCCTCAATCTTCTGCTCCCATGGAGGCCGAGGGCAGGGGGCCTGGGTGAGGCAGTCACCGAAGGTTGGCCTCCTGGAGCACAGAGCAGGTGCAGAAGGGTGGAGAACAGGTAGGGAGAAGCAGGTAGCCAACAGCCAGCACGTGGGGTGAGGGGATAGTAACTGAGGGAGGGTATCCCAGGAAGGCAGGAGGGAAGGCCACTCTGCGAAGTCGCGGCTGAACTAAGGCTGGGGCCATGGCGGCCTCTGGGGAGAGTGTCCTGGTGAGGGCAGGACCTGAGTGAGCACAAGTGTGCGGAGGGGATGAGTCACAAAGGAGCCAGTGTACCCGGGAGGGTGAGCAGTGGGAAACGAGGCAGGGATGCAGTCAGAGAGTTAGAAAGATTCCAGAATAGGTGCTTCTGAACCTTGTTGGACACGGTGAGGGCTTGGGTTTGACTCCGGTGTAGCTGGAGCTGCTAGGGGTTTTGAGCAGAGAAGGGACATGATTGATCCAGGGAAGGTGTTAACATCCCTGTGGCTGCCATGAGCAAAATGCCTTGTAGGGGTGAGACGGAGACAGGGGACAGTGAGGAGGCGTAGCAGTTATCCAGAGAGGTGATGGCACCTGGTCCAGGGTGGAGGTGGGAGAGAAGTGGTCAGATTCAGGACAAATTTTGAAAGTAGAATAAGCAAGATTTGCTGATCAGTTGAAAGCGATGTGAGAGGGAGAGAGGAGTCAGGAACAAATCCAAGGTCATTCTATGTAGTTCCTATGGACATGTGCTCAGAACATTAGAATGTATTAACTATGGTCAATTTGCAATGAAGGGCATATTGGGAGCTACTTGAAGCTTCCAGGCATGGTTTAGGATGTTCTAATGGTAAAAAACAAAGCTTAGACTGTGACCCACACCCATCTGGGGCTCACCCTTCAACCTATAAAATGTATGCTTTAATATCCAACACGAATCATTAAAGTCATCCTACAGCTATGAATGTGCTGGGAAATGACCAAAGTATCTGCTACAGACCCAAAGACTGTCCTTGTGAGCGGGAAAACAGGATGTCAACCCAGGAAGATGGAGCTTGGACCACAGCAGGCTGTCTAGCTCCCTGTCAATAGAAGGAGGAGTCTGTGTCCCACTAGCTGGGTGAGGTCACTTCTGTTGTGGTCAGTCAGTTCTGTGGGGGAGCAGGGCCACACTGGGCAGAGTCGCTCAGGTGTGCCTGTCCAGGTGAGCAGGGGCCATGCGGCCCAGAGAAGGGAGGTCTGGAGGTCTGGTCAGAGGAGTTAACACAGGTGAGATGGGCTGGTAGGAGGTGGGGGAGGGGATCCCAGGAGGAGAAAGGTGCAGCCAGCAATTTGACCTGGACAAAGACCCAGGAAGATTGAGTCTAGAGCCACTTATATCCATTAAGGCTCTTTCCCTGCAAGTGGCAGAGGCCTAACCCAACACAAACAGGGATTTAGGGGACGCCTGTATGGGGTGTTCTCAGGCACAGGGAAAGCTGGGGAGCATGCATGGAAAGGCCACTTCCAGGGCCACACCAGGAGGTTTCAACAGCAGCATTGTGGGCATCCTGGTCCAGGCACCCACTCTGGAATCCATGACCCAGCCACCCTCAGTCTTTGGACATGGAGAAGGAACCACAGAGCCATTGCAGCCTCTGGAGGTCCAGGGTCCGTTCAACATGCCTAAAGTCACATGGCGAGCAAGTGGAGAGTGAAGGTGTGTATCCAAACTCACAGGCTCCCAGGATTAGGATTTTCCCATTGCAACAGAGTTTCCCAAACTGGAGCTACTATTACAATTGTTATCATTTGCATTATACTATCCCTTCTATTATGACATTATTTCTTTAAACGTATTCACTCAAATTTTTCATTCCTAAGAGCCATGGCCAGTTTTATTCTGGTCTAATACACATCAAATACTCTCCCACTATTAAAATAAACAACATTTGTCTGAGAAGGATCCTAATCGTCTCTGGAGGTACGCATACTGCATTTTGGGAAATCCATAACTAGGGTATTTTTTCTCTCAGGAGGAGACTGAATAGTTGTTCTGTTGAACAAGCGTTCTTTGCTTGTTTGTAGAAAAGCAAATAACCAAAGTTCGGAGTAGCTGGAGCAGGTGAGCGAGCAGGGGACGCGGGGTTGACGTCAGAGGGGTGTAGGGGCTAGGCGGCCAGGGCTTTCCTCCGAGGGACTTGGGAGCCACTGAGCATTTTGATGGGGGAGAGGTGACGTGTTCCGGCTGAGGTTCTGGCAGGATCCCTCCTGCAGCAGCTAGAGAACAGACGTAGGGTGCAAAGGCACAAGCAGGCAGACCTCAGAGGCTGCAGAAGGCATGCGGAGTTCACGGAGGCCTGGGCCACGCAGCGGCCTTGGAGGCTGAGAGAGAGGCTTGGGTTTGGGCATATTTTGAAGGCTGAGATTTTTACCTTGTCCTGCTGAGTAGTCGCCACGGCAGTTCTCAGAGCCCTGGCAGATGGGAGTGCTCCTGCTGGAGTCAGTGTCGTCACAGGGACACTTCTTCCCACTGCCAGAGGCACCCAAGACCCTCCTTTCTGACCACAGTGAGTTAGTAAGTTTTGGAGTCAGGGGCACTGGCCCCCGGAAGGCGGCAGGTCAGGGTGCTGATGACGGCCCTGGGAAGACCAAGACTGGGGGTGGGGGTGAGGGGCAGGGCGTCCACGGGGGGATTAGTTGGGCTCCCGAAGCAGGGAGATCCCAGGACACAAGTCCCTCTGCAGAGGAGGCAGGACTTCTCCTCAATGCCCGGTTCAAGCTTGCCTCGGCGGGTCCCTTCGTTAAGTCCCTGGAAGATGGATGACTTCATTATCTGTGGCAGTGGTCGGGGAACCTGGGAGTTTCCTAAAGCGAGCGCCTGCCCCACGGTGCGTCCGGGCTCCCTGTCCACGTCGGGGCTCATCCTGCACCCCCTGGGCTTATCCTGCACCCCCTGGGCTGAGCCCGAGGAGAGGCTCGCTGCTGAGGGTCTTTCCCTCCAGGGACTGCGGGGAGACCGCTGTGCAGGGAGGGGACAGGTCTGGGGGCAGCTGCCGCTTCCACAAAGGCAGGAATGACCGTGCAGGGAAATTACAGGAGAAACCCTCGTGGGGCCTCCAAACCTGGCCCCCTCGCCAAGAAAACCCCCGTGGAAGGGAGGGGGCGACACATGGAAAAGAGAGGAACCAGCCAGAGAGTTCTGCCAAGGGAGTGCTGAAGATTTTCATTCGCGATGAAACGTGTTCTTGTTTGTGTACAACTCATTTTCCTCCCAAATGGAGGGCTTTGTCCCTCACCGAGTGTCTCAATAGCCTGGGCGTCCCCCGCGGTAATTAAGGTGGCATGTGGCTCCTCAGTGTGCCAGGCAGGCGGCCCCTGCTCACATGTTGGGGACACAAACATGGCCTGGATTGGTTCCTGGGCCTAAAAAGGGGAAAAACAACAAAGAATGGGAGAAACACCTCCAAATAGAGACTTGGCTCCCGCAGGGATGATGTCATCTGGAAAATGTGAGCAGGACTGATCCTGGGGATTGAAGGGCGGGAGCTGCTCTGGCCAGGGGGCTGTGAGAGGACTCAGGCAGGTCCAGAGACTCGACCTGAGTCCAAGTGCACGTGCTCCAGGGGCCAGGCGGGAGGTGTGGGCCAGGCGGGAGGGGTGTGTGTGTGTGTGTGTGTGGGGGGGGGAGGGTTGCATTTTTTCACACAATTGAATTTTGTTTGCATAGTAAATGCATGAATAAGTAAATTCCACACACAAAAATATGCGCTCACGTGTTTCTTGAAACATACGGATGTCATAATTTAACTTCTTTTTGCTTTTAACAGAGATGGTGTATTCCTTTGCTGCACCACAAGATACCACTAATTTGATGGCTTCGAACAGCTCCCAGGTAGCATCTCAGTGTTGTACGTCAGAGCACAGCGGGATGTGGCTGGGTTCTCCGTGCAGGGTCTTACCAGCTAAAGCCTAGATATCAACGGGGGCCGTGGTTCTCCTCTGAACTCAGGGTCCTCTTTCGAGTTCATTGGTTGCAGGCAGAACTCATTTCCTTCCCATGCTTCCCTTGTGGCCTTTTCCATCTTCAAGCTGCAGGGATGGGTCAAGTCCTCATGCCTCCAGCCTCTTTGGCTTCCTCTTCTACTCTTGAGGGCGCATGTGATTATGTCGGGCCCACCTGGATAATCCAGGACAATCCCTTTAAGATCTGTTGACTGGTAACCTTAAGGACATCCGTAAAGTCCCTTTTGCCATGCAATGTGTTGTAATGGAAGTCGCTGCAGATGGTAGAGATTATGGGGGCCAACTCAAAATCGAGGTGATAAACTACCTAATAAAATAAAGGACAAAAAATCTGAACAGACGCCTCACCAAAGAAGGTGTGTGAGTGAAACCTAAGCACAGGAAAAGATGCTTAACATGCTTGTTGATGCAAAGCAAAACCACCATGTGGTATCACTGCATACCCCAGGCTGTTGCTAAAATACCAAGTGCTGGCAAATATTTGGAGCAAGTGAAACACCCCTATATTATTGGTGGTAATTCTAATGGTATGTCACTTTATAAAAATAGTTCCAGTTTCTTTTCTTTTTTAAAAAAATATATCTTTATTGATTTCAGAGAGAGGAAAGGAGAGGGAGAGAGAGAGAGAGAGAAACATCAATGGTGAGAGAGTCATTGATCAGCTGCCTCCGGTACGCCCCCGACTGGGGATCGAGCCCGCAACCCCGGCCTGTGCCCTGACTGGGAATCGAACCCCGATCGCCTGGATCCTAGGTCAATGCTCAACCGCTGAGCCACGCCCGGCCGGGCTAGTTCCAGTTTCTTATAAAGCTAAACACACTTATCATTTGACCCAATGATCTCACTCCTCAGTATTTATCCAAAAGAAATGAAAACATATGTCTACAGAATAACTGGTACTCAGTGTTTGTAGCACCTTCATTCACAACAGCCCTTCAACAGGTGCCACCTGAAGAAGCCAGATGCTCAAAGCTACGTACCGTATGGTTCCACTCACGTGCAGTTCTCTACAATCCAAAACTAAAGTGCGAAAGGCTACCAGTCGTCAGGGATGGTAGTGGGGCGAATAGTCGTAGTTATGCTGGGACACTGGGCAAATGACCACCACAGGACCTTGGGCTCAGTTCTGCTGGGTCCTGTGGGAGACAGTGTGAAACAGGCCTCAGAGGGGATGTGCTGAGGGCGAGGTTGCCGGGGTTTGTCCTACCAGCTCCCGTCGGGCCTTTGCTGAGACTGTGTCCCAGGGTGTCAGCTCCTAGCCTCCCAGGCTCCTGCAGCCGAGGCCTCAGAGGGGAAGCCCCAGGGGCAGTAAGAAGCCACCACTGGGCAAAATGGCAAGAAATGAGGGGACAGTGGCACCAGCTGTGTTCTGCACTGATTGCCCTAGGCTGCCGCTAGTGGTTGTCCGTCTCCCTCTGAGGGTCATGAGCTCCAGGAGCTGGGTCTTCATCTGCTCTATTCTTTTTGGCATCCCCAGGGACCTCAGCTGGGCCTGGCACACAGTTGGCCCCCCTGGACTATGTGCAGAATGAGTGAGTGAAGCCTTAGACAGCCACCTCTTAGGCTGCTGAGCTGGATATTTAGAACCTTAAAGAACCCAAACTAGAAACCAAATGATCTGCTTTGACCATTGCAGACCTGACTCCCCACTGCTTTCTCGCTGGTTCTGAGTTGCTGCCGCCCTTTGTGGCCAAGTCGCTTTCTCGGTAGCAGCCGCGCTGCAGAGGGGCTCAGGCACACTGATGAAAGCTCCTTGCCTGGCGGGTGCTTGGCAGACGCTTCCAGAGAGATGCCTTTTGATGTTGTTGCAGCCATGAGTCCTGATGGCAGCTATGACAGTAATAGTCCCAATTACCTGGGCCATTTTGTTCGATGGGGCAACCAAGAGCCCACAGATTGCTCCTGAGTGCACCTCACTAATAACAGACTTTTTTGAAACCAGCCCACTTGGTTTGACCAGGAGAAAAAACAACAAATGTATTTTTTGTTTTATCTCTTTGGTGGAGTAGTTGCAATCATCTGGAAATCATTTGAAAATAACCAAAACACGTGAGACCTCAAGGACACAGACTCCTGAGCATCGTCTCCATCCTTGAAGGCCAAGGTTCCACCTGCGCATCTCTGGTGCCAGCACAGGGCCTGGCACGAGGCAGAGCTCAGAGCAGGGAGTGTCTGTCGACCACCCAGGTGAGGTCAGACTGGAGCTGGGGCGCCCGGCCTGTAGGATGTCCACCAGTCTGGGTGACTGTGACTGTTTCCAGGTAGAGTCAGGCCAAACATTGTGCCAGGATTGCTGCAGGGAGACTCTGCCTGGCCCACTGTAGGGAGGGAGACTCGTAATGTCTGCTCATCCATCATCAGGATGTTAAGGTGGTGTTCGCCAGATTTCTCTATTGTAAAGGATCCTCTCTCTCTTTGCAATTGCTAAGCAACAGGTGGGGTGATACATGGGGCCATGTGGATACCCAAAGATTCTCCCAAATCTTCCCTTCTGTGGTTTTGGTGTTCACCCATGGTCTATATCTGAGTCAGTTATGACATTGATGGTGGCAAATGGTGATTTTCCACCTCTATCAAGCCCTGCACATTTATTAACTGGCCTTCTTCCAGGAAGGAGAACTGTCTCTTTTCCAAATCACCATTTTCAGTATCATTATGGACCCATGGATTCCTTTTTTTATTCCACGTAGTCGCATCCATTACCATATAGTTTTATGTAAAAATATCCCAAAATTTGGCCATTGGGAGCCCCTTTATGCCTTTGAGTATTTCTCAGCTTGCTGGTATAAGACATAATCTTTTTTTTTTTTTTTTTTTTAAATATCAAAATTGTGAAAGACAAAAAGGAGAGAGCATTGTTCTGGGAGCTGAGTCATGACAAGCAAAGGCAATGCATGGTCATTGATAAGATTCCAGAATTAAGGACTAAAGCTCTAAAATTGGACTGTACGTTAAACTATGTTTCTGTATCAACATTAAATATTATGAGGGTAAAAGTGGTTTGGACACTTTGTAGGAGATAATTTTTTCAATGACATACCCACTGAAGTGTGTAGGCATGAAATACCATGTTGTTTGTACCATACTCTCAAATGGTTTAGGCAAAAGAAGAAAAAAACATCCAGACAGATATTATAAATTGTACACACAGAGCAAGCACCGCACAGGGTTGCCAGCTGGCGGCTGAGATAAAGGAACCGCGGTGTCCGGGTGTTGTTCCTCGCACTACTCTTTACCCTTTTCTCCAGCTTTTTTACATTTTTCGAAATAATAAGTTGGAGGGAAATAAAAATAAAGTAAAATACATCAGATAGAGAACAGGACTGTGGGCAGGGACAAGTCTTTGGCCCTCTGCCTGCTCTATGAAAATAGCTCCTGTGACACTGCTGCCTCCGTGACGTGAGGAATCATACCCCGTTTGCCTTACCAATGAAAGGATAAATCTGGACAGATTTGAAGAGCAGTTGTCTATCATTCAGGAGAAAGGCCGTAAGGCAAAGAGGGGGGAGGGAAGGAAAAAGGACGGGATGAAGGAGGGATGCAAGGAAGGAGGGACGCAAAGGGAACTCCTTCAACACTCTGAGTCAGGCTCTGCATTAGGTACTTTCCGCTGCAGCGTTCATCTATTTCACCCTTTAAAAGACATGAAAACTGAGCCATAAAGAAATAAAAAAACCCTTGTCCCTTGGCCACAAAATAAAAACTGGTAATGATATCCAGTAAAGAAATGCAATTAAACCAATTAGTCATAAGGAAATAGCGTGAAAGCCACCTGAACATAGGGTGTTTTAAAATCCTGACCAGTTTATCTGTTTTTCAAAGCTTTGTAGCAGGAAGGGTTGTGTCCTTTGGAATGAAACGTTAATAGAGACACCTGGACCTCTCACCAAGGCTGAACCTTGGCCCAGAGGGTGAGCTGGGAAATCAGGTGATGCCCACCCCCCCTTCATACATAGTCCATCGGACTGCCCTGGAGGGACGGGAGGGACCTTCCCCTCCCCATCACTAGCTCCACCCCTTGGCTTCACGGCTGGAAAGAGGCCCCTGGGGACTTGGCTTGTGGGGATGAGCCCTGGAGCGGGTGGTGGGTCTGGCGTGGGTGCAGCCTGGACGCCTGGCCATGGCTCCACGGGGTTCAGAGCTGCATGGGCAAAAACAGAGGGACTTCCTCATGGATTTTAAAAGCTCCTAAGACTCTTAGGATGCATGCAGGTGTGCACCTTCCATGTATTACAGTGTAGTGGCTGGTGTGTGAAAATTAGGATATTTTATTCAGGGTGAATGGGTGAGAATATATTCTACCCTTTCCCAGCCCCTCCCCTGCTCCATGTCCCCTGCAGCTGTGGAAGGAAAGGACACTTTCACTAACTTGACATTCCATGAGGGCATTTTTTGATTGCACTCCAGTAGAGATATAAGCAAAGTAGCTAATTAAAGCAGCTCCACTAACTACATTCCACATCCAGGCAACTCACTATTTACTTCCCACATGGCCAAGGAGAGGTAAAAAGGAACATCTCAGAGAGAAAAAAAATCTTTGATGAATGAATGAAAACGGAAGATTTCTTGATTATTTAGCATCTGAAACGCTTCTCGCTCCAATGTTGAAAGTCAACAGCCCCTTCCCAAACCAAAGTTTCCACCATCCCTTCAGGAAAATATTTATTCAAGTCCTACAATGTGTCAGATATAACACAAAACGATCAGGAGGAAGTAGGACAAAAAAGCTAGTAATCAATAGTCAGACAGATGCAGCAGATTGAGCCCTCTGTTCACACCTCCTGGGCCTGGCATCTCTGGAGATCCAGGTAACAGCAGGCTGGGAAGGTGCCGGACACCTTGTGTGCAGAGCAGAGGGAGTAGGCGAGCGGATTTGCTGGCAGTTGAAGCCTCACATGGTTGTGGCTCCGACTATGTTTTCAGTGTTCCTTTCTGAGTTCACACTTTCCTGGGGGGCTCCTGTCTTCCCCCCACCCAAATTAGGAGTTCTGGACTCTCTCACCTTTTTGTGTGTGCTTGGCTCGAAAAGGACAGGCCTGTTTATTACAGACTGCCACACCACCTTCGTTGTCTGAGGTCACTGAACCGCCCAGCATCCGATGGCTCCAGAGCAAATCATTTCAGCACCCGGGACAGCTCCCGCACCCAGTGAGCGCTCAGTAACTATCCATGTAGACTCGACAGATGTCCTAGAACGAACCAAGGGGCTCATGGTTTGTTAGTTGACAGTGCTGAGGACCACAAGTGATCTCAGCACACTGGTTTTGGGGCTCATGATCCCATTTTAGTGAAGTGGGTGAAAGGAGAAAGCTAGGGTTTGGACATGGGAGTCTCTGGGAGGGGCCCCCAAATTTGATAACAGGGCTTTCTGCCCAAATGTCAAGGTTGTGCATGAGATGTGACTGCAGTGGCATGTTAGTAACCTGGTGCTTTAGGGATAAAAAGGCCCTGATTTGTAGCAATTGCTGGTTTCCCTTATGTAAATTCTCCTACCTAATTCCAAGTACCAGTTAGTAAAATATTCTGACGCTTCCGGGGTGACAGGGGGACTGGCAGAGGGGTCAGAATGGGAGCACTGGCTGCAAGGACCAGCTGGCCTGCAGTTCAGCTTCTGCCAGGGCTACAGGTTTGTGTGGAGAACCGGGAGACACAGGTGTATCTCCATGCCAGTAACTTCAGTGCCCACAGTTTAGGTCCCTGAAAAGTGTTAAAATTAGCAAAATTCCTCAAGGGGGGAAACCCAAGCCTCTCTGTTTCATCTGTGTTAACTGTGGGATGAATGAACTATTTCATTAAGCAACACAAGTAGCTTTGGGAGTAGAAAATGGAGAATTAACTAAAAATAGGTGAAGCAATGAAATTCAGCCACAAGGACGTTTATGAATAATTAAGGGGTCGAGTGCTGCTATATTTCAAGGGGACTCTCGTCACCGCCTGTCGCTTTTCCCTGCCTGGCACAGGCAAGACTTTGTTTTCCAGCATGAAGTGTCTCTTAATTAAATTTTATTTGTCAAGCAGGCGAGATGCATTTGGGTGTCCTCCGGCTCCTGTTGTTATAAACTTCGAAAAGTCTTCTCTGAAAAAATGCTCCTTCTCTGCTCAAAAGAGCTGGACCGCTGCTCTCCCCTCTCCATTGTGAGGGGGAAATGCTACGAGTTCTCTGCCAGGTAATCAATTATCCTCCTCAAAGCGTCCCTGAGGACATCATCTGAAAATTATAGCCTCCGAAAATACTAAAATGCCTACTTCAACATATTGTCACGTGTCAGAGCAAGTTTCCCTCCTCCTCAGAGTCACAGAGCCTGCCAGCTGCCTGTGTCAATGACCTCTGGCTCCACGCGGTCACTTCCTGTCACTTCCTGGGTTTCAATGTCACCATGTCTCTATTAGCTTCTTGAAACCCTGTAATGATGCCCAATTAGCAATGCATCTTTCCCTTTCCTCCAACTCACTCTAATTGCTCTAATTTATGTCCCTTGACTATACTCCCACCAGGCAAGTCATCCGTACCTCTGTGTGGAGGAGGAAGTTCTCAAGTTCAAGGTCCCTGGCAGGTAAACAACACAGTTTCAAGTTCAGGGACATCCTCCTCAATCAACGTCAACTATCCGGGAAGAACTCAAGACCTGGGTATTGTTGGTGAGTAGCAGACCATCTCTGAGCTTGTCAGCATAATCCATGGTCCCCGATCTGTATCAGCGTGAAATAAGAAACTGTTCAAGAAGCGTCAGGAAAGCATGGCGAGGTCCCCTCCTCCTCCTCCCACTTGACTTTGACTCATTCGTGTATGAAATTGAGTCCCTGTGATGGGGAAGCATTAAAGATCCTGTAGTCAAATTAATACCAAGGAACCAGAGAGTGGAAACGGGTTATTAAATGTCCCCTAGTCCACCCTCCTTCCAACAGGCAGAGAAAACAGACAGAAGCCTCAGATGCACATGTGAATTCATGTCCAAGAAGTCACGACAACCAGTGTAGACAGAGAAAGGGGAGCTGGGTAGAGGTCCCGGATAATTTGGGTTAAAAATACTTTTATTAGAAGTATCATAGTCATTCAGGCAGTTTGTAGATCCTGCCATACTTTATCTGTCCTTTTTTTCTTGTGAATGAACCTCAAGGCTCATGCCAACATTTAGTGGGCATGTCGAAGCATCACTGAACTTCCCTGCGTCAAAAGCAGGTTCAGATCCCAGTCCTGCCATCACCCGGGCAGACCATCTTCCCTCTCAGGGCCTCAGTTTCCTCATCTGTAAACTACACACTCCCTCTGATGTTCCTCGGTGTTGCCCGTGAAAGATGAAGGAGACTGGAAGGTGATTACTGAGCAGGCGACAGCCTCATAAAGAGACCTTGCCAGTCAATTTGTCATGTGGACCATCTCCAGACAAATCGCAGAAACCTGCACCTCAGGGCAGTCGATAGGAGGCAGGCAGGAAGAGGCCCATTATTTTTGGTCCCTCTTGTCTTATGCCCCTTGATTGTCAGAAGTCAGTGTTCAGGGACTTATCCCCCCTTCACCACAGGTCCATCACCTGGTGCCTCCCACAGTTTTGGGGGAAGCCAGACAACTTTTTTTCTGTGCTTGTTTTAGTTGCACCCCCTGAGTCCAGAATTGGTGGGAGAATCCAGGAACTTGCGGTGTCATCTCAGGCGGGTATGGTGTAAGGCTTGAAATGAAGATGTGATATTAAGTATTGCCTTGACCCCCTTGAGCCTCATAGGGCCCAAAGTTCTCCTGCTCAACCACAAGTTCTCCTGCTCTCACCAGACATGCCCCCGACCCAGCCGGAACCCTCTCCACCAGCTCTGCCCCTCCCAGCTGGACCAGCTGCTCTCCAGTGGCCTTCGACCTCACTGGTTTCACTTCCCTGCCAGCCTGTGGAATTATTCAAACAAGACGATCACATCCTCCTATGGAAACCAGAGGGCACCTCACCTTCTTGTTACTACAGAGTTTGCCTCCCACAGCCCCTGCGGTGTCCTCTGTTCCCAAGCACAAACCCTGTGTGGCTCTGCACGACGTGTGTGTCTCCTTCCCCTGGCCTGTGAACATATGTGACTAAATGATCAGCTATCAGTCTCCCCGGTCCCGGGTCAGGTGTTGTGTGTTCAGCCATCTCAAAGCATTTGGGGTGGGGGACCTGTCCCTCACCGGTGGGGTGACTAGGAGGTGACCAGGCTCCACCGAATCCTGTGGAACTACGTAAAGTCAGTTTCTGCAGTGGGACGCAGGTGAGGCTGGAAATATCTGAGATGATGTGTAGCACGAATCTGATACACATCCTCACAATTTACATCTTTGTTTGCCAATTTCTCTCCATTGAAAAATAAGCTCCTGAGGAGAAGGACTGGGGACTTAATTTTTTTAATATCTTAGGTGCTTGCAAGAGTGTCTAGCATATAGTAGACCTTCAATAAATGCCTGTGGAATGAACAAATGTATAAACCAATGCGGTCACCATGGCTAGGAAAGAATGAAGGTATGGTTCTTGACACTGGGAGTTATTGCAAAAGTAGTCGATATTTCATTCTTTTAAAAAATGGCCTCGAAGAAGGCAATGCGGAGGCAGAGCCGTCAGGGATTCACCCTCCTGCACACCTTGCCTTCCACTGCAGAGGTGGCGTGAACAGGAGCATGGGGATGATCCCCCCCCCCCCCCGCCTCCTCGCTTTGCCTGGGGAGAGGCATTCAGGGTGCTGCTTTTGGTCCAACTCTTTAGCACATTCCACTTCTTCCATCCATCCTAGGCCAGTGTTTTAGCGTAGAAATGAATACACATAGCCTTAAATTTGTGTGTGTCTTTTATCTTTTGCATAATAATGCATTTCTCTGTTCTTCAACAAGCTTTGGGAGTCATTTTATAAAGAAGTGGAGACTGTCTGCTGACCACACATCCCGAGAGAGCAGCAAACCCTTCCTTGAGGAGGGGATCAGGGCAGCACATTTCCCTGCCCACCACAGGCAGGACAGTCATGGGGGTGGGGGTGGTAAGGGGCTGGTGGGGGCTGAGATTGCCACCCAGGCTTGACCTCCGGCCAGCTGCGCATGTGAAAAAACCCAAACCACCTGGAATCAGTTTTTGAATCCATGCAATGGAAAGAACACTGGCTCTCTCTGATTATAAGGTGTACTTTATTCTCATTTTAATATATTTGTAACCTTGTTCTGTCATGTAATCTATGGAGTCTTATTACATCATATACTTTTAAAAATTTATTTTTCAATTGTAGTTGATATACAATATTTTAATAGTTTCAGGTGTACAACATAGTGCTTAGACATTTATATACCTTATGAAGCGATTACCCAGTAGATAAACCTAGTATTTTAATTGTCAATGTTTTCTTTCTTAGTGGCACAGAAAACAGGGATGCATCCTCTGATCAATCTTGCCTCAGATGTGTGAAATGCAGTCCCATCTGCCACTGGCCAGCTATTGTGAAGGTCAAATGTGACCACATGGGGTTGAGAGGCTTTTGCAAATTATAAAATGTATCATGGTGGTTCGTCCCCTCTCTGCCTGGTGAGAGACCCTGGACGACATGCCTTCTCTCCAGGCCTCAAGTTCCTCATCCTTTCACCAAAGATGGTGGAATGGACCCCAGATGTTGAGATTTGCTTTGCTGGGCGATGTCTCTGAGCACGCTGGGCCACTCTGAGCAGAGGTCTCCCAGGGGAAGTGGAGATGAACCCCCAGATGAGATGTCTCGAGGTACCTCCTTCCAGATCTGACTTTCTAGGACGGGGTAGGGGCTTCCCTGAGGACTTGAGGAGGGGGCAGCCGGTAGAGGCTGGCAGTGCACACCTCCAGGGACACCTCTCACAGGGAACAGGGCCCCCTGGGGGTGTGCAGTGAACAATCCGCATGATAGCATCAGGGGATGGGGTGCAAGGCCCTGAAAATGTGCCGCTTGGCACCAAGCCTGATGGACCTGAAGGAAAAGGCCACTGAAGAGAAAATGGAAATTTGACAAATGACATCATTTCCCAAGAAATGTTGGCAGCGAGAAGTGTGTGTGTTGGCTGTGTGTACACAAGGCGGACACAGCGAGTAATTTGTTCCTGGTCTGATCGTGTTATGGGCAATTTAAGGGACAATCTGCAGTGAAATGGACAGTCCAGCTGGGCACCTGGAGGTGGGGTTTTCGTGAGACCCGCTGTTCTGACATGTTCTGGGCAGTGACCACAGCGCTGGAGCCACAGTGGGGACCAAGGCGTGCAGATGACTTGATTAAAGGCATTTGTACCCATTAACCTCTACTTCGGGTTTGTTTCTCTCAGAACCTGTAGCTTTTTTATTTTCTAAATGAAAAATCATTTTTGTTATAAAAGTGATAGTCAATGTGAAAATAAACAATCCCGTGAGTACAGCCTTGCAACATTTCTAGAGCTGGAATCTAGAGTCCTGAGAGCTGCCTTTTCCATAGGAAGGTCGGTTGTGTGCCCCTCCCCCAGCCTCTCGAGGGAAGATGAGAGTCATTAGTTCAGCATCCAAGGTTCATTGTCGTTACATCCCCAGTGACATAGGGGGACAGGGGAGTAATTTCTGGCCGCCCATGATCCACTTCACCTTTCAGAAGCTGCCAGGCTTCATCTGGGAATTGACCTTCCCCTGTGTGGGTAATGATTCCCGGTGACACCTCCCATCCTGAAACTGAAGGGTGAGGCCCTCCCTCTATTTTTTGCATAACTTGAGGAGTGGGCACAGGTCTAAATCTGGCCCCTCACATGCTCTTTCCTGGGACTTTGAGCAAGTGAAGGAAGGAAGAGGGAAAGGAGGGAGGTCACCTCTCCCAGGTCAGTGTCCTGATCAGTCATTTCTGGGTGTGAGATGCTGTCTCTTGGCCCCACAGATTCCTGTGGTTCCCACCTGGTCCTCCCCATCTCATCCCCTCTGTGGGGCTTGAGATCCTGCAGGGCAAGCCCACTGTGCTCACATCACCCAGCTGGGTTTCTATTGCTCATAGTCAAGAACCTCAATTGTACCATGTCCCCTCCGGCTATCCATGTGAGGACATCCCTCAACACCTCACCCTCCTTCCAGAAGAAATGATAACCCTCCGGTGCCAACTCTTGGCAGGATCCTTTCTTTGAAACTCAGAGATCTTGTCTCAAGGGGAAAAAACAGGGGGTCTCGGTGAGGTAACTTCTGGTTGTGCAGGGCAGACACCCTATTGGACCAGCTGGATTGCCAGGACACAGGACATCTGTCGGAAGTGGGAGGTGGGGCCCAGGCTCCAAAGGGCAGGACGGAGACCTGGAGGCTGTCAGGATTCCAGGTGGCCACTCTGTCCCTTTTCATGGAGCCTCATGTCCCCTCTGGCCATTTATTTCATTCTTCTCTTCTTCCTGCTTCTCCAAGGTCATAGCTCGAAATGACGGCCCCACTGTATGTCTTCTTAATTCACTGACCTTAAAGAGATTCTGATTGGTCTGGATCAGGTCAGGTGCTCTGTGCTCATCCGGTCAGCTCTGCATAGGAGCTTGGGTCAACCTTGGCTGCTGAGGTCACCCCTGTGAGTGCGTGGAGGTATGTGCTTCACAGTTGTCTACCTCGGAGCCCTAGGGATTGTACCAGTCTTGGGGATGACGCATGGTTCAAGGACACACAATCTCTTTTGCTGAGTGGCTGAATGGATTAACCTGCCCCCCCATCAGGGGAATCTACAAATTATGTTTTAATAAATGATCTCTTTGGAAAGTGTTCTAGAGAGAAAGATGGTCTCTGGTTCTTACAGCAAAAGTCTGTTTTCCTTTGAGATAAGGACTGATTGGTAACACTCATCAGCAACCATTAATTTTACTTTAGTGGGATGAACTCCAGAAGAATTTTTCTTTCACAGGCCTGTCAAATTATAGGTGCTTTTGAGCAAGAGTTTTCATAAGCCTTATGTTTAGCTAATCCTCACTAATGTGAGAAGTTTCAAAAATAATTTTCCTCCCTTGTCTGCCTTCCCCAGTGAATTGCAGAACATGTGAAAATGTGATGGGGATGACTTCAGAGCTTAAGGTTCCATATTCATACGGAAATAGCACACACAATCCCGGCTTTTCCAAATCAGGACTTGGAATCAAATCAGGATCTTTGATTTTCTTAGTTTTCTTTTAAATTGGCACTCTTCTGTTTCATTTTAATATGGGGAGATATAATTTACATACCATAAAATTTGCCCTTTCAGAGTGTACAATTCAATGGTTCTTAGTATTCACAAAGTGTGAGACCATCACTGCTAATTCCAGAACATTTTCATCACTTCAGAAAGAAACCCAACTACCCTAGATAATCACTAATCTACTTCTGTTTCCATGGGTTTGCCTGTTCTGGACATTTCATATAAATGCAGTTATATATGTGTTTTTTAAATTTTTTCAAGGTACATCCATGTTGTAGCATGTATCAGTACTTCATTCCTTTTTATGACTGAATAATATTCCATTTCATGAATTACTCTTTTGGGTTTCAAGTGTAGAACAATCTAAATTACCTTAAACAAACAAACGAATGTAAAGGCTCATATCACTGAATAGCGCAGGGATATGGTGGCAGAATTCTAGGATGACTCTAAGTGACCTTCACCCTTGTATAATCTCTTGCCCTTGAGTGTGGCATAACCCATAAATATGATGAGATATTATTCCTGTGATTATGTGATGTTGTATGACAAAAGGGACTGTGAAGATCTAATTCAGATTATTAGTTGACTTCGAGTTAATCAATAGGGATACAATTTAGATGGACTTGATCTAATTACACTAGCCCTTTAAAATTGAGTCTAGGGATCAGAGGCAGAAGAAGTTATAAATTCAAAGCATGAGAGATATTCAACACATTGTTGTTGGCTTGAAGATGAAAGGACCCACATGGCAAAGAATGTGGGAGGCCTCTAGGAGCTGCCCGTGGTCCCGGATGGACATACAGCAAGAACATAAGCACCTTAGTCTTATAGCCACATGTAACTGATTGATGCCAATCACATGAACTGGCTTGAAAGCATATTTCCCCCCAGAGCCTCCGTAGTTTCATGAACATGGAATATTTCTCCATGCATCTAGTTCCTCTTTTATTTCTTTTACTGGAGTTTTGTAGTTTTCTTAATATAAATATATCATACGTATTTTGTAAGATTTACACTTTTGTATTTCAATATTTTGTGTGCTAATATAATGAAATTGAACTTTTAATTTTAAATTCCACTTGTTCATTGCTGATCTATAGGAAAGTGATTGACTTTTGCACCTTATATTCTGAAACCTTGCAATAATTACTTACTAGTTTCAGCAATTCTTTCAGATTATCTACATAGACAATCTGAAACTAATTATCTACATAGGCAAACAAAGATAGTTTTATTTCTACTTTCCAACCTATATACCTATTATTTCATTTTCTTGTCTTATTGCATTGACTAGGACTTCTAGATGGGGAACTCTGCAAAGCACACAAGTGCAAAGGCTCTGAAATGGGCTGAGTCTGTTCTGTTTGAAGAACTGTGATAAGGAGACTAGGCAGGAACCTGACAGCAGAGAGGAGAAGGTGGGGCCAGATCACCCTGGACATAGTAGGCTGGTGGAGAGCTGGGATGTTCTAGGGCAATGGGAAGGTATTAAAGGATTTTAGGGAGGGAAGTAACGTTTGTGATGCTACATAATCTGGGAATCTCAGTAAATTCATAGTTTGGATGTTAAAATAATGGTGTGTGCAGAGACAAGTGAGACTGTTTCTATAACTGTATAAAATCATATAAAAAGTACTCAACATTATTTTTTAACGTTGCTCAAAGTGATAGATTTATTTTTCAGATTCATGATAGGTATGCATTTCAAGGTTGACAGGAAGCAGAAAAGTTTACCGAGTTGCATAAAGATGTTAAAGATATCAATTTAAAACCAGATCACCAATTTGATACTTTTCAAAGTAATTTAACTGCTGTGTTTCTTTTTCAAACACAAATAGAGAATGTTAATGAATGCTTTGAACCTTTCTTTCTTCAAATTATTTTATAAGCTTTGATGTCAGAATTTAAATTGAAAATAAAATATCAATTATTAAAGGACCTTATATTTTATGAAAGGTCCTACATTTTGCAGTAACTACCAGGGAATATTATGCTTTCACCTGGTAGCTGCTGGCAACTTTAAAAATTTCCCTCTGATTTTAAAAGACTTGCTCAATGCAGAAAATTTGGAAAAATATCAACAACTCGGAAGAAGAAAGTGAAAACCAACTATAATTATACTACCCCTACGTTACCACTGTTGGCATCTTGGTTTATCACTCACTCAAATATTATCTCTGAATAGGGGGGCGTGTGTGATGAGAGTGTAGTCTATGTGATGTTATATCCTGCTTTTTTTCACTTTTACGTGATATCATGAACATTTTTATGCTACTAAAAACTTCATAAAAACATATTATAAAATTAGCCTTCAACATTCCCCTGTCTGGACAATTCATGCACTTTTCTCCATTACTTTATTATTGAACATTTGTATTGTTTCCAATATTTGCTGTTATAATTGATATTGCAACAAACATCTTACTGAATAATTTTGGTTCACATTTATGAATAGCTCCTTAAGATAAAGTCTTATGCGTTACAATGGCTGAATCAAGAGCTAGTTTTTTGTTGTTTTTTTTTAAGCTCTTGATATGGTCACCAAATTGCTTTTGGAGACCCTGGGACTGAGAGCCCCCACTGCCGGGCGTTCTGTGCCCTGGCACTGTGTCCTCACAGGCACCGAGTAGTATGTGTTGAGGAGTGTTTGTGTAAACCTGACCTGATGTGCTTCCTTGCTCTTTTAATCAGCAGAGAATTCATTGCTGGGACCAGCTCTCCCTGGGTGTCACCTTCTCAGGGGTGAATTGGAGGCGGATCCCACAGCCTGTTTGACGGCTCATTCAAAAGGGAGACTCGGGGGACTTTTCCATTTTGTTTATTAAATAATTCCATTCATGAGGGACCTGGTCAGCACAGGCGTCCCGACACAGCTTGGCCTGGATCGTTGGCAATTTACCATTCTGATGAGGGCCACCCAAACTTCATCAAGCCCTGCTTTGGTCCCCAACAGAAGTCACATCACTGAGTCCTAGGGGACATCTGGTCCTGGTGACTGAGGCTTGGAAGGGGAAGGAGAGCAGAATGTATTTGACTCATTTCATGCAGCGGGTGCTGGAAGTGACACCCACCATGAGGGAATGCAATCCCCCCTTTAGACGGGTGTTCCTGTGCAAGCACATCTAACTGTTTGATTAAGGGTTCAGAGGGACCCTTGTCACAGAACAGTTGTTGGCCCCAGAGGGCTTCAGGCTCAGGACCTTGTTCGTGCCCGTGTTTCTGTGACATCAGCGCCCCTCCCCTCCCCATGCTCGCTGCTCCTGTGGGGAGCGCAGGGGGCACCGGTGTGAGTGGGACAGCCAGGGCTGGGAGGGTTAGGGAGGGGACCACAGGCCGCGGACTGAAGGAACATGCCGAGGCCTGAGGGGTGCCAGGAAGTGCCCCCCCGGGACTGGGGACCCAGGCCAACCTGTCCTGGGTGAAGGTGGTGGCTGCACCCCTGGGGCCTGAGCTGCGAGCAACAGAGTCCACGCTGAGCTCTGAGGCGAGGACGAGAGGGACCGACCAGAAGGAATGGGGAGCAGGGCGCCGGGCCTCGGAGGCGGGAGCCAGGCAGCGGGAGGGAGGGGAGAGCGCGGTCGGGGTGGGCTGGTGGGAATCGGGCGAACTGAATCCTCCAGGGAGGACTGCCCAGCCCTTCCCCTTAGGAGGAGGCAGGGCCAAGGCACAGTGTCCACTCCAGGAGCCTGTCCCCAGCATGAGCCCTTGTTCCCAACCCCTTCAGGGACCCGCATGAGTGAAGAAGGTCAAAGCTGGTGGGAACCTCAGAGGTGGCTTCATCAGTCCCCATCTCACAGGTGGTGGCACCGAGAGCTCGAGGCTGTGATGTGACCGGGGCAGGGAGCAGGAGCAGAAGGGGGACTAGGGTCTTGGCCACTGCACCCCAGACTGCTGCATGGCCAAAGCTTTGGTGCCACCCCACGGTCCTCCCAAGGTTGGGGGGGCAGGTACTGAACCAGCTTCTTGAAGATCGTGTTGTTGCTAAAGGGGAAACGGAAAAGCAAATGATGGCTGTGTCCTGTCTTCACTGAGCGCTTCACTGAGCACGGACTCCAAAGAAAGAAATGCAACATTTTCATTGAACTATAGCAAAGCCCGAGAGGTTTGGGGAAGCTAATTGGCCACCCTCCTGTCTTCATAGCTCTTTTCACATCAGACAGCAGCTAACCCACCTGAGATGACAGCAGTGGTTATTGCAAGAAATGAAAATGTCCAATATTACAAGTCCCCACAGTGGGTACACAACTGAATTCCTCCACCATTCATTCCACAGATGTCTGTTGAGTACCTACTCTGTGCGGGAGCCTGAGGTAGGTACAGGGGTTCAGTAGAGGACAAGAAAGAGGGAGCATCCCTGAGATTAGCTGGGGGAGGAGCTTTCCCAGCAGAAGGAATGGTTGTGCAAAGGCCCTGGGGTGAGTTGACCTGATATTTCCGGGCACATCCAGGAGGTCAGGAGGTCATTATGGCTGGAGAGGAGAGGGAAAAAGGTAGAGGGGCTGGGGGAACCGGAACAGTGAGGGGGGCCGAGCCAGGCCGACCCTGGGCCACTGTAAGGACTTGGCTTTCACTCTGAGTCAGGTGGAGCGGCAGAGGGCTTTGACTAGGGGACTGAGGGGCTCTCACTTGTTCATTTTTGCCACTGTTGGCTCAGCTGAACTCCCTTCTTTAACAGGACTTGGACTCAACTGTCCCAGGCTGGTGGCTGAGGGCTGGGCTCTGGCATGGCCGCTGATCCACACACCCCTGGCTCCCGTGTGGCCGGGTGGCCCAGGGGCTGCTGTGCCCGGGCCTCTCATTTGTGGTATTTCTCACATCCCCCCCCTCCTGAGTCTGGCCCTTTACGAGCCTCATTACGCCTTGGCACGGAGGAGGCTCAGCGAATGGCTCATAAAGCGTCTTTTTAAAGGTTAATGGTCACTGGCGAGGGAAGAAAGGGCCACTGAGCAGGAAGCTGTCTTTGATGATGTGGATTTTTCAATTAAGTGAAATGAGAGTCACGCCTCCTTACAGGTACCTGGCTGATTACCGAGCAGCCAGGGAGGCCTCGGGGTGTCTCAGAGGCTGGGCCCTGAGCCTCACATGAGCGGCAAGTGCTGGTACATCAGCCACTCCCAGGCGAGGGGAGTGTGTCAGGGGTCCCAGCTCTGTCTGCTGCCTGCTTGGCCCTGTGTGCTGTGTGTGGGAGGCGGTTCTGGAGGATCCCAAGCTCTGGCCAGTGAGCTCCAGGAGGGCAGGGACAAAGCTGGTTTTCAGATTCCCTGTGCACGGTGCCTGGGAGCTGCTCCAGCCATGGCAGGTGTGCAGGTGGGCAGGAGTTGCGTTGATTTCAGGTCACTGGGTCTTGTTCAGTGGACCTGGGGCAAGAAGGGTAATCAACCTGGGTGCTGTCCCGGTCACACCTCACCAAACTGTATGATAAACAGTGTCTGTGCATTAGTTGGGATGAGTATCAGCAGCTGCTATGACATCAACCTCCAAGCCTCTGAGAGTGTCAGTCTGACTGAGTGGGGCAGCTCTCCTGGCAGGATCTCCTCCAAGTGGTGGCTCAGGGATTCAGGCTCCTTTAGTGTCGTAATGTCACCATCTTCAACTTGTGTGCTCAGGGTCACTGTGGAAGGGAACAGGAGAGGAGAGGTTCACGCAGAGGGCTCTATGGCCTGCCTGGCATCGCCTTATGCCCCTTGCACCACTGTTCTCTTGGTCAGAACTCAGGCACATGTTCCCAGATTCACTGCAAGTGTGCTGGGAAATAATATTGTCTTATGTGTCCAAGAGGAGGAAATGGGATCCGTGAGCAGGTGGCCAGTCTGGATCAGGCCTGGTGAGATTGGTAGCTGTAGCCATCAAGCACAAAGAGGTTATTAACCCAACATGCACTATGTTTACTGAACAGACCCCTTTCCAGGCACTGGGGACACAGCTGTGAATAAGACAGACAAGGTTCTGGCCTCATGGAACCTCCATTCTCATGGGGGAGTGGCAATTAAGCTAATACACAAAATGAGTATTTACTATAATGCTGGTTAGTGACCAGTGATAAATGCAAGCACGGTAAAGGAAGACAGGGGGCTGGAGAGGGATGAGATGTGCTATTTTACATAAGTGGTCAGAATGGCTGCTCTGACCTGGTGACACTGAGCATGGGCAGGAAGTGAGGAAAATCATTAGGGAGAAACGGCTTTCAGACAGAGGGAACAGAGGTCCTGAGGCACAGAGGCTGGTGTGTGCTGGGCCTTTTGAGGACAGTTTCTTGGCACACAGGATTTGGAGTGCTAAAACTGGGAAAGTTCTGGGCAAACTGGGATGAGTTTTTCTATTCTATTTCAGCCACGCTGGCCTCTTTTCCCCAAATGGGCTAAGCACATTCCTGCCTCAGGGCCTTTGCCTTTGCTGTTACCTCTGCCTGGAACATGCTTTGTACTACTCTTTCCATCCAGAGAGGATTACTGGGTGCCCATCTTGTACGTGATCTGCTGCACTAAGCACTGCATGCCAGGAGCAGAGTGAAAATTCCGACCAAGCTCTTCACATAAAGAGATTAATTCTTTACTTCTCCGGGCCCACTTCAGTTCCAAAATCTCCATGGATTAGTCATTTTTATTCTCTGCAGCTTGAAAGGCACGTCTCTTTCCCTAAGGCTCTGGCAGGGCTCTCACAGTGTCTGATACATCTGATATTAATAATAGCCTGAAAGAAGACCATGTATTGAATTCCAAGATTATGATCTAGGAAACGAGGATTTGGAAGAGATGTGTAAGCCCAATAAAGGCAACGGGTGGATTAAAAGGAAGTGTTTGATGGAGAAACTTTTCATTAAATAAAGCCACACCTCTTGGGTGAGTTTGCTGGCGCAATCTTTCTAGAGGGCAATTTGGCAATACTGAAAGTGCATAACTTTAGGTCCCAGATTCCATTCACAAGAATTTATCCCAAGGAAATAATAAGAAAAATATGCAAAGAGAGATCTCTAAGACTTTTTAGAAGAGGAAAGGAGTGTAAAAGCCTAAATGCCAGTTAGTGGGGCAGCAGAGACCACTATCTTCTGGCCAGTATGTTCTTCAGATAAGGAAACTGAGGCACAGAGAGCTTAAGCAACTTTAAGGTCACACAGCAGGAAGTGGCAGAGCCAGGTTTGAGCCAGGGAGGTGACTCCAGTTGAGCTGTCACCCAGTTGGCTCTGCCTCCTCCTATGCTTCAAAAGGAAATGAGAACGTCTATGGGAATATTGGCCTCCTAATCATCACAACACCCCCCACCCCACGTGAGACGGAAAGGGAAACACGCCTTTGTAGGTAAAATCTGGCTGTAAATTAGCCTGTCAGGAACCAAAAGACCCTGTCACAGCATGGCCAGGACGACTGTCACTGTCAGTGGGGTGGAAATGATGGAGGCAAGAGGGACAGCAATGAACAAGATGAGGGACTGTCAGGGCCATGGAAGGTGGACAGGTCCTTCGAACAGCAAAAATGCCATCCTGCAGAGAAGCGGCCTGTCAGGAGGGACCTGCTCCCCGCTGCGGACCAAATGGAGCCCCTGGCCTGGGCTGGTCGCACGGGGGGTGCTCTGGAACGTCAGGGGCACTTTGAGATCATCGTTACTGCCGCTGCCACCACCGGCCCCACGACCGAAACCACTGCTCTGCCTCCGAGGGCTGTCGTGAGCTGGGAGTGAGGTGACGCCCGTGGGACCCAGCACCGGCTGGGGAAGCGAGCCGCCAGTGACCACGTGGCAGTGAGGGCAGCCCTGGCTGATGGTATTAACAGCCACGTCCCCCGTTTCTCTGTCAGCAAGCTCCTGAGAGCCCCGACCCCAGTGTGGGCCTGGGGCGGGCCCTGGGTTCTGGGATAGGGCCCCGAGCCCAGCTCATGGCCGCTGCCCCCTCAGGGCACGTCTGGGGGGCTGCTCCCTGCTGGGTCCTGGAGCCTCGGGGCTGCGTGGCCACAGGGCGGTTACTACCCGGCTTCTGCCATCTGGCCTGTGCCTCTGGGAGTGACGGCCCCAGCCCAACGCCAGCTACTGCCATGGCGCTGGAGGTGGTGGCCTCTCAGGGTCTAGTGGGCACAGTCCCCCTCCTGTCCCCACCACTGGAGAAGGAGAAGGTGTGTCTCAGGGTGACCCGGCCCCCTCGCAGCAGGATAAATGGCACTTGGCTGAACAGCCCCAGCCGCTGTTTCCCGGAGCGGAGTTGATCAGATCGCAGCTTGCGATGCATTAGTGGGTCTGAAATCAATGCAGAGGGTGGAGCGGGCATTTAAAAGCTGCAACAGACCAGAATAGTCTCGATTAGGAAATGCCAGAGCCTGATGCGTGTGCCGAGGGAAAGCGGTGGTTCAGGAAACTTCTGTCTAAATGTGTGCGTGTGTGTGCTGGCTCGCAGCGTGAGATGTGTTTCTTACTGTGCATTTTAAAATGTTTGAAAACTCTGGTTATTGGCCTTAGTGTGACAGGACAGGAAAGTCACCCCAGGGGTCCAGTGGGTCTGGGCTTTGTGGATTTTGGGGAGAAAGTTGTAGAGCCTGCAGAATAAGAGAGAGAGATGGCAGGATGGGGCCACAGGGAGACGGCAGGTGGCCGGTACCGTGATGAGTCCCTGGGCCTGTCCCTCTATTTTCCCTCTGGTTTAGCTGCTCTGGTTCCTTGTTGTCACTACTCTGTGCCTCATGTCCCTGCTTTCCCTCCTCACAGTGCTTGTCACAGTGCTGGGAAATTAACTGAGGTCCTGGGAAGGTAGTACACCTGGGGTCCCCAGCCAGGTCTGGTGGAGTTGGGGTGACACTCTGCTGTCTTGGTGCTTGGAGGGGATAACTCAGTATGCATCTGTGCTGCTGGCTCCCCAGTGGGATTGGGCTCTATTTCCCACATTGGTAACTTGCATCTGACCTCCTCCCATATGCTCCCTGGGACCAAAGCAATTGTCTTTTATAAGCTTTGATGGGCAACAACTGGCCGCTGTCCTTTAATTAGGAGGGACATGCTAAGCGATGGTCGTCTGCAGGGCTCCATAAAAGTCCATTAAATTGACCTGTGCACTCTATAGCTCCCTGCAGATTGTGAGGGTCCCCTGAGGCCAAGGAGGAGCCCCCAGCCCCAATCTGGCTCCCAAGCCTGAGAACAGCAGCCAAGAGAAAAGGTCAATCAGCCTGGACTCCTGGCAACTGCTCAATCCGGCAAATTATTTCTTGCAAATTACTTCTCAAAACTGAAATCCAGGCAGGACTCTGCAAGTTCACTGTGTCTATTATCTGCTGGTTTTCAGCCACCTGGGCACCTCTGAGGGCAGGCTGCTCACCTGCGGGTTGGAGAAGTTTTGGGAACCGTGGCCCTGATCAGCTGGGCACCTTCCCGTCTCCTTGTCCCTCATGAAAAATGGTTAGGAGGGAAGACATGGCACCAAGGCCCTTCTTGTGCATCACCAGGAGGCCCCGGTGTCAGGGGTGATTCAAGCACCATTTCCTCTGTGCCATCTGGAGGGTCCACTGACGGTGTCCTGGGCCCTCCCCATCCTGGGAGGCATCGTCCGAGGCTGTGCACAGGCACAAGGCTGGGCCAGGTGTTGGGGACACGATTGAAGGATGTTGGATGGCAGGTCATGGGTTGTAGGTGCCAGGGTCTAGGAGCAGGGATGGAGACTCTGGTGCTCACCCAAGTCACAAAAGCTGGAGAGAAGGAGAGGCCAGGAGCCCTTGTGCCAGGGGCTGAGCCCTGGTGCCTCTGGGCAGTTGGGGGGTTGGGATGTGGGGTCCCAGGGCAGCTGTGAAGTGGCTGCATGGAGCCATCCCTGATGGATTCTGCTTCCTCCAGACTCACTATCTATGGAGACTCCTGGGAGGGGGCTCACTGCCCACGAACCTGCTGGTCTCTGTCACTTTCTCTCCCTTTGGTCATTGCAAAGACAGACCCGCACAGCCTGCTGGTGGCCTGTTGGTGGTTCCTGCTCACTGCCCTCTCCCCACTCCCTGCCCCCCTGCTATTCCCTCTGCTCCTGGTGCTTGGTGTCTGTGCAGCGATGACAGCCCAGTCCAGCTCCCAGGACTGGTGTCCAACTCCTGCAAGAAGCACCACAGGGGTCCTGGGCAGAGCAGGGACTGGGTGGGAGAGGGGCTGATGCATTTTCATCTCGGCTTCTCCTTATTCCCATGGACTCCTCTCTTGGAGCCTCTGCCCGGGATCCTGAGGACTCTGGAAGCTCCTGGTGACCTCTCACCCCTGCTACATGTCTCTTCAGTCCAGCCACCAAGGCCAGGACACCTCACTCAGCTCTGCTGAACCCCCACATTCAGCCCTTCTCCCTGCTTCCACACGTCCTATGGGAATGCAGGGCTTGTCCCAGGGAAGCCAGCGGGCCAACCACACGATG
This sequence comes from Miniopterus schreibersii, assembly GCF_964146895.1. Lineage (NCBI taxonomy): Eukaryota > Metazoa > Chordata > Mammalia > Chiroptera > Miniopteridae > Miniopterus > Miniopterus schreibersii. The sequence goes on along the minus strand of NC_138110.1, from coordinate 51,098,175 downwards.
CACCAACCCCCACCCCAACTCTGCACAGACCCCCAGTCTATTTCCTGCTTCTGTCCCGTGTGCAGAAAACAACCCCCTCCAGCTTTTTCGAGACACATTAGCTTCTCTTTATGGGGCTGCATCTGTGCAGTTGGGCCAGAAAACAGCTCATTCAGTGCTGGGAAGGGGCTGGGCTGATGTGAACTCCGCAGCCCACACGTGTAATGGGTACCTCCGAGACCTCTCTAGGGGTGGGAGGGAGGAGAGAGAGTGCAGGTTAAACAGAGAGGGCAGGGAGGGGCAAGCAGCAGGGGTAATTAATTTTTTTGAAGAGTTGCCAGACTGCCGTTAAATTCCTTGTCTATATAAAAATGTAGGCACAGGTTCCAGGAAAATTAATGTTCCGGTGCCAGCTGTGCTTGTCTTTCATTTACACCCTTTGCATGTCAATCTGCCCATCCTGGTCTGTTCCCATCGGTTTTTTGGAATCCTGTGCAATATGCTGGACTCTTCCACCCAAACAGTAACGGTGGACAACACGTACCCTAGGCCATGCACTGTGCTAAGTACAGGAAGTCATTTAATGCTCCCTCCAGTCCTATGAGGTGGGCACTATTATTATCTCCATTCTACAGATGAGAAAACGGGCACAGAGAGGTTAACTAACTGGCCTAATGTCACTCAGCAAGTAAGTGATAGAGTTGGGATTTGAGCTCAGGGAACATGGCACCAGAGTCTATGTTCTTAACCACTCTTTGAAGCGGTTCTTAATGACCCCCAGGTGCAATGGCAGGAACTTTTGTCTGCGCAGGTAGAAGGTGGCTCCTCCCCGGGTCCCACAGGGCCTCCGGGGGCAGGGCGGGGCTGGCTGGGACTCAGGTTCCACCCTCCCGCTGTCTCTGCCCGGAGCCCCCTCCCTGGTCCCTCACATGATCTGTTCCTTCTCCTTCTTCAGGACCCAGGTCAAATGTCCCCTCTGAGCTCCCTGAGTCCCCACCCAAGCCCACCCACGGCTGTCACTCTACCACACCGGCCTGGTTAAAGCTCTTCCCTGCACGGTTCATTCTCTGAAATTGTCTCTAGTGTTGCTTTGATTTCTTGCCCGTTGCCTGTCTCCTGGGCCAGTGCAAGGCCTGTGTGGGCAGGACCGGGACCAGGGTCACGGCTGCATCCCCAGAGCCTGGAGCTGGGCCTGGCAGAGAGCACGGGCTCAGCGAGGCCTGTTGGGTGACTTCCTCGAGCCGCTGCTGGAGGCGCTGGGAGAAGCCTCCAAGATGGCCAGATGCACCCCCTCACTTGACAGAGGAAATGGGGCTGGGTGGGGGGCTCCAGAAGCTGTGCCCCTGACCACCTGCCTACACTGCCACACGGGCAGACGTCATGGACACACATGACACAGGTCACCATGGAACCCGATGACCTTCCAGCAAGAGTGAAGCTGTCTGTGTCCAAGACCGAGCTCAGCTTCCAGGACCTACTCCACGTGGACACCCCAGTCAACAACCAGGGCCCTGTGCCCTCAGACAGACACTGAGGGGGAGATGTCAGTGTGGAGGACCCCTCCACACACCCCGCATGTGGGAAACTGAACTTAGATGGGGGAGGGTACAGCTCAGCCACCCCAGTCCATTTGGCTTCTCTCTTCTGGAGGAAATCCTGCAATTTCTGTTTCTAAACTGCTTCTCTTTTCTTTCTTCCCTTCCCTTCCCTTCCCTTCCCTTCCCTTCCCTTCCCTTCCCTTCCCTTCCCTTCCCTTCCCTTCCCTTCCCTTCCCTTCCCTTCCCTTCCCTCCCCTCCCCTCCCCTCCCCTCCCCTCCCCTCCCCTCCCCTCCCCTCCCCTGCCCCTCTATTCCTCCTATCCCATCCCATTCCCCCCCATCCCTCCCATCCCATCCATCCCAACATAAAAATACCCTTCAAGGTGTGATAAACTGAACAACACACAAATAGGTCTGTCTCTGCAGGATAAAACCTCATTTTGCAAGAGGATTCTCTCTCCCATTGCTTTTCTGGGGTGAGTGATAATTCTGTTTATCTTCCGGGCCCACTGTGAGCCTCTTGCACTATGGGGCATCATCTTTATTCTTCTTTGGACCCCCACACTGGGCACTGCGACTGCTATACCTGCTCTGTCAATGTCTATGGCCTGAGGCTCCGTGCGTGGGTCCTTTTTTCTATTTCTCACATTGGACCTGTCTATTTTTGCAGGGTTAGATGCTTAGGAAGCAGCATCCTTTTGCTTTGGAGCCGTGGCTGGTCAGTAATGAAATATTTGCAGGCACCAGAGCTTGACAGGCCTGTCACAGCCTCACCCAAGCAATGGTGCCATGGGGTTGGAATGGGTCCCCCACTGAGGTTCTAGGCATTTTAAGTTAGTTTTGCATGCAAGCCCTGCAGTTGGAAAAGCATGAGTGTTTTCAATTGTCACAAGGATTCGGGTAAAGATAAATGTCCTTCAATGCCTCGGACAGTCCCTTACAATGAATTGCCCTGCACAAAATGCCAATCACGTCCCCTGTGAGACACCCTGACCAAAACCAAACTGAGATTAGACATAGAAACATGACAGGAGTGTCTGCTTCATCCCATGTAAGCTTTCCTTTTTTCCAAATATCAGTCAGTAAGGTTTCCACCCAGGAGGCTGGCCCTGAGACAACTGGTAGAAACGTTTTAGAAAACCGCCTGGCCCTAGATGGCCAGGTTAGGCTGCAGGAGCCTAACAGATCTGCCCTAACAGCGCCAAGCTGCCCAGGTTGTGGGTGGAAGGAATGTGCTGGGGGCTCTAATTACCGTGGGGAGAGGGTGCCACACTCCTTTCGGGTAGATGTGCTGCGGTCACACCCAGCGTGCCTGTCTAATCACTGCCCGACCATAAAGAATGCGTCCCCCCCCCCTCTGAGCGCAGCCCTCCCCGTCAGAGATGGAGAGAGCCTTCCACCATCCCACCTCCCCAAGAGCTCCGACCTTCTACTGGCGGTGAGTCATTCTGTTTATCAGAGGCTATCGCAGGCACATTAAAACAGATCAGCCCGGCCCCTAAGTAGATTAAGGAGTTGCTGAGAGGTTTGAATCAAATGGAACGGCTGATCATCAGTACCCTAGGATACACATTCTTTCTCTTGTTAAGGAATTAAGGCACCATACTTTAATCTTTAACAACAGGTTAATAAAACTAATCTCTCTGTGGAAACAGAACCCTGAGGGAAATACATGTTTTACAGCTCCAGCACCTGGGGCCATATTAACACATTTCATTTTGTTTGGAAAATATGTTATACTTTGCAAAAATATTTTCTCATGCACAGATTCATTGCATGCGTGGAAGGGGTGTGCATGTCACGCATGCCTATAATTCTTTTCCCAATCAAAGCTGAAAAAGAAAAGAAAAAAAGAAAAAAGAGTGCCTGCAAACCCTCAGTTGTACACACTTTGTGGTAAGCACGGTGAACTCACATTCGCGTTCTTTCCTCTCATCGTTCATACTTCTTTCTCCACAGTGTATGTTTAACACTGTAAACCAGTTCTCCTCCCACCCCTCTCATTCATAAGCATGTGATCACAGGTGCCTATCGCTTTTGTCCACCCAGCAGCCATTCCCCCTTCTGGTAGCACCGCCCTGATTTTATTTCTGGCAAGTAGTCCCTCCCCTCTTCAATCCACGTAGGAGAATTGACTGTTAGCCTCCAGCCCTAGATTTGGCCTTGACATTCACTGTATTCTCCCTCTTCACCCCCAACCCCACTTCCTTAGGTCAAAGAGATTCCTGGATGGCTAATGACACTCAATGCGAGGCTTGCTTTGATTTACTGGAAAGAACAGCTCTCCTTTCACAAGACTTGTTTCTGTGAGGATGTGAGCAGGACCACGGAGCAGAGAGGTTCTGCTTACGTGTGTGAGACCAATGTGCAGGAAAACAGCCAAGAACTGGAGAGGAATGGAGCCTTGTAGACATGATCTGAGCTCCTGGATTCAGCCATGCCTGAAGCCAGTGCCCTTGAGCAGGTTTTCTCAACTATGGAGCTATTAACAGCTTGGGATTAGATAATTGTTGTGGGGTCTGTCCTGTGCATTGCAGGATGTTTCACAGCATCCTGGCCTCTACCCACTAGATGCCAGTAGCATGCTGCCCCCCCACCACCCCCCTGACAAATGACTGTGGACATTGCAAAAATGACTGTGGACATTGCCAAGTGTCCTGAGGGGTGTGTGTGTGTGTGGGGGGGGCAGGCAAAATTACCTCCATTAAGAATTACTACCTTAGACTGCCCTTAAATTATGTGGGTCAATAAATGTCCTTTTTTTTTTCTTTTCTTCTTGCTGTTTGAGTTGGGTTTCTGTTCTTGTATCCAAGGGGCTTCCTGCCCAAAAGAGAGCTATACCTTTAAGATTCAGGGTGACACCTAATAAAAAGGGCTGGATGGCTGCAAGGGATGATGGGGCACCCTGTTGTCAAGAAGCCAATGCTAGACTGCAGCTAAGTGGCTTATAGTCTGCAGCCGCATTCTGAGGGCGGGAGACAGCGCCTCCTACCCTGCCTGGCTGGCATGAGCATCTGTCTGCTGGCCGCCTCCCAGAGGGCGGGAGGTGGGCGGAGATGGCCTGGGGGAGCTCCTCACAACCTCCCTTTCTCTCACCCTCTCCGGTTCCAGGAGGGACAGAAGATGTTTGGCTGAGACTCAGATGAGCTGCTGTTCTAGCCCCTCCTACGTCCGAGGGCTGTGACAGCGAACACAAGACCCCCAGAGTGCCGGTCACAATGCAAAGAAGGGTAGTCTTTTGGGTAGTTAAAAGAACACTTTGTGACTATAATAACCAGTCCCAAACATGCACAGGGCTTCAGTCATCTGCCCAAAGTGGGGGGAAAAAAATCACTGATCCAAGTAGATATTTTGGAGGCCAAATATCCAAGATTTTCGATCAATAATTTGTGTCATATAGCAGACACTTAAGAACACCAAGAGTGCTCGCTTTGGCAGCACATATACTAAAGTTGGAGCGTTACAGAGAAGATTAGTTAGCATGGACCCTGTGGAAGGATGAATGCGAGTTCATGCAGTGTTCTATATTTTTATGTAAACTGTAATAAAAAAATAAAATTTAGAAAAGGAAAAAAGAACACCGAGAGTTACAAAGTTGACTTTTACACGGATGGGTCTCAGAGCAGGGATGGGAAAGGCTGCCTGGGATTACAGTTGAATCTGAAATTCTTGCCTGGAAATCCTCCCCTTTCTCCCCAGGCCTCATGGGGATCCCAGGGTATACACAGTGATGATACTGGGATCCTGGTGTTTTGAGGTTTCATCTGAGAGACCCTCACCCAAAGAATGTTCTGGTGCTCAGTTGTTCTAATTTGGGATGATGCTGGAGGGGTGATGCTGGCCCCATCTCAGGTCACGAGAACACAAAGAGAGAGATGAAGGAAAGAGAGAGACCAAGGAAAGAGAAGGCAAGACAGGCAGGAGGTTGGGAGCCAATGACATCCTGGCAGGACCTCATTTGGAGGTTTAATTCCCGGTGTTTAGGAAGGCACAGGAAAGCTGAGAGTCTAGGGCCTGCCTGCTTCAGACTCTTAAATCTTCCTTTCCTCCAGGGAAGACCCAAATTCACCATCTGTGGGGGACTCCCAGGCTCACCACTTCCTTGGGTTTGAAGACAGTTCAGGGCAAGAACTGAGGTGAGGCCGGTGGGCACTTGCCTTGGGCACAATAATGTTGGGATGCCCCCAAACTCAGTAATCAAGATAAATATTATTTTGATGCAATACTTTAAAAATCAGAATCAATGCCAAAAAAGTCCACAATGAACAAAATATCAAAATTTCAAATAAAGACAGATCAATTGGTTTACCAGGAATTAAAATTTCATATGTACACCTCTACTTTCCTGATTGCTTAACATATTCTGCTCTGAAAAAGGCCACTATGAGAACTATGGCTTCTTAAAAACCCCTCAAACCCCAACAAGGCAATCTGTATCAGAAACAAACCCGTGATTATTTTTCTAAAACAACTGAACCAGGTTTTAACAATATTTTATGATCCAAATAGATATTATGCCTAAGTCATTCATTGATGGAAATGCCCAACTGAGTTATTTGGTGACAGGAACTATCAAAAACAATCAAACCCAAATCCCAAATGCAAACGCTTTTGGGGTTTTCTAAATTCCGCCACTAAAATTCTTGCCATCAACTCAAGATCCTCACTTCCTCCGTCCTTAAGGACCCTGCCCCCTGTCTTGCAACACATTTCTCAGGTCTGCAGGAAGCCAGAGAAGAAAAGAAGGGAGATGAAAAGCTTATCTTAACAGGGCATTTCAAAAGCAGTCCTTGCTCATCACAGAAGCATCCAAAGTACTTACATTATTTAGAAAATGGCAGGAGAGGGGATAATGAATGCAGAATATTCGAACAACCAATTTTGCTTTTTAAAAAAATGCAATGAGGTGGCCAAAGGAAGCTTCACCAAAGATCTAGACAAAAGAAAATCTCTGTTGTTTGCAAAGTCAAGGCAGTAAAGAGATGCTTAAGCAAAAACAAACCTGAAATTTAACCTTCAAGGGACTGAGCATTTTAATTTTTCCAAAGGTGGAGAAAATACCATAAGAGGGTGTCTGAAGGTTAAGGAGACTGTTAATGAAAATGAGGATTCCGTGCTCTGAGCTGTTCCCAGCTCTGTCCCTGGAGTGTGAAATTAGCGACCAAAGGCGGATTTCACAGGCGCTTCGGGAGCGTGTCGGTGCCGCAGGGGACTGGCGAAGGGGCCTCTCTGCCAAGTCCTGCCCACTTGCAAGCTGCTGTCGCTATTCATGCAAAGCGCAGATAATCCTGAGTGTCTGGAGCGTTTTGCATTTATATTGAGCGCAGCCTCTCTCCTTCCAAGGGAGCGAGTCCAGTGCCGAGTGCACGGGGTGGGGGCAGTGGCTCGAACAGACCAACGTTCTCGCCAAAGTCCTGTTTTCTTTTTAAGGAAAAAACCCCATCCATATGGATTACATTCAGTGGAATGATTGGAAAAATGTTTAGAAAATAGGGATATGGTTAAAAATGCTAAATCTTAAAACATCTCCAAGGGCAACAAGGAATTCTCTGAGCCTGGGTTTTGGGTATGAAACAATTGACGAAGTCCACCTTCCCTGCCCCACTGTGATTCTGGAGAGGTGTGCTGGAGAAGTTTCACAGAAGAGAAAACACTCAGGAAATGGTTGAGAAAGGTGGTTGTATTACTGATTCTGTCCCTGTCTGTCCTGGTCTCATCCATGTCATTACACATGACAACCGAACAGAAAATGTAATTATTTTTAACACATTTACCTTGTCATAGACATGTGGGCAGAACTGAGCTCAGTCCCAGGTAGAAGGATCCTTGTCAACTCAGCTAACAGGCCCCAGAACACAGTTAACCCAATAGCTGGAGAAAACAATTGTCTTGGGGAAATCTTGAGTCACTGTGGCACCTTTGGAAGCACGTTGGACTGTTTTATTGATTAACTCTGGGGAGCATTATATTTCTAAACAAAACCCAACATCAACCATTAACAAATCACTTCCATTTCAAATGGAGTATTTTCCCTTTTACAGCCTCCTTGGTGATGGTAGGTGTTTGGCACCCCCCAAACATGGTTTGAACTTGGAACACCCTTGTGGAAAATTTGAGATAAAAATAAGAATTGGCTCACAGCTCTCCAACACACACTGTAAATAAACTGTGGATTGGGAAACTCATACTCAGATTGGTTTAAATAGTTATAAAATACGTTGGCTCCCTCAGTCAAGATCTGAAGATGTTTTCCAGGATCGAATGCCTTTCATCTCTGCCCTGGTCTTTGGGTTGGGTCAGCCCCAGGCTGGAGACCCTTGGTGTTGGAGGTCACTTGTGTTCAGAAGAAGAAATCAGGTCATCGAAAGCTGTGAATGTTTCTCAGATGAGTGCTCTGGGTGAGCTGGGGTGGGGTGGGGACATCTTCTTTGAGTCCCGTGGGATGTGGAGGGGAACAGGAAATTCCTGAGAAGTCAAGGACTGTTTTTGGTGTGAGGATGGGACGTGGACACTGGAGGGCAGTCACCAATGTCCACTACTGTCTAGGAAAAACTCGCTGTTTCCTCTCTCTTACCCTCACTGAAGGAAAACTCTCTTCTTCCTCCGTATGTTAAGGCAGCAGCCCAGCAACCAAAGTCCAAAGCTGACAAAACCAGGGCGTGGATCACAAGAAACTCTTGCCTATCAATGGCGGGAGTGTGAGGTAGTACAGCCCTTTGAGAAAATCTTGGGCAGTTGTACAAAATTAAAATGTGCCTCTGTCCTCTTGTTATCAGAGAAAAGCGTGGGTGGTCTTTCTCCGTTGCTGGTGGGAGTGGGGTTCTTGGGGCACTGCTGGAATAAGCATCTCTGGAGGCCCTCCCAGGAGTATGAGGTGTAGTAGAAAGCTTTATTTTAGTGGAATTACATCTCTGGCTTTCCAAAGTCTCGTTTCTCGTAGTCCATCCGTAGAAGTGTAGCTGGGTTTCAGTAAAGGGAGAAGCAAAGCCAGTGTCCGGAGCTTCCTTTCCATGTTGGAGCCAGGCCCAGCTCAGTATCAGGCTCGCTGCAGTCCATTTGGCCACTGAGTGTGGGGTGTGCATGGCTTTGGGCCACGTGGGCGAATGCAAAGGGGAGCCCCACAAACCCACAGTCACACAAGTCCCAAGAGTCCCAAGGGCAGCAAGAGAGCGAGTTTCTTGGTTCAGGGAATTAAATATCCCAAATTTCAGATACTATACACACTCTGAGTCACCTTGTGCATGTGCGCGGGTGCCCAGACACAGAAATGACAAACCTAAGGAGACCTACCCATTTTCTGGTCGGTCTACCCTGTGGCCCCTGGTGCAATAGTTGACCAAAAGCTGCGTCAGTCCTGCTTCACAACCGTGCTGCTTTGGTGGGGTCCCTGAGGTCCTATTCACTCTTAGCCATTTTTATTTAACCCAAATCCTCAGATTTTGGGCTCATGTGCAAGGAAAATCACAACTCCCGAGAGGACCTACCACCACCCTTTGACATTTATGTGAAAGGGAGTTACATCCTGTGTAATTCCAACCTTTTGGCCGCGGCTGTTTCTTTGGTATCGTGGGTATTTTTAAGCATCAAAGGAAAAAGGAGACAATCCAAAGAGACCACCCCCAAGTCTAAATTCCTGTTAAACCTCAAACAAAACCAAAGCCGCCAGGGCTTGACTGAATAAGCTCGTGAAGAGAAAGGACCACGGCCTTAGCGGTGAGATCCGTGGGTCCCTTTGTGAGCCCGATCCCTCCCATCTGGACGGCAGGCGACAGGGAGGGCTTCCTATTTCCCAGGTATTCTGGTGGGGCCACTTGGAACAGAAGGGACCATCCTTTGGCCATTGGGCTTCATGCTCATTTTCACAGCCCTGCTCCTATTCAGGGGCAGAAATTGTCACCAAACGCATACGGCAGACATAGAAAGGGGCTTGGGCGTGCTAGTGCTCTGCCGTTGAAAATGAACATCCTGACACATTAGGGTCATGCCGTAGATCGAGGGGTCGGGAGGGGAGATGAGATCTCCTTTCTATAGTCCTTGCACCTTAATGGATACAGAACGTATTTCCAACGCAGAGAAGAGCGTCTGCCTAAAGCACTTTTCCGAAGGGCTCTACGATACCAGAATAGTAATAATTGCTGTCAAATACTTAAATACTAAAAATAACCCAGAGTGAAATCTGAGTGCATGAGTGTATGACTGATGCGTTAGCTAGTTCCCAAGTGTGCGTACAGGCACCTCTCTGCTCCCCGCACCCCTCTCGGGCGCCAGCTGCCTCCCTCCCTCCCTCAGCCACACGGCTGCTTCCCCCCCCCCCCCCCCCCCCCAGTTCGCACAGGTCTCTATTCTACTGGCTCCTCCCTTGTGGGACCTTCCCAGACCACCCATCTAGAGTAACATCCCTGACCCTCCCCATCTTCTTACTCTGCCCCTCTTCCTCCACGGCATCTTTCACTCCTTCACATCATATTGCTTTTCTATTTTTTATTGCTTATTGTCTTATATCCCATTAAAAGTTCAGGTCAGAGAGGGTGGGGGTTTGTCTTGCTCACTTGTAGCCCGGTGCCTTTGACAGAGCTCGGCACATAGTAGGTCCTCAGCCAGTATTTGTCCAATGTCTAGGCTCACCTCCTTCCTGAGTCTTTGGGGATGCCCATCAGAGTCAGTCCCTAGTTCTTCAGGGGCTCATTGTATTCTTGCAACTGACACATGTTTTCTGAGCCTCTGGGTGTGAGGTTCTATACAAGGCCGGGGGCTAAATCAGGAAAGACAACAGAATCTCTGCTTCGTGGAGGCACCATTCTCTCAGGGGAAAATGGGGATTGAACATGTTACTTGTATCTCTGTTTAGTTCGGTCTCATAGGTGCTTTGATCATTTGTTCAAAAAACAATTTTGTGGGAGAAGGGCTTACTGTTTGACAGAGACTCAGTTAGGCACTAGGAAATCTAAAAAAAAAATAAACAATTGGAATTAATTTTAAAGGATTCACAGTGTACTGAGTAGTGAAATAGCAGAGGCAGGTATGAGAATAAAAATAGTAGTAAAGTGGGGTATGTGCTCTAATAGAGATGGAGGGATCAACTTTGGGACCTAGGATGGAGGTGAAGTAATGAGGGAGAAATCAGAGAAGGCTTCACAGAAGAAGTGATAGACAGACGGGTGAGTAGGAGTTCACCAGGAGAAGTGGAACTGATGCACCTGGGCGGAGGGAATGGTCTATACAAAGGTTTGTAGGCCAAAGAGTTGCCACTGAGGAAAGGATGTGACATTTGGAATGCCTCGAAAGTGACCACACTCTCTAGATGATGAGTCAGCTTCTCATGTTCCAGCACAATCCAGTCCTGAGGTACCTTTTAAGAGTGGGCCAAGTGCAAGTCATTGTGGAGGAGGCAGAGAAGCACAGGGCACATCCCTGGCCCTCAAGGAGCTCTGAGTCTACTAGGCAGGCCCGCAGGCATGTAAAGGGACATAAGAATAAAAGACCTGGTTCATGTTCAAGGCATCACTGGGTGATCACTGATGCACATGCTGTGGATCTGTGCCCAGTTCACTTGGTAAGGAAAGAGTGGCAAACCTCACTAGGTAATGACCGGGTCACTCATTCATTCACACACCCATTCACCTAAAAGGGTTTATTGAGCACCTGCATTCTGCCCGGCACATTCTAGGTGTTTGGGAGAGAGGTAAACAGAAAAGATGAGCTCCTTGCTCTCATGGTGCTCACACTGGAAATACACTCAGAATATTTTAAATGGTGACAGTGCTATGAAGAAATACAACGGGGTGGTGGACCAGCAGAGAGTGAGGGCTGCAGGGTGGGCCCTCTTAGACACAGGGTCTGGGGAGACAGCCCCTCTGACCACCTGTTAGAGCCAAGACCTGGTGGAGGAAGAGGCAGGTGTGTGCAGATCATTGTGGAGGGAACAGCAAGTGCAAACACTGGGAGGTGGGGACAGTCAGGTGGGTGTGACTCAGGAACTGGCAGGCTGCAGAGCGAGGAGAGAGTGCAGAGTGGAGGTGGGAGAGGTGGGCAGGGATGGGTGTCAGGGCCTCACAGGTCCTGGCGAGGAGACGGGGCCTATTCCCCCTGGGAATGCAATGGACTGAATCCTTCTTTTACAACTCACTGCTTGGAGGAGCCCATTCTTTCTCTTACTGGGAACTTACGACAAGAAGGAAGCACTCATGACATTTAATTTAATTCAGATCGTTGAAGGCTCTCAAGTTATTCTGTTCCCATCCCCGAGGGTCCTTGTCTTTCCTGCCCTTGAATCTCCTCCTTCCACCTGGTCTGTCCACACGGTGACAACTCGCTCTCTGGCACCGAGTCCCTAAGCCACCCAATTTCCTGTGCATTATTAAAATTATTAAAACACGAGATCCAGGTGCAGCTGTTATCTTTTTTGTTGATCCATACAGAAAAGGAACAGGCAAAGAAAAGAATTTAATCCTGTGATGTCGGATCAGATCAGCCCAGCACAGTGAGACAAAGGCCGGCGAGTGTCGGGTTGATGCGTGACAGTTTATCTGGGTGCTTGAGTAACAGCGCTTTGAGACAATGATACCAGTGTGGCTCTTGTTCATGGAGGGTGGCAGGGCTGCCTGGCGCTGGGGAGTCAGGGAGCAGACTGCTTACTCATGGGGCAATAATGATATAAGCCAGAATGCACTGAGCACTGCCTGTGTGCCAGGCGCGGCTCTAAGCAGACAGTGTGCTGGAATCATGGGAGTCAGGACTCCATGCTCCCCTAACTTCTCCTATATATGACCATGGACCAAGTAGCTGTGACTCGGGCACTCAGGGTTCATGGAAAACAGCCTCACAGATATGACTCCTACTGCTCTAGTGGGGGTAACGCTTCCTCTAAAGGTCGTTGCTGCTGTCTTGCTAGCCTCTGTGCTTGTGCACACGTGTGTGTGCCCATGCATGATACATACATGTACAATTGCAAACAGCAGTTATGAGTGGGGGATCTGGAGTCAGATGGCCTGGACTTGACTCCTGGCTTGGCCCCTCTCCAGCCCACAACTTCGGGAAAATTAAACTATAGGTGCCTCAGTTTCCTTCTCTGTCACTTGGTGACCTCGTAGGGTTGGTGTGAGGATTGGGTGAATTAGTCCACATGAAGCTCTCAGAAGGGGGCCTGGCACAGGGCTGGCGCTGGACAAATGTCACTGTTACTACTTTGCTCACTGTTCACCAAGCTCTCCGTTGTGTGCCCAGCTCTGTGCAGGGCACTGGGGTTAGTGCCACAGGAACTCTCTCCTCAGCAGGCAGTTCTCATCATGAACAGAGAGGGGAACATGCTGGCCTTACCAGTCACTAGCTGGGGCTGCTTGGGCCAGGTGCTTCACTCTCTTGGGCCTCAGTTTCCTCTTCTGGAAAATGGGGCAGTAGTTGCACTTCCCTCATGGGACTGTCGGGAGAATGAGATGAGTGCCAGGAGCATCATTCTTGTCATTACCTGTCTTGCCTCTATTCATTCTCCAGCCTTGTTCCTCCAGCTGACTGAGTGTGTTCCAACCTCATGCCTTTGCCCTGGCAGCTCCTCCCCTGTGTTTGGAATGCCCTCCCCGGGGTCTTCATTCGCTGACTTCTTCCCCACACATTGTGTCCTCAGTGAGGCCTCCCTGCCCATGCTGTTGATGGAGCTCTCTGCCCACCATTGGTTACTCTCTATCCCAGCAGCCAGCAAAGCAGGGCCGGGGGGCAAATCTAGCTAGCTGCTTGTTTTGTAAATAAAGTTTTATTGAAACGACCCCATTGATTCGCTTACCTATGCTCCATCCACATCTGTCTCCCCTGCCAGCATAGAGTCTCATCACTGTGGAGCTACAGGAGTGATGGGCTTGGAAGAAATTTGGCCGAGGGCATCGGGGTGCTCATGTCCCTGGGATCTCTGCCATCTCGATCTCAAATGTCATGATTCTACCTCTCTTTTTGTTTGTTTCTGACAAGATGTGGTGGGCTTGCTTGGGGTATCAGGAGGGGCCATGAAAGTGAACAAGAGACTTGACAACAAGATCTAGCTCAAGATTTGCCCATACTTGGCTGTGCAACCTTGGGCAGAAGTGTGAGATCTTTATTTTTTATTTTTATTTTAATCCTTACCCGAGGACATGTTCTCATTGATTTGAGAGAGAGAGAGAGAAACACTGATATGGGAAACATCAATTGGCTGTCTCTCTTCGAACCCGCAACATAGATAAGTACCCTGACCAGGGATTGAACTGCAACTTTTTGGTGTACAAGACTGTGCTCCAACCAACTGAGCCACCCGGCTGGGTAGAAGTGTGAGGTCTTTAGAGTAGTAGGAAGGGCTTTTATAAGTCATAGAGTTGTCAAGCCTCCCATTTCTCAGATGATGAAGTTGGGGTCCAGAGATGTGACCTATCTCAAACCACAGGGCTACACAGGAAATGCACGCAGGCATGAGCTGGAGTCCATTTGGCCTCCAGGTTTCAGTTTGTCTTGACATAATCTCTTTCCTGGCTGCCTCAATGTCCTCTACACTGTGGGGGACAGGAGAGCTCACCTGCCACCTCTCCCAATACCCAAAACCCACCATCCAGCATCTACCCAGTCTCCTCATCGCAGCCAGAGGGGTCATAGAATGCACCAAACCCACTCGTCACCTTGCTGTCTAAATGCTTCTGTGGCTTTGCCTTGTCCTAAAAATAAAGACAAAAGCTTCCCAATGTGCTGTGTCAATGATGTTGGGTTTGGCTGTGAGAAGCAGAGGCTCAAGATAACGGTGGCCTAAATAAAATAGAATAAAAACATTGATGTGGCTGTGCCCAGTAGGTGCAGGCAGAATGTCAGGAGACTGGTCAGAGAGGCAGCCAGGGCTGCATCCCGTGGGACTAGGAGGGTGGATTTCACTCTGAGTGTGGGGAAGAAGTCAGAGGAGTCAGAGCAGAGAGCAGCATGGTTGTATTGACTTTAAAGGGGCATGCTTGTCTCAGTCTACAGGTTGCATTTGTTTCAATGACTATTTGGTTAATATTTCCCCTCCTTAACCTATACCTTAAATGAACTGTCCATGATGACAGGGACCAAGCCTATTTTTTTCTCAGCTTCTAGGGCATTGCTTGGCATATGGCAGACACTCCGTAAATACTTGTTAAGGAAGGAAAGAAGGAAGGGATAGAAAGTTTAGTGTAGACACTAGGGGGGCCCTTTCTCCCTCTCAAACGTGTAAATCTGGGTGGACTCCACGGTGTCCCATGTGCCTGTGTCTCTTGTTTAGCATATAAAACTCTTTCAGGCACAACCACATTGATCTCGAGGTTGGCTTCCTGCTGAGTAAGTAAGTAATGATTGGAGCTACACCGCCAACAATTCAACCATCTCCTTTTTGCTTAAAGGAAAGAGGCTAGAAAGACAGAGGCTCTGGGGGAAGTGGTTACAGCGCTGTCTGTCACCGGGGAGGAGAGAGATAACTAGAGGATGATTTATTGCAACCTTCTGGTGTGGGAAAGCCAGGGGCTTAAAGGGGAAAATAGCTCTTCCATGACCACCTGCCCAAAGAGTTCCCTGAGCATTTGTGCTTTCGTTAGCCATACAGAAACGTTACACCTAATAAATTGCTGCCTCCTACTGTAACTCCAATTACTCAGGTAGGGCTGGGGCAGGTGACTGGTTGCATTCATTATCTATACCCACATACATTAGTTTTGAATTGGAATTTTGTCACTTTAAGAAACAGAAATCTCATGAAATCAATTCCGGGGTTGGCCCATCAGTGGAAGGGCCTGCAGGTCAGTGCTTTGCGCGGTGGGAGCTACAGCGCCTGTGCTCAGAGGTATCCTCATGCGAATAGCTCTGTGGGATGATTTTTGGACCAAGTTCTTAGCTATGTAGCCTCTATGTCTGATTATCTGTCCCTCTGAGAAATCTCCTAACTACTCACTATGTTTTAGCAAATCCTTTTTCTGCTGAAATTTACTTGCTTAGTTCTGTTGTTTTCAACTATCCACAGAACAGGGTAGGGGAAGAAAGCTAAGCAGGAAGGAGAGTAATTTCACCCTGACCCTATGGAGAGCACAAATTATATCCTAGAGTTGATTTCAATTGAGGCAAGGGGCTGGCATGGATCTCCATGTCACTCCATGGGGATGGGGGGGCCCTGGGCTGCCCTAGGATGTGCATGGGGGTTATAACCTCCTGGGTAAGGAAGCTTCCATTTGGTCTGGGCAGTATTCTGGGGAGGGGCACCTGTGAGCCTTTGGCAGCCAGCACGCAAAGCAGCTGGTGCAGGGGTCAGGGAAGGGAGTCCCGCAGCATCACTCCCCCCAGCAGTGTCCTAATAGATGGGCGGTCAAGGTTCAGGGAAATGACAGAAACGGACGCGGTTGGTCTGTGCCGGGGACTGCAAAGCCGGCCGAGCTGCTGCAGCATCTGCCAAGGGGTGTGGCAAAAAAGGTAGGAAACCATACCGGAGGGATTTTTAGACCTCTATTCCAGCCAGTAGCACTGCCGTTGCCCCTTTCTGGCTATGAGCTCTTGGGTGAATTTCCTCCTCTGTCTGACCCGTTTCCTGGCCTGGGATCCTGACACCCACCGTAGGGACTAGTTCTGGAATCACCTTCCTCATCCCTCACTGGCATTGGCACTAATTTTGAGTGCCCTGCCGGATGTTCGTGTAGATGAAAACACTGCTTAAAATAACTTGAGCCTAGAACCAAATTCCATTTTGCATGGAATTTGCCACAAAATATATATATATATATTTTTTCTGTTTTAAAATATACTGAGTTTCTCCAGAATAAAACCAGGGTGTGCACTCAGAGGATTGCGCTTTGTTCTGTCCATCGGTTTGAAAAATCTCATTGCCAACAGCAAAGCCTCGGGTGGCAGCTGAGCTGCCCCACACAGCACAGCTTCATTCGCTGGGGTTCCACGTCCAAGTCCAAGCATCTGATGACTTTATTACATCTTCTAGTTAAGCCAGACCAGAGCATTTGCATGTTGAAATGTGTTTTATTTTTATTATAAATTCCTTTCCTCTCCTCTTGATATTACAGTTGGGCTATTATAGTGGTTAAAAACTACACCTGTAGGTAGGTTATGTTATCTATACATTTCATTTTGGTAAATTGAAAATTATAAAATATTTGTTTTAAAAACCACGCACTGGCTCTGATAGACTCTGGAACCAGAAGCAGCATCGTCTTTCCCCAGAGAACCCAAAGCCTCATCAAGGGACAGCTTTGAGCTCTGTGTCAGCTTGAGCAGAATTTTACAGTGACAGAGGAGCTTCTCTGTTCTTCTCTCCCATCTAGTCCCCCTTTGCTGGGATAAACACAGCCTCTTAAGGAGCCCGTGGGGCACCAAGATAATTTTTATCCCACATCCCTGGGCTGCGTCAACTCTTCCGGAATTGTCCCCACCAACTCGAATATGGCTCTCTGGCTCCCTTTGCCGGGCGGGCGGACCTGGGCTTCTGCCAGATTTAGGTCCCTGCTTGGTGAGCAAGTAATTTGTTTCCTCCATAGGAGACACAGCAACAAGCAAGAAACAAACAAACACATTTTTCAAAAAGGCGAAAAAGCTTAGTCATGCAAATCAGGGTGGAGGAGAGAGGGTAAAGAAAGGCCTCATTCATATTCTGCAACTTCAGCGGGGCCCTGGCCCATTGGCTGATTTCTATTAAAACCCTGGGCCCAGAACAGCAAACATCCTGGCACATTAATGCACATTAATAACGGACTGTCCCAACTGGAGTAAACACCACCCGTTCCCAGGACACCAGGAAGCAGAAAATTAACCAGAGGTTAACTGTGTCATTAGCTGTAGCACAATATGGGTCCTTCTAGATGTAATTTAGTCCCTTCAACTGGAGGCTTCAATCCAGCCACTGTTTTCACAGTGGGGGGCAGTGACTGAGCAGCAAGCCGAGGTCTCTTGGATACCAGGACAGAGCATGGCGCCTCTGACATCACCGGGTGTTTTGTGATGCAAAGTTACATGTTGTCTAAACATACACAAGGGGACCAGTGACTATGTGTGTCATTGTTATGGGCATACCCATAAAATGGGACACATAGAGACATTGTGTTTTAACCAGGTAGCTGAGATTTGTATTAATTGGTTACGGTAAGACACATAGACACAGAAATGGCTGTCGTGAAGGAAGTTTATTATACTCACAGATCTGCAGGTCATGCAGGGCCACAGGAAGAAACACCAGGGTCAGTTGGGAGGCAGAGGGAGCACTGTGACAAGAGCCTTTGTTGTGGTTTCTGCGGAAGGAATGGGCAGGGCAGGGTGATGAGGCTTAAGATTGACTAGTTTGAATGATTGCAGTGGCTCTGGGCATAGGGGCTTCCTTGGTTGCCTGGTGCCCGGCCCTGGGCTGATTACAGCAGGTGCATAGTGGCCCAGAGTGTGAGAACCTGGAGGCGTGGGCCCTGGGTCGGTTGGCTATTATTTGGAAAGCACATTCCAGAGTGAGTTGTATATTATCTCTTGAAATTGGCTAACTCTGGGAGGGCAGTCCCTCCAGAGTCAGCAAGTTTCCAAGATGTCAAAGCATCAGAATGTAGAAAATAAAACACATGGCTAATACACATATAGAAACACAACATGACGCTCACGTGCACTTACACACACACACACACACACACACGCAAGTGAATAGCTGGCTTAAAAATGCCTTCTATTCCTGTAGGCAGTAGTTAGATCACTTCACCAAAGCATGTCTTTTTATCCAACGGTGTTCTTTAATTGCAAGAGCACTTGAGAAATTGCAGGGATAAAGTTAAACAAATCCAAGTGTCATAATTATGCATTATGCATATGTTCTGCCTTTACAGCTTATTTGGAAAGTATAAAAACCAAACGGAGAATCCACATGGGCAGAGCTAGGAGGAAATTAAAAGGAGGGATTCCCCTTGTCAGTGTCCCCTCTATTGGCACAGGGAAAGCCTGTCACAAGATGCTACCTGGGTCAGGAAATTTGGAAGCAGATGTTCACTGTGACAGTCACACTTCTTATTTCCCATCCTGAGATGTCCCAACCAGATGGAGGAGGCCTGACGAGGAAAGAACCAGACCCAACTCAGGCCACCCAGCTTAGTCAGCCCTGGATTTCCAACAGGGACATAGGGATACCTCTCATGTCCTCACCTTCCTCCCCAGCCACAAAGCAAGCCCTTCCTGCCCAGAGTAGGAGATTTCCCTGCCCTGAAAAGGTGCTTGAAGATTCAGAGATGGACCAGGGACCTCCGATTGGCCTTGACATAAACACAGTGGCCTCCTGAGAGCTGTTAGGATCTGATATCATTCTCTCAACGAAGTGGTGAGAATGACATGTGAACTGTTTGCAGAAGCAGCTTTGGGGGGTGAAAACTTGTGTGGTGTCACCCCACCCAGCATGCTCTGTGATCAGGAAGATGACAGCGGTTGTATGGGGGGGTGGGGGGGAGAAGGGAGGCCAGGGAGGAGGAGGGATATTTACGGAGCATCTTCCCAGACCCTTCTCACAGCTGCCGTAGACCATCTAAGTTCATCTAATTCAATCGTTAAAGCAGCCTGGGGCTGAGGCCGTGGGTGGGAACAGCGTGGGGCCAAGTAACTGATGCCTGAAGAGTCTCCCAGGGAGGCCAGGCCGTCCTCTGCCTGTGCTGCGACATGAGGTCACGCAGGACAGAGTGGCAGATATTCTGGCTGTAACTTCCCCTCGACCCTGTGAAGGGTGATTTTCCCAGAAATGGAAGCTCAGAGGAAAGCGCAGAGAGAGAGTGATCAGACCATGTCTTTCGCATCTTCATTGAGAATGGACGAGAAGAGGGCAGGGAACCAGCGGCTCTTCTGTGGGACCTGAAGCTGGTTGTCCCCTCGGGTGGCAAGGAGGTGGCTCTGCAAATAGAACTGGATATAGGAAATCGTTCTTCCTGCTAACCATTACCCATGCCCGCAGAGCCGGTCCCTCCTGCAGATGCTGAACAAGACGTTCCCCCCGAGGAGGCGCCACCTGCCTCCCCCTGTAAGCTCCATCCTGGGGTGGCCTTCATCTGTTCCTGCCAAGCCACCTGCCACCTGCACCAGCCACCCTCCATGCCCCAGGCACCCTACCCACCCCCAACATCCATTTTTACCTTGTCTACCACAAGTCCAAGGGGCCCCCCTGCAGACTCCTGGGGCTCCTCTCACCTCTGGCTTCTAGCCAGAGCTGGTCAGTGGGAGGGGAGGGAGGGAGGAGTTGTAAGTTGGAGCCTTCGCTGGCTCCTCTTGTCCTTCTGCAGTTATAGCTCACGGTGGGCAGCCTTTACCTCCCTTCCTCTCATTGCCCCGGGACAGTGACAGCTTCCTGCTGTTGCTGATCTCTGTGCCTCGACATCCCTGTTTGCTCGATAACCCTGACCACCCTCTGCACAGGGAGCTCTGCGTTAACATCTTGTGAAACTGTGCGGGGGAATTCTGCTTCCTGTGTGGGCCCTGACCCTGACATCTCCTGTGGGTATTTGAGGCCTCTGTTAGGAACTCAGCTGCATGCCAAAGACATGAAGTTGGTGGGAAAGCTTGAGGTTACTGTCATAATTCTTTGGACATGAAAGCACATTTACATATGTTATTTCTTTTGTTCTTGCAATATCAGCACTAAGAAGCACAAAGGGCAGGTGTTATCATGCCTGTGGCAAGGATGGGGAACTGAGGCTCAGGGAGAGAAGGGGATGTGTGCGGGCACAGAGCTGAGCAGGGCCCCTGGAAGGGAAACGCTTGAGAGGGGGGAGCCGAGGCGGCCTTGGACCTCCACCGTCTCCCTGGTCCCTGGCACAGCGTGACTCACACGCGTTCTCAGCACCCGCCCTTTGAACACATGCATGGCTAAGTCGAGGTGTCCTTTACTCTGAGGGCATGCTGGGACACAGGACAGTGACATCCGGTCCCCAAGGGACCAGTGTGCCCCCTCTGAGTCACTTATCCTCTTTGGAAATATTTAGGCTTTGAGAAGCTCAACAAAAATAACTTGCTTCTTCTAGGAGCCACCAAACACTGTGACAAATGAGCCCAACTTTCCCCAGTAAGAAAGAGAAGGTCTCCTGCAGCTTCTGCCCTCTGCCTGCAGCCTTGCACGCTCCCTGGGGACACTTACTTTGGCATCTCCAACATTAGGAGCCCTTGATTCTTGTGGTCCCCTCGAGGACACTAGGTCCTGTGTCTGTGATGTCAGCTATTTTTAGAGCTGTTGGGGTCTTTTGTGGGGAACCCAAACTATCAGAAAAAATATATTTGTCTTGTATTCTTGGGAAATCTTTGACTTGAACCTAGACCGAGATGGCATCAGGTGCTCTAATCAACTTGAGACCTGGCACCAATCCCTGTGGGCACCTGAACCAAAGGTGAATGAGGTGCCTGCCCTGGCAGGAGGTTGACAGGGGCCAGAGCTGGGAGCTCAGGCAGGCCAGGCAGAGGCAGGCAGAAGAGTGAGATCTGGAGAACACGGCCGTGAATGACTCTGAGCATGGAGTCCTGTGTGTTCTCCACGACACCACTGGCCACCTGTGGCTATTAAAGTTTATATTTATTAAAACTAAATAAAACAAAAACCTCATCTCCTAAGTCACACTAGCCACATTTCAAGTGCCCTATGATGCTGTGTAGCTCGCAGTCACCACACTGGACAGCACGGATAAAGAACATTATCATCACTGCAGTCCATTTTCCTGGACAACACTGACAGACAGACAAGGCTTTGAGTCCAGGAGTCATCAGGTTGGAAGGAGGCACTAGATCAGAAAGAAAATAGGAAATAAATAATAGAGCTTTGCCCCGAAGGTAAACGTCTCATTCGCTCATTCATTCAATCCTTCATTCACTCTCCTAATTCACTCACATTTATTGAGCTGCTTCTACATACCAACCACTGTTATTGGCTCCAGGGGGAAAAAAAGAGAATTAGAAAGACACAGCCTCTGAACTCAAGTTCTAGTCCGGGGACACGTGCAATAAAGAAGGAGGTAAATAAATCAACAAACAAGGCAATTTCAGAAAATAACAAACACCATAAGCACAGCAAAGTGGGTGACAGAGCAGAGACACAGTGTCTGCAGGGGGAGAGCCAGGCCTTAGTGTAGGGAAACATCATCTTTGGACACCCAAGTGATAGGGCTTGGAGTAAGGTCAGCCTGCCAAGGGAGAGGAGCGAGTGCGACCTCCGGAGACCTCTCCCTAACAGGCTGGGGAGCCCTGGTGCAGGGGAAGCACTGAGTTCCAGGAAGCAGAACATAGGCCCAACCGCAGGGCCTGGAGGTGTCAGGGGTCCCCAGAAAGCAGAGAGGACTCGAAATGCAGAAGAGGCCACGAGCCATAAGCAGAGTTTATTCCGTGGAAAGAAGCACAGCAGCTGATAGGAACAGCCTCCCCGACCAGCCTCGCCCGGACCCCACACTTGCAGTTTGAGGGGGTTGTTTCTCGAGTTTATTTTGGAGGCATTGGCATCTCTCCCGTTCGAGCCTCCATGAGCAGACATTCTCTGGGTGGTCAGGGCATTTCGCCCCTCCAAGGAGGCAGCTGGCTTCAGTTTAGCAAAGAGACGCCAAGCTCTGCAGACAGAGCTCCACCATCATCACTGCCTGTTTGATCCCCAGAAGCAAAGCTCACAGGAGGCCAGAGCCTTTGGGGGGAAGCACAGTGGTCTTGTCTCTGGGAAAGGGACAGAGCCCCACCAGGGAGACCTGGATGCTGGGATACAGGAAGGGCCTCGGAGCAGCTGTAACAACAGTTTGCCCCTCCTGGCAATGAGCCAAGGCAGGTTTGTTTTCTTTGAACAAAACCTCAGAAATAAGGGTGCCTGCGAGTCTCTCTGCAGTGAGTGTTCCACGGCTGCACTTGCAGGGTGTAATTATGTCATTTCAGTTTTAACACAGACTGAAGTGTGTTCTCCTGGCAGGAAGTGAGCACAGCTGACCCTAGTAATGGTTCCCTGAATTTGGCCAAAGAAAATGACCCCCATGGCAGCGGGCGAGGCCCACACAGGACGATCACGAGGGAAAAACTCAGCCAGTGTAAATGTTCTCTTGGTTTCTGGGCAGGTCGGAGGTTTCCCAAGGGACCACGGAAGTTTCTGCCCCAAATTGAACCTTCTCCTGAGGGACTGTCCTGGTGACCAGGGACAGAAGAATTGACTCAGGTGGCTCAGGCCCATGGCAATACTAGGCCACGTAATGTCCCCAAGGGGCAGGCAGGCTCCTTCTGCCCGTCTGCCCTCCATCCTCGGCTGGGCCTCGGCTCTCAGGGTGCCCTGTGGCTGCTGATGCTGCCCCCAGCCCGTGTCTGTCCCCACCAGGAGGGTAGAAGGAGGTGACAGGGAGGAAGAGGCTAATAGGAGAATGGCGCTCTCCCAGAACTCCCAGCGGCCACCTGCTTCCACCTCGTGGCTAGAGCGGTGTCACATGGGCACAGAACCAGGGAGCTGGACAAGGTTAGGGAGCGAGTGACCCTCAGGCCCTGTCAGTGAGAAAGAAGGGCATGTCCTGGGTACAGAGCTGCCTGTGTCCATCACAGTCCGATTAGCTGGCTGAACAGATGTGTGTTTCTATGCAGAGGACATGGAGCTGTTTGCAATCGGAGAGACATAATTCACATCTTCACAAACACAAATTCCTGCTTTTGACTAACGAAGGCAACCAAACCACATGATCCCGCCTGCAAATATTCCTCCTGGACTCGGAGTTACTCCAGTTAACCATCATGTGGTTCAAATCCAACAGACACTTTCCAAATATCCACCTCCTTGGGGTGCACAGACATGCTCCTGCAGTGACTTGCTTTTCTGTGCCCAGCACAGGTCACCCTAACACCAGGTCATCTCCGCAGGCGAAGCCTCAGCCGTCTTCCTTCTGCGGATAAGCTGCCAAGGTATTAAAATCTCCTCTCTGGCCAGGACGCCTGGGATGGTCTCCAACAGCTCCAGCCTGGACGTGGTCCCAGAGATAAATCATAGCTCTTTAAAAAGCCACAGTGGCCCATTATTTCTGCTTGAAAATACCCCTGGATCTTCACTTGAGAGCAGGTGACAGGTACCGGCTGTGTGCTCAGCTCTGCATAAAATCACCGTCAGCGGGTCCACTTCTGTAATGAGCAAGCTGGTGGCTTCAGATGGAGTGAAATGAAATTCCTTCCCCGGCATCCGGAGCCTGGCGGAAGGTTCCAGAGAGTCCCGTCAGCAGAAGAAGGGGGCTGTCTACAGTCTAGGGCTCACGCCCACGTGAAGTGCCCTGTTCATGCCCGGTTAACATGGGGATGAGCCAGAATGACGGGCTGGTGATCTGCAATATTCTGCAGTACTTCTCAAGTAAACAGCAATCTTAAACAATAAAGTGAGCACAACTAAACAATTATTATGGATATTTTCAACCAGAAGAATATAATGAACCACCATATACCCCTCACCCAGATTCAATACCTATCAGGATCTGTCCCGTCCCCCCGCAGCTCGCCCCTCTTCCTGCCAACGTGTTTTAAAGCTCGTGGATGTGGCCCAGCAGAGCCGCAATATCCTCACCACCTCGAATGGTCAAACAGCCCCATCGTCTCACAGTGTCGTTTTCTCATTGCTTTCCCAGAATCAGGATGCAAACAGGGACCACTGGCCTTTGGTGGCTCAGTCTCTAAAGTCTCTTGTTGAGTGGGACCCCCTCCCTTCATCTTTCAGGTCACTGCTGTTGAATTCTCTGATCAGTGGCCCTGCGGGTGCCCCACATCCTGGATGTGTCTGTCTGCGGCCTTGTGGTGTCACATTTTCATTCCCTCCACCTGCAAGATGAAGCAGAGCCCCTGAGCAACCCTGGGAAGGGGTGGTGGTTTCAGTTAAGCGCAGCCTGGGGGTTGGGACTCTGGGGAACCAGCTGTAAGCAATTGCCTTAGAAAGAGGGGCTGCGTGTGTGAGACCATTTCCTGCGTCACTGTGGAACTAGCAGAGCCAGTGTTGGCCCCCAAGCGCCACTGCCTCATTCTGTTCCAGGGGAGTCGCTTTAATCGGCTGCCCTGCTTTCCCAGCTGAGATGTGAATTAGAACTCACAGTCCCCAAATCATGACCATGAGCCCCCACAGGGAAGAATTGCTAATCGTCATGACAAAATGACGGATTGGTGAAAGGGCCATGTTATATCGCATATGTACTTTGCCAACCTAAAGGCACTTATTCTGGCCAGAGTTGCCTCCTGGGTCATGGGCTTGAGTTTGGGAAGGTCAAGGTTGAATCATTATAGTTATAGAAAGACCCTGATGCTGTGTGCTGCGCTCCACCACAGGCATCACCTTATTAAACCCTTGGTCGTGATTCCTTCATTCCATAGATGAGGACACTGAAGCTCAGGGAAGATAAATTTACTCAGTGCAATGCATCTTATAGACCTGGGTTCAGCCTGGATCCCTGGCTTCTACTCTTGTCTCTCCGTTGGTTCCACCCAGTAGCCAATCAATAACCACTCAGAAATGCAAATCAACAGTGAAGGCCAGCCTGTATAAGGCCCTCTACTCCCTTCCCCCCTTTCTTCACGTGAACCCCAGAGTCTTGCCCTGGCCCTAGAGGCTCCTCCCTCCTTCCTGCCTCCCTACAACCCACTCTGCCCCACTGCCCCAGTCCACAGTTTCCTCTGTGTTCCTTGCGCTTGTCCAGCCCAGTCCCGCCTCCAGGCCTTTGCAAATGGCAGTGCCCTTTGCCTGGCATGTTCTCCTGATGGCCTCTCTGTGGCTGGCATCTTCTTGGTTTTCCTCTTAGCTCAAATGTCACCTCTTTAGAGTAGTTTTACCCTACTTATCAATCCTGTCTTTTATTTACTTGTTTATTGTGTCTCCTTTACTAGAAAGCTCATTCTCTGAAGCCCAGGATCGGATGTACCTATTCATATAGCTCAGAGAAGGCAATCGATAAATATTGCTCAGAAAAGAGCAAATAAAGGAATGAAACAGGTCTGAATAAAGGACAAAAATCCAAGGTAAATGTAAATGATCTTTCCCAAGAAGTCATATAATTATGGCCAAAAAATAAAAATAAAAAAGCAAATAAGTCTGTCTTTTGAAAGCTGGGCTGTGACCATTTACTTCCATTTATGTGAAGAAGTAGAAATAAAGATGCTGAGGATTTTCACTGGGAAGGGCATTCCCAGACTGTCTCTATTTCTGATCTAGGCACTGGAGCAGGGAACCACGTTATAAGTGACAGGACCTCACCTGCCCAGCCACTTCCTATCCCTCAAGGGGTGTCTGCACCCGGGGCTGTTTATTGTCTTCTTTATTGTTAAATTCCAAAGGGACTTGGAGAAACGCTTTATTTTTTCCCTTTACCTCATGACCTTTGTGGTCCCTGTCCACCCCAGGGCTTGTCCTCAGGACTAATTAAGTCACAGGGACACTGATAAGGGCTCTGGGCAGCCCCAGACCTGAAGGAGACCCCACTGTTCCCAGTCACTGGGGAGCCTGGGCCTGGGAGGCATTTTCTTTTCCTTCTTCCCTGTTTTTAAGTCTGATAAAATGCCTTTCTTCTGGCTTCACTTCAGAAGTCCCTTCCCTGAAGCCAGATTCACCCCTGCTCTGTCTCAGTGACCTCTCTTGCTTTCATGATGCTTTTATCCTGGAACCACCTCAGGACCTGCAAGAAAGGGGAACTGGGTATAAAAAGGAAATACTTCTCTTAATTACTCCTAAACTCCAGAGTGACTCGCCCAAGGTCAGGGCGCCAGCCAACGGGGTGTTTCTGCAAGCAGGGCTGTAAATCACGCTGGCCTGTGCAGGCCACGGTGCTGGCACCGCTGCTCTACATGGCATGGAATCGATGGCTATTCTGGGAGCTCTGAGTGATGCCGTCTTGTGTGAGATGAGAACCTATCTGCAGCTGCCTCTGGGGGGAATGTTCTGGAAGGAGGGGCCCCCAGGCTCTCCCTCTGATGGGTGGGGGGAGAGGTCATGGGAGATGCTACGACTTCGCTGCAAGCTTAGAGTTTCTCCACGATGTAGTGGCCACAGAGTACTCTGTAGACCAGACTTCCTCCAGGTGGGCAGAAGGGAAGACGCCTCTGACAACACCCCAATTCCCTCCTGTCCAGTCACTGCTGCTGCTCTGCCCCCACCTCTCTGGAGACCAGTAGGCTGTTTTCATTTCCACTGTATCCTGTTCAGGTCAGTTGGGAAAGGAAACCCAGGACCCAGGTCCTCCCAAATCCCAACTCTAATTCCCCACAGCTCTTGACTCGAAGAAGCTCTGGGAGAAGGAGCAGCCCCTTTCCCCCCATTTATAATCCAGGCCCAGCACTGCACGTCCTTGTCCTTGCTGACCATGGCTGGGAAGGGTGAGAAGACACTCTGGTCAGGGCCCAGAGTGCTGTTGGCCCCTTGCTTTCTGGACAGGTTGTGGGACAGGCCAAGTGGGGCTGAGTATACGAGGACGTCACCCAGCACCAGGTCTCCCTACAATCTGGTTGCTCATAAATGCAAAATTATATCAGCTCCGGGCCAGCAGTGTGGGGAAAGGGCTCTGAACTCCTGAAGGTGACTGTGAGTATAGCTGGGCCAGGTCCTTGGAGCAGGGGAGGTTTTCTTGGCCAGGGGTCTACAACTGCAGACGTTCACCACTTTGTTTTGGGTGTACAGACATAAATGTCACGTTGGTAGATGAAGCCCTGGTTGTCTTGTCACAGGTGGTCTCTTGCACTGTGTTAACCTAGAAACATGAGTGGCCAGTGGTAAAAGGCCCAGCCCTGCCACCCCCTCCCCTGGGATCTGGCAGGTCACTTCTTCTGGTCTCACTGTACACATGGGGCCTTTCTTCTAACTCCAAAGTTCAGATTTCAGGAAGCAGGCTGGTTTTGAGAAGGTGTGCTCTGCACACAGAGTCAGCAAGGGGTCTTTGGTTTAATCATCTACCTCTTTCTGTTGTGTGACTGTGCAAACAGGCAGATGGCTTGTGGTTAAAGCAACAGAGAACTTTGTGTAAACAAGCCGGAACAATCCGGAGATTTATGGGCTCACGCCTTAAAAATGCCAGAGATAAAAAGGCTTGGGGAGTGAGTTGACCAGGCTCAGTTTCCCTGAAGTTCTCTTGGTTCTTATCTCTCTCAAGGGTCAATGCTGACTTCAGAGTGACTTCCCTCATCCTCATGGTTGCGAGGAGAGGCTGCAGAGGTTCTGAGAGCTGCATTCATGTTTGCCTTGTCCAGAGGGTGCCTCAAAAACCCGGGGAACCCAGGTAAGCATCTCTTTGCATCTGACTGCCCACCTGGGCAGGTGCCCATCCTTGAACCAATCAAGGCAGGAGGGTGGGATGAGCGGGCTGATTCGGCCAACCATGGCTCACCCACTCCTGGAGCGGGGGTCAGGGTCAGGCCCAGTAGGCTACTGGGCTGGGAGAGTCAGGGTCACATAAAGAAGGGGGTGACCGATAGTTGCCTGTAATCCCTCAACAGGTGTCCATTGGCACAGAGAAAGCCACTGAATCTTCTTTGGAAGAACAGGAACAGTGATAATAATCATAACCTTCTTCTACCAACCATGCAATGTTGTCAGAAGAATCCGATGAGGTCATGGGAGGCAAACGCTTTGGGATCAGCAAAGCCCTGTGAGACCGTAGGAGGGGCAGGTGTCATGGTTATAACTGTTACTATTATCAATGCACCAACATTTGCTTGTTACTGTGAAATTGGTTCTTTCAGAATGATGGAGTGCTTGGTGTCATATACCTCAATCAAAGGAACCGAAAATTTGATTTCTTTACTGTAAAACTGTTATTGCATGAAATTGATTTTTTAATTAAAATTAATTTTTATTACACAAGCAATACATAAGTTTGTTTCCCCTGTAGAAAATCAAAACATTAGAGACAAGCCCAAGTCCCTCTCACCTTCCCCTGGCTTCCACCTGCCCACACAAAACCACTGTTATCAGCTGGGTGTGATGAAAACCCTTACAGGGGCTTTTTCTATGCAGTTGTTTATATGGTTACTCAGATAAAATATGTAAATCTTCATTCCTTCAACAAATGCATATTGAGTACCCACCGTGTGCTGAGCAGAAATTCTACTGAATGAGGCAGAAAATGAACACATAAAATATAGAGCAGGTTAAAGAAATAGAGGGTGGATGGTCAGGGAAAGCCTCCGGGAGGAGGTGGGGTTTGAACAGAGGGAGAGGGTTGTGAGGCCACCTGGATGGAGGAGGCCTGTTAACAATTTTTATTATAGTTTTAATCACTGTCATGCCAACATGTTTCTCTTAAAGACACTATGGGAAAGGTGCCATTTTGGAGAGTTTTCTCAGAATAATCCTGCCCAGGACTGCTTCTGCTCTTGGCCCTGAGGGGGCCTGACCTAGGAGGGTCTGCTCTGCCCCACCAGTGCCCCCACATCCATTTAATAGTGAATAGCAAATACTGTGACAGGCCAAGAGAGAGACCACAGGAGAAAAGAAAAAGCTTTATCACCTTAGCACTTTCATT
This sequence comes from Miniopterus schreibersii, assembly GCF_964146895.1. Taxonomy (NCBI): domain Eukaryota; kingdom Metazoa; phylum Chordata; class Mammalia; order Chiroptera; family Miniopteridae; genus Miniopterus; species Miniopterus schreibersii. Next base: position 51,069,221 of record NC_138110.1, on the reverse strand, counting down.
GGCATTTTCTTCCTGCTTTTGAGCACTTTTCTTTTTGTACAGATCCCACAAGTAATGAAGCTGGACCTGCCTGGAGAACCGTAATAAATCTCACCCGCTCTGCCCCTTCTCCACGGTGTTTCTCACAGTCGGCCAGAGGAACACTGTGAAAGCACAGGCCCCCCATTCGCCTTCCCATCTCCGTGCATGGCAGCCCATCCAACCCCTGGGCTCTGTGCTCGGCTCCTCCTTTCCTTTCACGCTCACTCGTCCAGCTGTGCATCCTGCCAGATCTCCCTGGAAGAGACCACCCTCTCACCTGCTCCACTGTCACCACCTGGCTCAGGCCATCATCACCTCCACCTGGCTTCCCCCTGGTCTCCTTGAGCCAGTCCTTGCCCCACGCCCCCAACCTGTTCTTAGCCATATAATCCTGTTAACGTATAAATCAGATCATGTCCCAGTGGCTCTCACTTCTTTCAGAGTAAAAGCTGGTTTTCACAATGACCCATAGGCCTGAGGTGATCCATCTCCTTGTCCCTAACATCACCTGTCACCTCTCTGGCCTTACCTCCCTCCACACTCCCCTTTGCCCACTTGGCTCCATCCACATTGGTCACCTGCTCTGCTCATGGCTGCGTCCCCAGTGCCCAGAGTCTGTACCAGGTGCTTATTTGCTGCACGTTTGAGTGAGTGAACGAATGAATGAAACATGTATTCTCAGCAAGGCCATACTGCTCCCCAAAGGGTGGAAGTTGGTTCTAGGGAGTGAAAGATTTCACCCTCTTTATGTGGAAACGAGATGTACATGCAGCACATACTCCACGTTCCGTATTTCTGTGGTATTAAGATTTCATGACGGGTGATGAAGAAAAAAATGTCTAAAATGGCTCCTTGGGGAGTGGTAATGAAATAAAGGCTGAGAAACACCGAATTAGAGGAAAGCGGGTTGAAACTACAGCCGGTTCCTCCCGCATACTGCCGAGGCCTTGGTGGGCAAATGGACCACAAATCAAGATGCTGGGAAGTATGCAAAATGGCCCCGGGCACCTCACGGGGAAAGAATGGGAGGAAGGCCTTGTTGCTCTGGGGAAAGATTTTTTTCCTGCCAAGTGAGACTCACAAAGGATGATATTTACATTTTCCCGAAGCCTCTAATTTTCTCATTTATCATTTGTCAGAGCCCGAGGCCCTTCCTAGCGTGTGGAATGTTTGCACACATCTAATGATCCCTTTTACCAAACACAGTCACAGCCTCCACGAGGAAATGCATTAGTGTTGCTGAGGCTGCTAATTCCATCCATTAATGTCACACTGTGCCATCGCAGGGGGTCTCAGGACAGTGCCTGGCAAAGGTGTCTCCCCTGAGCTCCTGGAAGACAAGGGGAGCCATGGAAACTGTCCCCAGTGCAGGGTTAGTGAGAGGATGAGCAGCGAGATTGGACGCGGCTCCAGTCACCGCGTTGAAGGGGATGCGGGCTGGGGCTTCAGCAGCGAGGGCTGGGGTCCTAGAGCTCCACCCGCACCGAGGTCTGGGGCCTGACCCGGGCTTGCTGGACTCACTCCGTGGGGCTTCAAGGAGGGGCTTTAAGCAGCCCAGGGAGAGGCAGGGCCGCTGGTGCCACTGCCCCAGGACTGGTCTCAGGCACCAGGGAGGGCTTCCCAGGGCCCTGGGAACCCACTTTTCTTTCCTCCCACAGGCAGCTCACCCCACATGGCTGACTGAGGAACACCAGCCTCTTTAGATAAATTCAATTCAGGCCCCAGGGCTGTGCTTCCCAGGTTCCAGCTGACCCTGCAGTGAGCATTCGGGTCCTGCTGGGTGCCAGGGATCCTGTGACAAAAGGACAGGTGAACAGCAAATCCTCTCTGGATGCGACCCATTAAGTCAACGTCGGCCGCAGCACACTGAGAAGCTGCCTGATTTCACCAACAGAGTCTCAGAAAATGAAAATAAGTTAAGTTGGTGGAATAAATCACAAGTCCCAGGCCCTTTGAGAGAGATTGAAACATCTCCAGGTTGGGTGTCTGCAGGATGGGACACAGAGGGGCCTTCTCTTTCCACAGTAGAAGCGCTGACTGTCCACGGAGAAGCCTGGGGTTCCCTCCTCACTCAGTGAAAAGCTAAGACCTGTTTATTTTGCACAAACCGGAAGCCGGGTGGAACCAGTCACAATGGGGCTCCTGAGGTCTTGGCCTCACCGAGGTCCCCGCTGAGGGCCTCTGGCAAGAGTCACATTCCTGGCTCTTCCAGACCCCGCTTCAGGCATCTGTTCACTGTTTTAAGCAAACTGGCCATTCAGGGGATCAGTGCCTGTGAGGGGGCTGCCTTGGTGGGCTGGTCACTGGGCAGATTGGCTTTGTCAGGTGACCTATGGAAGCCGAGTACAGGTGGGTCAGGCAGGCAGCAGAGGCGACTGGGTACCTGGTCTCCTCAGGGCCCCAAATCCCCCTCACACCCATTTCCTTGACTATAGAGCCCCAGGGTGGGTTCCTTGGGGCCAAGGCTCCCTATTGGCAAGCCGGTGTCACACAGGAACCCTGGATTGCTCAGACCCACCACTCCAGAGGCAGTGGATGCTGGGGTGACCCCTGACCCAAGGCAGGAGAGGGAGGGGCGTTTGCGGAAACAGAAGGCCAGGGCACGCCTGAGGCAGATGCGAGGGGACAATGAAACCTTCTGTGCAAAGGCTCCAGGGGAAGGCAGGGCAGGCAACCAGGGGCTTAATTGCAGGGTCTGCGACACAGGCCTTAGTGAGCAAATTCAGAAAGTGACCCTTGGAGGTCAGGCCACAGCCCAGCAAAGTGACTCTGAAATATGAACCTACTCAATGCGGCAAATCAAGTGGTTGCCTTGGGAACAAGTTCAGTCTGTGTCAGAGACAAAGGTGGAGGGGCTGAGATCAGGTGTTGGGGGCTTTGTGATGAGTGCCCGCTGCGGCAGGAGCGGTGGGGGCGCTGTGGAGGCCTCAGTTCCCTGGACTGTTGGTCGGTTTGCTTGCAGTTTTCTGAGAGGAAGTCTGCACCTCTGACTCCTCACCCTGCTTGCTTTGCTGTTCCAAGGTCTCTCAGGTCACCTTTCCAAGTGGATGTGGATTCAAAGCACAGGCTGTCCATGGATGAAGCCTGGAAATGGAAGACAGGTCCTATCAGGCACTGTTTCCAAGCTCTCATCACTCTGAGGCAGTCTCCATGAAGCCCTGGGGGGCAAACCCAGCCCTGGCTGGAAGCTCGGCTCTGAAGGTTTGGACCAGGCTGCGCCTGCCGTTCCGAGCAGCACCGTGGTCTATTATGGATGCATGAAATGCAGCCTCAATTGGTCGATCGCATCCTCAAGCAGCCACACCAGGCGTAATTAGCTGACATCTGTAATTTACCTCTTTGGTTATGTGGGGACAAACACGGACTCAGGGCCTGTTCCGGGTCAACTCCCCACTGACTCAACGCTACTCCGAGGACAGATCTTTGCCTCCTCTGAGTTGTTAAGAACTAAAATCACTGATGGCCCAGAATTGACTCGGCTTCTCTTTATTGGCCTCACAGCAAATTACAATAAAAATAATCCGGGGCTCATGAAGCTGTTATGAAAATGGGCCACCTCCTGTCACTTGAGGCTGTGTCATTGTTTCTGTTTCAGCAGCTGAGACGCTGTCCATGGAAAACGGTGACCACAGATTCCACTGAGACAACTTATGGGCCAAGGCATGTCTATCACTATGTTGGAACCAAAGTCACAACTATGGGTCCGAAGTTCACCTGGGAATTCCTTCCAATGAAGGCAAAAGAGATTTACTCAAAGTGTGACTGTCACTGGGTTTCAGAACAGGCCTCTCCCTGCCAGCAACATGCTGACGGGTTCGGAGAGCAGCCAGGCCAAGGCTGCCACGTCTGCGCCTGGAACCCCAGCCAGAGGTGCCAGTCCTTAGCTCTAGTGACTGGGATTTCAACACCATAAACCAGCAGGAGCTGGTGGAGACCAGCAAAAGTGACATAAAGGAGTCGCAAAGCTGGTTAGCCAGGATCCACAGGTATTTGTTTATTTTTCCCCTCCTGAGGGCCGCCTGTTAGCCCACCCAAAACAATGTCCCCACACTTCCTTTGTGAGCCTGGACAGGTTTCCCTTGGAGCCACTGAGCAGCTGGAGTCCAGCTTTGGGACCCTCTATGTGTCCTGCTCACCATTGTCGGTAAAATCCTGACTCTTCCCCATGTCAGGAAACACACCAGGGACCCTGAAACTACACAGGAAGAACTCTGAGCAAAGATGAAATTTGGGGGTTATCTACATTGTTATCATTAATTAATTCTGTCTCAGCCATTGCATTTTCAGAGAGTAATTCGATAGCCTTTTTAGAATTTGGATCACCTCCATGTCGCGTGTCCTAGAGAGAGGCTTTAATGGATGAGGTGTCAGCAGTGCGGTTCTTTCAGTTCAATTCATTTGCTCCCGCAGTAAGTATGGGTCCCCCGCTTACCAGGCAACCCCTGTGCCCCAGGGCAGGAGTGACAGGGTCTGAGTTAGACGTTGCTCTTCAGCAGCTGTTCCACACTTGGGCTCCTCACTTACTGGACACATGTAGCTTCAAGTCCTTGTGTTCACACTTACCTGTTAGTGTGCGCCATGTGCTGGGGGACAGATTTCACACATATGTGCTGGCAGGTGGGTGAGCGGTGAGCTGGCTGGGAGAACGCAACTTTCCATTTCATTTGGTTCTCAACTCAAAGATTTGAGGCTGAGAGATGAAAACCTTTCCTTTCAACAGTCAAACAGAGCTCAAAGCCAACCCCACAGACTTGGTAGTTAACTCTGAAATCCCTCGCCGTCTGGTTTTGCAGAGAGAATTCTGTCCATGGAGGTCACATGGACAAGTTATCATCCCCAAAGCAGCCCCACGAGTAACAGAGCTGTTTTCCTGTCTACTGTGATCTCCTCATTTCTCTTTCTCAGGGTCTGAACCAGGAGCAGGAGGAGGCATGTCGTTCACTATCATCCACAGATCCCAACACGTTTTTAAAAGTTAAACACGATGCCAGGTTTTCTTCCTTATAAGCGTCATTTATGTGATCAGTGTAAGTGATGCTTATTGAGTGTTTGCTTTTTACAACGTGGGATGGTGGGATCTGTTGACAGAAAGTGCTTTAGGGCAATAACCTTTGCTGGGGAGACAGAAACCTGGGGCAGCCAGGGGCCCATCGTGGGGGTAGAGAGAGAGAGAGCCTTTCAGGCCAGGCTGGGAAGAGCTTCAGCTCCCAGCTCTTTCACCTCTCCATTGGGTATGGGGTTTATGTGTGGGGCGAATGTCACCCAGGGGAGGTCTGCCCCAGGCCAGGCAAGAGCAAGAGCAAATAGAGGCTGCTCCAGAGCTAAACAAGAGCCCCCTATTTGTTCTCTGAGAGGCCCCTGCAGGCAGCAGATGTCTAAATAACCTCCTGCATGCTGAGAGGGTGAAACTCTCTGTGAAGAAAGAAAACTCTTGGAAATCTTGTCTGTGAAACTCAGTCCTTTGTTGGAGAAATGGTCATCTGCCCTCAAGTAAACACGGCAGCCCCTGGGCTTTGTGGGAGTCTGGCCAGGCTCAATGTCCATCCTTCCTTGAGCACGGGAACTGTGCTGAGCTCATGGTTCAAGAGGATGCTAGGTAGTGGCAGGGATGTCCTCAGCCTGACTGGTCCAGTTGCCTCCTGTGCATATGGGCAGAAGAGGCTCAGGGAGGCAAATGGACTTTTAAAGGCCCCCACCCCAGGTGATGGGGAGCAGAGTCGAGGCCTGAGGTCCCAGCTCCTGACTCCTAGGTCAGTGCTCTCTATCTCCTTGTCCTTGGTCATCACACGCCAGGCATGTGCTAAGCACTTTAAAATCACCAGCCTGTTTAATCCTCACCGGAAACATCCCAAGAGAGAGATTATACCCATTCTACAGGTGAGAAACTGAGACTCACAGAGGTTATTTAACTTGCTCAAACGCATGTAGCTTTTAGGTGGCAGGGGTGAGACTCAAACCCAGGGCTGTGTGACTCCAAAGTGTCCTAACCTCTTCTATACACTCCTCAGAGAGAGTTTTTTTCTCTCATTAAAAGAAAAGAAAATATAAATTGTCTGGGGAATGATTCTCTAATCAGATACTCAAGGGAGTTTCTATGACACCTTGGAGCCTGGATGGGTCCATTGCTCAGAAAAGAAAACGCTTTTTGAGAACAGGCAAAGGACAGGATGTACTTTGATTTGGTTGCTATGCCTGGAGCCTGACCCTCTTCTGAGAGTTTACCTCAGGAATGCCCACCATTCTCAGGTCCTAGGAACAGGTTGAACTGGGTTTTAACACCACTGAAAATTAACTACCTTGTTACCAGACTTCCAAGATCCTAGAAGGAGACACACTGCCCACCCCATCTTCTCCCTTGCATGCAGCCCTATATAACTAGCCAGGTAATAAGGAAGGACAGAGCAGATTTTATGTGAACAAATCCCACTGCTCTCCCATTTTGCCAGCAATAATGGAATAAATGCTCAAATATGATTCAATCTCGTCTCTGCTTAATTGGCTGAAGTAGCGACAGGCAGCCTACACACATTGTGTCTGGTTTCACTAATAGCTAATACCAGCTTTTGCCCCCTGTGCCCGGCCTGCTTTCAGCACTTTTCTGGCATTTACGTGTTGAACTTTATTATAAACTTGTATGACATGATTTGATGTGACATCATTACTCCTGTTGTATGGATGTGGGAACTTCAGCAGGGAGAAAGAAATGTCTTGTTCCAAACCCTGGGCCAGGATTCTGTTTCCTTGGAACTATGACCAGGATGGAGACTTTGACACCTATGGGAGGTTGTATTGTTGAACATCTTTGTTTCTAATTCTTCATCTTTCCTTCCCTAGGCCTATTGCCCTGTGTCATGTGACTTTGTGGTTTTTGTAGAAGTGGAATTTCTCTCCTTGTCTAATTGAGGTTGAATTTGGTTGAGTGATTTGCTGTGGCTGATGGGATGTGGGCAGAGAGTTGACATATATTTGCCTAGCTGGTCTTGACTTAATGCAATAGAAGGCTCCTGCCTCTGTTGTAAGAAGAATATGCCTTTGGTCATCACTGGTCCAAGGAGGATGAGAGATATATGGGGCAGCAGACCTGGACTCAACCCTTAGCTTGGAGCGAAAAAAGCTGGGCTTGGACTAGATCAAATGCACCTGCAGATCTGTAGGCATAAGAATGAGAAATAAATGCTTATTTTTCTTTGCAACTGAGTTTTGGGGTTATTATGCAGCTTAATCGTGACAATAGCAAACTGACACAAACCCTTGTGAGTGGACACTCTGCTGCCCTCAACAGCATCCAAATCTCCTTGCTCTTAGCTCCAGGGAAGCAGCCCATCTTGTCCCTTCATACTAGACGGTGGGTCCCTGACCACCATGTCACGTTGGCACATATTCACAGGGGGCAGGCACCAGGGTCTTCTGGTCCATGCTCAGTAGCTCCAACTTCATGTACACACCCAGCTTTTGTTTGTTTCATTTTTCTCTAGTCAGATTTTCAAGGCTCACCAAATCCCACTAATGCTGAGAATGTCTGTGTGTGTGTATATCATTATGTCAGTTCATTTTCTCCTTTCCAATCATTTTTCACTCCTCATTTGTCAAACCTAGTGTTGGCATCTTCCCAGTGACAAGGAAATAACGGGGAGGTCTGTCTCCTCTGGATCACACATCACTCTGTTTCCTGTGGTTCACCCTGACATCTTTGCTGGAGAGACTCCAACTATGTCCCCTCCTGATGACTGTTCTTATGTGGAGTTTGTTATTAAATCACCATCAGCGTCAGTGTCGTGGCTCCTCTTTGGGAGCAGAGGTAGGGAGTGGGGGATAGAGAGCAAAGCTCTCTTCCTGCCTCTTAGGAGTCAAGAGAGAAGCGACAGGAACTGTTTCCCCCAAGACGAGACGAGACGAGACGTGCTGGTCTGGCTGGCTGCTCTGTGTCATCTCACGGTTTAGGCTGACAGCTTCATAGGACATCACTGTCATTCATTATTTCCATTGGACAGGAGTGGGAAGTGAAGCTCAGAGAGTTTATGTAACTAGACTGAGGTCATACAGCTCCTTCTAAAAGGAAAGGCACTTGTGAAAAGTCATTCAGGGATAACTCTATAAAAGGGAGAGCTCAATATTAAGCTATCAGGCTGAAAGTTTGAGCTTTTATATTAAATTAAAGTGAGCTGAAGAATATATGAGCTGATTTCTTAGTGCCAAGAACCTTATGGACATGTCAATTTCAAACTAGAGATGTCCACTTTTCCACCTTCTCCTGTCTGCTGTAGGAAAGTGGGAGAGATGTCCCTGTGAGACAGGTTCCCCACCCAGCATCTCTGAGAGCCCCACGTCTTCTCCATCCACTCTCAGTGGAGCCAGAACAACCAGAGGCTTGTTCTGCTTCGGTAGAGCTGATAGGGGGAAGGGCATGTACTAGGAATAGGACCACAGTTGTTTAATGATTATTCACTTTCCTAACTATAGATAAGAGGTTTTCTTACAGACCCTGGGAAACTGGAGGATGTGTTGCAAGAAGAAAAACAGGGCTGTAAAAAGATTAAACACCTCAGAGCCCGAATGGGTCCATTACTCAGAAAAGAAAACACATTTAGAGGACAAACCAAGAACAGGACATGCTTTGATTTGGTTGCTGTGCCTGGACCCTAACGGGAGTTTGCCTCAGACTTGCTGACCATTCTCTGGTCCCAGGAATGGGTGGAGCTGTTTTTAACGTCATAGAAAATTAACTACCTTGTTAACAGACTTCAAGATCCTGGAAGGAGACACACAGACCACAAACCCTGCAGCCCTTATCCTGCCCCCCTTCCCCCTTGCGTGTAGCCTTTCTTCCAAATCCATATATAATCAACTGGCTACTGGAAGATGTTAGAGCAGAATTTTCAGGATGACCTGCTGTTCTCTCCATACTGCCCGAATTATTGGAATAAACACTCATGTATGATTCAACCTTGACTCTGCTTAATTTGGCTCAAGTAGTGACAGGTGGCTCAGACCCATTTTGTGTCCAGTTTCAGAGCTTCTGTCTTTGGACAGAGCTCAGTGCCTCCTGGACCTGTCCCAGAACAGACACTTCCTTATTTTGAGCTAAAACATAGAGAAGAACACATTTTAAAAAGTGAAATTGCAGCAAATCATTTAGTATTTCCCATGGTCCAGTGATTCCTTGTGCTGAAAGTTCAGATCCAGCAGGTGCTTTGTCCTGGGCTTGTTTTTGGGAAAGAAAGTGCCAGGTGATGGCACTGGGCAGGGGTGGGAGTCCTCTGCAGATGATGCCCGAGGTGCACAGGCATGGGACCTGGATGACTTCTAGGGTTCCACACATGTCTTCATGCCCACCTCCACCTCTGCAGACAGAACCCTGGGACTGCTTAGGATTTCCTTCCATCTCAGGCTTAGGTTTTTCCTCTTCGTACTGGGAACTTCAATGATCACCAGAGTGACTAAAGATCCCTAAGGATGTTCACTGCAGTATTGTTTATACTAACCAAGAACAATAACAACAAAAAGAAAAGAGAGAAAACACCCTACTGTCCCGCAGTAGAGGACTCATAGTACAAACATAGGATGGAAAATTTCATAGCTATAACACTGATGTTTCTGAGAATTCCTTGATGGCTCACTCAGAGAAATGCATACAACACATTGGGGGGTCAAAATCAAGGCAGAATTTGAAGGTATATCTGCAAACTAAATTCTAATTTCATATCAAGTCGACTTTTATATGTGTAGTAATACACTGGAGTTAAATTTTATTTTTCTCTATTTCCAGGAATATTTTATAAATGTTTTATTACTTTTTAAATCAGAAAATAAATGAGCATCATTAAAAATAAAAATATAATAAAGGCATAGAGCAGCCTTTAGCCATGATGTGTCACTGTTTTTTCAGCTGGAACGTTGTTTCAGCCCCACAAACTGTCCCTTTCTCCCTGGGAGGCCCCTCGGCAAGGACTCTGTCTCCTTTCTGCCTTGGTGGTGCCAGGAACACAATCAGTGCTTGATAAATAATTGACCATCACAAAACCCCAATAGGAGCCTGCTAACTCCTGAAGGCACTCTCCTAAGTGCATTTTATTTCTTTTTAATTTTTCTTCAATGTAAATGGATTAAAATGCAAGCCAGGTGAGAGCTGTGGGCTTGCTGAGAGCCAGAAAGAGAGAAATAAATGAGTGAGAGCAGGCCCTGCAGAGCCACAGTGTGGAGCCTGAACCCCTGGCACCTGCGGTGACTCAAAGTCCTTCTCAGGAAATGGAGGGGCCTTTAGTGTCTGTCTCAACACAATTTAATGCCAACCTCCAGTTTTCTTTTTGGAAACGGGTGTTGTTTTTTCCCCAGAAGGGTTCTGAGGCTCTATGATCTAAGAATCAATAAGGAACGTGAGTGATGTATGAAAACCATCAATATCAATGTAGGAAAGATGGACCTGTGAGATTAGAGGGAAAGGCCTCTGCTTCTGAGTCATTCACAAACAGGTAATTACAGAGCACTAATCCCTGCCGGGCTCTGGGTGCTGGGACAGGACAGGGAACAAAATAAGTCCCTGTTCTCCTGGAGGTTACTTTGTAGTCTGAGGACAAGCAATAGCCATTGAACCATCCACTATATGGGAGGTGATAATTGCTATAATGGACAACAGACCTGATTGAAGCAGTCACATATATGGTCAAGGAAGGCCTCTCTGAGGAGACCAGCAGACCCTGGGAAAGGCATAGCAAGCAGAGGGAACAGTAAGTGCAAAGGCCCCGAGGCAGGAGAGACTTTAGTGATCCTTGTTATTGTCATCCCCACCTGGAAGACTTCTCTCCCTTGACTTTCATCTCCTTCCAGACCCAGCTTAAACCACTCTTCTCCCTAATAAGCACCAGTCATTTCTGCTACCCTCATCTCCGGGCTTCTCATCCCCAGCAATATTGGCATTTTGAGCTGGATGATTTTCTGCTGTCAGGGGCTCTCCTGTGCATTGTAGGATTTTAGCAGCATGCCTAGTCTTTACCCAGCAGCACCTTCTCCAGTTGTGACAACCAAAAGTGTCTTGAGACATTGCCCCATGTTCCCTTTCTAGGGGCAGGGGGATTGTCCCTGCTTGAGAGCTCTGCCTTTCCTGAGACTGAGTCACTGAGACTTCCTGCCACGGCATTTACGTCTATTTTAGCAGTTATTTCATTTTTTGTATCTGTTTAACTCGCCTTCACAAACAGACTGTGACCAGCCGGAAGGGCCACCCCTAGGCCCCGGCTCTGCATTTAGAGTCACCACACACTGATGGCAATGGCACAGGGGGACAGGACACTGCAGTCACACATTTTGGGTTGTTGGCTTTGAAGCTGCTGCCAGACTAGGAGGCTCACAGCTCAGCACCAAGCCTGCACGCAATGCCAAGGCCCGGCCAGGACACCCTCGCTGGCTGCAGCGCCTGACAGAGTTACCGACAACTCCAGTGGAAACCCAGACCTCCTGAGACCCTGCAATAGCGACAGCCACCACCTGCCCACCCTCCTGTGCTCCAGGCACAGCTCTTACCAGCTCTTGGCACACACTGTCTTATTTACGATGAATTAGGCACGAGTGCCCAGCTCTCCGAGATGGGGAACCTGAGGCACAGAGTGTGTCAACGTCCTGCGCACGTTTGGGGTGAGCAGGGGTCTGAATCGAGAGCAGGGCTCCCGCCGCGGCTCTCACGGGGCACCACGGCCCTCCGTGTGCTCGAGCGGCAGCGTTGTCCACGCGGGGCCCACCCTGGGGAAGCGAAGGCGTTCCCCGCGGCTCCCGCGTCGGGCGCCAGCTCATCTCCCAGTCGGCCCAGAGCCTTGATGAAGGTGGAGGCGCGGCGCTGATTCAGGGGCGCCCCGCTTCCCAGTCACCCTCCGTCCCCGGGTCCGCGCTGTGCTGCCCCGCGTCCGGGAGGCAGCAGGATTCTCGAGCATGAAAGGGCCTCGTCCCCACTTGCCTCGCCTGATGCGATCGGAGCGCGATCCTGTGTGCCCTCTGTCACTCCTCACGGCCTTCTGCAGAGTCGTCGCGGAAAAAATACTTGTCAAATGGTTAGATGGTTGACCAATCAATAGGGTTTCAACCGAGTGTCCTGACAAGTGCATATTATAACGTGACTGTGAAAGTGTGTTTATTACTGTACTTGATTACCCCAGTTGAATGCTTTTCTAAGTACTGGAGGGCACAGCAACTGACTTCTTCCAGTTTTATGCAAACGAGGCGAAGGAAGACGGGTTCCTTTAAGCTTGGGCCTTTTAGTTTTGATACATGCAGGTTTGGAAATCTGTGGAATGTGTAGCATGGATGCTGTGAACCCATAATGCTGGTGGCCAATTTAAAAAATTCTTATGGAAATTTACATTCACTAGGGATGATGACAAGTTCTAGAATGGGATTCTGCAGTCAATTTGAAAAAAAAAATTTATTTCAAAGTTTACCAACTCTGTACTATCATTTTATTCATATCATGGTTAAATATTAACATCTCATGCTAGGCCACAGCTGCTCTTGATGGGCCCACTTTCATTTGCCTTCACTGATGTCACTGTCACAGGCCAATGCAGTTAGGTTCCCAGGGCTTCCTTTTGTTTCTGGCTGGTTGCAAAGTCAGCCACTACTCTGGGCGAGGCCCTCACACGTAGGTAAGCTGAAGGCACTGGCCAGCTTCACTATCTCAGAGTCAATTTAAGAAAATCTGTTCCAGGGAGATAACTGAAGAGCAGCAAGCTGAACCGCCAACGTGGCTGTGCCGCCCCCAGAGACAAACTCGTCTTGATGGATGGTGCCGAGCTTGGCAAGTGCTGCGTTCCCGTCCCAAAGGGGCCGCCCATTTTCTGACACTTGTCAACTCTATCTGTTAGCTGCAAATGTGTTGTGGTACAAGGAGGAAAATTGTCTTTAGCCCTCAGAGGATAAGACAGTTGTCCTCTTGACTTCCACACAACTCTGCTTGAAAACAACCCTCTGGGATTCACCAGTGGTGAGATCTTTGGATATTTAACCAGATCCCCTGAGGGCTGTGGCCTGTCTACATGGGAAATATAGCTGGGAGGCTGGGAAGAAGCGAAGCTGGGAATTTGCTTTACCCTGGGCACATTCTCCCAAAAGGGTACCTTTGCAACAACAGCCTTTTTGAAGTATTATGTTGAGTGAGTGGTATTAAGGCAATGATCAAAAGATTTCAAGAAAGCATTCTAAAATATGCGACTGCACCTGGAGTGGTCAGGCTGTGAGGCTCTGTGAGTGTGCTCAGTCACCTCCCTCCCAAAAGGCACAGACCCCATCCAGATCCACACTGAGGTTCACTGTCCCAGGGGTAGAAGCACCGTGGGGCTCTGAGGCCCGCAAGGTGGAAACGCTGGAGGAATCACCCCTCTCAAACGGGGAAGGTTAAGGGCTGTGAGAGCTGCAGGCACGTGTTCCTCTAGTGCTTGGTGAATGCTGGTCATGTGACAGCCTGCAGTGGCTTCTGGAGCCCAAGTTTGGGACTGCTTAGTCCCTGGAGCTGAGGTTTCTTTGCAAGGGGTCACCTGTCCTGTTGGGAGTGCAAATGCATCTATGTTATCTTCCACACAGGGAGTGAGAGGATGCAGAACCGTGTCAGCAAATAATTTCACACAGGTGACCAAACCACGGAAGAATTCCTTGAAAGTGGGACCCAACATCATGCTCACACCCCAGAGAAACTCCCTTGTCAGCAGTCTCACCTGTGTGCCAGAGAAATCACTCAGCATGGACAAATGTTTATCACTATCTCATTCTGAACCAGGTGACAGCCATGCCCTAAAACCACCTTCAAGTTCATGGGCAACTGGCTCTGCAACTGTGAGCTGAGCTGGAGTTTGAAAATCTGTTTTCATAGCAAGTGATTGGAATCCAGCTCTTAAGGCAAGCAGGGAATTTGTTGGTTCGTGTAACTTAAAGGTTCAAGAGTATCTGACATCAGACGTGGATGCATCCGGGTGCTGGCATAATGTTATTAGAATCAAGTTTCTCTCTTTGTATCATGGTTCTGCTCTCTGCTGTGTTGGCTTCATCAGTAGGAAGGCACTTTCCTTTTGCAAGTACCAGCCGTGGCAGTGTTTATCTTCCAAAGATGGCTATGACCATATCCCTATCTTTATGCTCATCTGCAGTGGGACCTTGACATTCCTCCCACGGACAGGTGGCTCTATGTCCTCTCTCCTTGAGTCTGGGCAGGCTTGTGACTGACTGGAAATCAATAGGCAGAGGTGAGAAAGATGCAAAGACCAGGTCAGAAAAGGCAATGTGGCCTGTGCTTTGTTCTCAGGGACACTTGCCTTTGGGGCCATGAACTGGTAAGATTTCCTGCTGTCCGGTGGCCACCATGCTGTCAGGAAGCCCAGCTAGATGGAGAGGCCAAGTGTAGGTGCCAAGGACGACAGCCTCAGCCAGCAGCAAGCACCAGACAGAAGGAAGATGATTCTGGATGATCCCAGTCTCCAGCTATTGCGACATTCCCAGCTGTTGAATCTTCCTGGCTGAGGCATCAGACGTTGGGGTGTAGAGACGAATGGTCCTACTTCGTTCAGTCTGAATTCCTGACCCACAGAATCCATGAGATAACAAAATGACTATTTTAAGCTCTTACAATTTGTAGTAATCTGTTATGTATCAATAGTAAGTGGAACTCCAGGATTATCTTCTACCAGCCTCACAGCCCTACCAGAAAAAGGATCTTCTTTCCACTGTTCTGAGGCTGGGTTGCCCCTGGACCAGGCTGGGTCACATTCCACCCTAAGCCAATAGCTATGGTAGGAAACTATGGCGTCCTGATGGGCCAGACCTGGGTCACTTGCCTTTTAGGAGTGGGGTCAGCTCTGGGAATTGCCATAAGGTTTGAGAATGGGGAGAGAGGCTTCTCCAAGGAAAAATTGGAATAATGTGGGGAAAAAATGTTAGCTGGAAGCTGGGAAGGCAGAAACAACAGCTGTTCCTTCAGCAATTTGCTATGATAAATGAGCTTAATTTTTAGAATGAATAAGAGCAGCCTCACCACGTGGCTCTACAGATTGCAGCTGGGGCTGTGGGCTCCACACTTTGTATCTTCACCACAATTCTCCTCCGTGGATCCCACTGCTGGGATCTCATATTTCCATCCACTGATCTCTGAGATAATCCAGGGGATGGGAAGACATTCTACCCATTTGGCTGAGAGGGAGACTGAGCTACAAAAAGGAGAAGGCTTGAGCCGACCCCAAGCAGAGGGGGTGGTGAGTGGGGGCTGAGTTCCAGGAGCTGACCCAGGAGCCCCTAATCGAGGCCAGGCAGATGGTCAGCCACAGGGACATATTAACCACCAGGACGTTGGCAATCAGTGATGACCTTTGTGCCCACCCGGCCACTGGGCCAGTCCTTGTCCCCACCTGTGGGGATGGCCCCATAGGCCCCACAGGCCCCAGGCCCAGATTTCAGCAGGTCTATGAAGCGGTCGCTGCGCCGTGCACTGTAGGGGCTCATGCTAACCCCCACTGGAGGGAGGCCCCGAGCCCCGCACGTCAGCTGGAGGAGAAACCAACACCCATCGCCCCCAGGACTTAAGCGCCTGGTAGTCCTTTGAACAGGCCTCGGGCTCGGCTGCCGCTGGGCCTCTCCCTGCTCCTCTCCGCTGCGCAATCATCTCTGAGAAACCCAATCAAGACAGAGAGAGAGGACCCAGCACTTTCCTCTCCGACTGGGCTGCCCCTCGTGGCCCACTCCAGGGAGGCAGAAGCCCCCCTTTCTGGAGAGTTGACAGGAGAGAGATATCCACATGTTGTGACATTTGCCCGGACACCCCAACTCATTAAATCACCTCTAATTTCGGCTGGAGTAGACTTGCCATGAGGCTGTGACCACAGTCATCTGTGTCGTCTGCCCCTGAGCGCCCCTCGTGCATTTTTCTCCCTCCCCTGTGCCCCAACCCGCAGCCAGGAGAGCAGATGAGAGCATCCCTTCCACCCACCCAGGCCTTGGGACCCTCACAACAGGGCACCAGCAGAGGACAAGGGCGAGGGGAATGCTTTGGGGAGTCTGAGAAAGCAGCTGGGATCTCAGGGGAGCGATTTAAGGTGAGCTGGAGGTTTGTGAACAGAGAAGTGGGAAAAGCAGTGATGTAGGAACAGTGAGCTGGCACCACATTTGGCACGAACAAAACATGGGTTATTCTAATATTTTGTTTTATTTATTCATTTTTTTGTTAGCTTACATCCACTTGTTGCCAGGTGTATGCAACTGGAGAGAAGTTGATAGTATTTGCATCTTGTGGGTGCACTGACTAATAAATATGCTGGCCCACAGAAGATCACTTGGGGCTCAGCATTTCTGCTCAGATGACTTAGTTTTTGAGATATGATATAAATGCCATAGTTTTGTGTGTTTTTTTGGTGGGAGTTGGAAGAGGGGTATTTTAAATATTACATAAAGAAGTCACTTACTGTTTTTGCTCTTAGAGATTATAAATCATTTGGAACTCTTTGGGGACAATGCATTTTACAGAAAATCTATCTGACCAGGTACAAATTGCATGCTTAAGTTCAAGTTCCAATGTCTCATCCTTGACTTTGATGTAAAACCATGTCATATTTCACTCAAGGGCTGCCCGTCTGTAAACAGTGTCAGCTTTCAGAGACGAGAGCCTCAGTTAAGGCAAGGCAGCTATTGTTAGTCTGCTAGGGCTGCCATAGCAAAGTTTCATGGTCTGGGTGGCTTAAACAACAGAAATTTATTTTCTCATAGTTCTGGAGGCTGGAAGCCCAAGATCCAGGCGTCGGCAGAACTCTTTTTTGTTTTTTTTGTTAATCCTTACCAGAGGATATTTTTTCCATTGATTTTTTTAGAGAGTGGAGGGGAGAGAGGGAGAGAGAGAGAGAGAGAAACTTCGATGTGAGAGAGACACATCAATTGGTTGCCTCCTGCATGCACCTGGGCCAGGGCTGGGATTGAACCTGCAACCCAGGTATGCGCCCTTGACCAGAATTGAACCCAGGATCCTTTGGTGCTTGGGCCAACACTCTAACCACTGAGCCACACCGGCTAGGGCAGGACTCTTTTTCCAGAGGCTTCTCTCCTGGGCTTGTTGATGACCGTCTTCTCCCTGTGTCTTTGCATGGTTTTTCCTCTGTGCATGTTTTAATTTCTTATAAGGACACCGATCGTATTGATTAGGGCCTACCCGAATAACCTCATTTAACCTTAATTACCCCTTTAGAGACTCTGTCTCTAATTACAATCACATTCTGAAGAACTGAAGGTTAGGATGTCAACATGAATTTTTGGGGAACACAATCCAGCCCATAATAGTTATTTTTCACAAAATCAAGGTTTTTCTTTTTTCCTTTTTTTCAGTGATCCCAATCCACAGCAAGACCTGTCATTTCCTGATTCTTAGAGCCATTAATCAAGCTGTCAACAGGAATTTACTGAGGACTTCTTGTTCTCAGGTTCAAGAAATAATGGATGGTGCTAAGACCCAAAGAATCAGACATTGAATTCACAGCACATTTGGTCTACCTGGAGAGACAAAAATATTTAATTATAAAAACCCCAAACTCCCTTTTCTTATTGCCAGGAAAAAAGTACTAGAGAACGACCATTCTTGCGGAGCATCGGAGTTTCTTTCGGTCAGCAGCATTTATCATTTCTACTCTCTTAAGGAATATGCTGAATGTTGCCCGCATGCTAGTTCCAGACTTCTCATTTTTCCCACATGTAATTGAAAATTTGGCCATTTCTATTCTAGTGACTCAGCACTAAAGGAGTCATCAATCTCAGGTTTTAAATGAACTACAAAATGTAAAAGAGACAATTCAGCATAGGAGGAAGGTAAGCAGGAAGCTCATTTTTGCAAGCTTAAATTTAAGCATCTTGGAAAAAAATCATATTTGGAAAGTTGGAAATGGGAGGAAAAGTCCAAGTTTGTTGTAAAAAGAAAACCACCCCACCTCATTATGTATCTTGAAACTATTTAGGAATATTTTATCAAATGATCCATTCCCAGCAATGTTATTTTAGGGATCCATGTGATGCCAGCTGAAATGCTTCTATTTAGTGTTTCACTGACTTTGAAAATCACAGCGCCCAAATTACAGTCTCTAACAAAAGAAGGTGGCACGTCTGCCAGTGGAGCCTGATTAATATATTCATTTCTGTACCTGTTTCATTCTTGCCTTAGATGATGAGTGAAAATGTTGCATGCGTTATTTATTTATTTTGGAGGAAAAATAAAGGGAAATCAGGGTGCAGCGGCTCCCAGCTGAGCGAACACTTCATCTGTGTCTTCTTCTTCCTGGCCGTCCACATACAAGCAGGTCACTGGGTACCGGCCTGGCTCATGGAGATGGCCTGTGACCTTGGCTGGCCTGCTTTAGATGAAAGAGGTCCTGTGGTCCCTCCCACAGATGGCAAGAGCAAGCCTCCCCCCGTGAGCCCATTTTGAGATACTTTTGTGAAAGCTGATGTCTACTCATGATGTGATGGGCTCCTTTGGAGATGGTTCCTATTCAGAGCAAATAAAGAAGGGCTCATTTTTTAAGAAGGAGATTCACCTACATGGGATGTGTTTAGGCAGAGACTTCTTTCCCAAAAAGCTCCACAGTTTACCCAGTTAGGGATCCCTAATGATTCCCTTTGGGCTGAGACAATGCTTCTCCTAGAAACCTCCATGACAACCACTTCCGAAACACCATTCAAGGAGAACCTGACCCACCTGGGTTCAGGTGTTTCTGACTGGTTAAGGTTCTCAAATTAGGTTCTTAAGTGATTACCAATGAATTCTTCAATAAGTTAAAATTGTAACCAGATGCACTAGGGAATTAAAATATGAAAGGAATATTTTGTATTAGTAAACCATCTATAGCTAATACCTCCTATCTTCAACCAATGTTTCTCAATGTCTGGGGGACTGCCACCACCACCATCAGCATCACCATCATCTTCATCATCACTATCTCCACCATCAACAGTGTCACCATCACCTTCACCACTACCACCACCACCATCATATTCATCATCACCATCCCCACTATCAACAGCATCACCATCACCTTTGTCATCAGCATCACCATCACCCTCATGATAACCTTTGTCATTGTTGTTTCAGCTACAATCTGAATGAACAACTATTAATCTAGTTGGAGGGTATAGGAAAATGCTTTTGTAAAGCAGACTTCAAAAGAAAAAAAAAGCATACTGGTAACAAATCAACTAGTGGATTTCTTGGAAATAATTTCTAAATCAGTGAAGATTTAAAGCATGCTAACTACTCTTTATTATGAAAATGCCGCAAGCTACTTATAAGAGAGGGCAGGAACAAGAAGCCTGAAAATGGCCCTCATTAATGGTGAATACTTTGAAATGGATTGGTGCTGTGTTTGATGTATGCTGAATTTTATATGTTCAGAGTGGATGAGAGAAAAATGAATCACCTTCGGAAAAAAATGAATATACATTCTTACAGGGCTTTTTTTAAAAAATGGGGTCACTCAGATGCGGTGTAGTCAGAGTCAGTGCAGATTCTGCCATGTTGCTGCAGGGTCTATGAAGCCAAAACAAAAGAGGGAGGCATCTTTTGTCTATGTTAATACTCAGGCATCCATCATTGTTCTTTCTTGTCATAAAATGGAGAATTTAAAGGTTATTATGAAGCTCCCCTGTGTATTGTGCTGTCCAGGGAAAGCAGACAGCTGCTAAGTAGAAGAGAAATAAAAATGGAAGACCGAAATAATCCTGAGAAAAAAAGCAGAGTGTGTGATTATGCCAGAATATACCCTTGGATGAGTGTCCTTTGTTCCCAGAGACCATCACAAATTCCAGTTGGAGTGAGCTCAAACCCAATTGCATCTTATAAGCCTGGAGGGTCCCTAATATTTTTTAGGTTGACGCTGTGAACAGTGTCTTCACTCGGGTTCCCCCGGAGCAGAGCCAGAGACAAAGGCACTTCTCTCCTTCCTGCTCTATTTATCTCCATGGCATTTAATGCCCTGTAACAATTTTTATTTGGGTTACTCCTTTCCTCCCCTAAATAAAATTAAAACTCTACAAGGGCAGCAATGTTTGTCAGTTTGCTTAATGCTTTATCTTTGACACCTAGAAAAGTGCCTGGAATATAGTTAGGCACTCCATAAAAACCTGTTGAATGAAAAAAATCATGAAGTGAGATGGCGAATACTGGGGTGTTATACTTTGGACAGGATTATCAGGGCACAAAGACAGACAAAGGACTTAGAGTCAAAGAAACTCGATTCTTCCATCAAAACTGGGACGCAAAAGTCATGTTTCTGTCGGAGTTGCTGAGGTGTGAACCTGGACCTTCCATGGGCCATGGAGGAGATGCTGCCCGAGAAGGATGCCAACAGAGGGGAAGGTGTGCCCAGAATGGGGAGAAATGCTGCCCGGGCCTGAGTTGCTGGATCCAGCCATGCCTGAAGCTAGACTTAGATCTAGACTTGGAAGAAGTAAATGTCCATTTCTCTGGGCCATTTGATTTGATTTCTGTCATTTGTAACCTAGAGCCCTGATCAATGCAGAGACAACCTAGAAAAGCTCTGAGATGCACCGAGAGATGCTAGTCTACTGCCTGAGACTTCAGCTATAAGACCTCATAGACAATATCCTCTCTGATAAAATCAAAATACTGCCTTTTAACAGGGGCTGATTTAGGCTTTCATCTTAACATTGCTCTCACTTCTGCAGGACTCAGTTTGGCCATGGTGTCCTGGGTGAGCCCCTGAGTCTGAGAATCCAGCCTGTGGACATGGAGACTTTAAGGCTGAACCAAGACGGAAGTTCATTGCCTCTTTATCATTTGTCTTTCCCTGAAAGACAAAGAGGAAGGAACGCCACGTGCATACTTATTCATGTGTGGCAAAAAAAGATACCTAATTGAAATGAAACTTTAAATTTTTTGGAAACTTCCAATGAATGTTGCTCGGTCCAGACTTCCTTTGCTGTGTTCACACTTCTCCTTCTCGTTAGGAGCTCAAAGTGTTAGCTCCAGCTAAACTTTTCATTCCTTCTTCAACACTGCTTTGGTTCCTGGGTGGCCCCATTGTCTACTAAAGACATTTGAACATGGTCTGTTCAAGGTTACCGATGATGTTTTAAATATTTTCTTAAAAATTGTTTTGGTTTTGGCAAGATTCAGAATCCATAAACACATTCTGTTATGCATTCTCTTACTTACTGTTTATATACTTCTTAAAAAAACTGATTTTCTTTCTGTCTTAGAGTTATGTTCATGCCCTCCCTATTGGCCTCCTAGGATGCTCTCACAACACAAAAATTTGTTTAGAAGGAGAGAATAATTCCTATCTGCTTCCCAAGGGCCCCTAAGTAAGTGCTTTCCATCAGTTGATGTATCTGCTGTTAGTGGATGAAATGTGCTTTTATCCAAGGCACACAAATGAATCTTGGCAACACCGACCACAGCACTGTATCTGAGGGGGAAGAAGACCTTCGCACATTCCTATCTTTCCAACCCGGGGTTTCCATAAGCCGAAGTCACAAGGACCAGGCTTGTCTTTGAGAGAAAGATAAGGCAGGGTCTTGGCAAAATCATTTTTTCACCGAAGCTGAAACTTTGCTTAACATGAATACTGACGGCTCTATGTCATCAGAATGTAGTGCACTTGTTCTTTTATTTTAATTATTTGTTGCCAGGGAAGATGGACAGTTACCCCGCAGCGAGGAGGCCCGAGGTTCTCACACGGGCCGGCTGTCGCTGCTCAGTGTCGGCCGGAGGCACATGAGGACCTGCTGCCTGTGACTGTGATAAAGGGGGCGCCTCCATGCGCAGCGTCCCTTCTCTGCCTCTGAAACTGTGGGGTGCGCAGGGCAGCGGCTGACTGGGGGCAGGTGGGCCGGGAGCCAGCAGCAGCAGCACAGGGTCTCAGCTGGGAGACGAGGGGCGCTTCTTGGTGCCAGGCCCCCACTCTGGCTCTATCCAGAAGTGGGCCCATCAAGGAAGGCCACACCCACCCTCCTTGAGAACCCTCTGTACGGCTAGGCTGGGTCCCCCGAAGGCAAGGACAACTGGGAAGGAATCATCTTTCTGCACAGAATATGAAACAGCCGCTGCTTCAAGGTGCCTCTTTGGAGAAAGGGGCTGGTGGACAGGGATGCGCTGGGTTTCCATCCCTATCCCAGGGCAGGCCCAACACAGGAAAGTTCTCTGGTCCCTGGGAGTGGGGCTGAGAGCAGCTCTTCCTTCACAGAGGTCCTGGGAGGGCTGAGTTGGCCTGATATGTGCTGAGCCTTTCACACTGGCACACAGTGGGGCTGCGAAGTCTGAGGGGTCTTTCTGATGCCAGTACCGATGTGAGAAAGTTACTAATGTCCCATAAGGAGAAATGTAGACAAAGCTCAGTTCTTAGGCATATGTGTCGCTGCTCAACATCTGACACTGAACAGCACTTCGTCTCCAAAGTTTAAACAAGCAAACTGGCTGAATGTTTGTGCCCCGTCAGTGCAACCCCTGAACAGATCTGAGACCCTTTCATTTCTCATCTGGACATTGAAAGTCCTCTTTCCGCTTTTCTCTTTCCTACCCCCCTTTTCTTTCTCTCTTTCTTCTTTTCTCTAAATTGCACTAAAAAAAGTCTTGGTGTATAAACTGAAGGCCCTGAGTCTTCTGAGAAGTACAGTAGTTGGACCAATGAAAAATGTGCCCTTGATTAAGCCCAGCATCTGAAATCCTGACATTTTCCCTGCAGTTAAATTTCCTCCCCAGTTTCCAGTAGGGCTTCTGGAGGAGGCGGGGCTGAGAGCGCAGCCTTGCTCAGCTCCTCCTCCCCCTGCGGTTTAGGGTCACGGAGGGTGGTGATGGGTGAGGCGCTCTGTGAAGGATCACAGGCCCCTCAGTTTCCTCCGTGAATCTCGGGCTTGGTTCTGCCCAGACGGCTGCCAGCGGCTGGGTTTCCTGCTGCCTCCGCATCTGGATGGGAGTCTGCGCTGGTGCGTGGTGAATGGCACATGGGTCCCTGCGCGCTCAGGGCTCTGAGGGAGGCCCTGCAGCTAGCTGCTCAATGGGCAGAGCTGTCCAGGTTTTCTATATCTGGAAAGTTTTCAACAAAACTACAAAAGACCCAGTGTTCCCTTTCTCTGTAAGTGGTGCCATCAAACGCCTAGTCACTCAGGCCCGTGACCCAGCATGTGTCACCCTCGGGTCCTCCCTCCAACGCAAGCACTAAATTCTTTTTTTTTTTTTTTTTTTTTTTTTAATATATCTTTATTGATTTCTGAGAGAGGAAAGGAGAGGGAGAGAGAGGTAGAAACATCAATGATGAGAGAGTCATTGATTGGCTGCCTCTTGCACATCCCCGACTGAAGATCGAGCCCGCAACCCGGGCATGTGCCCTGACCGGGAATCAAACCCCGATCGCCTGGATCCTAGGTCGATCCTAGGTCGATGCTCAACCGCTGAGCCATGCCTGGCTGGGCACATGCACTAAATTCAAAATCCACTTCCATTCTGTCTGCTGCTTTCCATCCCTGTGCTTTCACCTGGGTTGGCACCTACTCACTACACACACCCTGAGGGAGAGTGAGCTCTGTAAAATACTAATGAGGCCCTGTCACCCCTGAGTAAATGTTTCAGTGGCTTTCCACAGCACCTGAGAGAAAGTGGACCCCACCTCCATCATGTCCTAGAAGGCCTGGCACAATTACTGCAGATCCCCCCAAATCATCTCCCACCACTGTCGCCTTCACTCCCTCCATTCCAGCCACACTGGTCTTCCTCCAATAGTCCAAGTCTTCCTGCCTCAGGGCCTTTGCACATGCTGCGCCCCCTCCTAGAATGCTCTTCCTCCAGCTCTCTCCAAGACCTGCTTCCTCATGCCCTTCCATTCTCTTCTCAGGTGTCACCTACAGAGAACAATCCTGACTGACCACGTGTGTAAAGAAGCCCTCTGCACCCCATGTCATGTCCCCATGTCCTGTACAGAACTTGTCACCATCTGAAATTGATTTGCTCCTATTATACCCTTCTACTGTCATTTGTACCCACAGGAATGGCAACCACATGAGAGAAGGAAGCCTGTCTGTTTGCTGTTGAATTTCTGCTCTAAGAACAGAGCCAACCACAGAATAAGTTATTGATTTGTATTTGTTGAATAATTAAAAGAGCAAGAAGAATAACAGAATGGAATCTTAAGAATTCTAAAACAAATATTTAAATCATAGAATGCGCCAGTCAGACGGAGCCTTTGGAAATCATTTAAAGTCTGCTCGTTTTGGGAATGGTAAACTGAGACTCAGGAGGAAAGTGGTTTTCTTCACATCTAAGACTGAGTGATTCTGCTCTGTTAGGACAGGGGCCCTCTTAGTGTGTTGTGTGTGGCCCTGAGGGTTTCTTCTGCCCTTGACACATTGCCTAGGAAATTAGTGACAAAAGGCACCAATATATCAAAGGATAAATGACTTAAAGCAACATGGCTCAGCTGGCAGTCGAGGGACAGTGACATGGAAAAGCTCCCTGGAGAACGAGGAGATTTGAGTGGTTAAAGAGCAGGGGAGCCCCAAATCTGATGGTCAGCTTGTGGGAGCGCCTTCGGCAAGAACAGGGTGAGGTGAACCCCTCAAGAACTTGACTCATGGACAGGAACACTTACTGACCGTCTATCACAGCCAGAAGGCCTTTCGAAATGTCAATCACATCATGTGCTCCCTGCCTAGAACATTCTGCAGGCTTCTGCATCCTTTGCGTAAGGCTGCCCTAACAGATGACCACACCGGGTGCCTTAAAACAATGGTCACTTGTTTCTCCCAGTTCAGGAGGCCCTAGTCTGAAGTCAAGGTGTTAGCAGGGCTGGTTCCTTCCAGAGGCTCCCTTCCAACTTCTGGTGGTTCCTGGCAATCCTTGACATTCCTTGGCTTGTAGACACATCAGTCACTTCCGTCTCTGCCTCTACTGCCACATGATGTTCCCCTTTGTACAAGCCCATGTATTTAGGGCACACACTTATCTTCATTTTAACTACTTATTCCTGCAAAGATCCTCTTTCCAAATAAAATCACATTCTGAGGTCTAGGTGGCATGACATTTTGGGGAGATGCTATTGAACCCAATGCAATTTCTCATTGCTCCCAGATTAAAATCCAAGTCCCTCCCCAGGACTGTGAGGTAGTGCAGCCTGATGGTTACGAGTGAGGGCTTTGGAGCTGGGCTGCCCAGGGGAACACCCAGTTCAGTTGCCGTACCACGTGTCTGTGGTAGGTGGGTTAGGTGGGTTGTGGCTCCCAGCTCTTCATCTCCCCCTTTGTCACATGATGTCACAGGGCTTTTCAGTGATGAGGGATGACCAAGTGATCTATTTTGGCTAACAGGGAACTGTGGGCTCAATGTAGGTAGAGGCCCTAAGTGCACTTGTGGGGCTTGGCTTGGTTCTTGGCTTCCAGAAGGTCCTTTCCCATTGAGCTGCCTCCTAAGGCTGATGAGAGCTTCACAGCATTGATTTGAACCTGATCCCTACCCTGGAGCCAAGCACAGGAAACCAGTGAGTCACCCAATCAGAGTCACCCAATCAAGCACAGCCAGGATTAGCTGAACCCAGAGGACCGGCGGCTCTGTGAGCTGAGAAGTATTGGTTATTGTAAATCACTTGGTTTGGAGCATGATTACGCTATAGAGCACTATTGCAACTGGCTGAGTAATAAAGAAGTGTGACACTGGGTACTTAATTAAAATGCAACAGTTTTTTCATCTGTAAAATGGGCTAAGAACACTACCTACCTACTCAGGTTGTTGTGAGGATTAAATGAAATAATATATGTAAATTGGCACGTGGTAAGAATCCATGAGCATCAGCTGCCGCTATTATCATGAGGCCCAGCATGACTCCACCATCTCATATTGGCACCTTCGGTCACTGTGGTTGAAGGCAAAGGCCTCCTGCCTGTGTTTGGAAAATGCTAAACCTTTGCATTCGTCACTCAGTCTTCAAATGGGTAGATTTTTCTCATTCTTTAGGGCTCAGCTCAGACGGCCCCTTTGGGGAAGTGCTTTCCCCACAGCTCGGTCTGCAGCTGATGCCGTTCACCTGCCTGTTTGCTTGTTTCGAGTAAATCTGTCCACACATCAGAGGTCAGGACAGCCTATTAGGTCAGGGGCTCTTTCTCTTTTCTTCTCTGGTGCATCCCAGGACTTAGAACTAGCCCGGTACATAGTAGGTGCTCAATTAATACTGGTGAATTTATTCTAAAAAGCATGTCAAACTTTGCTCTTCATGTATATATTCACCCAGCAAATCACGTTGCACTGAGCTCTCTTCTAGGAAGCAGAGAAGGAAAGCAAACCAGGTCCCTGGTCCAAGGAAGAGAGACCATGAACATGAAAAGTATCAATGACCGGGGATATGATGGGCCAGCGGTGATCACGGCCAGGAGCAGAGTGCAGCAAGGTAACGAGGGAGTGACTGGAGTGGTTAAATGGGCCTTTCAGGGAGGGACTCATTGAGATGGTGACATGGGTCAAGGGTCCTGAGGAAATGAGCCAGGGGTACATGGATCCTGGGGGGGGATGGTTCAAAGCAGAGCGCACGGGCCGTGTGAAGGCTGCGTGCGAGGAGCAGCGAGGGCCAGGGTGGCTGCAGGGAGGCGGGAGATGGGGACGGTGGAGGGCCGAGCTCAGAGAGGTGACAACTGGATCCATATATGACTTGTAGATCACTGAAGGGATGCTGGCTTTCACTGTGCATGACCGGAGCCATTGGATGGGTCTGAGCAGAGGTGCGATGTGCGCTGAGTTTATTTTACATGGACTCCCAGACCGTGTGTGGAAACAGACGGTGGGGATTCGGACAGAAGCAGCTGGACCCCTGAGGAGGCCACCATGGGGCGGGGGCAGGAGGGTGCCACTGCAGGGTCGCCAAGGCCAGCTTTGGGATTTCTCTGTGAGGGTCAGGCTGGTGGGTGGAATAGGGGACGTAAGAGGGAAGCAAACAAAGGAAGGACAGCTCCCAGGATGAGGCCTGAGCAGCTGGCGAAGGGGGGTCTATTGTGTCAGGTGAGGGAGGCCTCAGGGGGAGAGGTGGGGGACAGGGAGGGGCTGGGGTGCAGAGAAACAAGGGAGGGGCTGAGGCCTGGAGAGAACCCTGGAAAGGACTGGGGGCCTGAGCTGTCTTGCAGCCCCCCCCAAGATCTTCATTCCTTTGAGCTGCAAGGACAGCCACCTGTGTTGTCCCTGAGCAGGTGAAGTCAGCCAGACTCTGCACTTGTGTCTCCCTCTGAGGGACAAAGGTCAATGTCACAGCAGCCTGCTCTGCTGCTGGCTTCACGCCAAGACCCTTAATATTCAATGAGAAATCTGCATTGATGAAATTTTCATTAAAGAAACATTATCCCTTTCACTCCCCTTGTTATTCTGAGGCTTTGAGTATCAGGCTAATTTGGGTTTGATTACCCCGATGATCTGAAGATCGGAGCATTATTAAAAATTTAGATGAGCGATGATATGTCTGGGCCTCCCTCTCCTCTCTCAGCCGGAGCACAAGGGGCTCTGCTAATGATCATGACGAATTCGGGGCAGGCAAGGCAATTAGAGAAGTATCTATAGTTTGAGGGAGCTGTGACCTCTCTGCCTTCAACGGAAATGAGCTGCTTGGCTTCCAGGGCACACGGATTTAATTGATGAAATGCATCCGAAGGAAATTCCAGTCCTAGGCCCAGTTTTAGGACTAACGAGCTGTATGCATGCCCGAGCAGGTTCCCTCCTCTTTCTGGGCCCCAAACGTGGCCCCATCTGTAGAGTGAGGAGGCTGGGCCAGGGCAGGTGCTTAATGGTGCCTGTGGGCTGAAATCAGTTAAAGAGGGAACCTGTCTTGCAAACTGTTTTATTTGTTTAACGAACATTTCCCCAGGCTCATGCACTTGGTTCCATGTGTTTCATGGATATTAACTTGTCTAATTCTCCCAGCCAGTCCATGAGGTAAAGACTCATCATTCCCACTTTACAGAAGGGGAAACTCTGACCAAGAGGGGGTGAGTGACTTACCCTGGGTCACTTGTTAGGCAGGACTCAAACTCAGGTGGATTGGCTTAGAGCCCATGCTCTAAATGCTGTACCTCTGGGCCAGACTGATGCTGTTATTATTATTATTGGAAGCATAGTGTTTAAAAAGTAATTAATGTCAGAATTTTAAAAGTATGTATTTTTATGCAAAACATAGCTTATATGTTAAAATAGTCTAGCTCTGTTAATATTCAGTCCACCCTTCCTTCTTGCCACAGCAGCTAGTACCAGTGCCCCTCAGGGTGGAACATTCTTCTGGTTTACCTCGGGTCCACCAGCCCCAGAGTTTCCCCATCACCAAGGTGGGCGTCATATGTCCTTGGTTATTGAATTTGCCCTTTTTCTGATGCTCGAACTGCTCCACTCGTCGGCTGCCAAGGCCCTGTAGGATCTCCCTCTTTCCCCCACATTTTCTACCTGTCCTGGAGTATGATGCCACGTCAGTGCCAAAGAGACAGAGGGGCAGTGTTGGCCAGGGTATGAGAAGAGTTTGCTTTCAAACACAGAACAGCCGAGGCTCAGGGCGGAGCATTCTCCCCGAGCAGTGAGCAGGACTGAGGGAGCGCCTGCTGTCGTCACTGCGAAGCCCCTTCTTCTAGAACAGTGAGCGTGCTGGGCCTATTGCTGGCCTGTTCGGTGTTTTGCACTGAATTATTATACTGTTTTGAGCAACAGCTTTACGTATAGGAAGCAGGTTACCCCAACTTGTTATCTCCCAAGTGTGAGGGAAACACGAAATGATGGAGGCTCACTGCCCTCAGTCACAGGACGAGCGAAAGGAGGGTGGATCTGATTTCTTTAAAGACAGGAGTCAGTCCAAGCTGGATGAGGCTGGCATGAGGCTGGCAAGAGGCCCAGGGGGTCTCAGCAAAAAGACCCGGCCCAGCCTGGGGCTTAGAGACCTGCTCTAAGGTGCTGGGACTCTCTGGCAGGGAGCAGAGGCGGGTCCCACCTGGACCGAGGACAGGGGGCCTCTGGACGGCCTGGCTGGAGCAGTGCTCAGTCACGGAGCCTGAGGACAGAGAGACAGGCAGACAAGCAGAACTTGTCCTCTTCAGTGTTGCACGTCCAAGAGCTCAATCTGCATTTTGCCTTTCAGTTTTCTTTATTAGGGAATAGTTTGTATTAAGCAGAGCCCACTTAGAACAACATAGATATTTTAGATATTTTGGGGGGATAGGGAGGCATTTAATTTTAATTTCATAAGTAATATAAAAATATATTCTTACTAAAATTGAAATGATTTGGAAGTGTATAGGGTAAAACTATTCTCCTCTCCCACAATCCTACTCAACTTCTCATACTAAACACTATTATTATTTCAATATGAATTCTTCTAGACTATTTCCTATGCAAATACCCCTATAAATATGGGCATGAAAATGTACATATGTGTAAGATATGCACATATAAAAATATTATTCTTTTTTCACACAATAGATGTTTTGTACACATTGGCCTTTCTTGCTACTTTACGCGACATTGTAGTACATAATATACGTAGTGTGTAGTCTATAGTATAAATGGGCCATATCTGACTTAATCATTGTGTTGTAGATATTTTCCATTTATTTGTGTATCCATTCATTTAATTTTGCTGTTATAAATATTACAGCAGAGGATATCTTTGGGCATATATCTTTAAATTTTTAATGGTCTTTTACTCTGCAGAAGTTTTAAATTTTAATGTAGTAAATTGTAAGAGAAAGTCAACCCCAATTTAAGAAAAAGTAAAATGTATCAATTTATGTACCTGAAAATTTCAGAGATAAGGCTCTAGGTATTGATGGATTCAGGGGCTCAAACCATGTCATCAGGATTCTGTTTCTGTCAGCTCTATTCATGATAGTGTCATTCTTGGGCTCTCTGGGGTGGTTAAATGGCTTGTGGTAGTTCCCAAACCATCCATATTTTTATTTTGCTTAAAATTATTTGACTGGAATAATAAAACCTCAATCTAAAAAGCAGGTTAATACTCCAAACCCACTCCACCTCACACACATAACAGGAAGATGAAGATAGTTCTGAGAGTGATTCAGGAACTCAAAATGTAAGGTTCCGAGTAGATTTCTTTGTAATTCTGTCTTTCTGGTATATCCCCAAATCACTCCATCTCTAGACGTGTTGTGTCCACAGGCAGCATCCAGGGAAAGTAGGAAAGGAAAGCTCTTGTCAAACATCTCTCTCTTTTTTCCAGATCAGGCAACTCTTTCCCAGGACCATCTCCATCCCACTTAACTTTCCTTCTTCCCCCTCCTCAGGGGCTCCCCCAGATTCTACTCGTTGGACTGGGTCATGTGATCATGACTCACTGCAAGAGATGATGCGAGAACAAGTAATGTACTCTCAGCCTCTAGACTGGGGGTGGGACTCTGCTGGCCCGAATAAGGGGTGGAGACACCCAGCAGCACCCGCCCAAGGGAACATCTGTCCCAATCACTCTACTGCAGACACGGGGTTCACTGTGCTTGGATCAGCTCTTATGTGCTCATCTTGAATCACTTCCGAGTCTGGGGGATTTGCCATCTGGTTAGCCAGGCCTGGTCACATGTTCCACCATTATACCCATACCTGAAGCTCTTCCTGAACCCCAAGAACGGAGAATGGGAGAGTGACTATTGGGGCATGGTTACCAGAGGATGAGGGGTTGTCTGCTTGAAACTCAAAATGGGAGGTTTGCACATGAACATGTAATAATCACTGCTCAGAATAATGCCAGTCTCTGAGAGTGAATTTCTGATAGACCCTGGGCTTCTGCTAACTTTCTCTGCATCCTTTCATCCTCTTGGTGTGAATGGTGAAGAGGACTCCTTAATGAGCTATTTCCCTTCCCTCTGCACTTCTCTTGTTCTCACTCCACCCCCCTGTGCCAATTGCCCATTTATAAGTGATTGTCTTTTAAGTGGGAATTCAGGGAGCCCTCGCATAGACCAGTGTCACTGTTGGCCAAGTTGTGTGCCCATTAAATTCAGAGATATCTTTAAAGATCTCACTTGCAGCATGTGCCTCCACGGGGCCCCTACAGAGGTAGGTATCATTGTGAAGGTTAATGGCATCTCTCCGTCTTCTATTTCTATCAGATGTTCTATTTCTGCTGTCCTAAATGGAAGACAGCCAATCACCCCTTCCTGTCCCTACATACCTATTAGCAGGTTATGAAGAATCAGAGCTGCTCAAAGGCTTGAAATTGGTATGTTTCAGCATGGGCTCAGCTACAAAGGCCATTTGAATGTTCACAGCTTTAAAATGAGTTGGTAGTCTGTCTATAAAATGTCTTGTAGTCTGAACAGGGTGAAACTTGCCCGCATACATTAGTGATCCATTGATTGTTTCTGGAGGGAGGTAACCTTTGTGACCAAATTGAGAGAATGGCTCAGACCTGATCAATCAAAGCAGCCATTAGGAATCCTGCCCGGTGCACGGCCTGCTCCAGCCCAGGCTTCCTGGGGAGACGAATGAAAAGGGAAGGGGTTTAGCCATAAATGCGGGGAATGTGCAGACAGGCTGGACAAAGGTTGGCGAGGCTGGGGACTGTTCATTGCGCTGGTGGTTTGTGACTTTGCCTAACCCCCTCCTGGGTTAAATGCAGGGGAGCAAAAGGCAAAAGGACATCGGGGCTCTGAGACCAGGAGCCACCCTGCAAGGTGACTGTCATGCCATTTCCTGCAGCTGCACATCTCAAGGCAGCAGAGGTGCACGTTTATGGTTGGGGCAAATACTGGGGGGGGGACGACTCTGAGTTCACCTCCTCTCAGTAAGGGGGTCTCGTCTCTGTGAGCTCCTTGAGGCCAGGTCTGAGAGCTCTCGTCCCCAGGCCAGCCACTACCTGTGTCTGTGCCTGAGTCAACAGAAATGTCACGGGGAGGATGGCAGCAAGCACCCGGAGCTTTGTATTAAACGGGGAGCGATGATGAGTGAGTGGTGTCGTGTCTTTAACCTCAGGCATTTCAGAAGTTCTGAAGGAAATTTTCTTCAAATTCAGAAAGCAGAGTTTTCATTTCTCAGAAAGTTCATTTCACTCTTAAAAAAGAAAACAATTTTATAAAATACATCCTTTGTTTAAACATCTACATTTGGGAACCCCCACATTTATCAGGGAGATACGGAGAAGGGTGTCCATTGAAGCTTTCTTTGTTCTACAAAAAGCACCAGGAGATGTATCAGTTTCCTCTTCTTGCTGGAACAAATTACCACCAAGTTAGTGTCCTAAAGCTCAAGTCTGTGCTCTTGCAGTTGTGGAGGTCAGGAGTCGAACATGGGCTGGCAGGGCCGGTCCAGGGAAGAGTCCACTTCCCTGCCTTTTCTGGCTTCCAGAAGCCGCCTGCTTGCCTTGGCTCATGGGGCATCGCCCGTCCTCAGCCCAGAGGTGCAGCCTCTTCCCATGTCTCTCTCCACGTCTGTGGTCACATCACCTTTTCTGACTCTGATCCACCTTCCTCCCTCTTGTAGGGACTCTTAAGATTACACTAGGTCCGTCTGAAAAACCCAGGTTAATCTCTCTAGCCCAAGACCCTTAACTGAATCACATCTGCCACGACCCTTTGCCATGTGAGATCGCATATTCACAGGCTCGGGGTTAGGATGTGGACAGCTTTGCAGGGCTGTTATTCAGGTGACCACAGGAGAATCTGCATCCGTCAGGACACACAAGACCACCCCCTCCAACCCCAGGGGCTTAAACAGGCAACAGGGCTTCTTTTCAATGGAGCCCCAAGTTTACAAACTGGAGAGGGGTGAGCTAGGGGCCTTGCCCAGGGCCGCACAGCTGGCGAGCAGGGCTTCCACCTGAGTCCTCGGCCTGACTCAGCGCCCCGACTTTCTGCAAACATGGGTTCTCCCCCCCCATGTTGCTCTGTCACTCTAAAAAAATAAGTAAATGACAGAGTCGGGCTGAGCCAGTTGGACGTCCTCTGCTCTATTTATTTTCCAGCATCTGCTTCATAAGCCGTTGGACGTCCATGTTAATTTTCCTCATTGCTGTTAACCTCGCCTTCCAATTATGCAAAATGTTCCAGCACAGCAGCCCCTTATTACACCCCGTCTTTGGCTGACATTTGGTGCTGTGTTTCTTGGCCTTGACCGACAGAGGCAGCGACTTCTCACGTCGGCCTCGTTTTCTCCTAAGACCAGATGGGCGTCCGGGGGACCAGGAGCTCCCGTGACTGCTGAGCAGGCAAAGAAACACTCATTGGAAAAAAAGTCAAGACTGATGAAATTGTGTTTACTTGGTTTCTTCAAAAAGCATGAAGATCGGGAGGTACTAACAAAAAAAAGAATTTCATGGAACTCTGTGGTCTTGGCTTTTTCTTTTCATGAACACTAAAGTCATGTGGTCCGTTTCACTTGGCATTGGGGCTTCCGTGACTGCTCTGTTTTGCTGTTTTCCCAATAAACTGTGAATCTTTCATTCATTCATGACCTACTTATTGAGTGTCCATTCTGTTCCAGGCGCTGCTCTGGGCTGGGTGTCTAAAGCAGGGGATCGATGAAGGTATGACACTGTGGAGCTCACCTTCTGGTCAGGGACAATCAATAAGAAGATCAAATGTGTCTAGAATGAATCAGGAGGTGGCTGGTGCTAAGGAAAGTGAGGCAAGGAATGGTGGGGTTGGGGTTCCTCAGAGGATGTTGGCATGGAGCAGAGACCTGAAGGTAAAGAGGAAGATAGTCTAATATCTGTGGAGGGTATGCATTCCAGGCAGAGGGAACAGAAAGTGCAAAGGCTCTGAGGCAAGAACATGTCTGGCATTTTTGAGCAGCAGAGAGTGACCCATGTGACCACAGCAGAGTGAAGGAGAAAGACAGGTGTACATAAAAGGCCAGAGATGTGGGGAGGCCAGATCATACAGGGTCTTGTGAGCCATTGTGAGGATCTGGACTTTATCTGAGTGAGGTGGGAGGACTTTGGAGGGTTTTGAACAGAGGAGAGTGTATTAGCATTCTATTACTGTGTAACAAATGACCACAGACTGAGTGACTTGACACAAATTTATTATCTCACAGTTTCTGTGGGCTGGGAGTCAAGCATGTTTTAGCTGGTCCTTTGCTCACGGTCTCACAAGGCTGAAATGAAAACTCGGGCTGGCTGTGCCCTCATCCAGAGGGGGTCCTGTGAGAAGATCCACTTCCGAACTGCCTTGGATTATTGACATAACTAATGTTCTTGTAGCTGAATGACTGAGGTCCCCGTTGTCTTGCTAGCTGTTGGCTGGGCACCACGCTCAGCTCCCACATGGCCCTCTCCATAGCTCCTTCAGGATGATCCAAGTGCCTTAAAGGGCTCACCTGATTAGGTCAGTCCCGCCTCCATGCTCTACCATTTTATTAACTCAAAGTCAACTGATTAGTCACCTACTTACCAGGGTGATATCATATTGTATTTCCAGTTTCTGCTCATATTTTAGGATAAGAAATTATAGACCAGCAAGCAGAAATCTTAGGGACATCTTTGAATCTTGCCTGTGACAGAGCGATTTTACTTGCAGTTAAAAGGGTCACTCAGACCATTGTGTTAAAAAAAGACTGGGGGAAGGGATAAGGCAGGGGACAAGTGTAGATGCTGGGAGGTCAATGAGGGGACAGTTTTAATAGTGGCTTTGACCAAAGTAGCAGCAATGAGGGTCACAGAAGTGTTTGAATTCTGGTTGGAGTGGTTGTAAATGGGTCAGATGTTTTGTAAAATGGATTAAATGAGAACAGTAAAATCTTACCACAGGTCTCTAGGATGTGTCCAAAATGGTTGGTCTGAGCAACTTGGATTTTGAGCTGTGGCAGCTTATCAGGTTTATCAAGAAGTATAGCAGTTTCCAAAGAATTTCTTAATGTTTGTGAAATAAAAAAAGACACATTCTGCTTTGTGGTTTCTTTATAAAAATAGCAACATACAATCTATGCAGATGAAATTCATCGTCCCATTAGGATCTCAAATTGCTATTTTTATCTTTTAAGAAAACAATACAGAAAAGAAAATGAGATCTCCTTCAACTCTATCAGTATTTTTTTCCCAGCTATTGGTTCCTGAAAAAATTGTAGCAGGAGAGAATCAGCGACAATAATTCTTGACAGAGTTACAAATAGGCCAGGCATTGGCTCGCTTTACTGGTTTTGACTTGAATTAGATGTAAGACAGATGAGTCGAATCAGGCTGTTATGCCGCAGAAAGAATTGCAATGTCACATGGAGCAATAAAGGTGTAAAAATTGAGCAGAAACATATGTTCTCCAGATATTAGCTGTTAGGTGCGCGCCTTTCTCTTGTTGATGTTATCGGTATGAAATCCAATATTATCCCAGGGAAAGGAAACAAGGCCACTTAGCTGTTGGATGACAAGCTGTCTTACACTTCATCAAATCCACTCGTTAACTTGACACATGGCGTGTACTGCTCGGGAAGACAAGAGAAATTATATCTCTGCCTTTCCTCCTGGTGTGCTATGGAGGAGATGCCAGCCTGGCAGGCTGACCACAGGGCGTGCCGCCATTCCCTACGGGCAGGATCTTGGCACAATGTTCTGTGTTTTTCCAAATACAAAGGACAAACTGGTAAAACACCACCATCCTGATGGGCGTCAGTGCCCAGAGCTCCCTCCCAGGACCACGAGATGCCCCTTGACAAAGAAACAGTGTTTTTACTACCCAGTGTCTCTACTCTTTGCAAAATAATGTTTCTGCTTTAATTTTTTTTTTTTTTTTAAATATCTTTATTGATTTCAGAGAGAGGAAAGGAGAGGGAGAGAGAGAGAAACATCAATAATGATAGTGTCATTGATCGAGCCCACAACCCGGGCATGTGCCCTGACCGGGAATCGAACCCCGTTCGCCTGGATCCTAGGCCGACGCTCAGCCGCTGAGCCACGCCCGGCCAGGCTCTGCTTTAATTTCGGAATGAAAGTTGTTGAGAAGGCACCCGGTGACCCACTCCACATCAAGAGCAGGTCTTACCAGGAGTGGATGTTGCCAGTCTCCACTCTCCCTCAGAAACCTTCAGTGGGAAGGCATCCCCGTTGTCTTAATTTGACCCAAAGATGAGGGGGTTTCCATCTCTATGGCTCTTGGGCTGAAATTCTAATAGTAGAGGGTCAGAAGGTAACTCAAATATTAGGTCACAGATACCTGCCAGTTTTATTTGAAGTGCTGAAATTTTCCAGTAAATGCCAGAGGAAACTGTGTTGTGCTCAGCAATTTGTCATCGCTAGGTTTTACTGAACGAAGGCAAACTCCAAAACCGTGATCACAATTCGAAGGGGCAGCTGAGCAGGTGGGCCTCACCTGTGGCCGCCCTCAGCATCCGGTGCTGCAATTGCTGTTTTAGGTATTTATGTCCCTTCCTAAGACAGCGAGCTCCTGGAGGAAGGGACCCATGCCTTATTCATGCCACAATCCTCCCCGCTCAGTGTGGTGCCGGGTCCCTGGGACACTCGGTAATTAGGGCGAGCATGTGTCCTGGTCTGAGTGGGCAAGTCCCTGTGTGGGCCCGTTTGCCTACCAATCGCACCTATCAGCAAGCCCAAGAACTGCCCCGGGGCTACTTTAAGCAGAAGAAATGTATCTTTACCAAGAGGTGATTTCTTGCCTCATGTGTTGAAAAAGTCATTCTTGAGTAGGGGGCACCTAAGTCCTTTTTGCCCAGGATGGCTCTTGCTTATATGCCTGTTGTTCTGGCATAATTATGAATAACGTCTCTGACACTTTCCAAGTGTCCCGGGTTGCTCAGTAAGTTCCATGGTCATCTGAGACATGGGTCAGGCACAGCAAAATTCAGAAATCAAATTCTGTAGTTATATAGGTGATGGCTTAACTTTCTGGGGACCAGGTAGGGGTAAATTTTATTGAGTTTTCCAAACTATGTAGCTTTCACAAAAGCTGGAGATAAACTCAGATTGGATCCACTTAGGTCATGTGACCACCTTGTAATTCCTGTTGCCAGGGCAATGCCTGTACTCTTGATCTAAACCTGGGTTACGGGTCCCATCTCCTGAGTCCGGGGTGCTTTTCCCTGCACACCCTATTGCTGGAGGATGACACTCTCTAAATGGAAATTAAATTGTTGCCATAAACTCCACAGCAGAATATGTGCCTTTTTGAAATGGGGACTTTTGTTTATTTTGTGCAATGCTATATTTTGAGTATCTAGAAGTGTACCTGCTCATACTGAAAGCTCCTTGACTATCTGTTGAATGAATAAATACTGACAAGACACAAGGCAAGTTTTCTAAGAGCAGCTTCTTGTACCAAATATGATACATTTCATTGCTGCAAATACTCTGTGAAGCAGCCTCACAGTAAAGGCAATGCAGTGACCCAAGATAATCTTGACACAGAATGGAAGCCCAACAAGTGGTTGTTGAATAGAGGAATGACTGGATACATGTGTTCTGGGGGGAAAGCCCCCACAAAACCAGCAAACATGTGCACCTTTGAGGTATGGGAGAAAACTTCATATATGGTAAGAAAAAATACTCAAAACTTGAAAATAAGGCAAAAGGCAGTTGTGAGACCTTTACGGGTAGAGGACAGTGTAGCAAGCCCATGTGGGGGACACTGACTCTTTAAGGAAAAGGGACTTTGTTTGACTTCCTACAACTGTTGGTTAGAGCCCAGACATTTTATAATTCTGGAAAGTTAGAGGTTAACATAGAAAAATTGTGAAGTACAACATTTTTCTTTTCTGATGGTATTAAAGGTAATCCAAAAGTTCTAGTTTTACTGCCTGGGGAAATACCGAAGAGGCTGTATCTAACTTAGCAATTGTATTGTAATACTCCTTTTTCACGAACTATATAGAATCTTTGTTCTCATATCATATTTTAAATCATCTTGACTATCCTATTAATTCCATCATTAATTAGTTAAATAGATTTGACAAACATTCACCATCTAGTTCATAAGAATTATGATTTTTAACATTTTGAGAATTATACTTTGATATGTCTACACACACACACACACACACACACACACACACACACAACCAGAATCTTTCTCTTCTAAATCTAAATGGTATTCATTACATTAAAATAACAAGTTTCTGCCAAAAATACCTTTTCCTGGAATAACATCTGGAATCTATATTGTGACTTTTCTCTACCAAGAAATTAACTCCCTTCTCCTGATTTCTCCACCGGGGAGCTGGGAATTTAACACTGCATTTTCCATATCCCTTTGCCAACTTAAAAAGTGATATCACTGTGGCCAAGAGCAGAGTTAGACGGCTATGCTGGGAGAATTACTAGGTAGTGGGCATTTGTCATAATTTATGGTTTTACAGACCCTTCTGAAAGCCCTCTACGTTCTGGAAGATTTCTCCCCTTCTGTGTCTGCGCATCTTCAAAGCAGAAACATACCCTTCCTGCCGCCCTCGCAGCTGGAAAGCAGACACATGGCGTGGGCTCCACTGGTCAGATGGAGACAGAGAGACATCAACTCAGCAGACAGAGCAGCGTGAATGGGCGGCACACAGGGTGCATTCTGGGGAGGGTACCAAAGAGATACGGGACTTTCAGAAGCTACTGGGGAGGCAGAGGGCTGTCACCTTGTCCCCTGGGCTCAATGTCGGTGGTGTGAGCTGCAGGGTCTGTGCCCAGTGCCAGTAGCGACGAGCCTGCCTCATTCTTGGTTATAACCCCCAAGTCTGATTCCCTGGCCTTGTAGAGATTCTAGAAGGCACGAAATAAATTCCTTTCTGGCCTAAGTAAGCAAAGGGGTTCAGGACACTCCATCTCAAAACATGTCACTTTGCCATATTGATTAAATAGTGCCAAAGGCACTGAGAAACTGCAGGTGCAGGAAGGGCTATATGATCTCCCATTTCTACCTAAAAGCAGGTCATAAAATTTCCCAGGAGAAATGTGCTCTCCCTGTACCAGGGAGAGAAGGTCATTCTTATCACAAGACTGGGAGTGGATGCCCAAACGGATCTGTACAAACAAACCTCTAAAATAACCCTTATCTTCCATGAGTTCCCTATAGATTTCCCAGTCACTGTCCCACAATTTATTGCCTCTAACCCAAGCCACTTTTTCTTGTCACATCCTCACAATTTATCATTTTTGTTTAAAAAGGTATATGTGCTTTTTGGCCTAACGGTTTCTTCGGGTCTTAATTTCCTTTATAAGACTCTCATGTGCATGTAAAAATATTAAATAAAATGTGTATGGTTTTTGCTTGTTAATCTGTCTTATGCCAACTTAATTCTCAGGCCCAGCCACAGAATCTAAGAGTGTAGAAGGAAGTTTGCCTTCTCTGCACTAGCTAGAGTGGGTTCTGTTGTTTGCAATGCAGAACCATGCCTTGTCCAAGCTGAGTAATTGGGGCTTGGGGACCTCAGAGACATTTGGATCAGAGATAGCTGGGTGGAGGGACAGGAAGCTGGCTCTCCTGGACGTGTTCTAGAATTCTACAGTTTTTCAGAGGACTGAGCAAGGTTTCACGGTGCCAGCAGATCACTTTGCTGACAACATCTGTAAACTTTGCCCTACTACATAAGCAACATCTCAACTCTAATTATTCTGGAAGCTGCATCCAGTACTTTGATTTCCTGATTCTGTGATGCTTCTTAACAAATGCATACAATCGAAGGCTTTCTGGAGTCTGACTTGCCTCAGTCTTAGAAAAAAATAGCAGTGAAATCTCCAGGGATTAGCACACCCACAGGCTGGCATGCCAGCAGGAGGAGCAAATTAAAAAATATATATTCAAAAATTTGATGATCAGTAAATGACTCCTGGGATGAGCTTCCTTGCGATTGACTTCAAAGGATTTGTGAGTGTGGTGAAATGAAAATGATACATTATAATTTGACGTTTACCGTGCAAATGGAAAAGTGGCAGAAATATCTCTCATTTCAGTTCAAGGAAGGGCCCACCTGGAAAGAGAATACTGGAAGGTGGTTTTTATGGCTGGTTGAAAAATAAGGATAAAGATTACTTTGCCTATAAGTTACAGAGACTCCCTAAGCCCTCCTCAAATAATTTAGAGACTTATTTTCTCCTCATGTTAAACAAGTCTATGAACAGGCAGTCTAGGGTGAGAATGGTGGCTCCATGGTAACATCAGGGACCCAGGCTCTTTCTGGCTTTCCACATCTCTATTTTAATTGCAGGCCCTGCCTCATGGTCTCAAGGTGACTGCCAGAGCTCCAGCCAACATGACAGCCAGCGGCAAGGGGCCCCTCCCTGAAGAGTCAGCTCCTGTTAAAGAGTTTTCCCTGGAAGTCCCACCCAGTAGCTTATGCTTAGGAACCATTGGCTAGATTTGTGTCACATGAACATTAGATGTAGAAGAGCCTGGATTTTTAAAAATTTTTTTCTTTAAAGCTGGGAATACAACCTCTCCAAATACCATCAGGGTTCAATGAATAAGGAAGGATAGGCAATCAGGAGCTTCTGACACAGACCTAATGGTGTCTGGTTACATGGAATGTTCTTGAAGAAATGACTTTCCTTGAAGATGCTCTCTCGTCTTCCTCATTAAAAAAATTTATCTTTCAACTTTCACCAAAAAAAGAAAGCTTCAAATCCATTCCTGTCCTCCTGCACTTCTTCTTCCGTCCATCCTTGAACGTTTATATAAAATAGGATCTGGGTTATGCAGATCCCATGATCTCTTCTCTAAGACACACAACAGAACAATCATTAAGTTTAAAATTCCTGAGAGCTCCGTGATTAAAGACCAACCTTATAAGTCAGGGATTTCCATTTTAAAGAATTGAGTTTGCGTATTTTCTCAAATGTGGCTCTTTTACATATATATATATATATATATATATATATATATATATATATATATATAGTTACATAAATAAATATTTTTAATCAAGTGAATTGAACTGAACACTTGAATGAACTAAGCTAATTGGCTGGAATGCCATCGAAATCAACACTAAATGTTAAATTTTATTCCCCAATGCCCCTCCCCCTAATAATCAGCTCACTCAAGGATTAAATATTTATACTTTCTTTAAAGATTCATCTTGAACAAAATAAGACCATCCGGTTATTTTCCAAAGAGTTTCTGATCCAGAAGATTGAGTTCAGAGTTCAAAAACCCAACTTAAATCAAGTATAGTTTTCATCTCAAGAACATCATACAAAAGGCATCATACAGTTTATGGCTGTTTAAGCCTGGCTTCCTTGCTTAGCATATGTCTGCGCGATTCATCCAGGTCACCACCCAGTGTGTGTCAGTCATCTGGTCCTTTTCGTTGCTGAATAGTATTCCACCATATGTGTCCCCCACAGTTTTGTGTTGTTTTTTTCATTCATCCACCGGTTAATGGATACTTGGATTGTTTCCCCTCCTTGGCTGGTATGAATCATGCTGCTGTGAACATTCGTATGCACATCTTTGTGTGGACATGTTTTCATTTTTCTTGGCTTGCAACTGCAGGGTAGGGGGTGGTCTTCTAGGAAATATATGGGGAATAGTTTGTTACTAAAAATAATGTGAGTGGATATGTGTGGTGGGAGCCAAAATAAATGCTTGTCTACTACACTGAGCCAAGTTGTTTTTTTTTTAAATAAAATAAAGTCAGTTTTGGTGTTTTACATTTGCAGTTTACCAAACTCCTCACATCTCTTTTTAGCTCATTCTTTATGGGAACAAAAGATGTTCTTTTGATTTCTGTAGTCGTGGTTAAGCCATGTTGATCAGCTGTGAAGAACATATTTTCTCCATGATTTTTCCTCCCACTTCTTAATAGATTGAGGATGAAATATACTCACAAAAGTGGATGCCAGCAATTATGTAGCTCAAATAATCCCCAAATGGTCAAATAATAATCCCCAAATGGCACCACTCTCCCAAGTCCCACTGGTTCCTTCCTACCTGTCACTAGACGATTTCTATTTCTAAATTTAGATCTCCTTTGACAAGGCCATTAAAGTGTCCATTCCTAATGTCAGCACTTTTCAACTCTTCTTTCCTTTTCATCAGATTTGATATTGGAGTAATAGTTCCGGATTTGCTGAAGTCAGCAGCTATCTCACCTATAACACTTCTGATATTTTTTTGCCTGGAGGAACTTCAGAGCCAATAATATTTTGAGAGTAATTTTAGAGGAAGTTATGGGCTTTTAATGTGTCCACTTCTAGGATATTGTGGTGAAAGATATTGGGTATGTTAACCAGGATGGAAACGGTTATGTTGCAGTAACAGGTAAGACCTAAATCTTACGTGACTTAACACAATACAAGTTTTTCTTACTCTTACTTTATGTCTGATGTGGGTCATACGGGGATGGATCTCTGTTCATCACAGTCATTCAGTGATCCAATCTGAAGGAGGCCGCACCATCTCAATATCTGCCCCTGGGACCACTGAAGCTGAGAAAGGAACATAGGAAACCAAGTGCCAGCTCTTAATGCTTCTTGCACATAGAACCTGCCGCTTGCTTTTGGATTTTATTGGCCAAGAGAGGCAACATGCTCATGCATGACTATAAGGGGTGGAAAGTCTGATCCTCCTGTGGACCTGGAAGGAGTGAGAACTAGGGATATTGGTGGGCTCTAGCAATGTGTATCAAGACGACCATGGGGGTGTGAAGAAGAAAAAATT
Organism: Miniopterus schreibersii; assembly: GCF_964146895.1. Classification (NCBI taxonomy): domain Eukaryota; kingdom Metazoa; phylum Chordata; class Mammalia; order Chiroptera; family Miniopteridae; genus Miniopterus; species Miniopterus schreibersii. Next base: position 51,026,654 of record NC_138110.1, on the reverse strand, counting down.
GACTTAATAAACAACTTTATTTATGTGATAGTTTCTCTTTGACACTTTGGAGCTCAGCAAATTATTGGGATTCTGAGCGGATGGGTTAAAAAGAAGTATTATTTGAGGTTGGGCCTTTTTTTGCGCTCAATATCTCTATAATCTTATTTTTGTCCGCATGAAGGCATTAGCATACATTTTCTGGGCTCTGAGCCAAGATGAGTCATTCGTCTGTTTTCTTGTCTCCATGGTGCCCTGGTCTTTGCCAGAACCAGCCATGCCAGTCAGGAACTGCTCCAGGGACCCTGAATCCCCCAAGCCTAGTGCCCAGTCATCCCTCCTCCTCACTTGATGGAGCCCACCCTCAGCAAGAGCCACCAGCAGGGTGAAGCATCAGGGACAGTGCCATTTGGAATCTGAGAAGTAACACTTGGTACTGTGCCCAGATCAACATTTCATCACCTTAGAAATGAGAAAGGCCTGTGACATTTCAATCTCCACTGAAACCCTCGGGGGTGCCTTTGTGATTACTGGGTGGGACTATTGTATACTCTGCTGGCAGACCCACCCCCACCTCAGGCTGCCTGAAGATTAGAGAAAGTGAAAAAGCCGAATGAAAATGTCAGATTTCTATTGGGGATTAGGGAGCACTCAACCCTAGCCAAGCTTTATTTTTCTAAAGGAAGGAAAAAAAGGGTGCAAAGCAATTCTCCCACTCCACCTGCCATAAAGGCACGGTGCAGGAAGAAAAACCAAAACAAAAAACCCAACACAAAGAAACTATTTGGCTAACCAGTCAAGCCTGCTTTGCTCGAAAAATTTTAGTTTGCTATGACTTGGAGGTTCAGCACACACAAGAGTTTCTAAGACCCATCTCTGGTGTGAATGAGGGCTGACTCCAGGCGACAGAGGTCCCTTAAAAGTGGGAAATAGAAGAAAATGCAATCTGTCAACCAGCCACAATTTATTCTATCAACTGTCAAAAGTGTGGTCAGAATTTCTTACTTGCTGAGTAAAATAATCATGTTGACTGATTCTTCTCACCCCGAAAAGGCAGTTTGGATTCACACAGCTCCAGCCTAGACTCAAGTAAGCATTCTAAACTCTTTCTAAGTGTTAACATTTTCTTCAAAGAAAATATTTCATAAAAACTTAATGTATAAAATAGACCAGAAACCCAACCACCTCTCTGAATCTTGTGGCCCCAGTTCATCCGTTTTAAGAATCCTTGGTATCAACTGGGGGCAGTTCCACTCATTAGAGCCTTTGGAAACATCTAGGGGTGTTCGGGTTGTCACAATAACTGATGGCTGATGTCTTTTCTAACATTTAGTGAGATCAGGGATTTACTCTATGACTTGCAATGGATGACACAAGCCCTCACAACAAAGAATTGTCGTACACAAATGTCCAATGGCCACCATGCAGAAACACCTGACTAAAGGATTTAGCTGCCTTTCAGAGGCAGGAGATAAGGGTCATCTACCCAGCCCCAGCCTTAGCCCGTTTCCCTGTCTGAGGAAGCAGGGCCCTCCTCCCACTACAGAGCATGGACATGCCAGAAACATCTTGCCCAGCCTTCCCTGCAGCCATCCCACCTGGCAGAAGGGAATGGTAGGGAGCCAAAAAGGCAGGAATCTCTGAAGTTGGAATTCCAGGCCTGGGGCAGGCTTGTGGGCTGATGGGCAGCCTCACCGCCCCCATCGGCTCAGGTGAGGAGGATTCAGGCCTCTGCCTCTCCAGCCAGAGATGGAGACAGGGGCAGGGGCGCCTGGTCCCCAGCTGTGCCTTTCTCTGTGCACACATCCTCCTGCACAGACCTGGAGGCCCCGCCATCCTGGTACGACCAGGCCTGACAATTGATCTCTTGCTTCTGTGTGGCTGGACCATGCCCAGGTCCCCATGGAGAGATGGCTGCGCCTGCAGCTCATCTTGAATCATGACTGATGATCAATAGACAAATTACAATGCGAACAAGTGCTTCGAGGAGCAGAGTGTCCTGACTCCCCAACTACACAGCGAAAGTATCCAAAAGGATCCTGCAGGTGAGCAGGATGAGAGCTGCTAAGGGGGGTCAGGGAGGGAGCGCACATGTCTGAAGCTGTCTAAGGCAGGCGTGCAGACTCAGGGGCAGAGATCATTTCAAGGCAAAGCAGATGATGCCCTGGGCACCGGTTGTACACTTGCAGCTTGATTTTTTAAAAAGAAGCATTGCATACATGCAGAAAAGTTTTAAGTAACAAGACACTGGGTACCCCCCTCTTACCATAAGAAATATCCTACTTTCGAGGTGCATTTGACCTTCCTGTGCACCCTCTCCCGTATCTATCCCTCCGGCTCCCCAAGAAGTAACCATCCTCCTAACTTTGCTTCCTTACTATGCTTATGCTTACTACACTTTCCATGAATTCCTTCCTTCTCCCAAGTAGTTGGCATATTTTAACACTTTATATTAATGACTCTTTATTGCATGTATCCTCCTGTAACTTGCTTAGTGTTATTGAACATAATGTCTTACACTTTGGTTTTTGTTGATATCTTCACTAGTTTATTTTAACTCCTGCATCTGCCACGGCCTCCAGCCAATGGATAATCAAACTGGCTCCACGTGTTCACTTTCACAGACAAAGCTGCAATGAACATTCGGGGTACGGTCTGCCAGGTATTTCCCTGGGAAAGGAAGGGGTTTGCTTTTCCAGATTATGTCGGGGCAAATCAAGGGAAGATGCAGGGGAGAGGAGGGGATCTGGAGCCCAGGAAAGTGATTGCGTTTCACCCCTCAGAGGCTCGGCAAGCTAGCTGTGGGGCTTCCCATCTTTTGATAAAACATCTGGATTTTATTTTTGGAGAATGATCCTTCCTCATTAGGTGCATTCTTGCTGGGACTATTTGATCAAGGCGGCCTTCCTGTCCCCACCCTGCATGCGACCATAAGTGGGCCAGTCACTTTCTCTAGGGAATTTGATCCTGGGGAGGAATAAAAGCAGCTTGAGGATGACTGAAACCCTTCGTGGTAACCTGACATTTTTTTCTTTATTTTTCTCTCTGTGGAACCTCAGAGACAATGCAGTTCTTCCGCTTCTTAAGGCCAGTTCTTGAGCCACACCTTGGTTTTTGAGCTACTCTTTTCTTGGCTTGAGATGGCTGGACCCAGTGTTTGGGGACAGAACCAAAGATCCCCGACTGATAGAGTCACCAGGGCACCTGGTAAGGATGGCAGGTTGGGAGGGTTTTCAGTGGACCCCAGACAGGCAGACGCCCTTCCTGTTCTCTGCCCATGTGTTCACACCCTTGCCTCAGACCATCCAACCCTGGAGATGGGCCTGGGCTTGGCTCTTCCGTGAGGTAGTCAATCCCAAAGTAGGAAAATTTTTTCTCAGCCATCCATTCACATTTATCTAGCACCAGTGTTGAGCTAGGCACTGTGTTGACATGAAAGACATATTCTTTCCCCTTGGAGAGGCCCTGGTAAAAGCTTGAATTGAATTCTCATGAGGGACCACAGGTCATTATTTTACTCAGGAAAGAAATGTCCATCTAAGTCACTGTCTCCCTTCCTCTACAAAGGTCCCTGTAGAAGACTCTGTTTTCACTGAAGGGTTGTTCTGTGCTTGGCATGACCCAGGAACAGGGGAGAAGGCATAGCCTCTTTTTTTTAAGGCAGACAAGATATTGCATAAACACGTGGCTTGGCCTTGCCAACACGTGAACTCACCAGCAATGACTGGTGAGCTCATACATCCAATAAATCAAGAGACCCCATAAACAAGGTCAGTGATTTCAAATCCATTTTCCAAACACAAACAGATGAGTCTGAAAGATACAGATGACACACTCTGCAAGAGGTCGCTGTGGGTTGCATGCATTGTGATTGCTTCTACGTAAAATAAGAAAAAAAAAGGAACTTTTCTCACATAGGAGCCCAAGTATTGTGTACAGTTACTCTTAATCGCCTGCATCTCTGTCACTTTATTTTGGAAACAGAACACTTTCACCCCTCCCCCCCTCTTCATTTGGAAAATCTTCCTTCCCCAGCTTGAATCCATGTGCTCTGGGAGTCAGGAGTTGGCCCAAGACCAGAGCTACCCGGCAATAGTGAATCATCAGGCGTGAGCACATGACCGAAGCTGACCCAGTCAGAATGAGTGTCAGGACTTCCCTGGAACCTTCTAGCTCTTTTCTGCTGGGTTGAACCTGGAGGATGAGGCTGGAGGTGTCACAGACCCCTTGTCACCTGGAGCCTAAGAAGGAAGCGATCACAGCTGAAGATAGAGCCAAGGCACCAGAGAAACTGAGTCGTGTTGAATTGAGCCCAGGATCCAGCCATGCCTGAAACCAGCATAATACTTCAGTGTTTTGTTTTGAGGGCCAACAAATTCTCTTCTTGCGGAAACATTTCCTGTCACTGGCTAACCAAGAGGAGGGGTCCTTACTAACACACTGAGGTGGCCGAGCAGTTAAAGCATCGAGGCTTCAGTTTCCCCACCTGCCGTTAAGAGGGTGTTGATCTAATGAGCTCCAGCATCGTCTTCCAGCAACACCGTCTCAGTTCTCTCGTTCTGGGTGAGTCTTCTCTATCATTTCTGAGTGAGTGAACTTTGGGACAGGCTGCCTGGTTTCAAATCTCAGTGTCACCACCCCTAGCTGTGACTTTGGACAATTTACTTAAGCCCTCTGTGTCTCAGTTCTTCCCTGTAAAGTGGAAAAACGAGATAATATGACCTTCATAAAATGATTGTGAGATGTGACTGTGTTACTGTCTGCAGGGTGGTTAGAATAGTGCGGGCACAAAGTGGCACTTTGTCGGGGTAGCTCCCGTTATCGGTATGTTGTTTCCCATATTGACCATCTCTGTCTAGACAGCTCCGTCCATCCTTCCTCGCTCCCACCACTCCCTGGCGCCTTGCTGTTTTGGTCAGTACTCTACCTTAAGACCATTTTATTCCTTTCCGTGAGCCAAACTTCCCTGCTCTGTGTCCCCACATTGAGAGGATTTCTCTTTCCAAGGTCCCAGGTACCTAATCTGTGAAGTCAACCGGGTAAATAGGTCCATGGGTTTCACCTTCAGACAGGAGGATAGTGCAACTATGTTTCTGTGCATCCCACTTTAGTTTATAAATCTTGTAATGAACATAATTTTTGTAATGTACTTAATTTTTTTACTACCCAGAATCAACTGTTTGTAACCAAACCCCAATTTCCCTGGGAAACCATCTCCCCATTTTTCATCCAAACAGCTTGACAGCCCTCTGTGTCAGGTGGGCTAAGACCATCAGGGCTTTCCTTTCCCAATAACTGTGAGTGGTCCAGGGATGGGCATACGACACACTCAGGACCAATGAGATGCAACCAGACTGTTGTGTGGCTTCTGGGATTGTGGCAGAGACTCTTTTCTACTTCACTTAGTCTGTCCTGCAGCCATGAAAGGAGATTGTCTCTAAGAATGGACCTGAGAGGGAAAGGAGGAGCTGAAGGCCAGGAGAGGTGAGTCAGGGCCTGATGACATCATTTGAGCCTCTGGATCCAGCTGTGCCTGAAACTAACAACTACTGCTTGACTACTTAGTTACTTGGTGTTCTAAGTTCCTTTAATTTAAAGCTACTTAACTCAGATTTTCTGTTGCATGCAACCAAGCGTCTTTACTGATAAAATCTTTCAGTTGTGTGATGTTTGCATTTAAAAAGGGGTGTCTGCCCTGGCAGGCAGGCCTCAGTTGGTTGGAGCGTCATCCTGTACACCAGAAGGTTTCAGGTTCAGTCCCTGGTCAGAGCACGTGTGGGAGGCAACCCATCGATGTTTCTCCTCTCTCTCTCTCTCTCTCTTTCTCCCTTTCTCTCTCTCTGTCTCTCTCTCTCCCTTCCTCTCTCTAAAATCAATAAAAAGGGGTGTTCAGTGTCTCATCCTAGAAAGAATACTGGTAATAGGATTGTAGACACATGGCAGTCCAAGGAGGAAGGCGATGGCTGGTAGAAGGGCTCTGACATAGCACCGGATAACTGGTTACTACTCTAGATTCAGCTGGTTCTGTAAGAAGTCATCAAATTATCAATTCTCTCCATTCCTCCAGAAGCTGTCCTTCTGTTCTCTTAAGACAGCACACATGTAGCTTAGGATAGCTTTAATTAGTCCAACAGGAGAGACATTGAGAAAAAGCTAAAGTCTGAACCATTGGAATGTGGTGATGTGGGGCTTAAGGATTGCCCAGGTGGGGCTGACTTCATCTAGGACTTTGATGCTGGAAGGCATACTCTGATTTCCATCAGCTTTTAAGAATGTTGGATCCCTGCTCTGCCAAGGCCATAGACAGATGGGGAAACATTTATATGCATGGAGGGAAAAATATCTTTCCATCACAAAGTGAGAATTTCAGTTGCTTTACCACCATTGATCCAGAATACCATAGTCTAAGATGAAGGTTTAAAAAAGTATATAAATGAGCTTCTTGGTCGACTTAATGAAGCAAAGGTTCCCACCAGCCTTCAAGGCCAGCCATTCATTAAGTACCCTGGCACATGCAGGATGGTGTACGAGCCTGGATGTGCTTTAGTGGAACAGCAGGTCATGTCCTTCTGACTCACTAATCAGTTTTCCTGAGTTTTCTGGGCTAATGAATCACTTTCTCTGATCTCCATTAGCTATACATGATGTTTCTGTCGAAAAGAACTTCATGGATGGCTACGGTCTTATTTGATAGTAATGTTGATGGAGAGCAGGCCTGCTTATTACTGAGAGCCTCTCACCCTAAGTCAGAGCAGGAAATGGAATTTATGAGAAACGTCACAAGGGTCATAGAGGCAAGAGTAAAGAAGTGATCACAGAAACACTGCTCAAAGATCTATGGAAAGTTGCAAAAACCATCTGGGTATTGTATTAGTTGGGGCTCTTCAGAGAAACAAAACCAATAGGAGACGTGTGTGTGTGTGTGTGTGTGTGTGTGTGTAAAATTGTAAAGAATCGGTTCACATGATTATAGAGGCTGCAAAGTTCCACTATATGCCAGCTGCAAGCTGGAGTCCCAGGGAAGCCAGTTCCAATCTGAGTCCAAAGCCTAAGAACCAGGGTAGCCAATGGTTTAAGTCCCAATCCAAGGGCAGAAGAAGACCAAGGTCCCAGCTCAACCAATCAGGCCCAAGGAGCCAATTTTCCTTTCCTCTGCCTTTTTGTTCTATCCAGGCCCTCAACAGATTGGATGATGCCCATTTACATTAGGGAAGCAATCTGCTTTACTCAGTCCACCGATTCACATGCTAATTTCATCTAGTAACACACTCACAGATACATCCAGAAATAACCTTCAATCAATTATCTGGGCACTCCATGACCCAGTCAAGCTTACACATAAAATTAATGATCACAATGGGTCCTTTCTGATCAGGAGAATGCAAATTTGTCAGTTTGTGGAATTTATTCTAAAAAGGCAGATAAAAATTTTTGACTTGACAAAGGGCTGACAGTTTTAACGATGAAAAAGAAATGGTTACAAAGATGAGCTGAATATAGAATAACTTAGTATTTCACAGATTTAACATTTGAAGTTTCAGCCACTTACAGATGACTCTTGGTACCACTCAGGATGGGTGAGATAATGCTGCAGTAACAAGCAAGACTCAGATCTCAGTGGTTTCAAATAAGAAATGGTCCATTCTCATGAAGGCTGCATACCCATTTCAGGGTCAGCTGGTACTTCTGCATGTTGGTACCCAGACTCCCAGAGGCTCCATCTGGGCACATCTTACAATCATTGTGGCAGGAGGAATGGAGACTGGCTTGTAAAGTATTCGCCCAAGAGGGATATTACCACTTCCTCTGTCATGGGCAAAGACAGTCACATGGCTTCCAAGATGAAGAGTCTGCAAGGAGACTGGAAATGTTTTTGAACAGCACTTGCGACCACCACACCTTAAGATGTGCAGGAATGTGTAGCTTATGAGGCAGGGATTCCACTCTCCCACAGCAGTGTTGGACCTAAATTAGGTGCTGAGCGAGGGCAGCCCACTCACTGCTCAGGACCTGGATGCCAGAAAGACCCGGGGTCTTTCTTATCCACTTTGGATAACTTTCATGAACTGATGTAGAGGCAGATTTTTTGACAAATTAGTCCTGAAGAGAAAGCCAGAAGTAAAGAGCAGAGGAGAGGTTTAAAGGAGTTGGGTTTTTAGCAAACAGCTCTTCTAGAAGAAAATTAGAAATGCAAAGGACAAAAATGACAAAGTTGTATAAATGATAGAGTAATGTAAATGTTGATATTTTGCAATATAGCTGTTGTGTCGTCCTCTAAGTGCATCCAATTAAAGTTAATCTCACAGCTGTTTAATATCCACTATCTTTAAAAAAATACATAATAAGTTTTTCTTAACTATTAAATGTGTATTATTCCCTTTTCTCCTTCAAAGATCCTTTCCACTTTCTCCTGGTAATTTTATCTTACTTTAATATATTTCATCCTATCAATTATTTGGGTTATTGTTGAAATTATTTGTAATACCCAAGTGATCAAAACAAAATAAATATACGATATATTTAGGTAAGTAATTATTAAACATCAAAACAACTTTTTATTGGAAATGCATGCCGTTATGAGATGGATGGAGACTCAGAAAAGCTTAATTAAAGAACACTTGCCCCAGACCTCCACATATAAGCTGCCCCCTTGTGAAATATGTGGGAGTCTTCCCGACCTTGAAGCGAGGCACTAGAAGAAGCTTCTGGGTGGGTGAAGGTTGTACCTTCTTTTCTAAAATGGGAAAAGGGCCATTGCAAAAGGGGAGATGGGAAAGAAGGGCGGTGAGAGTGTTCTCAGGTAAATCAACACAGGGGCGTTAGCATTCAGGAGAGCTTGAGGGTCCGAGCCCATGTCCTCTGGGAAAGCATGTGCCTCCAGGAGTGAGTGGGCCTCGGTGGGAAAACCCTTCCTCTGCTCCCTGACTTGCTGGGCTGGCTCCCCTTCCCCCCCTCCCCCGCTCCCACAGGAACAGCTAGTATTGTGTAGGGAGCATTGGACCCTTTTTGCAGGACTTCTCACACCTGTGTCTCCTTTGTCCCCTTGCAACAATGCTCAGAGCAACAACTGGTCTCCACCCCTCCATGTGTGGGGGAGGAGGCGTTTCTGTTTGTTTATGGGGGTCCACACACTGCTCCTTCCCCGTATCTCTCTTCAGTTCTCTCTCTTTTCTCCCCAAGACCTCTCCTCTCTCTCTCCCTCTTCCCTCCCCCTCCCTCTCCCTTCTTCCTCCCTCTCCCCTTCCCCCCTCCTTCTCCCCCCATCCCCCTTCCCCTGTTCTCTTCTCCCCTCCAGTCTCCTTTCTCCTTGAAATCATTACCACAGAACTAAGGCTTGGATATTATTTGCATAAAACCACTACAAAGGATGCAGGACTGACTTTTCTTTATGGGCCTGGGTTCAAGCCTTGACAAATGGAGCCGGTATGAGAGAAAACAAATTGTTGATGTTATAGTGCAGTTTCACTGCGGGCACTAGGTATTTGCATGGGGGAAGCAAATAGACTAGGGTTGAAGCAGACAAATTCCATTCCAAAGCCACTAAAATGAAAAGCCGGCTGCAGATTAGGTTTGAAATGGACCTGCCTGTCCTTAGAGATTTTGCAGTGACAAACGAGTTAGTCCCCAGATGGAACACAAGCCTACTTTGCTTTCATAGAAGCGAGGACGACTAATAAAGGCCGCGTCTCTAAGCAGCTCTGAGTCAACTGGGCTCCGTCAACCTGTTTAATAGCCTGACGCTCCTTGGCTGGGCTTTTTAATTAAGCCACAATAAGAGCTGGCCCTGAAGAAATCCCCAAACATCTGAGTCCTTGAGTTTATTTATTAATTAATATTTAATTTTCTCTTGTTTAAAATGAAATGTGTTTAATTGTTATATTATTATTATTATTTAATTAATAGCAGTTCAAAGAGATAGCTTGGAAAGGATGCTTTAGCGCCCTCCCGACATCTGTCTCGTTCTCTCAACGCCATCGCATGTAACAGAGCGCTAAGAGAAACACATGTGAAGTCAAGTAAGATCACCTGTAAGAAAGTGTTTTAGGGTATTTTATCTGGGACATCCACTCTGCCTCCAGCCAGTACCCCAACTCCCTTCTGGCCTTGCCCCTTGTCAGTCAGGAAGGACTGGGCTATGCTACAGTAACAACCCCCAAATTGCAGTCATTTAACACATCGAGATTTATTTTTCTTTCTCACACAAACAGGACTGCCGGCCCAGAAGACCCTTGAGGACAGGGTCTCGTGTGGACTCAGCAATCCAGGGGGCTTCCATCCTGAAGTGTCAATGTGACCACAGCAGATTCCACCACCATAGGGCAGGGAGTGAGCCCCAGGGCTCCTGCACCTGCCGTGCAATGCTTCAGTGAAGTGACACACAGCACCTCTTCCATCCACACCAATTGTCTAGAATGTGTCGCACTGCCTGCCCCCTCAGCCCAGCTTCAAGGGGACAGAAAGTGGCATCCCCTGTGTTTCTTGAAAAAGGGGAGAACCAGCTATGTATAAACACTCAAAATTTCTATCATTCCTCCTTCCAAAAACTTACTACGTCTAAGGCCCTTCTGCCAACAAAATTCTGGAGCCACGAATGCTTTTCACAATATGGAGTATACATATTTTCCAAAAGAAATAAGCAATTATTTTTCCCCCTCTTCTTTTACATAGGGTGGGGCCCATGTCTTCTTACCTAGAATAGTGCCTGGCACATGCAGGCATCAGAAATATTTGTTGAGTGAGATCATGAGTCACTGACTGGTGGAGGGAATGAATAAAGGCCATGCAATGTCAGCACCCCTCCTGGAATACTGACAGTTTTGCAGGGTGCAGCCCTGGGAAGATGGGAGATCCAGGTTCCAGCCTTGTCCTGCTGACAGCTCTGTGAGCTGGAACAAGACGCTAAGCCCCATGCACGCTGGGCATGAAGGAACGTGCGTGCTGTGCAGACAGAGGCCTGAAGCTCTGCAGCCACTGGCTGCTTCTTGAGGGACACCAGACGGGGGTATTGCCAGTATGGAGGGTCGGGGTGGGGAGCACAGAGCAGAGAGAAGTGCCACAAAATGATCTGGGCTTAGGGACCCAAGAAAAGACTGAACTTTATGCAAGTAGAGAGGAGGAAGTGTCTGGCTTGAAATCTGGATTACATAAATAAAATTATGTACGTATACAAGAGACCAGGAAACCAGCTGGGGAAAAATGACCTGGTTTTGCTAATAATAAGGATTGTCTGGTCTGTATAAGCTCACATCGGCGAATACCAACAACACATCCCTGCACAGCACTCTACAGTGTGCAAAGCATTTTAAAATAGAGAATCAACTCTGACTATTAATATTATGTTGCGCAGGCTCTCCAGGTACTGTCAAAATACTGTGCAAATATTTACTTTAATCCGCAGAGCAAGACTGTTCTCATCTGACAAAGAGGTAGGAAGGTTAAGTATTTTGCCCAAGGTTATATAGTTAGTGGCAGAGTCAGCATCTACATTTTGAACCCAGGCATAAGGCTCCAGAAGATACTCACTGAACTCTGCATCCCGCAACCTCTGAAGAAAAGAAAATAAAACTCTTGTGATTATGTCAGTGGTTGAAACCCATCACTTACGCAGAATGACGGGACTGCAGTTTCTCAGAGGGAATGACCTCTGTTTGGAGGTTGCTGAGGGGCAAATACCTAAATTTTGTCTTAGTCTGGTCTTATCCTGTAGTACGAAGACATTTTATACTACACTTTTCATCTTCTACTTACTCTCTCATGAGCAAAAATTTACTGAGCGCTTATTATGTGCTGGGCGCTGTTGGAAGCTTTTCGTGTGTGTTTCGTGTGTGTTCTTAGTCTGTTCAGGCTGCTGTAACAAACACCATAACCGGATGGCTTATAAGCAACAGACATTTATTTCTTGCAGTCCCGGAGGCGGGGAAGCCCAGATTATAGTCCTGCAGACTCGGTGTCTGGTGAGAAGCTGTTTTCTAGACAGCTGTCTTTTTGATGTGCCCTCACCTGGCAGAGGAAGAAGGATGGCTCTGGGGTCTCTTTTGTAAGGGCGCTAATCCCACTCATGAGGGCTCCACCCTCATGACCTAATCACCTCCCAAAGGCCCTCCCTTCTAATAACATCACTTTGTGAGTCAGGATCTCAGCACACAAATGCAAATACTGAGTTCATAACAAGGCTTTCACAGTAACTCTTCCTGTCAGGTGGGCACCAGGATTAGAATCTTCCCATTTTACAGAGAAAACTGAGGCCCAGAGAGGTGAACTCACTGGTGACACACCTGGGTCCTCTTTTGGATGGAGGCCTCCTCACGTCAGAGCCCGCATTCTCAGCGTCACCCTCCACCCCAGGTCAAATGTCATGACCTCCAAGCAGACGTCCTGGACCCTCTCAGGCAGAATTCAGGACTCCCTCCAGAGCTCCCTCAAGTTCTTTCATTCCTCTTGTAGGGCGCTGGTCATAGGGTTTTGTTACTTTATTTGCACATTTACCTCCCAATAGGCTGTCGGATTCTTGGGCTTTTATTCCCAGGGACTGGCGTGTGCTGGGACCTTCACCCACGTCTGTGCATGAGTGAATGACTGAACGGGTGGACTGCCCGACTTCAGTCACTTCTATGAGTGCCTCAGGCTCTTCCTGGGGCCTAAACTTGTGCCCATTTACATGTGCCTCTGAGAGAGACAGAGGATGGTGTAGACAGAGACAGGGGAAGAGAATCATAGACAGAGAGACACAGGATGAGATGGAGAGAGCCACAGAGATGGGAGAGGCATGGAGGCCCAAGGAAATGCCAAAAGAGGGAGAAAAGGGGGAAAAAGGAGAGTGGAGGAGGAGCCTCCAGCTCAGATTGAGCCCCCAGGGCAGGGGCGGCCACAGAAAGGCACCTCTCCACCCTGCTGGCTTCTCTGCCCTCACCCACTCTGCTCTGGCCGCACCCACACCCCTGCCAGCACTGCACAGGCAAAGCCCTCTCCTACCTCAGGGCCTCCGTGTCCGTCCGGACTACACAGCGATCTCCAGGGGCCGGTCATCATGTGGTCAATTCTGATGACAAAAATAACTAATCGAATCCCTAAAATGTGTTTACTCTGAATGCATTAAGATTGTACTTATCAAATCAGAACTGTATTACCCCTTAAATTACCTTGAAAACAAAATCAATAGTTTATTTAACCACAGTCGAGGAAAGAAAAAGTAGAAGAAAAATGGCCCAGAGGAATGTGTTAGAAATTTTCCTTGGCAGGAAACAACGGCAGAAGCGGAGGGTAAGCAAGGTATCTGGTGACTTGGAGGAGTAAACAGACCCCCAGCTCATGGCTCCTCCGTAGAAAGAGCTCAACAGGTCGTTTCAAAGTCTGAATTTCTACCCAAGTGACTAGAATAAAAGCACTGGTTGACCCAACAGGTGGGCAGTGTGAATATTGATGCTTTTCTTTCTTTTTTAAATTAAATTTATTCAGGTGACATTGGAGAATAACATTATATAAGTTTCAGGTGTACAATTCCATAATACATCATGTGTATATTGCATTGTGTGCTTACCACCCACAGTCTAGTCTCCCTCTGTCACCATCTATTTGCTCTCTTTACTCTCTTTGTCTAATGCTATTTCTTTTTTTAATTCTCACCTGAGTATATGTTTAGAGGGAGGAAGGGAGAGAGAGAGAGAGAGAGAAACATCAATCAGTTGCCTCCTATACAAGCCCTGCCTGGGGATCAAACCCGCAACCTAGTCATTAATACATTGAGCTTCCATTTAGATTCCAGGAGCAAAGTGGGAGCTCATTCAGATACCACCACCTGAGCTGCTTTTATTAAAAATAATAATAATAATAAATCTTTTCTTTACATTTGAAAGTTCTCAGTTTGTCTGCCCAATCCTGGCTCTTCTGTCTTTGGTGGGATTGGCAGTTCCCATGGGATGGCACACACAACTTTCCTCCCAGTCGCATGGACTCCAAGAAGCCCAATCAGCTGATGCTTCCAGAGTCTGTGAGCTCCCAACACCCTTTACTAAATTTCTTTTCTGCTTAAATAGCTAGAGCAGATTCTGTTACTAGCAACTGAGGACTCTGACAGATGTGCTGGTTAAGGCCTTCCGCTCTGCCTGTTCATCCTTCCCAGGTCTGAACAGTTGGTGGCCGCCGGTGTAGCCACCACCCCAGTGTCTGACATGCAGG